>NC_054470.1:108055925-108655925 GCF_017639515.1 Carcharodon carcharias
TGTTTAACCTTGAGGTTTTTTTTGTTTGAAATCCACCAAGATGGTGTCACGCTTTCTGTTAGTACCTCCCATTGAATATTTTTTATGCATTTCTATACATGTGACAACAGGAGGGTTTATTAAGAAGTAGCATTCGATGTTGGCCCATAGGGTTATAGATAAGAAAAGTAGAAAGAAATGTTGCACTGTTAATTGGATTTAATGCTGGTACTACAAAAGGTGCTACTTCTGGTTGCATCATTTTCTACTTGGCTTTCAGTTTATTCAACAAAAACAATTTGCATGTATATCATGCATTTAGTACAATAGAACATCCCAGTAATATCACCAGACAAAATTTAATAGTGAGCCACAAAAGGAGACATTAGATCAGTTGACCGAGTTTTTGGTCACAGAGATAGGTTTTAAGGAGCAACTTAAGAGGAGAGAGAGAGGCACAGTGTTTTAGGGAGGAAATTCCAGGGCGTAGGGCCTAGGCAACTGATGACACAGCCGGCCAATGATGGAGGGAAGAAAATTTGACATGCGTAAGAGACCAGAATTGGAGGAGTGCGTTGTCGGGCTGCTGGGTTACAAAAATAGGGAGGGATGAGCCCTATGTATTATTCCACGTGTATACAATAGTATTGCATAGCAGTACATTTCTTCAGCAGATGCCATCTTCGTTCAGGTCTGACTTAAAACAAACTTTTTCAATTTCAGGTGCAGTGTAGGAAATAACCAGCAAACCGTGTGGAATACAGCCAGCCATGCACATTGGAACAAGCAGAAATGTATTTTCAAAGATTTTCAACAGCCAGAAATAAAGTTGAAACCTTGTCAGGTTGAGGACCTACCCCCAGTAGTGCAAGAGCTCCCCCTCATCATTAATTCCAATGGCAAGCCTGAACCTCTTGTGAAGGCCAGGCATTCAATCATTCATGAACTAACAGAACTGGAGAAACAGATTCAGCTCATCAAACAGGAACTGCAGAAAGCAATGAACAGGAAAAATGAATTGGAAGAGTATCAAAGAACAGTCAGGAACCCAGAATCATAAAGCTCGAGCTGGCTGAAGCATATGACTTGGAACATGATGTTTCTCTGAACTCGCTCTCTTTTTAGAATTGTCTTTGACATAAAAAAGAAATCCCGATATAAAGTCGATTGCCCCACAACAAACTCAGTTACTAAACTATCCAAGGAGAGGAAGCTGCAATTTGCACCTGCTGACCAGAATCCTGGGCTGGTTTTTAATTTAATATTTCTTTTTATCCAACTCAAAGAATGAAGTTCGGCAAGGTTAACAGAAGGGATACCAAAGACTGTCCAGCCAAAGGAAACCATCAGGAGACTCTCAGTCATAAAAAAAAGTGCTAATTTAATCCGTGCAGTTGGTATCACCTGCCTCAAAACCTCTTCATCTTCAGCTGCGCATATCAGCACCCCTCCAAACAGAATGGCCCAAGACTGTTCTGGAATTAATAAACATATGATTTTCTATACACCATGGAATATTTCCCCATGTGTAGCAGGCTGGTACATTTTGTGGGCTTCGGTCTCGATAGTGCACACGACAATTAGGTTGCAAGTTGGATCTCCGCATCCCACATCTTCAGAGAAGCACCAGTCAGGACTAATGAGGTCCCCCAGGACTTTGTACAGAATGTTGTGCATTAGAAAAGAGTGAACGCATTAAATTATTGTGTAGCTGTTCATGCAGACTTCCCCGACAGGGAATGGGGCGTGAATCTTTTCCGACACTAAGTCTGCTGTTGTTTTGATGTATCACAATGTGTCAGAGGTGACACTCTTGGGAGTCATTAAATCGTAGTGAAAACTGCAAATTTGTAAATGGTTTTGACAGTAAAATCATGATTTGTACTAAAACCGTTGTCTGCACAAATTCCCAACAGTCATACAATGGGTCAGTTCAACTGTTGTCAGAGGTTTTTGCACCTGGAATCATTTTTGGTCCCCTGCGCAGGGACATGGGCAAGAATTGGTACCCGTGAGGGCAAATCCCCCTGGCAGTGCCTCCCGTGAGGGCGAATCCCCCTGGCAGTGCCTCCCGTGAGGGCGAATCCCCCTGGCAATGCCTCCAGTGAGGGCAAATCCCCCTGGCAGTGCCTCCCATGAGGGCAAATCCCCCTGGCAGTGCCTCCCGTGAGGGCGAAACCCCTGGCAATGCCTCCAGTGAGGGCGAATCCCCCGGCAGTGCCTCCAGTGAGGGCAAATCCCCTGGCAGTGCCTCCCGTGAGGGCGAATGCCCCTGGCAGTGCCTCCCGTGAGGGCGAATGCCCCTGGCAGTGCCTCCGACTGAGGGCGAATCCCCCTGGCAGTGCCTCCCGTGAGGGCAAATCCCCCTGGCAGTGCCTCCCGTGAGGGCGAATCCCCCTGGCAGTGCCTCCCGTGAGGGCGAATCCCCCTGGCAGTGCCTCCCGTGAGGGCGAATCCCCCTGGCAGTGCCTCCGACTGAGGGCGAATCCCCCTGGCAGTGCCTCCGATTGAGGGCGAATCCCCCTGGCAGTGCCTCCCGTGAGGGCAAATCCCCCTGGCAGTGCCTCCGACTGAGGGCGAATCCCCCTGGCAGTGCCTCCCGTGAGGGCAAATCCCCTGGCAGTGCCTCCGAATGAGGGCGAATCCCCCTGGCAGTGCCTCCGAATGAGGGCGAATCCCCCTGGCAGTGCCTCCCGTGAGGGCGAATCCCCCTGGCAGTGCCTCCCGTGAGGGCGAATGCCCCTGGCAGTGCCTCCGACTGAGTGCGAATCCCCCTGGCAGTGCCTCCGATTGAGGGCGAATCCCCCTGGCAGTGCCTCCCGTGAGGGCGAATCCCCCTGGCAGTGCCTCCGACTGAGGGCGAGTCCCCCTGGCAGTGCCTCCGATTGAGGGCGAATCCCCCTGGCAGTGCCTCCCGTGAGGGCAAATCCCCCTGGCAGTGCCTCCGACTGAGGGCGAATCCCCCTGGCAGTGCCTCCGAATGAGGGCGAATCCCCCTGTCAGTGCCTCCCGTGAGGGCGAATCCCCCTGGCAGTGCCTCCGACTGAGTGCGAATCCCCCTGGCAGTGCCTCCGAATGAGGGCGAATCCCCCTGGCAGTGCCTCCCGTGAGGGCGAATCCCCCTGGCAGTGCCTCCGACTGAGTGCGAATCCCTCTGGCAGTGCCTCCGACTATCAGTGGGAAGGTTCCAGTACTACCCAGGAGCTTTGGTTGGCTGTGTAAATAGATCACATCATTTGCCCACCATTATCATAGAATTATCATATAATTGATGTAAGTTTGATGTGAGTTTACTTCCATCTGATACATTTGGCTAGAAGGAGTATCTTGGAGAGCTTGGGATTTGCGAGTACTTCTAGTGACTAAGAAAGAAGTGACTGCACAGTTTTAATTTTGAGCTTTTTTGTACTAGAGTATCAATTGTGTATGAACATAAATGTGTAATTTTGAGCAATGGTGGAAATTAGCGTTATTGGAACAACCGCCTGTTATGCACCTGCCATGATTTTTTTTTTTACGTGGAATGTCCATTCCACTGACGAGTCCAACACTGCTCATTTTAGACTAATGTCCATTGTCAAAATTACCTGCCTGAAGATTTCTTTAAAACCTGCAGTTCATGGCCAGGATTTTCAACTTGTCGGGCGGGTGGGCTGGGGGCGGTCGCAAAATTGAGCGCTGCCCGTGATCAGGCCCTGACATCAATTTCATGCTGGCTGGCCAATTAACGGCCAACCAGCGTGAAACGCGTGGCCGGAGTGGAGGTGGGAGGAAGGCGAGCACGGATGTTTGTGCATGCGTGCAGTGAAAGCTCCCTGAGGCAAAGAGCTGCCTCAGAGAGCTGAAGATTTATAAACTCAAAAGTTAAAAACTGAAGCAATGTTAGGAACACGTCCCCTCATGTGACTCTGTCCCACGAGCAGAGGGACATGTTGTGAACGCAGTTTTTAAAATTTATGTAATTTTTATTTGCTTTAGGAAACCTCATCCTGCCCGTGGATGAGGTTTCCTAAAAAACCCAAAGGCCGCTTGGCCTTTCGCCTGCCCGCCAACCGTAAGGTTGGACGGGCAGCAAAAAATTACATTTAATTATAGTTTCACGGCCTTAATAGGCCTGTTAAACGTTGGCGGCTACGCTGCCGACTCCCGCCACTCCTGCCAACTAAAATATCGCATGACTGCGCAGTGATGTTGGGACGCTTGCCCGACGTCATCACGTGTCATTTTACGCTTGTTCGGGTTGGGCGCGTGCCCGTCCAACGAGCTCGACATTCTGCCCCATGAGTTTAAACAACGTTTTAAGGCCGCGCACACGTTTGGAATTGGGCTTTATCGAACTCAACATAAATAATTTTGTAGATGTCAAGTTATGAAAGCTTTCATTACTCAAAAGGTCCAAGTTGGGTGGAACTTTGAGAATCCGATAGTTCAGTGGCTTAAAAACACTCTCCCATTTTACTTCTGGGATCTGGGATGAAAGTTTCCTTCCTCTGGTAGCTGGAAGAGAGAAAGAAATAATTGCATTTATGTAGCACCTTTCACGACCTCAGGATGTCCTAAAGTGCTTTGCAGCCAATGATGTGATTTTGAAGCGTAGACATTGTTGTAGGAAATACAGCAGCCAGTGTGTGCACAGCAAGATCCCACAAAAATAAAGTGAGAATGACCTGATAATCTTTTATTCAGCGATGCTGATTGAGGTATAAATATTGAGCAGTATCCTAGGGAGACCTCCAGTGTTCTCTGAGATAGTGCAGCAGGATCTTTTACATCCATCCGAAAAGGCAGACAGTGTCTTGGTTTCCTATCTCATCCAAACGACAGTCCGCAGTCAGTACTGCACTAAAGCGTCAGCCCAGATCGTGCGCTCAAGTCCCTGGTGTGGGTCTTGAACCCACAATCTTCTCACGTAGAAGCAAGGGTTCTACCCAGCTGACAAGAGTTTCGAGTTTGGGCGATCTCGAGGGCCCTAAAGTGGCAAACTCACTTAAACAGACCTTGAGGTGCAAGCAGTCAACATGTCACCACAGTGGGCGAAGGCACATTGAGGTTAATTTTCACTCGCACTGCCGGAGTGGTTAACTGGCAGAGCCTGTCACAAAACATGCCCAACATTAAATTCCATTTTGGGCAATGTGTAGAGATCTCTGAATTTAACCTGCACTGTGCCTGATTTGGGAATGCTTGACACATATACAGATGTCAAAAGGTGTTCCGTTTCCCAGCATCCATACTCAACCCTTATACGTGGGCAAACAGCTCTCTCCGAAAAGGCAAAAGTAGCAAGGAAATGTATGCTTCATAAGGTTTGTGGAAGAATGTCTGATAAGCAGGGCCAGTGAAAATTCTTCCAGCATTTCTCAGTATTGGTTCGTAATTGTGTTTTTTCATCAATGTAACAATGATCACAACAATAAGATCAAAATGACACATGGCAAATGTCAGCAATGGCATTTTAACTCTGCGTTATGACCTTTGTGAAACAAAATAGCTCGAAACATCAAAGCGATCAAATGGCAGCCGATGTGTGGAATCAGTGAGGTGTGAACTGTTATCCCGATATGATTCACAAACCAGTCATTTTACAAAGATAATCCTATCATTTTGTAAGACTGCATTATAAATGATTGTCATTTCATTTTAGTTTGTTGAATGTGATTTGGTGGCTGCCCATTTTGAGCAGGGCAACAGTTGTGGAAGGGTGGGTGGGCTAATCTCTGTGCTCAGTGCTGGAGTTGTGAAGAGCTTTGCTACAAACTAGACCGATTAAAATCGCTCGGAGCAGCTCGTCACTACTGATTTTTATGATAACATCCATTCTTCTGCATCTTTTTACTAAGTGACACATTGAAGTATGTACAGAGGGAGGAATGTAATTAGTGGTTAAAATTGTGTAAAAGTTTCAACTGGGGATGAAGCCCAAGGTAAGCAAATATTGGAGGAATATTAGGACCATATGTTAGGAGCACTTAATAGACTGTGGCATTGGTATTTGAATCTATTGAACAGTGGGATATTAAAAAGCCCCTTAAAAGTAATATTTGAAGACCACATGTTTTTCTTTTAATAGAATACTTTAAGAAGCCATACTGCTATATAATTGCCCAAAGCCATTGTTTTGATCCAATCATCACAAATTTCTATAATGATATGAAAATAGTATAAATTGTATATCTGTAGGCTATGAGCGTACCCAATGTCTCATTGTAGAATCATTTTTGAACAGCATGTTCCTTATAGCTAATCAGTGGACGTGTTAAAAATATATACTTTTATAGCTTACTGAATTGTCATTTTAATATATCTGCTGCAAATATATGTTATTAAATATCTTGTACCCAAGCGTCATGCACAGTGAACAGACATCTCGCCAACAGAGCAATGGCAGGTGACTGATTCCATACTGACGGATGTGGGATAGGTTAACACTTGTCCTGCATTTGCTCATTCAGTGTCAAGCGGAACAAACGTTAACATTTCACACTAATCTTCGCAAACACGTTGGACTGTCCGTCAGCTGCGAGCAGCATGTCAGGCTCATTCTCATTCCCAGTCTGCAAAAACCCATGTGTTCAGCACAGTTACCCAAATTGCTACAGGATCTGTCCTTGTGGGATTACACAGACAGATTTTATGAATTCTAAATGAAAACAAATGGTGGGCAACTTTCCCCGCGACAGTGATTTATGACTGCTTTCGGATGCCTGGACAAATGTCTGCTGGGCTCATCGTAATTGTTTAAATATTCCTGCTTAAGCTATGAGTGCGCGGTTTACCGCAGCACCTCATGCAAGATTTTAAACTAATTATACAGCCGATCATGGATAGCACAACAACATAGTTTACTGTGGGGTTTTTTGTATTCAGAGTGATGGTTTGGAAATGGGACATTCATAGAATTCTGTGCACACAGGACGAGAATGCACAGTTACCAAGAAAGACTGAACCGACTGGCTCTCCTTTCTCTCGAAAAGATAATTCCAAAGAGTGATCTGGTAGCGGTCTTTGAAATTATAACAAGGTGTGACAGGGCAGATACAAGGATGATGATCCCCCAAGTCCGAAACGAGGGGTCCTAAGTACAGGAAAGTTATTGGAGTTCGGGAGAAATTTCTTTGCCCAGAAAGTGGTGAGAATCGCTACCACGTGGAGTGATTCAGGTGAATTGCATAGATACATCTAAGGGGAATGGATATAAGCACATGGGGAAAAGGAATAGAAGAATTTGCTGATAGCATTAGATGAAGTAGAGTGGGAGGAAGCCTGTGTGCAGCTTAAACACCAACACACAACAGTTGGGTCAAATGGCCCATTTCTATGCTGTAAAACTTCATGTAATATTTCCCAATCTCACCACAATATTGTTCCATCATAAGGCGACATAAAATCCACTCAGAAGTAGTTTTATTTTTCTTTCCCAAGAATTAAAATGATGAGTTTAAAAACATTTGTATTCAACAACTTCACATTGCTGCACTGCTGGAGGTGCCGTCTTTTGGATGAGATGTTAAACTGAGACCCTTATAGTTGTGACTCATCTTCTGACCTTTCGCTTCTTCCCTGGGAAGCCCGACCCGTGGTAGAACAGCTAAGATTACAGAAATTGTACGCAGGGAATCGTACAAACAAATGTACACCAACTGATCCTGCAATTTAGCACGTAAACTACACCTCCCCATTGTGCAGTTCACAGCATTTCTCTATTAAGTGTTAGCCTTGACTCAGTGGGTAGCACTATTACCAAGTCAGAAGGGTGTTCAGAGACTCCAGACTTGAGCACAAAAATCTGGGCTGATAATCCACTGCAGCGCTGAGAGTGCTGCAGTGTCAGAGATGCTGTTTTTTTCAGATTTGGTGTTAAGGCGAGGCCCCATCTGCTCTCTCGTGTGGATGTGAAAGGTCCCACAGCACTATTACGAGGAAGAGCAGGGGAGTTATCCCTACTGTCCTGCACCATATTTATCCAGCAACCAACATCACTTAAATATCAAGTCATTATCACAATGTTGTTTGGAGGGAGCTTGCTGTGTGCAAATTGGCAACTGCATTTCCTACATTGCAACAGTGACTATGTTTCAAAATAGTACCTCATTGGCTGTAAAGTGCTTCAGGGAGTCCTGAGGTTGTGAAGGGCACTATATAATGGCAAATTTCTCTCTTTTTATTCTTTTAAAGTACAACTAACATAATTACCTTGATTCAGCTTTTGTCCCTTTTCACAGGGTTTGAAGCACTCCCATTCTAAAATGAGGTTCCCAAAGGTTGCATTTATTATATCATTATCAGAAATCACATAAAATGGCCATTGGTGTAGTGTCAATACTGTATATAGATTTGTATTTCCTACGTACAAGAATATTAAGTCAAGTTTCTGGCAACTTCCATAGAATTAAGCTTGTTATGGACTGGGAATGCTTTCTGAAAATTTTGAACTAGGCGAGACAGTCAGTGTAGCTGATTAAAAGCTGCTGATCAAGATTCACTGACTTCAGTAAATCCAAACCGTTTTGTCTTAGCAGAATATATATGTTGTCACTTCACCCTGTCATATATATTGGCATCATGATTTGCATCACTAACTGCCCATTTGTTTAGGTGTTGAGTGCCAATTCTAACTCATGCCCTATCTGGGTCCATCTTGTCCAAGTGATACAATTCAGCCATCCTGACAAAGACACGGTTCAAATCCAGAGTCTGAGTGCAATATTTTTCACGATAACTTATGACTACCGACACTTGAGTACAAAATCTAGGCTAACATTTCTGTACTATACAGGGAGACCGTGGTGTAGCGGTCATGTCACTGGACTAGTAATACAGAGGCCCAGGCTAATGCCCTGGGGTCATGAGTTCAAATCCCACCGCGACAGCTGGTGGAATTTGAAATCAATTAATAAATCTGCCATGTAAAGATAGTCTTAGTAATGGTGACCATGAAACTATTATCGATTGTTATTAAATGTCCTTTCAGTGTCACAAATCCTTCCTTGAAGGAAGTCTGCTATCATTACTCAGTCTGGCCTACATGTGACTCTAGACCCACAGAATGTAGTTGACTCTCAACTGCCCTCTGAAATGGCCTAGCAAGCCACTCAGTTCAAGGACAATTAGGGATGGGCAACAAATGCTGGCCTTGCCAGCGACACCCATATCCCATGAAAGAAGAAAGAAAATAAAGGTTCTGAGGATGATGCTGCATTGT
This sequence comes from Carcharodon carcharias, assembly GCF_017639515.1. Classification (NCBI taxonomy): domain Eukaryota; kingdom Metazoa; phylum Chordata; class Chondrichthyes; order Lamniformes; family Lamnidae; genus Carcharodon; species Carcharodon carcharias. Next base: position 108,065,107 of record NC_054470.1, read on the forward strand.
CTTATATCTCAGCCGCATTATGGTGGACAATTCTGGGCACCACAGTTCAGGAAAGATCTAAAACGGCATTAGAAACAGGTATAGAGAAGGTTAACCAGAATGTCACCAGGGCTGAGGGGCTTCAGTCATGAGGAGGGACTGGAAAAGCTAGGACCCTTCTCCTTCAAACGGAGCAGGTTAAGAGGTTTTCAAGATGAAAGGTTTTGATAAATGGAGAAAAACTTTCCTCTGGGTCACAAAGCAGAGCTCATAGATTTAAAATCATTGACAAAAAGTCAAGAGGGGAGATGAGAATATTTTCCCCTTCCTCCAATCAAAGCTGTTAGGATTTGGAATGCTCTACCTGAAAAGGTGGTAGAAGCCAATTCCGTGAACAATTGCAAAAGGGAATTGGACAGATACTTGTGGCTGAGGAACCTACAGGGTTACGGACAATAAGTGAGGGATGTGGGCCAGAGCACAACTGCTCTTTCAAAGAGCCAGCACAGTCACGATGGGCTAAATGGTCACCTTCTATGCTGTAAGTTTTTATGACCCTGCAATTAAGACTTTATGAAGAGAATTGCAACCCAGAAAGAAGTTAAATGGTCCAAATTGTATCAGCTATAGAATTCTTGCCTCAGAGTTAGAAAGTTGTGGTTTCAAGCCCTAGTCCAGACACTTGAACCCAAAATCTAGACTGACACTCCCATACAATACTGATGGGAGTGCTTCACTGTCAGAAATGCCTACTTTCAAGTGAGATTTGGTCCAAACTTTCAAGGTATTAAGGGGAACAGTTAAGCTAGAATGGGAGAAACAATTCCCACTGGTTGGGAAGTCCAAGGCTGGCAGGACCAGAAATTCCAATAAGGTCAATGGACCTTTGGCTGCCCCTTCGAACTTTCCATCCTTCCTGCGACGATTCCCGTCAGGGGTGAGACCAAAAAATCCTGGCCTATGATGTGGGGGGGTGGGGGGGGGGCGAGTTTAAAAATTAAGAGGCAGACCTTTTAGAAACAAAATTAGGAAACAATTCTATACACAAAGGGTGGTTGAAATTTGAAACACTCTCCCACAAACAGCGATTGATGCTAGGTCGATTGTTAATTTTAAAATTAATTGCGATTGGTAGATTTTTGTTATCCATAAATATTAAGGGAAAAGGGGAAAAGTCGGGTATATGCTGTTAGGTATCAGATCAGTCATGATCTTATTGAATGACAGAATAGACATGAGAGGCTGAATGGCCTGTCCCTCCAGTCCCTGTATTCCCCTGTTACGTCTCAATCTCTTGTGTCTGGTATTGATAGAAAAAGTGCCTTAAACATAGCTATCATAGTGCAGTAGGCGAGTGAAGAAACGATTCAAGTGTGTAGGGTGCCAATCTTCACAAAAACTAGACGTGTCACACTTTCAGAAAGCTATTGGAGAATGTATTGACTTAAGTGATGGTATAAAAAGCACAATATCAATTTGGCTACTTGTCAAATACCTCCCCAAGTTACGTTTCCATTAACTTCAGGGGTGTTTGACAGACGGCCCAGCCAATATTGTGTGTTTTGCACCAGCCCCAAGAACTCAAAATTCCCACGATTGATTAAGAACCACACATTTCATTCTACATTGTACATAAAATATTGGTGGCGTAATGGTAATGTCACTTGACTAGTAATCGAGAGGCTCAGGCTAATGCCTGGTGGACATGGTTTCAAATCCCACAATGCAGCAGATTGAATTTAAATTCAGTTAGTAAGTCTGAAAAATAAAGCTCACCTCGGTAATGGTGACCATGAAACTATCAATGACTGTTGTAAAAACCACCTGCTTCACTAGTGCCCTAGGAGGAAATCTACCATCTTCGCTGGTCTGACCTACATGTGACTCCAAGCCCACAGCAATGTGGTTAACTAGCCTTTGAAATGACTTAGTAAGCCATTCGTTTCAAGGGCACTTAGGGATGGGCAACAAATGCTGGCCTTGCCAGCGATGCCCACATCCCATTAAAGTAAAAGAAAATTCCAAAATGGAATGTAGTGATCTAGAAATGGGATCACGCTCCACTAATTTGCAGGCAAAGAGCTCAATACGGTGGCTGGCATGCACTCATTGTTTGTCCCATATTGCATCCTCCTGCTCAGTAGGCATTCAGGGCAAGTGACTGCAACTGCCTGTTTGACTCATTGTCTGTGCAAACTGGGGGCCTAGGGCCTGTTTCGGGCCCCATTACAAATATTGGTCAGCGACCAACCAGATCATGCAGATCTGATTGGTCGGAGGCTGGAGGCCACCATTGAAAAATTACAAGATTTTTTTATACTTAGCTAATCGTGAAGAGCAGAGGAACAGGAGTGCTCTTGCTGGCTATGCTTGATGTCTGCTGCCATGGTTCCCCCTTCCTCTGAGGCCTTCCACTAGAGCCTGATCTTGCCGATCCCCACAAGAACCCCTTCCCCGCCTCTGCCAACCGTGCAGCTAGCGAGTTACCTCTGGGACCACCACTGTTGCCCGCAGCCTCCAGTCAATCTGTTTAAAAACTGGACAATGAAAAATCAGAAATCTGTTATTGTTGACAGGACAGGGCAGGCCTCCTTGATATTGTAAGATACTGTGCTCCCAGAGTCTGTTTAGTGCCCTCAACTGCTATGATCCATTTGATATCTGGCACGGTTAATGTGCAAAAGTGATCTTCCAATAATAAAATCCTTGAACTGACCCAAGACTGATCCCCACTCACGCAACTGCGATAAAAATTCATTAGTGCCTAATTTCGAGCACAAAGACTTCAAAATGCAGCTGCAAAGTGCACCCCAGCCAGACAGCCCGAGGCTGACCTGAAATGGGACCTCAGGCCTTAATAATATGAATCGGGTAAGCTGCTGGCACTCACCTGCATACATAAGGCCTGACGCCAGATTTAGATGGTTACCAAGGCATCTCAGAAGAGGACTTTGGTACCCAAAATTGGGCCTCATGATGTCTGTCTTATATGCATTAAATGGATCCCACAAGATTCAATTCTACCCCACTGAACTGGACATATTACTGTTGAACCATGTATAGTTGTCATAAGACATCCCCACTCCCTCAATACTCTCCAATTGCTTACTGATGCTGGGAATGTTGCCATGCCTTGTAGCTACTCCTACCAGGAGATCTGTGGTCATGGTATGTCACGCTCATCTGTTTTGTGCCATCCTCACACATCCACTGTAGCTTGTCTACAACCACTTTGTGCCGTCCATTATCCAATTACACCTAGGTCGACCCCTCTTCCTGCTGCCCTCCACTTTACTCTGTAGAAGAGAGCTCGGTAGCTTTTCAGCTCTGATCAAATAGCTGAAATACTGACATTTTCTTACCTTGATGTCACTTTTTAAGAGTTATTTTTGCTTTTGCAATTTCAAACACCTCTTCATTTGTCTTATGGTCTTTAAAAAGCCTCTATTTTCTTTTGCAGATCTTATTGTCCAGGTTTCTGAGGCAGACAGGAAAGTGGATTGAATGTAGCATCTTATGAGTTTTTCCTTGTTACAATCTTGAATTTTCTTGTTGTTCACACATCCTTCATCTTCACAAAATTACTTCTGGCTGTCTCTATCCTTCTTCTGATGTCAGCATTGCTTCAACCATCCTCCGTTATCATTTGTCCTAAGTAGACAAACCTATCTACTTGTTCCAGTGTGACAACATTCACTTCAGTCTTCACTCTAGTTTCTTCTAAAGTATTCCTTCTAACCACCACTGATTTTGTCTTTTTGGTTTTCGTATTGAATCCATATTCTAAACTTCTAGATTTTATTTGATCTACGATATTTTGGAGGGCGTCTTCTGATTCTGCAAATAGCGTTTTATCATCAGTGTACTATAAGTTTGTTATGTTCTTGCCTCCAATTTTACCCCAGGAAGCACATCTAATTATCTGAACATTTGTTCTGTGTACAGACTGACTAATTTTGGTGAGAGTACACAAGCATGTCGTACTCTCCTCTTCACTTGAAACGTGTCTGATTGTCTGTCATTTAGCCTAATGCTCACTATTTGGTCCTAATATAGGCTCAGGATAAATCACAGATCTTTACTGAGAATGTCACATTTCAGCAACATTAGTTTTGTGATATACACAATCACTTTTATAGTCAATGAAGCATACCGGTATGTATATGTTCTTGTTTACTTTGAGATATTTATTTAAGATTGTTCTTAGATTAATTATTCCTGCTCTTGTTCCTACTCCATGTGTTGGGATTTGATTTAATTAGTGCCACTAGCTCTCTGGTATCTCACCCAAGTCAATTTTCTTCATAATCTGTCCACTGAGTTTTCAGCTGCACAGGAGGTAGCACATCTAAACACCCTTCTGTTTTCACCTACACATGCACACTGCTGACAGGAAGCACTGATAATAATTGGGAGTAGCAGACATGGCTGGGTTTCGCATTCCTTGGTTCTGAGGAACACTGGCCTAGGCTCACTGTCATGTCTTTATCATTTCAGTAGGAGCAATCATCCAACTCAATAGATATAAGGATTATTGCAGAGCTATGGGGAAAGAGCTGGAGAGTTGGGACTAATTGAATAATTCTTGCAGGGAGCCAGCACAGGCACAATGAGCCAAATGCCCCATGAAGTATAATTCTACATAAGATTGAAGTGGCAATCTTCATGGCTTATGTTCATTATCACACTACTCAATGAGTTAAAGACTATTTATCTTTCATATTGAGTGTGTGCGCACAGGATATGTAGAGAATTCTACATTACAACTGTAACTACATTTCATTGATTGTAAAGCACTTTACAACATAGATCATGAAGGTGCTATGTAGGTACAAATCAATTTTCAATTACATGTTACTGGACTAATCAACTGTGTATCAGTAGGTTAATCTTCAGCTAATTTTAATTGACGCTAATAACTTTTTCGCTTAGCCTTGTGGTTCAGCGTTAATACCTATTTATATAAATAATGCATTGTAGCTGTGCCCAGAGTGACCACACTGGTGTGAAGGCTACAGCTCAGAACTTACAACTCTCAGATCAGGGGGATCATTTTAGCTTCCACAAGCCAAAAGACTGCTTATTCTGCATCAGCGTACATAGAAACAGGCCATTCAGCCCATCATGTCCAAAGCTGATGTTTATGCTCAACACGAGCCTCCCCACAACCCTACTTTATCTTACCACATCGGCATTTCTTTAGTTTCCTTTCTCCCATTCCCTTCCCCTTAAATGCATCTCTGCTATTCACCTCATTACTTCATGTGGTAGCAAGTTCCACATTCTAACCACTCCCAAAGTGAAGAGTTTTCTCCTGAATGTCTTAATGATTATCTTATTTTTAAGACCGCTAAGTTTTGGAATCCAACCCCCTACCCCCACCCCACCCCCCACATGCGGGAACATCTTCTTGACACCTACTCTCTTGAATCCCTTCATAGACACCTTTAACATTATCAGATCTAGAGAAAAGTGCCCCAATGTGCTCAATCTTTCCTGAACTGGCCTCTCAGTTCTGGTAAATTATTTTATACCACCTTCAGTGCCTCTATGTTGTGTTTACAATATAGAGGCCAGACTGTTCATAATACATCAAGTTTCAGGTTTCTAACCAATTTTAACAGGATCGCTCTGCATCTCAATTCTGTCCGTCTGGAAATGAACACCAGTGCCTGGTTTACTTTGTGTGATTTGTGAATCTGTACCCCCAGGTCCCCCTGCTTCTCTACCCAATTTGGTGGCTTGATTTCTAAGAAGCATGTGGCCTCTTCTTCTCACCTAAATGTACCACCTCTCACTTATCAATATTGAAGGAATTATGGGAATTGGACACCCATTCTTAATTAATGGCTTCCTGTATTTTGTCGCAGTCCTCCTCTGTATTAACTATTTCCTCTAACCTGGTGTCAAACTTACACAACCACCCCGCCTCCCCGCACCCCCCCCCCAACACTTCCACCGAGTTCAGAACATGTTGGGAAATTGAATTTTATTTTAAACTTGGTAATTTGCGGGCAACCACTGGAGAAAGACGTGACCATTGTTGTAAAAACCCCCAACAGATACACCAAGGTCCTCCAGGGAAAGGCACTCTCTACTGTCTGAATTAAATCTCGCAAATCCTTTGGCTGTAATGTGATTACTCCAACAGCTCCTGAGTTTGACTGAATATGACATAGATGAAGCCTTGACTGCATTTCTCACCTCCTGAAAACAAATAATAATCTCTCCATTGATTATGTTTGGGCTGCATTCAACACATCAATATTTTTCTCTTTCTTAAAAATCTCAGATACTGTTTCTTTATTCTTGCATTCAGAATTTAGCCAACATATTAACATACTATAAAATGAGGAAAAAGCTTTTCCACCCAGAGGGTGGTGGGCATCTGGAATTCACTGCCTAAGATGGTGGTTGAGACCGAAAAGCTCAACTCATTTAAAAGGTACCTGGATCTGCATCTGAAGTGCTGTAACCTGCAAGGCTACGGACCAGGTGCTGGAAAGTGGGATTAAAATGAGCGGCTAGCTTCTTTTCTCTCTTTTTTGCCAGCACAGACACAATGGGCTGAATGGCTTCTTTCTGAACCGTAACTTTTCTATTGTTCTAAAATTTGCACTTATCATCTGGGATCCTTGTGGGCTGTGCACCAAACATCTCTTAAGGTTTTTTTTAATCATATAAATATACAGTCTGTAGTGGAGCGATTGAGGGCTGGTACATGGTAAGGTGCCTGATCCCCAGGTAATCCTCTGGTTCCTTTAAGAACCTGTCCTTTAAAAGGTAATTGCACTTAGAATGGGAGGAGACTTTCCCCAGCCATATGAAGGGAGGTTCAGGGAAATAAGGATTGAGGAGGCTAGAATTTTTGGAACTAGGAGGAGGAGTTGTGTGATCTCATTTTCTGTCAAGCTTGTTAAAAAGTGTTTGGAACTTGAACTGACCGAGGACTAAAATATGTGAAGAGAAAGCAAGCACCAAGGAGATAGGACTCTCTAACAAATATTACTACATTAGAATGCACTATCTAATGGGATATTTTGATAAAGGAAATAAATTAAACATTTAATCCATTGATTTGGTAATTAGCTGGAGTCAATTTAATCCCTTGCATTTATACAGATTATTTGAATTTAGTCATATGTATTAAGATATATAAAGCAAATAAATAACTCTTCCCTTACATGTCTTAAGTGTTATCAGAAGAGTATCTCTTTTCAATCACTGGAATATAGTCATGATTTATTGATAATCAACTGTTTTTTTTTGTCCTTGAAAGGGTGATTTGTAGTTCACTGTGCTAAGAAAATAAACACAATTGTACGGAGGCTTGACTACCCATTGACTTATTTAACTACAGAGAAGAAACAGACTCTGTCCCAAATGATCATTCCTCTGTTATGGAACAGGAGTCATGCACTGTGGGCTTGATTTTTACCCTCTGTTACACCCTGGTTGATCTTCTCTCACTTGCTGAGCATGACTCCCATATAAACCTGGTGGGACCATCCCTTAAAAGGTAAAAATAAGGACAGGGATATTTTGTACACAGTTTCCACACACTCGGGCATCCAGTGTAGGCAACTTTGAAGAAACTAGGCATCTCAATTTACTCGGGACTTGTGTTAGACAGAAGTGTTTTTAAAAGGGCTCAAATAAACGTACCTGCTTCGGAGTTATTTCTGAACTTTCTTCTCCTAGTTTTCATGCTCATTGTTCTAAAATGTATATTTTATTTATTCCCAGTAACATCACAGACACCCAAATGGGGTTTCCAATATGAATCTCCCCAAGTGACCTCTTTTTAGAAAGAGGAGAACCTATGGATGGATGTAAGGCAGGTCAAGCTACACGAGACCTGCACTATGCCCACACACCCACATCTTCAGGCTGAGGTGAATGTACCTGGATTTGACAGACAATTAGTGCAGAGCTTCCTTTTCACAAAGGAGACTGACACAATAGATCCACTAAACTATATGATTGCAGGGATAACTGCAATGTGAGATGTTTCCTTGGAAGGCATGCCAGGATAAATCAACAGCAGTGCACCCAATATTGAGGAGTTTCAGGTACAGTACTGAAGGAAAGGTTAGACAGACTGGACTTGTTTCCACTAGAGTTTAGAAGAGTGAAGGGTGACTTGGTTGAAGCATATAAGATCCTGAGCGGCCTTGACAAGGTGGATGTGGAAAGGATGTTTCCTTTTGTGGGTGAGCCCAGAGCTAGGGGGCACTGTTTTAAAATTAGGGGTCACCCTTTTAGGACAGAGATGAGGAAAAGTGTTTCTCTGAGGGTTATGCAACTTTGGAACTCTCTGCCTCAGGAGGCAGTGGAGGCAAAGTCATTGAATATTTTTAAGACGGCATTAGATTGATTCCTTTGCCTAACGAGAATCTAAGGTTATCAGGGGTAGATGGGAATATGGAATTCGAAACACAAATAGTTAAGTCATGATTTTTTAATAAGTGGCCGAGCAAGCTTGAGGGGCTAAACAGTCTACTTCTGCCCCCATTTCGTATATTCATATGAATGCTGCACTGCCAGATCTTCTGTCTTTCAGATGAGATGTTCACCCAGTCTGTCTTCTTGGATGGACATAAAAAATCCTACGGCACTGTTTCAGAGCAGGGAAGCTATCCATGTCTCCTGGACCAATATTTATCCCTCAAGAGCCTTTAAAACATTTCACAACATCCTGAGGTTATCAGATGTTTCTTTTTCCCTGAGCAGCTGCACCCGTCAACACAAGACCAATAATATCCACCGGCCTTGTGGAAATATGTAGCAAGAACAGTGAGGAACTGTCTTCAGAGGCAGAGCTGTGCCTCTACTGCAAGGGGACTTTTGCAGTCCCTGGGATATTGGCACAGCTATTGACAGCATTGGTAAGCTATGGCCTCACATCTGCCTTCACCTCCTTTCAGGCATCCTGACCTCTGGGAATGAAACTGGTGAGTACAAAACTGGCCCTTCATTCTCACAACCAACTTATTGAGAGCAGCATGCCCACTTCAGTAACCATTACACAGGAGGTCAGATAGTTGGTTGCTCCATCAATTGCCTGCCTCATTATATCACCCAACCCTTCACTTTTGCCTGTAATATCTTTACTTTCCCTCTCATCAGGAATGACAAAGGTCATCAACAAGTTGAGATATCTCTTAAGCTTTTGATAATAAAACAAAAGAACATAACTAGGAGCAGGAGTAGGCAATTCAGCCCCTCGAGCCTACCCCGCCATTCCATACAATCATGGTGATCTCATTTCAGCCTCAATTCCAATCTCCCGCCCTCTCCCCCATAACCTTTCAACCCATTACTAATTAAAAATTTGTCTATCTCCTCAAATTTATTCAGCATCCTGGCATCCACTGCACTCTAAGGTAGTGAATTTCACAGATTCACGACCCTCTCAGTAAAGTAATTCCTCATCTCTGATTTAAATCTACCACCCCTTAGCCTAAAACCATGGCCTCTCATTCTAGAATGCCCCACAAGGGGAAACATCCAATCCACATCAACTTTGTCTATCCCCTTTAGCATCTAATATACCTCAATTAGATCTCCTTTCATCCTTCTAAACTCTAGCAAGTATAGGCCTAAACTGCTCAATCTCTCCTCATGAGACAAGCCCCACATCTCTGGAATCATTCTAGTGAACCTCCTCTGAACCACCTTCAATGCAACTACATCCTTCCTCAAGTATGGGGACAAAAACTGTGCATAGTACCCCAGGTGCCAATTTGTTAAAAGTTGTTTAAAGGTTTTAATGGTGAGAGTAGTGAGACTGAGAAAGACAAATTTACAGCCAGCCCATGTAAAATTTTGCTTCAAAAAGGGTTGTTGCCTTCAGAGTTCCTTAAAGGAACAAATAGACCTCAACAAACCATACCCATCATCTGAATAAGTTAGTGAAAGAGGTTGTTATATAGTGGAGGATGGGTGGGATCTTACTGCTGATTGGTCAGACCACAATCTTCTCATCAGTGACATCTGGCTGCCCTGATGAAGGGTCATCCAGACTTGAAACGTCAATTGTGTCCCTCTCCACAGATGCTGTCAGACCTGCTGAGTTTTTCCAGGTATTGTTCTAGATTTCCAGCATCCGCAGTGTTTTGCTTTTATCTGGCTACCCTTGTTCAAGAAATGCAAAACCATCCATTCTACACAGTCAACCAATCAGCAGTGAGAATGTTAACACACACTCCAATCAGCAGCAAGAATGATAACATGAAATGGCCTATTACAAACACAATAGACTGACCAATCAGCAATAACATCCTGCCCACATTCCCATCCTTCACTATATAACTATCTCTCACCTGTGTTAGTTATTCTCCCAGAGTATATTGCTTGAAATGTTAAGTTTTGTCAGTACTTCCAAGGAACTTTTAATGTGATATCTACTCTTTTCAGGTGTAAGAGTAAATCTGTCTTCCTCACTAAAACCAATTTGCATTTATATAGTGCCTTTAAATATATTAAAATGTCCCAGGGTGTTTCACAGGAGTGTTACAAAACAAAATTAGATACCAGGTCACATCATTAAGGGCAGATGGCCAAAAGTTTGGTTAAAGAGATAGGTTTTAAGGAGTTGCTTGAAGAAAGAAAGGGAATCTGGGAGGGTTAGGGAGAGAATTTCTAGCTTATAGAGCCCAGGGAGCTGCAGCCATAGCCACAATGGTGGAATGATTAAAATTGGGGCATATGAGAGACCAGAGTTGGATGAGTGCAGGGATCTTGAAGGATTGTGGGGCTGGAGAATATTATAGATATAGGGAAGGGGCGCAGTTATGGAGGGATTTGGAAGCAGGATGAAAGTTTTAAAATCCAGGTTTTCTGGGAACCAACGTAAGCCAGTGAGCACAAAGGTGATAGAGGAATGGGACTTGGTGCGAGCAAGGATATGGACAGCAGAGTTTTTGATGATTTCAAATTTATAGAGGGTAGAATGTGGGAGGCCAGCCAGCAGTGTGTTGGAATAGCCATGTCAAGAGATAATGAATGTAGGCTTCAGCAGCAGATGAACTGAGACAGGCAAGGATGGGTGATGTTGGGAAAGTGGAAATAGGTGGCCTTAATGATGGTGTGGATATGTGGTCAAAAAAAAGCTCTAAGAATTTCTGCTAATCTCCTTCAATGAGCTGCTTCCGATCAAATGTTCACCAATGTGCACTTTTCTGCTGTCACCAGTAGCGTATTGTCTGCACCCATCCAAATCAACAACTGGAGTTCCCAATAATTATACAAATAGACTGCAGAGAATTGTTATTCTGTGAGATTTGTACTGATTCATGACCATTAAAACTGATTTATGCTATTAAGGATGCAAATTAATCTCAGTGCAACAATAAATTGTCTTGCATAATTTGCTAGAACAAACACTTATTTCTCGATGTTTATAGGACCATTCCTCTCAAATTCACTGCAGATCATTTCTTGATAAACCTGCTGCAGTTACATGATAACCGTCATCTCACCATGAGTGAGTTTCTTTAATCATGGAATGCAGTACTGCTGCAAGCACTGACTATAAAGTTGAGTGTAGCAATGCTTGTATTTAAATAGCACCTTTATCGCATTAAAATGTTTCAAGACATTTCACAGGGGTGTAATTAGACAAAAATTGAAGCAATGAAGGAGACATAAGACATTAGGGGAGCATGTGCTTGGTTAAAGAGATAGCAGGGACAGAAGGAGGCCATTTAACCCCTCAAACCTGTTCTGCTGCTATTCAACAAGATTTCTTTCTTTCAAGGGATGTGGGCATCGCTGGCAAGGCCAGCATTTGTTGCCCATCTCTAATTGCCCTTGAACAGAATAGCTTGCTCAGCCATACAGAGGGCAGTTAAGAGTCAACCACATTACTGTCGATCTGGAGTCACATGTAGGCCAGACCAGGTAAGGATGCCAGATTTCCTTCCCTAAAGGACATTGACGAACTAGATGGGTTTTTAAAAAAGTCGATGATAGCTGTCATGGTTACCATCATTGAGATTATCATGGCTAATCTGAGACCTGACTCCATATGCCTGCATTTGTCCCATATCCTTTATGGGTTTTTTTATTCGTTCATGGGATGTGGGTGTCGCTGGCTAGGCCAGCATTTTTATTGCCCACTCTTGTTCAGAGACCATTTAAGAGTCAAGCACATTGCTGTGTGTCTGGAGTCACATGTAGGCCAGACCAGGTAAGGACAGCAAATTTCCTTCTCTAAAGGACATTAGTGAACTAGGTGGGCTTTTTATGACAATCAGCAGTGGTTTCATGGTCATCAGGCTTTTAATTCAAGATATTTATTGAATTAAAATTTCACCATCTGCCGTGGTGGGATTCAAACCCAGGTCCCCAGTGCATTACCCTGGGTCTCGGGATTACTAGTCACTGACAGTACCACTATGCCACCTCCTACCCAGAAGGAGTACCTTAAAGGAGGAGAGTGGCAGTGAGGGTTAAAGGAGGGAACTTCAGAGCTTACAGCCTACATGGCTGAAGACATGACCACCAATGGGAGGATAAAAGAAATGGGGAATGCACAAGAGGCCAGAGCTGGAGGACATAAAAGAGAAGCAGCTCAATGAAATAATTTTCCTCTTTATGTTTGAAATCAAAGGTCAAATAATAATTATAAACTACTTGGCAGTTCCGTTTGAAAGTCCCTGAAATTAGCCTCCGCCTTGTTAACGCTCCAACGACCAATCATTCTGTACTCAGGATGATTAAGTGGAGAAAATAAAGCTTGTAAATGTGCACAGCTGACTGATTCAGATCAGTGTCCAGATTTGAGTTATTAATCCTCCGGAATTATGGAATCTTCAGGAATTGGCAATTAATCTCTAGGTCACAGCTATGAACAACATGCAAGAGAAAAATCATAAGAAATTTTTTTTTAAAACTTTGGCTTTCCCCAAGAAAGGATATATTTGCTTTGGAGGCAGTACAGCAAAGGTTCACTGGCTTGTTCCCTTTCTGCAATGGAAATAAATGAAGGATAGGTGTAAAATTAGGTCTTGACTCATGTGGACTCAAAATATTAACTCTGGGGAGAATTTTCTCCCCATTGGGAGGATTGTGCGGGAGCGGACATGAGTGCAGCCAATCACCACCCGCGATTGGCTGGGTGCCACCATTTTACATGGGTGGGCCTTAATTGGCCCACCCAGCGTGACGCGTGCCCAGAAGCACTGAGCACCACCTATGTGGGCGGGGGGTTTGCCTGAGTCAGAGCCTGCGCTCTTTCGCACATGCACGCGAAAGAGCACAGAAATCTCCCTGAGGCACAGAGCTGCCTCAGGGAGATTAGTTTAAGTTTAAAAAATTTTAATAAAGGAGGGAAAAAAGCATTTTAGGGCATGACCCCTCATGTGAAACTGCCACATGAGCTGGGACATGTCTATGAATTTTATTTAAAAAATTTTCAAACCTTTAAAAACCTTCATGAAATCTCATCCCGCCTGTGGATGAGGTTCCATGAAAAATGCGAAGGCCGCCTGGGCTCTTCACCTACCCGCCAACCTTAAGGTTGGACGGGCAGCTCAGTTTATTGTTTTAATTGATATTTAAATGGCCTTAATAGGCCTTTGACAGTTTGGCGAGCGTGCACCCAAGTCGGCTGCGTGCCCGCCAAACTGAAAATCTGAATGACGCGCGGTGACATCGGGACACACGCCCAACATCACCGTGCGTCATTTTATGTCTCAGCGAGTGGGCCCCGCCCCCACTCGCCAAGCCAAAGGTTCTGCTCCCTGTTACTTTCTCTACACATGCTGCCAGACCTGCTGAGTTTTCCCAGCATTTTCTGTTTTTATTTCAGATTTCCAGCATCTGCAGTATTTTGACTTTTTTATTTCACTAGATTGATCCGTGGGATAAGGGGGTTGTTGTCCTATGATGAGAGGCGGAGTAAATTGGGACTATATTCCCCGGAGTTCAGAAGAATGAGAGACGACCTCATTGAAACATATAAGATTCTGAAAGGGATTGATGGGGTGGATGCTGAGAGATTGTTTCTGCTGCTTGGGGAATCTAAAACACAGGGGGCACAGTCTCAGATTAAGGGGCCAATCATTTAGGACTGAGATAAGGAGAAATTACTTCACTTAAAGGGTTGTGAATCTTTGGAATTCTCTACCTTATAGAGTTGTGGATGCTCCATCACTGAACACATTTAAGGCTGCAATGGACAACTTTTTGGTCTCTCAAGGAGTTAAGGCACTTGGGGAGTGGGCAGGAAAATGTAGTTGAAGCCCAGGATCAGCCATGATCATGTTGTAATGGCAGAGCAGGCTCGATGAGCTGTGTGGTCTACTCCTGCTCCTATTTCTTGTGTTCTTGGGGAGCAAAATGCCATTTGACAGTCAGGAACTATCCAATTGCATCATGAGATGATATGACATTATATGTGTGTTGGGTTGACCAATGGTAAAGTGTGTTGTGTCATGGGGGGTGAAGGGCAGAGGGAGGCAGGACCTCATGAAATGAAACCTCTAGGACTATGTCCAAACAGAGTTGGCAAAGCTGGTCCAACATGTGAGAAAGGAGCTAATCCCACTGGGTATAGGATGCTCAACTCAACACCAACTGCCTCCACCCAAATCCTGATGATGCAGTAGAACATCTTTGGGAGCTTGCAATTAATGATTAGAATGTATAATGTTAGAATTACTTTGCATTGTAAATACAGTATTACCCAACTCCTCCCCCAGCCCCACCTCACAGAGTACCTTCTCTCTTAAGATAGCTTCTGGTGTTAGATGTTTGACTAGCAGTTTAATATTAAAATTCACTTTTGTGAAGCAATGGATTAATGGAACACACCCTGGAGGCAGACTCAATTTAAGATCCCAATCTCAAACTTTGAATTACATGTGGGCACGATGTCTAAGCACAATGGGGACAGTTGACTTCAATGGAAATAAATGGGGGATAGATGTAAAATTGGGCCCTGACTCATTATCACCTGATTTATACTGTCGCACAAAGTCAAAATCCACCCTGATTTGACAAACTAATTTTCACTGAATTTACAGGGAGGTTAACTCCTGGTATCTTCTGCTCAGTGGTTGATGGGTCAGCTGCACTGCCATACCTGGAGCTCATGTGCCATTTTATTTCATGTCGGTGGTCTGATGTTTCTGGGCTATGCTTCCATGAGTCGATCAAAAGAAAGAGGGCATATTTTCTGGTTTCAAAATGGCAGTGGGATTGGAGTGCAGGATGTTCACATGATGAGATGGCCTATAATGCAAAGGAACATACCTGAACCAGAACATGGCTCAGAAATTGTAAGCCCCTTGACTCAATTGAAAGAGGTTGGTGTGGACTGGCTTTTATACAAGGGTATGGTTGGTGTTGGGGATCGTAATAATTGAAACCACTGGGTTCCTACACACTCAAGGGTTCGTACTACCATAGTCTTTGCCTCGTCTCCTTTCTCACTCATTCTAATACCTGAGCATGCACATAAACAATATGCAAACAGCATACAGAAAGGAGGTCTTTAATCCTACCCACCCAGCAGATCCCAATAGGTAAGCAGTTAAAATCCATTGTGTGAAATACCAGCCGATGTCTCACCCAAATTATGCTATTCTTCAGGATGGTCATTCCAAGCCCCACCCCACATTGACCTCAAAGATTACCCTTCCCTTTTAAGATACCTACTGGTATAAGGGGACATAAGTTCAAGGTGAGGGGCAGGAGGTTTAGGGGGGATGTGAGGAAAAACTTTTTTACCCAGAGGGTGGTGACGGTCTGGAATGCACTGCCTGGGAGTGTGATGGAGGCGGGTTGCCTCACGTCCTTTAAAAAGTTCCTGGATGAGCACTTGGCACATCATAACATTCAAGGCTATGGGCCAAGTGCTGGTAAATGGGATTAGGTAGATAGGTCAGGTATTTCTCATGTGTCAGTGCAGACTTGATGGACCAAATGGCCTCTTCTGCACCGTGTGGTTCTGTGATTAGATGTTTCGCTAGCAGTTTAATATTCTAATATTCTAGCTAGAAATTGCTCTCAAAGCCAACAGACTCCTTTAACTAGGCAAATCGGGGCTCAGTTATGCCATTGGTCCCCGACTGCAATTTTAACTCCAGCATTATCGGGGAAGCTGCTCCTTGGGGACCTGCAAAGAAGGTTTAGATATAGATACCAACCCCCCGCACCCCGCCCCCTTGGTCTTGCCCCCTACACCACAAGACATCCCAGAATACCTGTAGCCAGTCTTAGCAGTGTGCCAATGTAACCAAGGACTGCCTGATTTCCTGCTGGCCAGCAGCTGTTTCCTGCTTATTCCAGATGAGAAGTCAGTTGGCAGCATCTTATTGAGGCCTGGTAGTTAAAGCTTGCTGTGGCTTCATTCTGCCATAGGCAGCCAGGAAGGTAACAAAGCTTTGTAACCCTGCTTAGTCTTGATTTCAAAATAGCAACTGAGACATTTGCCAACACTGTGAGATCTAGAGTTTCTGCTAATTAAACACTTACTTAATATTTAATTGTGTTTTAATTTTTAATATTTAATATTTCATGGTTTTACTTTGAAACTCAATCAATTTACATGAATTTTAATATTTGATACTTGTTGATTTTGGTGCTTGTTAACTCCATGATAAGCTATCTCATTGGCTACTTCAATTCTTGAAGCATAACCTTGACTTGATGAAATACCGCAAAATGGATGGTGGCAAGTCAGACCCCCGCTTTACATTTGTTCCCATTGTTGGCAGTTAGGAGTCGCTATTACCTGTTTTATAGTATCACACAAGAGTCAAAATCGCTCCCTTTACTTCTATATTGCGTTGTCCCTAGAAGAGGAAAGACGGTAGAAATGTGAGGAAAGTTGTGGAGTTCCACTTGAATCACCGAAGGGGGAGATTATTCCAGCTAAGTTCATAGCAGTACTTGATTATATCAAGTAAACTAATTAGTGCAAGAACCTAAACTTGTAAACACAGTCAATGATCAGCGACTTCGGTGAGAGGTGTTAATATTGGTTGAATATTTCAATTTGATGCATCACATATGGCCAATTGAGGTAAAACAAGAGCTATGAATTTGGCAGGACATACATCAAAATGATGCAGATGCTGGAAACCTGAAATAAAAATAGAAAATGCTGGAAATACTTAGCAGGTCATCATTGACCAGAAACTTAACAAGATTATCCATATAAATACTGTGGCTACAAGGCCAGATCTGAGGCTAGGAATTCTGTGGTGAGTAACTCACCTCCTGACTCCCCAAAGCGTGTCCACCATCTACAAGGCACAAGTCAGGAGTGTGATGGAATACTGATATAAAAACAAAAAAACTGCGGATGCTGGAAATCCAAAACAAAAACAGAAATACCTGGAAAAACTCAGCAGGTCTGGCAGCATCGGTGGAGAAGAACAAAGTTGACGTTTCGAATCCTCATGACCCTTCAACAGAACTAAGTAAAAATAGGAAAGGGGTGAAATATAAGCTGGTTTAAGGATGGGGGGGAGAACTGGGGGGGGGGGGTGGTGGGTGGTAGGGTTGTTGGGACAAGCAAGCAGTGACAGGAGGAGATAACCAAAAGATGTCACAGACAAAAGAACAAAGAGGTGTTGAAGGTGATGATATTATCTAAAAGAATGTGCTAATTAAGAGTGGAGAGCAGGACAAGCAAGGTAGCTCTAGTGAGGGTGGGGTGACGTAAACGATGGGTGGAATACATTTAAAAATAATGGAAAAAGGTGGGAAAAGAAAAATCTATGTAAATTATTGGAAAAAAACAAAGAGGGGGAAGAAACAGAAAGGGGGTGGTGATAGAGGAGGGAGTTCAAGATCTAAAATAAGGTATGTGGAACATTCCTTGTTCCAGTCCTACTCCGGCCCCCTCCCACAACTCTTTCTCCAGTACATCGATGATTACTTCGGTGCTGCTTCATGCTCTCGTCGGGAACTGGAAAAATTGATTAATTTGGCTTCCAATCTCCAGCCCTCCATCATTTTCACATAGTCCATCTCTGACACTTCCCTTCCCTTCCTTGACCTCTCTGTCTCAATTTCTGGGGATAGACTGTCCACCAATATCCATTACAAGCCTACCGATGCCCACAGCTACCTCGACTACAGCTCCTCACACCCCGCTTCCTGTAAGGACTCCATCCCATTCTCTCAGTTCCTTCACCTCCGTCGCATCTGTTCTGATGATGCTACCTTCAAAAACAGTTCCTCTGACATGTCCTCCTTCCTTAACCGAGGTTTTCCACCAACGGTAGCTGACAGGGCCCTCAACAGTGTCCGGCCCATCTCCCATGCATCCGCCCTCACGCCTTCTCCTCCCTCCCAGAAACACGATAGGGTCCCCCTTGTCCTCACTTATCACCCCACCAGCATCCGCATTCAAAGGATTATCGTCCGCCATTTCTGCCAACTCCAGCATGATATCACCACCAAACGCATCTTCCCTTCACCCCCCCCATGGCATTCTGTAGGGCTCATTCCCTCTGTGACACCCTGGATCACTCCTCCATCACCCCCTAGTCCTCAACCCCCTCCTACGACACCTCCCCATGCGAAAGCAGAATATGCAAAACCTGCCCCTTCACTTCCTCTCTCCTCACCGTCCAAGGGCCCAAACACTCCTTTCAAGTGAAGCAGCATTTCACTTGCACTTCCCTCAACTTAGTCTACTGCATTCGTTGCTCCCAATGTGGTTTCCTCTACATTGGAGAGACCAAATACAGACTGGGTGACCGCTTTGCAGATCACCCTTGGTCTGTCCACAAGCATTATCCAGACCTCCCTGTTGCTTGCCATTTTAACACTCCACCCTGTTCTCTTGCCCACATGTCTGTCCTTGGCTTGCTGCATTGTTCTAGTGAAGCTCAATGCAAACTGGAGGAGCAGCTCCTCATCTTCTGACTAGGCACTTTACAGCCTTCTAGACTGAATATTGAGTTCAACAATTTTAGATCTTGAACTCCCTTCTCCATCCCCACCCCCTTTCCATTTCTTCCCCCTCCTTTTTGTTTTTTCCAATAATTTATATAGATTTTTCTTTTCCCACCTATTTCTATTATTTTTAAATGTATTCCACCCATCGTTTACTTCACCCCACCCCCACTGGAGCTACCTTGCTTGTCCTGCTCTCCACATTTAATTAGCACATTTTTTTAGATAATATCACCACCTTCAACACCTCTTTGTTCTTTTGTCTGTGATAGCTTTTGGTTATCTCCTCCTATCACCCTGCTTGCTTGTCCCAACAACCACGCCCCCCCTTCTCCGCACCCCCCCCCTCCCCCAACCCCTTAAACCAGCTTATATTTCACTCATTTCCTATATTTACTCAGTTCTGTTGAAGGGTCATGAGGACTCGAAACGTCAACTTTGCTCTTCTCCGCCGATGCTGCCAGACGTGCTGAGTTTTTCCAGGTATTTCTGTTTTTGTTTTGTGTGTGATGGAATACTCTCCACTTGCCTGGATGACTGTAGCTCCAACAACACACAAGAAGTTTGACATCATCCAGGACAAAGCAGCCGATTTGATTTGCACCCCTTCCACATACATTCATTCCCTCCACCACGGATGAACACTAGCAACAGGGCATACCATCTACAAGATGCACTGCAGAAACTCACCAAGGCTCCTTCGACAGCACCTTCCAAATCCATGACTGCTACCATCTAGAAGGACAAGGGCAGCAGATATTTGGGAACACCACCACCTGGAAGTTCCCCTCCAAGTCACTCACCATCCTGACTTGGAAATATATCACCGTTCCTTCACTGTCGCTGGGTCAAGATCTTGGAACCCTCTCCCTAACAGCACCATGGGTGCACCTACAGCACAGGGACTGCAGCGGCTCAAGAAGGCAGCTCATCGCCATCTTGACAAGAACAATTAGGAATAGAGAATAAATTCTGGCCTTGCCAATGAACCCTACATCCCACGAATGGATAAATAAAAGAATTCCACAAATTCAAGATGAATTTGGAAGAGGATTCTACAAGTAAATGGGAGTGCGTTTGCCGAATTTGCAACACAGCACCTAAACACAGGATGAGGGTCAATTAGTGGCGGTGTTACTGGACTACTAATTCAGAGGGCCAAGCTAAAAGCTCTGCGGCATGGGTTCAAATCCCTCCAGGGCAGCTGCTGGAATTTAAATCCAATTAACAAAATCTGGAATTGAAAACTAGCATCAGTGATGGTGACCATGACAACCATCACCAATTTGTCAGAAAAACCCATGTGGTTCACTAATGTCCTTCAGGGAGGGAAATCTGCCATCTTTACCTGGTCTGGCTTACATGTGAGTCCAGACCCACAGCAATGTGGTTGACCCTTAACTGCCCTCTGAAATGGCCTAGCAAGCCACTCAGTTCAAGAGCAATTAGGGGCAGGCAACAAATGCTGTACTTGCCAGCGATGCCCACATCCCATGAAAGAATAAATTAAATTCCCTAAATTCTCCTGGTTTTCTGTTGTGTTCTTTGGTGAGAAACTGGCAGAATTCCCAGAGAAATGACTACAAACAACGGTTGTCTTGGAAATTATGATGGAAGGCTTGCAGAGCCCTTGTGGAATTTCTAGGCTGGAACTGACATCGAGAGAGTTTTCTTCTTAATGAAATACTTAAATCACTTCAATGGTAGAGTGTGTATAAACCAGACCACACATTTTATTGTACAAATACCACATAACACCACCTGACTTTACATAAGAAATTAGAAACGGTTACATGGAATGCTTTAATTCTGAAAAGAGAGCGATACTGAAACAGGCAAAAAAGTCAAGGTAAGCTACAACACTTTTGTCATACAAAATGTACAAAACATCTGATACTAACTAGACATATTCCTGTGTTGCACTTTCCACAGTTTAACACTTATTATAAAAAAAAGTACCAATTTGTTTTTTTTTGTTAATTTTAGATGGAAAGGAAAGGTTTTCTCTTCAAGTCACTTCTGTCATTGAAGCAGAGTGGTTCTGTAAGAGGACAAAAGGAAAGCATTTTATAAACGTTAGAACTGATGGAGCAACACAGTTTAATTCGTCAGAAATTATGCACACTGCAAATACATTTTGCCAACCAGATTTACAATTATGGGTTAAAAAAGGTTCCAAATTAATTCCAAAACTGAGCCAAGTAGAACTGCTACACAAAGCACAGAATCACAGTACACAGCACTAAATGAGGCACCTCAACCATAGACATAAAATTTGCAGTGTGCACGTGCAGCAGAGAATCACTATTAATCGACAGACGCAGACGGTATCAAACACCCTGTGAAGGGGGAAAGAGTTGCGGGTAAGAGGGGGGGTCCACAGAAAACAGTACAACAGACATCTCAAGTGTTAGAACAGACTGAGGTAATGTTCGAAGCACTAGGAAACTGGGCCATCCTCTAGTGGGATAGTTGCTTGTAATTACTGCACAACAGAAACTCCGTGAAGTCAAAGTCTTTCATCGTGTTGCTGCTAAGGGTGTTCATACAACTTTGCATCATCTTATGTAAGTGTAAAATTCTAGATCCAAAGTTATATACCTTTTCTGGGGGGGAGGGGCATGATTAAAAAAATACCTCTGGTGAGACAGGAAGCATCCTAGAAAATGGAATCAGCTTAGCTGAGCTTTGTGCTAATGCACAGAATGTGTTGTCAATTAGATACTCAAGTGCTGAGTTTTCACCCCCTATTTACTCACTAAGCCTTTTCAATCAAATACGGAATCTCTTTTGGAAACAAGTTGAAAGTACTTTTTCCTTAAAATAAAAAGAAATGAGCAGTCCAAAAAAATGAACAATTCATGTGAGTCATTGGAGGCTGGGTATTTGAGTAGAAGTATAGATTCTTACAGCACAGAAGGAGGCCATTGGCACCCCGCACCTCTGGCGGATCTGTGAATAGCCACCTTTAGTGAGGTGGGAGGTGGTTTCTATCCTCCACTAAGCCTCTGAACTCATCCTTAGCGACTGCTAAGAGGCAAACAGTGCATGTTGGCTACAGGGTGAGGAGGAGGGAGGGGGTACAGAAAGAAAAACAATAGGAGGGTCTTCACAGAGCTACTCCTGCACACCTGCCACTGAGCAGCCAGCAGTGGCATCGGTCGAGTCTAGGATCAATAGGCCTGCACTATTTTCTCAGCCGTAGAAAGTGAACCGGAGAGGGAGGAAGAAACGGAAGAGAAATGGCTTCATAGGAAGCCAAGATTCTCCTATTAAGTTTCTTGGAAGGGTGAAATCGGTATCCAGCAGTTGTGTAAATATGGGCATTAGCAACGCAGCAACTGCTTTTACACACTTTTATTTTTCCATTGGCTTCAGTATAGAGAAGAAAATGGAGACCAGTTTCAGCCCCGTGGTTTGAAAAAAGACTCACAATGAGAGAAATGAGCCTCAAAGTGAAAACTAGTGAAGTTGTCAATGACGGTGTTTCTACAAGTACGTTATGTTGGCGGCACCCTTGCCTGTGCCACCACCTACCGAGGATTGGGCCTCGGAGTTTTTAACATGCACTGGTGGCAGTTCAGGCCTCTGGCTGCCAGCAGCCACTCTGAAGATCAGCCCCATTTCACAAAACATGGGGAGGGGTGGTTTTGGGGATGGTGGGGGGTGGGTGGGGGGGGTGCGGTTGGTGGAAATGGTGGTAGAGATCATTTTAAAAGTGAATTCTTAAACATCAGCCCTCTCTATAACACCAAGTAGATTCTGCGCCGAATCTGTCACGACATTAATGGGGATGTTATAAACTGAGCCAGTCCTGCTGACTTTTAAAACTTATCTGATACGAACACATATACAGTTTAGACTCATTAGAGCCTCTTTATTGCTTCAAGGGTCATTTAGAAGGACCGATATAAGCTTCCTCTTGTTTTTCACTGCTTATACATTGGGTAGGTACAAACAGGGGAGCAAAAAAAATCCTACTCAAGTACTACACTCCCACAGGTCAGGAAGGGATGGTTACTCCATGAAAATTTGCCCTGGATTTTTGATTGATAACCCACCCTCCCACATACTCCCAGGGACTGACATAACACACAGGAGGGCAGGGAAAATGCATCTTGCCCTAGGCAAGATGGCATTCGCATGCACACTCACGCTCCCCCCGCTTTCATTGGGAGATGAAAGTACCCATGTGAATCATCTCTGCGACCTAATCACCTGAAACAGAAAAAAGTTCCCGCCTCAAACGTGTGAAAGTTAAAAATGAAAAATCCAACACTCACAAAGCTGGTCATTTATCACTTACCTGTTTAGTCCTTTAGCCCGTGCCTTAATCCTCCAGATGAGAATTATTAAATTTGTTTCTGGGTGAGGGATACGGAATATTTTTCAAGTGTCCAATTTCAATATCAAGAGCTTCCCGGTATGGAATAAGACAGCTTGACACAGAGTGAAGCTCCCTCTCTTCTCTGCAGCAACGTGCCTTAATCTCTAACACAGGGCAAGCATCTCCCACTGCACCAATTTGCAAAGGAATTTTGTGGTTTGAACTTGTATCCACTGAGACCTGGATTGAGATTAGCTGAGAACCATCTCACTTAGGCCTTTGGTAGAAAGAGGACAGTTTCATACTATTGGTTTGAATTGGATTTTAGCACAGGAGACACAAGGAAGCAGATGATGGTTTACTTAGCCATCAATTAACTGTGTTTTCTAAAACTGTTACTCTTAATTTAAAATCACAAAAGCATGTAGTAATTACAGTCCCACTAAGCAAATGAAGTGTTTTGATGCCTTACATAGAATGTAAAAACACAGAAACAGGCCATTTGGCCCAACTGGTCTGCAATGGTCCCCTCACCCTATTTCATCTCACCCCGTTAATATACCATATGCCTTGGGCGGATGGCAGGAATTCCTGATCTTGTGTGGACTTTAGCCAAGTTCAAACGTGTATCTTACTGCACTACACATGACCAGCAGCACTGTTGGAGCAAGGAGGAGAAGATTTATTCTGCCCTATGCGTGACAAAATTGTCATTTTGTTTTACGGAATGAGTGCACAATTCCATTATTCAAAATGCATGGAGGAAAGCTTTCCCCCATAACCCTCACCAATGTCCGGTCAGAAAAGATAGTCAACAAATCACGGTGTTCAAATAGAACCCTTAAATTCATCAATACTGCAGCAAATTGTTGGAGAAATGTGCTGAACCTGACCATCCATTAACAAGGTGACAACATGATAATTCTGGGCTTTCAAACCTTGTGCTTGTGTGTGCCTTCAGCATTGCAGATGCCACTGAGTGTAGGAGAAGGTGTGTCTGAGCTTACACCTGCTCTCCTTTGTAAGTGTAAATTAATGTAATCCACAGGGCCCTCCTAGCACAGTGCAAAAATAGCATCGGGACATAGAAGCAGCCATTCAGCCCCCAAGACTGTTCCACCATTCAATTAACTCATGGCTGAGCTTTACCTCTTTACTTTGCTTCCATAATCCCTAATATCCTTACTTGTCAAAAATCTAGCAATCTCCATTTTGAAAGTTTCAATTGACCCCCAGCCTCAACAGCTTTTTGGGAGAGGGAGTTCCAGGTTTTCACTACCCTTTGTGTGAAGAAGTGCTTCCTGAATTGTCTAGCACTAATTTTAAGATCATGCCCCCTTGTTCGAGACTCGTTTGCCCAGAGAAAATGTCTATGTACCCGATCAATTCCTTCAATCATCTAAAATCTCTCAGTTAGATTGCTCCTTGATCTTCCATACTCAGCGAGATAGAAGCTTTGTCTGTCTGTGCAAACACTCCTCATAATTCAACCTTTTTAGCACTGGTATCATTCTTTTTGGGGAAAAGAACCAACGCAATAGCAACACAGCACAAACAAACATGTCAACATTTAACAAAATGATACAGTTCTAAATGGGTAAATGCATGGTTCTGATTTTCCGCAGCCACTAGGATTAGCTCTTTGACCGTGCCAACATTCGGGTTGGTCCAGCAATATGGCCATGAGGCCTGGCAAGCAGTTCTGGGCCAAGGTCCGCATAAGACAACCAAGCAAAGTGGCCGGCCATGAACAGCAACCATGGCAACAAGGCCAAGAGTGCAGGAAAATGGAAGCTAGAAAATGTTAACGAGAAGTTTCACAGTGCCAGAATCACACAGGACACCGGAGGAAGGCCATCCATCCAGGAGCAGCAGAGGGGACAGACAGAGCGTAACCTCTTCCAACACTGGACTCATGAACCCCCTTGAGCTCGCAATGGAGCCCCAGTCCCTGCGTCATTATTAAGCATATACCTCCTGGTGAGTTGGGTGTCTGGCTGGTCCTGGAAAATGACCCTGGGACGAAACACCCTCTCTCGGGGGGTTTGGCGATGTCTCCCACCTTGCTGTCATGCAGGCATTAAGGAAAAAAGAGCCATGTTGTGAGATCAATGTAATCAATAGCAATACAGTGTGGTCATTATACTGCTTTGTGAACCAACCGCAGGAGACGTGAGGTGCTCTAATTCCATTTTGGTCAATCTACAACTGCTCAGTTTTCATTTTCAGGGGAATGGATTTCTTTATTTACACTTCCATTTAGACGATTAATGTCTGGATTCGCTAAGCATTAGCCGATTTGTGCCCACGCTGAAGCTGTTAGCACTACAACAAACTGGCAGAAGCAGAATGCTGACACCACGAAATCTCGCACTCTGGTGAATATCCTGTAAGCACAATATTTGGAAAGTGCTTTTATTAAGCTTGTGAGACCGTGCAAGTCCATTAAAGCTTAATGAATAAACTCTAAAGTATGCAGACAACAAATGCGCAAATAGAAGGGCAGCAAAGAGTTATTCACATTAAATCCACTGGGATTGTCACCAGTGTTCACAAATGGAATCAACTGTAATTACATTAAATATCCGGCACAGAAACAGGCCATTCGGCCCAACCAGCCTATGCCGGTGTTTATGTTCCACTTGAGCCTCCTCCCATCCTTCCTTATCCAACTCTATTGGCATAATCCTCTATTCCCTTCTCCCTTATAACCTTATCTCAACTCCTCTCAGAAGAAGAGACCCAGCTTGTTCATCTTTGCCTGATACGTATAAACTCAGAGTTCCAATGTCATCCTTGTAAATCTCTTTGTGCACCCTCTCCAGTGCCTCTACAAACCTTCTATACAATATGGTGACTAGAACTATACACAATTCTGCAAGTGTTGTCCAACTAAGGTGCAATAAATGTTTAGCATAACTTCTCTACTTTTCAATTCTATCCCAATTTTTTATGACCTTATTAACATCTGTTGCTACTTGCAATGATTATGTATTTCTATTCCAAGATCTCTGTGCTCCTCTACTCCATTTAGTTTCAAATTTTCTAAGTAATATGTGACCTCCTTTAATACATTCACCAAACTGTGATACCTCCCACTTGTCTCTGCTGAAATTCATTTGCCAATTACATTCCCATTTGGCAAGCTTCTTAATTTGTTGCTTCAGAAGCCTTTCAAATTAAAATATTAAGAACCTCATGGTCAAAACACTCAGCTTTCTTTCTTGTTTAGAGGCTATGTATTTCCAGCATTTCCTATTTTTAGTTTGGCATTTAATTATGATAGAATCACAGAATCATGGGATGATTCTGCATAGAAAGAGACTATCCAATTAGTCCTACTCCCTAATCATCTAGCCAGAGTCCTACAGTTCTTTTCCCATCAAGTATTTACCCAATTTTATTTTAAAAGTTAATATTGAACCTGCTGCCACTGCCCTCTCAGGGAGCGAATTCCAGATTGCAACAACTCAGTGTATTTAAAAAAAAAACTCCTCACCTCACCACTGATCCTTTTACCAATTGTCTTTACTGATTATTGATTTTTTAAAAATTTATTTATGGGATGTTGGTGTCACTGGCTGGGCCAGCATTTATTGCCCATCCCTATTTACCCTTGAGAAGGTGGTGGTGAGGTGCCTTCTTGAATCGCTGCAGTCCAGGTGGTGTAGGTACACCCATAGCACTGTTAGGGAGGGAGTTCCAGAATCTTGACCCAGCGACAGTGAAGGAATGGGGATACATTTCGAAGTCAGGATGGCGAGTGACTTGGAGGGGAACCTCCTGGGATGTTGGTGTCACTGGCTGGGCCAGCATTTATTGCCCATCCCTAGTTACCCATGAGAAGGTGGTGGTGAGCTGCCTTATAAGACCATAGGACCATAAGACATAGGAGCAAAAATTAGGCCATTCGGCCCATTGAGTCTGCTCCGCCATTCAATCATGGCTGATAAGTTTCTCAGCCTTCTTGAACCGCTGCAGTCCCTGTGGTGTAGGTACACCCACAGTGCTGTTAGGAAGGGCGTTCCAGGATTTTGACCCAGCGACAGTGAAGGAACGGCGATACATTTCCAAGTTAGGACAGTGAGTGACCTGGGGGGGAACTTCCTAGTGTCTATGGATTTTATTAAATCAATTTTTCAGAGAACTATAAGAAAATATCGAGCTTGACAAAGCATTAACAGAGGCTAATGTGCCATGGATCACCAAATAGAAATTATGCAATGATCCATTTGTAAGACAACCAATACAGCCAAAAGGTCTCGTTAATAGAGCATAGATATTTTGACCGTGAAAACCCCACACTGAATGCTATCGACAGATTGTTTAACAATGAGTACCAAGGCTGGCCCCCTTTCCTTTCATGGTCTTTGACGGCTTTTAATGTATTTTTCCTTATGGCTTGATGCTGCAATACCATACCAACAAATTGGAGAAGAAATGGAGGCCTGCAATGTTCAAGGATTTGTGTTACCTAGTGACCAATGATCCACTGGCATGTTTGTTTATCTTTTTATTGGTCTGTCAATATTCAATGAACCCTAGTCTTAAGATTTTCAGTTGCACGCTTTTTATCTGAGGCCAAAGACATAAACATGTTTAAAAGTGGTAAACAGTGTTGGTCACATGGGCCTTGGGATAACCAAAAACAATTCATGTTTTTTTTCTCCTGTTTCTTATCCCCTTTATCCTAACTTTATTTCCCCTCTCTCTTTCTTTCCAGCACATTTGTTTTCTTTTGTTTATTTTTTTCCTCAAATTTTATTTGCTATGTTTTGATTTTTGTTCACTCCTCTTCTCTTTGAAAACCTTATGGCTAAAGAGTTTGGGTGTTTTGCCAATATTTTTCATTTCACCAAACGGCAAGAGAAAACAGGAGAAGGTGCAGAGGCAGTCCTATCCTAGCATTTACTGTGATGGTGATTGACTTTGTAGAACTATAGGGATTGCTGACTTTGTAGTGTTCAGTTGTTTGATTATATGAATCTGGTAACTGATCTATGCTCACTGTACTTAATAAATTAAGCCTGGGCGTGGACTCAGAGCAAAGTAAACAGACACCAGAGAAGCTGCTAGACACTGAGTAGGAAGGATGACATAGACATTTTAAACTATTATGTAGAACTCTATAAATAAAGTTCTCTGCATTGTTCTGTGGAAAACCAAATATATAAAATATATATTAGGCTCTCATTCTGCCAGGCTGGCAACTCTGAGCTAGAACAATCCATGTCCTTACTAACTGGCCTATGTGCTCTACGCAACTGAGTCATGTGATTCTGCCAATTAAAAATGTGGTTTTTACACTGGATAATGGTCAGCAGACACCTTATCAGAGGAGCTAGACTCTGGTCACTACATAGCTATGCTGAGAGGGAAGGAACACAGTAATTTCTTGAGAAGTTTGACCAGTGTCTGGCTGAATTGCCCACGGGTACCTTTACTTCATCCTGTTTGGTCAATCCAAGAACAGGGAGGCCTCCCATTTTGAACACTCCATGCCTATTGAGCTGTGTGGTAGAAAGGGCCAACCTTGGTGCTTGAGGTGGCTCAGGTGAATTTTATATCCAATGTGTGAAGCTAGTACCATTTGCGAAAGCATGACGGGAGAGTCTATGGGGCTTACCTGTGCACTCAATGTTTCAAGTGGGCTTTCCACCCGAGGGAACGTCATTAATGGCACACCATGTGAATCCTCAGGCTTTCGTTTAACTGACATGGCCTGTATTCCTTTGAAGTTGTGAACAACACATATTCCCTAGCAGGAAATGGAGATTAGGGTCAGTAATAATTCAATGAAGATTTAATGCAATGGAGTTACCTATTTTTCTTTTAAAATGAATTGGGAATCTTCCACATATGTGCGATTCACTGCTCAAAGCCTTTAGTGAATGCTTGCAGGTTATCTGAAACCAGTTCAAAGGCCTTGTAAAGTTGGACGGATGTTTTCAGGAATGAGCCCACAGCTCTCTATGTTAAGTTGAAGGGCGATAACTTAGCCTCTGAAATTTGTGGCTAAATCTGCACTATCAGCGAGGGCCTCTAAGCATCCTAGCGTGAGTGGCAACACATTCACAGAACAGGGGCTTCCTGATAGATAACTCTGTGAATATGTTGAGATGTACCACTGCTGGTTAGACAGTGCATTAGACAGAAGAGTTCAGGAGGGTTAAATTTGAAAGCGTCCCTTTTTGGGAGTCCCAATACCAGTCACAAATGATGCAGTCCAAGAAACCCCATATATTGGCTCTTGGGCCTCATTATAATGAGGCAGATGCTGTGAGTCATCCTTTATTAGGGCCAATGCTTGAACTTGAGATCAGTGGGGAGTGTGTGAGAGGGTGGAGCAGCGATTGGGATCAAGGAAGGAGGGGTCGAGGGTGGGACTGGAGTGTGGGACTTGGGCCTTGAACCTGGGATTGGACGGAATTGCTGGTGGGATTGGAAGTCACTGGATCATTGGAGGATCAGGGCGTTGAATCAGAAACTGGAGGAGTCAGAGAGGATGAGGGAGAGGTGCCTGGAGGGCAGGGCCAGAGTGGAGGAAATGGGGTTTTGGAGTAGAGATTGCGGGGGTGGAGGGGGAGTTGATCATGGGGAGAGGGATCAGAACCTTGAACTTAAGAACATGAGGAGGGGTGTTGAAATCAGGATCAAATGCTTCAGAGGAGGAATTGGGGGGGAAGTTCTGGAAGAATGGGGAGGTGTGTTGATAGATGGGTTTGGGGAGGTATTGGGGGCTTTGGAGATGGTCTGGATCGGCAGCAATCAACATGGTGATGTTATCTGTTTACCTTTTTTTATTTATGTGATGTTTGGGTTTGGTTTTCGCAGGGAAAGCCAATATTGCATCAGGGATCTGAAGAACACGTTAGGTCCCTTATTTTACAAAATCTGTTTCAGGTAAAAGGCACCTCTTCTTTGTCCTTACCCAATGTGGCATGCATCGCGCATCAGACTGCAAATGTTTACATGCTCCCTGCCCTCCATTTTGGGACCTTAGGTGGTCCCAAAGCCCAGTTTATCCCAATCACCCCTGAGGAGTTACTTCAAGATTGCTGGTTGCCTTCTCACCTGCCTTCAATGATTAAATGACAAAAAAAGAACCCCCATGGGGAAAGAAGCATTTGGGCGTACATTCCCCCTACATTTTAGGGAAATTTCCCAAACAAGAAGCAGTCTCAAGAGAGGCTTTTGGAGTAAAAAGAGCAAAATAATTTTCACAAACAAAATGAATCCAAAACAAAGTTATGGTTATCTAGTAACTCAACGAAATGGGGCGTTATTTTTAAGATCCCAGCATCCACCCTTTGCTACCGTGTTTTAAGTTTCCCCTTACTTAATAATGGCACATGTTGGATCATTGGACCCTTGAGGGAAAAGGACAGAATTTACACCGCATGACTGTATCCTAACTGGGGAATTTGCATCTGAAACCTGCCCTCACTTCTGGTGGAGTTTCGGGAATTGGGATGTTAAAACTGGCAGATCCCCTCTCCTACCCAAATCTGACCCGACTCCAGAGAGATCCAGGAACACCGCTACCAAATCATTGGATGTTGGGGCCCATAGGTAAATAGAGGCAGAGACCTACCTAGAAAGAGAGAGATGCAATAAATTTATCTGTGCATGCAGTGAACATTATTTTCTTCTTTGCCATTGAATTCAATTAGTTTTCTGCGCATATTAACATGCAAGCAAATGTTGATATTAAAGCAATGCTTGATTTAGATCTTTGGACTGACTCTACAATTGAGCTGGTTCTTGTGCTGGTCATGTTGCAGCCAAGTTGCAGGACTCTGGGAGTTGTGGGTGCTAGAATGAAACATGTACCTTGTTCACTTTAGTTACAAAATGCTAAATGTGTGTGAAAGGAGCTTGTTTATAGTTTGCTTACTAATAGAGAACAGAGGAAATCTTTTTTCTATGCTTTATGATCACCAACAATCTTACTGGTCCAATGGGAACTCACTCCACAGGGTAAGATGGGATATTTCTGTAATTATTTACCACAAGTTTTCTGCTGGTCAGATCACCTAAGGAGAGGACAGTGCAATATTGTGATACCTATCTTGCCCAGAGGCACTGAATTCTTTTTGGAAATGTATAGTTGCTAGTTATCCCAAAGTTCTGGAACTTGATCTGTCCTCTCCTCCTAGTTCCGGAGGAATATTTAAGTGCAGGGCTGTAAGATTTTGTTTACTTATTGCATTTATTGCCCATTCCTAACTGCCCGTGAGAAGGTGTTGGTACACCCACAGTGCTGTTAGGGAGTTCCAGCGACAGCGAACGAACGGTGTGGAGGGGAAGATGAAATAAAGGCCATAATATCGGAGAAAATATCAACTGTAAAGCATGGCTTCCATTTTCACCTTAAGTGAGAGTTGAGGGTGGTCAGGTGGCATTGTGGTGTTGCTGAAGTTTAAACTGCATAAGAGTTGGAACAGACTCGATTTTAAGCGGTTTCTATTCCCAGAGATTATAGAGCCCCTGGCGTGTGTGGCTGGCTGCCGCATTGGATACTGACTCTCTTCAACTCTCCCCAAGGGAGCTGGGCTAGTTCCTGACGGGGCAGAGACTGCATCAGAGAGAAAGTAAGTGTCTTTATTGATAACACTTGGTCCTTGTGATCTTCTGGACTGGTTTCGACTGCCTTAGGGGATCAGAAGGAAATTTTCTAGAGTATTTGTTCCCTTACTGGCCATGGATTTTCCTTCTCTACTTTGGGAGGGAGGTGGGGAAGAGAGAGAGGGAAGGGAAGGGAGTGATTTATTGTTGTGATGCTCTGATCATCTGGGTATAGGGCAGGACAGGCTTAAAGATCAAATGGCCTTTTCCTGCCCATCAGTTTTGTATGCTGGGGTGTAGGATCCGCAACTTATGATTTTCCACATGGAAAATACCCAGTCCTTCCTAGCTGCCTGGGGAAGGAGGTCACAATGAACAAAGGGCCGAATGTCCTCACTGAGGAGGGGCGAGGACAACAAGGGAAAATTAGTGGAAAGCAAATTGTCGTATTTCTGTGCATTTGTCAATAACTGTTAAGTGGATGAAAGACACCCAGGAGAGAAGTCTGCTCACTTTCTCAGGTAGGAAATGGTGGACAGAGCTGGGAACGTAAGGGAGCAGAGGAAAACTTAATTCCATCTAACTTGTGCTGAGTTTACTGAACTCAACCGGATCAATGTCGAGAGGTTGTCACTGGTCCCAATGTTCTAGGACATGGGGGGGCAAGGGGAAAAGTACCAAGTTGCTTTGCATTTGATGATTCTCTCAATGACCTGGTGACTGAAAAGTATACTTTTTGGACACTGGGGAAGAGTTAACCATGATGGCTTCCCCAGTCAAATAGCCTGCTTCTGCATCAAAACTGTTGATGCTGGAAATCTGAAATAAAAACAGAAAGTGTTAGAGCTATTCAGCAGGTCAGGCAGCATCTGTGGATAGAAAAACAAGCTTAAAATGTGCAGCATAAACCCTGCAGGCTTCAGGGCCCCACTGTCAGCTGAAACAGGTGTCAGAGTCCTTACTGTGTGGGGGACAGTCACTCACCTGTGATTTTACTTTTCCCCTCGAATTGGCCAATAGCAGGTGGGCTCTCAAAGTTGGAGAGCCAATAGGAGGCTGCCCAGCCTGGGAAGCAGCAGCAGGTTGACCAGGAGAGTGAGAGACAGGATGCCCCAAGATGGAGGAAGATGGAGGAACCCTCCCTCCAACATTTTTTTTAAATTTTAAAGGAAAAAATAAATCAAACAGCCAGGCTGCCATTATAAAGGGGGTGCCCCCCCTGCTCCCCTCCCCCTACCATCCCCCATCGTCAGTGTGACCTCCAGCTGCAACAGACCAGCAGGGAGGGCCTTGAAGCCTACCCGGAGTGCTGGATCCCAGTCTGCCCCCAGGAATTTGCCTTCAGACAGCTAAACTGTTTCCCACCGTCTCCAAGGACGTGAAGGCCAACTGGAAAATCCCAGTCGCCAACGTCAACCCTCCCAACCCACCCACAACATTAGGCCTTAATAGGCCTCTAATTAGTTGAGACAGCGACCTGCCGTCTGTGCGAAGAAAGCCCTGCCACACACAACTCTCCTGCAGCACCCCCCTCCCCCCAGCATCCTCCCATCTACCCCACTTCCCCCCCCACCCCCACCCCACACTTGCCCCCCTCCCCTATATCGCCTCCAGAAAAATGGCTCGGGAGCCGGATGGATCCTGGAAGCCAGCAAGCTGTACAAATTTCTGCCTCTGCGCCAACTCCCCCTGCCTCCCACCTCTATCGGAGCCCTAAAATTTCAGGATGTTGCATGAAGTGGACGACCTTTCATCAGAACCAGGCCGTAAGGGGATGAAGCTGAGGCCTTTGTGAAGGACGGATGGAACAGGGTCAGAGAGGGCAATACACGGTAAGAGGTGAGGTTGGATGAAGGGGTGGGGGTCAGAGGAAAGGGAAGGGGGAAGTGAAGGGAAGGGGCTGCTTCTGCATGTGGTGCAGATTGACATTGGAGGAGTAATCGCTTGGGCATGGCCCAACCTCAGTCCCCAGCTTCTGTATAGAGGCGCAGAGAATGTTTGAAACTGGAGAATCCAGATTTAAAAGCTTTGGGCTTATTTTCTACATTAACACATGCTGTTGTTGAGGGAAATATTTTGTTGAATGCACACATGTACCTCAACATAAATTCTGACTTTTCTTAGACCTGGCCGCCCTGCAGTAAGTTGACACATCCGTATATCTTCAATGTTAAAAAGATAAGATGGACTTACCAAAAACAAAGCTACTGTGCTGCCCAGTACAAAGCCTGCAATCACATCAGAGCAGTGATTGCGGTACTCAGAGACTCGGTTCAATCCTGTTAAAAAAGCAGCACAGAGAGCCCCCAAGCACAACACGGGTTTGGCTAACCTGCTGCTTTTGGTCTTTATTGTGCTTGTGATGTACATCTGAAACAGAATGAGACCACACACACTGATCAGTGGTACACACGTATTTCTCTGTCTTATATATTTTTTTAAATCACAAGCCGGTGTACGCGCAATACCAGGGATCCTGATGAATATTGATGATGCTACACCGAGCATCACTGTGATGCTTTTCACATTACAGCAGGGACTGCATTTCAAAAGTCCTTCACTGGCAGTAAAGCACATTAGGATGTCCTGAGGTCGTGAAAGGTGCTATATAAATGCGAGCATTTTCTGCACTTCCAATTAATTTAAACACTTGTTCATTTATTTCTCTTTGTGGTGAAAGTTACCAGGACTTAAAAACATGAACCAAAGTCTTCAAAAGTAAAGCAAATGTTCTCCACCACGTTATTCCATTCAATTTGGTTTCTGGGGCGAAATTATGATATGACATTTATTTTAATGACCTAGATCTTGGAATGTAGGGCACAATTTCAGAATTTGTGGATGATATGAAACTTGGGAGCATTGTGAATGGTGAGGAGGAATAGTGTAGAACTTCAAACGGACATAGACACGTTGGTGGAATGGGTGGACTGGTGGCAGATGAAGTTCAGTGCAGAGAAATGTGAAGTGATTTATTTTGACTGGAAGAACATGGAGGGATGATATAAAATAAAGGACACAACGCTAAAAGGGCTGGCGGAGCAGAGGGCCCTGGTGTATACCTACATAAATCAATGAAGGTAGTAGGCCAGGTTGAGAGAGTGACTAATGTAGCATACAGTATTCTAGGCTTTATTTATAGGGGCATTGAGTACAAGAGCAAGGAGGTTATGCTGAACTTGATTAAGGCACTATGGTCAGCCTCAATTGGAGTATGGCATTCAGTTCTGGGTGCCGCACTTTAGGAAAAATGTGAAGACATTGGAGAGAGTACAGAAAAGATTCATGAGAATGGTTCCAGGGATGAGGGACTTCAGCTATGAAAATAGGTCAGAGAAGTTGGGACGGCTTTCCTTGGGTGGGGGGTGGGGAGAGGGGGAAAGAAGGCAAGAGGAGTTTGATAGAGGTATTCAAAATCATGAGGGGATGGAGTAGATAGGGAGAAACTGTTCCCACTCATGAAAGGATCGAGAACGAGAGGGCAAAGATTTAAAATAATTGGCAAAATAAACAAAACCGATGTGGGAAAAAACATTTTCACACAGCAAGTGGTTAAGGCCTGAAATGCACTGCCTGAGGATGTGGTGGAAGCAGGTTCAATCGAAGCATTCGAATGGGAATTAGACTGTTATCTGAACTGGGAGAATGGCACTCAGGGAATTGATCTTTCGGAAAGCTGGTGCAGGCGCGATGGGCCGAATGGCCTCCTTTTAAGTTGTAACAATTCTGTGATTCTGTAATGTTGATTGAAAAATGTGAAGAAAAATGCTATAAATAATCGACATTGAAAGGCTTCAAACACTTATTCATTCAGTTTTCGATCACACTAAGGTGCAAGAGTCAATGCTAACCCAAAACTGTTTACAGCAAATGTTCACGGGGATGAAATTCAACTTGGGAGTAAATACAAGGTGAGTGGTGTTGCATCTGCCACCAGTTATACATATTTAACAGCAACTTGCATTTATATAGAGGGCGGAATCGTCCCCGCTTTGCACTAAGTGCGGTAGTGGGCAGGTAAAACGTTGTTTTACCCGTTGGCCACGATAGTGGGTTTTCACGCAGAATCATCACAAACCCGCCACATTATTATACATTCCTGGGAAACATGCTGTTTCCATGACTGGTGGGCTCCGATTCGCCTGCCACACCACCACCTCGCCACTTCTTCACGCCAGGCACCACATTTAAAGTACAGCTGCAGCCCTCGAGCACCTTTTGGACGCCATGGAGGCCCGCTGTGATGTCCTCTACCCCCGTTCTGGCTGCAGGAGGGGTAGCAACATTACCACTCTGGTTTGGTAGGTGATGGCAGTGGTGATCAGCGCCAATGCTGCACTGAAGAGGTTGGACATCCAATGCAGATAGAGGGTGAATGATCTCATCCATGCAGCGAGGGATGGCAACCATCTCAACTCTCGATACTCACACACTCAAGCCCATCATACATTCACTGGCATCTCACTCACTGCCAGCTCAAGGGACATCACCACCCATTGTCATACACATACCCTCACATGTTCATCTGGCCTCAACTCCTTTGGAGACTGCCTCCTCAGCCCGCACCATTTTGAGGCCATTTGCACAGATCAACATGTGCCCCTACACATACCCTGGGATACCCTCCTTTCCCAGTACAGCCCTCGCCCTGCAGCCTCTTCCCTTGCCTGAGGCCACTTCTCCCCCTTTCCCTAAGCAAGACCTCACCCTGCAGCCATTGAAAAGCCATCCACATACGGCTGATCTGGTAGGTAGAGACCTATCCGTGAGCGCCCCTAAAAGTGATGTGGTGCTGTCTGTGAAGCCTGGCACTGATGACTGCGAGTGTTGCCCGAAGCAAGGTAGGCAAACAAACCTTGAAGTCCTGAGCAAAGTGCAGCTCGCCAGGCGCACATCTTATATATGATGTTGTGAAACATGTCGGCGTGTTTTCCTGCCAATGTAGACAGACAATCCAGTGGGAGAGGATGAATCCAACAGGCTGACCATATAATGATATGCTGCTGCATTACAGTGAGGTTCCTGGTGTCTGATGATGGGGAACGTGGCCTGCCATCAGCGGGCAGAGCAGACAATCACAAACTGGTTTCAAGACGTTGTGAAATCGATTTTTGGCCTTCTTGCCATATTGTCTGCTCACACCACCAAACACACCCGATACTGGCCGGGCACAGAAAATCCCAGCCAGTACCTTTAACACAGTGAAATCTTCACAGGAGAATCATCAAACACAATTTGACACCAAGCCACATAAGGAGATGTTAGGACAGGAAAGAGGAAGGTTTTAATGAGCATCTTAAAGGAGGAGAGAGTGCGATAGAGCTGAGGAGACGGTCAGGGAGGGAATTTCAGGGGCTAGAGCCCAGGCAACTGAAGACATGGCCACCAACGATGGAGCAGGAAGCACAAGAGATCAAAATTGGGAAAGTGCAGAGATCTGAGGGAATTGTAGGGCTAGAGGAGGGAAGGGTAAGGACATGGAGGACTGAGGCCCATCCAAATATTGAATATCAGGAAGTATAACAGACAGCAGATGCAATGGAGACTGTTTTGCATTCCTTCTCAACTCTAATTCCACACTCCACATCTTCCACTGATTTCTACACCCACCAATTATGAGACCATGTGTGGTAATCTTGTGCTGTAGCTGTGCTTTGTAACAATAACACACCCCTTTCACCCAATAACACCCCTTTTGCCCCTCTCCGCATTTGGCAGTCAGGATAACAGAATGGTCCAAATCATTCTATGTCTCTATAGCAGGCTATTGAGTTGGATGATCAGCCATGATCATAACGAATGGCGGAGCAGGCTCAAAGGGCCAAATGGCCTACTCCTGCTCCTATTTTCTATGTTTCTATTAGTCCTGTAGCCTACCAATACCACCCTTTAGTTAACCTTCCCTTTCCCACTTAGCTACTGCAGAATAACCACCCAACCCACACTCATGTCTGAACAAGACTATCCATCCATTTTGAATGGAAGCCCTTTCATTAAGAACATAAGAGCATAAGAAGTAGGAACGGTAGGCCATTTTGCCCCTTGAGCCTGCTCCATCATTCAATAAGATCATGGCTGATCTCTTCTCTCCCTGCCCTCATGTCTCTTGATTCCCTTGGTGTCCAAAAAAAAAGACAGTTCAACAACAGTCTTTACTCATTCACTCCAACTCCAAAAAGTTAATGCGGCAAGATTCCTTACTGTCAGCGGGAGGAAACAAGCACAATTACAGCGAGAGAGTGTGAGAGAAACCACATAGGATTGGTGAGTGGGCAAAAACTTGGCAGATGGAATATAATGTGGGAAAGTGTGAGGTTATGCACTTTGGCAGGAAAAATAGAGGAGGTGAATATTATTTAAATGAAGAAAGACTGCAGAAAGCTGCAGCACAGAAGGATTTGGGAGTCCCTGTGCATGAATCCCAAAAAGCTAACATACAAGTTCAACTGGTAATAGGGAAGGCAAATGTAATGTTAGCCTTTATTTCAAAGGGACTGGAGTATAAAAATAGGTAAGTCTTGCTAAAGCTATAAAAGGCACTAGTTAGACCACATCTAGAATATTGTGAAAAATTCTGGTCCCCTTATCTAAGGAAAGATATACTGGCATCGGAGGCATTCCAGAGAAGGCTCACTAGGTTGAATCCGAGTATGTAGGGATTTTCTTATGAGGAGAGGCTGAGTAGTTTGGGCCTGTACTCATTAGAATTTATAATAATGAAACATATAAGATTCTTAGGGGGCTTGACAGGGTAGATGCTGCGAGGTTGTTTCCCCTTGTGGGGGAGCCTAGGACCTAAGGGCATAATCTCAGAGTAAAGGGGCACCCATTTAAAACAGAGGTGAGGAGGAATTTCTTCTCTCAGAAGTTAGTCAATCTGTGGAATTCTTTACCTTGGCGGCTGGGTCGTTAAGTTTATTCAAGGCTGAGATAGACAGATTTTTAATCAGTAAGGGAACCAAGAGGTTTGGGGAAAAAGCAGGAAAGTGGAGTTGAGGATTATCAGATCAGCCATGATCTCAATGAATGGCAGATCAGATTTGATGGGCCAAATAGCCCATTTCTGCCCCTATGTCTTATAGTCCTATGGTCTTATACATTCAGCATTTACTTAGTTGCAAGCAGAGGACAATACAAACAAACTATACTGTTCCGCTGACCCACAATAAAGCTCAGTGATGAAAGAAAGGGAGCTCTTGTGGTACAGTGGGTAGGATCCCTGCCTCTGAAGTAGAAGCTCTGGTTCAAGACCCACTCCAGGACTTGAATGCCATGGAAGGTATGGTCTTAACATGGCCAAGCAGATTGAGTATGAATCTATAAATCCTTCCAAAGTATGCCAATGGCAGGCAGTAAAAGTGGGAGAGATACTTGGTCAGCCATGTGATGGAAAGGAAATTAGAGCCTCTACCATCACTATCCACAGCTCAACTATGACATGCTTGAGAAAGTGCATGTTGCCACAGCAATTTGGACTCTTGGGGGATGGTTAGTTGACTGGACTGCTGCTGTGGATCAGATTGATGCCAATAGCACAGGGTTTGAATCCTTGTTCTCCTTGCCCTGCCTGTGGTGGAGGTTGAGGTGCTTTGGGTTCAGAGCTGCCTTTGGGCAGAGAGCTCAAGAAGTGAAAGAAAAGCATTAACAAAGGTGAAAGCAAAAAACTGCGGATGCTGGAAATCAAAAATAAAAATAACTGGAAAAACTCAGCAGGTCTGGCAGCATCTGCGGAGAGGAGCACAGTTAATGTTTCGAGTCCGCATGACTCTTCAACAGAACTGCAAAGGTGAATTGCTTAAGTATTGCACAGCATCCTCAGAATGGTTTATTAAACCGCATTTTAAGAGACAATACATCATTCGACCACTAGAAGGCATTAAGCACAT
This sequence comes from Carcharodon carcharias, assembly GCF_017639515.1. Classification (NCBI taxonomy): domain Eukaryota; kingdom Metazoa; phylum Chordata; class Chondrichthyes; order Lamniformes; family Lamnidae; genus Carcharodon; species Carcharodon carcharias. The sequence goes on from NC_054470.1 coordinate 108,104,788, forward strand.
GCATATTTGGCTCTTTGCAATAAGGCTACTTTGAAACATTAATTCCTGCAAGCTAGATAAATAACTCAAGATTGGTTTAAAGTCACATTTGGAGGCTTCTGCAAATATAGGGACTCAATGAAGTCATTTTTAAAGAGATTAATGGCAATGACATTCAGCCTAAGCTCTACTCTTGGAAAGGTTCCAGACAGGAAAATACTTTAGCTCCAAATCCCTAAAAGGTAAAATTTCCTCAGTCAGAACTGTAACTTTACAATTACTTTGATGGACTAGAACAGTATTTTTTGACACCGCTAATCTGATCTTATCTGTGAGAGCACAGGAGTGAGGAACTTAATTGTGTTAATATTACCGCACACAGTGCTGAGAACTGTAAAGTTTTAGCCCATATTAATGGAGATTTTGCTCGCTAGTGGCCACTAGGTGGGTTATACAATCCAGCCTAGCAGTCTTGAAGATTCCTTTGAGGGACAGTTGGTGAAGTGAAATATTTTGTAAACCTCGTACAAGAGTCACATGAGTAAAACAGCAATTTTAACCAAAAAAACTCCCCACACTTTAATATAATAAAAACAGAGAATGCTGGGAAGAGTCATACGGACTCAAAACATTAACCCTGTTTCTCTCTCCGCAGATGTTGCCAGACCTGCTGAGTTTTTCCAGCATCTTCTGTTTTTAATATAGATTTCCAGCATCCGCAGTATTTTGGCCTTACCCACATCTCAGAAATGTCAATCACTGACCTAATCGAGTATGAGCAGCTTCGAATAAATCATAAGCGGTTTGATATCTAAACACCATTCTTTGTGCTGTATTTTTCACAGGGATTTTGCAAAATTATATCACAAGTGGTGCTGATTTGAAAATATACATAATCAAGGGTTTTGAATGCAGAATAATCCCTTCAATCTGAATCCCTTCAGCAAACATGTTTAAAACAGCACACTGTTGCTTCTGTACTCCTCAAACTACAGTTTGCTAATGATCCTCTGAGCGGTGAATTCATGAGACAAAATGCAGTCTGGCAAAGGCTTCTCAGTATTATTTGAATAGGCTCTAGAATGAATCTCACCACCACCTTCTGAGTTAGAGATGGGGCAATAAATGCTGACCTGGCCAATGATGCCCACATCTCAGGAACAAATGTGAGGGGGAAAAAAAGACTGGACTAAGATGAGGACTTGGAGGAAATGGAGCTGAGGGTGCAACAATTAATTTAAAAAGTCAACAGTTACCTTTTGATTATATATTCGCATTATTTGCAATTCAACTCTGCAGGAAAACCCATTATTAATATTTTATTTTCTCTTCCATTCTGACTTCCCTTTCCCACTTTTGTCCGATGATTAGGAAGTCCAACTACGAAACCATTCTCCCACCCTGCATTTTCCCCCTATTGTGACATTCACCTTCGATTGATGCAGAGTTGTTAAAAGTCATATACATCACATTTTCCTTTGCTACCACTAGATTCATCCCAACCTCCATATGAATGCTCTATCATCAAAATGAGCTTACAGGCAGGATTCATTAGGCTTCTCCTTGGAATCTCCCTTTACCTGGCTTTGCAAGCTAAGATAACATGGGCAGGATTCTCCCTGTGGCCTTCAGGCTCAAACAGGGGTCAGAAGCCCACACCCAATGTAGGGAACTGTTACTCACCTGTTACCCTCCTTGAGGGAGAGCAGGCTTAGGAAGCTGGATCAGGGGGCAGCGGCTGGGGGTGCCAATAGGAGGCCCTACAGGAGCAGCAGGATGCAGGTAGTTGAGCGAGAGGGCACCCTAAGAAAAGGCACCCTCTCTCCAATGCTTTTGAATGTAAAATAAAAATTAGATCTTTGTAGCTGGGTCGCCATTCCTGTTGTGATATGGGTTCTCTAGGTATCTCAGTGATGAGAACCTAAGACTTACATTTTTAAACATGAACTCTTTATTGTTAACCTTTAACTATTTACAGACCTCAGGTTACTGTCATGCATCGTGCTGTTACCTCCATGCAGGCTGGTTCCAGAGTGTTCTCTGGACTGTTCTCGCAGTCTGCTACCATGTGACTTATACACCATACTGTGGGTGATGCTATTCTCCAGTCCCATGTTAACCCTTGCTCTGCCGAGCACCTTTACATTACAATGGCTTGTAGGCACATCGTATAACATTTGCAAGGAATGGGGGTGGGGGGGGGAGGGTCCACCCCCTCCACCAACAGTGCGGCCTGTGGCTGCTTCTGAACTCAGGCAGGCAGGAAGGTCTAAGTCTGACTGGAGTACTGCCACTACCCCACCAAACCTCTCCCCCTCCAATCCGCCACCAGGAGGCGACTTCCAGGCGGCCTCATTATGCCCCACAACCTGCGGGTACCTGGCTTCGACAATTGGCCTTAATAGGTCTTTAGGGACTTTAAGTGACTACCTACCACTTCCACACCAACCCCACACCCTCGCACCACCCCACCACCACCACCCCCCACCTCCGCCAACACTGGGAAACTGGCCTGTGATTGTGCACCTTCACATTGGCCAGTGATATGAATTTCAGTGCCCGCCAGCCTCCATGCCCACTCCCATTGAGGCTAAAAATTCAGCCCCATATTTATTTCCATTTACTCTGGGAAACTATTTAGTGTTCTGTGTTGGCAGCAGAAATTTGGGGCTGAATTTTCCCCCTGTTGGGGGAGGATGTTGATGGGCAGGTGCTTGAGGGTGCACTTCCGATCGAAGGTGTGGTGTCATTTTACGTGGGTGGTCCAATTAATGGGGGGGGGGTGGGGAAATCCCAAAATTGAGAGTGCGCTCTTTCGCGTGTGTGCCTGAAAGAGCACATTCATCTCCCTGAGACTAAGTGCTGCCGCAGGGAGATCGGCTGTACTTTCAAAAATATTAAAAACAGAAAACAAAAATTTCCCTTACATGTCCCCTCATGTGACAATGTTACATGAGTTGGGACATGTTCATAATTTCCAAAAAAACTTTATTAAAATTTTTAAAACCCTACATGAAACCTCAACCCGCCTGTGGATGAGGTTTCATGTTTTTTTCACTTCTCGCCAGGGCTCCTGGCCTGCCCGACAACCTTAAGGTTGGACGGGCAGGTCCATTAACTACTTTAATTGATCTGTCCATGGCCTCATTTGGCCATTGACAGGTTGTCTGGCCCACAGCTGATTTTGCTGCACTCCCACCTTCCTGAAAATTTAAATGGGGCACAGTGACGCCAGGAGTTCTGCCCAACGTCATCGCGCTTCATTTTATACGTCAGTGAGCGGGTCCCACCCTCGCTCGCCAATGGCAAAATCCAGCCCTTAGAGTCTGCTTTTCTCTTCCAAAGTTTTCAGTTGACAACCTTGATTCCTGACTCTCCATCTTCCTGACAGCAACCATCATGAAGAATAATCTGGTATCTCTGTCAGATTGGTTTCTAAGTGATTTCTTCTTGACAGCAACAGCAGCCTGTGTGGCAAAAATTCAAAATTGCATGGAGTTTACAGCATGGAGATAGGCCATTCGGCCCATGCATCTGATCTATGCCAGAGCTGCTTCACATGAGCCTCCTCCCACCTTTCCTCAACTAACACAATCAACATATCCTTCTGTTCCTTTCTCTCTCACGTGTTTATCTAGCTTCCCCTTAAAGGCACTTGTGTTCTTTGACTCAATCACTCCAAATGGTAGTGAGTTGCACATTCTATGCTGTCTGGGCAAGAAGCTTCTCCTGAATTCTTTACTGGGATTTTTAAAAAGTTATTATCTTATATTTATGACCCCTAGTTTTAGATTCTCCCACACCTTCTCTCCATCTACCCAATGAAACTCCTTTAAAGACCTCCATTAGGTCCCTCTTCAGCCTTCTCTATTCTAGAGAGAAGAACCCCAGCTTGTTCAGTCCCCCCTGACAGTTATGTTGAATGGTAAGTATAAGGAACAAAATATCACCAAACAGCAGGTCAGCTTTCAACTAGTGTAACAGAATGTGCAATTAGTTGGTATATTTTGCTAGCAGTGCACAACAATAGTATGTGCAACAAGTGAAGAGGGCACTCAGTAAAGCGTGTATCTCCACCATGCTGGGATAACTCAATGTTATTACAATTACACAGCTCTTTTCTCAGGTTTTTCTCTGCCTGGTTGATATTCTGTAATTGCAAAACTGAAAAAAGAAATTCCCTTATTAAGGGCTTCCATCGCACTGAGGAGGCTTCAGGCCAATCCACATCCAAGAACCTGCTTTGAAAACTCTGCTCACATTTTGACAGCTGTGACTAATTGCAGCAGCTACAACAGAGGCAATCCACAACATTCTAAAGCAATCGACAATATACTTTAAAAAAAAGTCAATCTGCTCTATCTCCCAATTGTTCCTTTATAAAATTCAAGGATCTGGATCCATATCTTCGCCAAAACCTGAACAGTTCTTCCTTGGCCCATGCCTTACCTGAATACCAAGTTTAGTTGGCATCTGACCATTGGCTTTTGAGATAAATTGTTTACAGACAAACAGATTAACAAACAGGGGAGTTAGGACTTGCACAGAAATAAGAAATTTGCTTATTAATTTAAGCCCATTTTTTTTCGGAACAAGAACAATTTAGAAAGATAGATAATTTGCTTACTTTGAGATATGTTGGAATCCAGGAGTTAGCCCTTCTGTCATGTAAACAAAGATAAATTACTTCTGATACCTGTGATTAAATGGACAAAATCCTTGAGGCATAGCTAAGTGACTCCCTGGCTTATAGTGCTCACAATCAAAGGCTCTGCTTCCCTCTATCAAATATACCGTGGAGTAGAGTAGACAGGGGGGTTGGGGAGTTTAAGTGAGGAATCATTTGACTTCATTAGAAATTTGATCCATTTTTAATGAAAAGGAAAATTGATCCAATTTGCTAAAGCGCTGGAAAATGTTTTTTTATTGCTTTCCTTTTTTAATGTTGATGATGGTTAAGGGATTAATATTTTAAAAATAGAAAATGATAATTACCAGGATAGATTAATCACAGCTGCAAATCCAGTGACTTAGATTCTGCTCAAACATCCAGTAATTGTCGACATTAGCTGAAGCCAATACAATGCTGTATTAACAAGCATCTGTATGTGTTATACACAGAGTGCAATGTTTTTCTTACATTAAACATATTCTATTTCAGTTGTGGATATTGGGCCTCAGTAGGGACAATATTGAGGGTGGAATTGTCCCAGATTTGCACAAAGCGTGGTAGTGGGTGAAAAAAAAAGTTGTTTTACCCACTGGCCGCAATGGTGGGTTTTCACGCCATATTGTCCCTTTCCCACCTCATTAATTACGCAGCCACAGGAAACACGTCGTCTCGCTGGCAGGCGGCTTCCAAGTTGCCTGCCACACCGTTACCTCACTGCTTCCTCACGCCAGGACAGCATATTTAAACTGCAGCTACGCACACACTTCTCAATGCTTGCAGCCCAGTACTGCTCTGATGAAGACATGGCATCAAAAGCCAAGGAGCGTGCAGCCCCTCAATTCAGAGATGCATCCTTGGGATGCCTTCTGGACACTGTGGAGGCCCACCACATGTCCTCTACCCCCAATTCTGGCCGCAGTCTCACCACTCTGGCTTGGGAGACGGTGGCAGAGGTGGTCAGTGCCAATGCTGTAAACAGGAGGTCGTCCATCCAGTGGAAAAAACAGACAAATGATCTCATCTGTGCCGCCAAGGTAAGGCAACCATCTTATCACTCTAAACTCACACACACAAGACCATCACATATTCACTGGCATCTCACTCACTGTCAGCTCAAGGGACATCACCACTCTCTCTCTCACACACACCCTCACATCTCCATCAGGCCTCATCTCCTCTGGAGACTGCCTCCTCAGCCCTCAACATCTTGAGGCCACTTGCACAGATCAACATGTGCCCCCCCACTCCACCCCACACCCCCCCCCCCGCACACCCTGGGATACCTCCCTTCCCCAGTATAGCTCTCGACCTGCAGCCTCTTCCCTTGCCTGAGGCCACTTCTCCCCCTCCCCCAAGCAAGCCCTAGCCCTGCAGCCGTACAAAACCATCCTTGACTTCTGGCTGATCTGGTAGGTAGAGAGCTGCACGTGAGCCCCCCCCCTAAGAAGTGATGTGGTGCTGCCTGGTACTGATGACCACAAGTACTGCTTAAAGCAAGGTGGGCAAACAAACCTCAACATACGGAGCAAAGTGCAGCTCGCCAGGTGAACATCGCTAATGTACAGTTTTGAAACATGTCGCCATGCAATCATGCCAATGTGTCCAAATGATCCAGCGTGGGGGAATGATTCTGGCAAGCAGGGCTTATAATGAGATGCAAATGTATTAAAATAGCATTCCCGACATCCCTTACTTCCTGGTGCCTGCTCCCTCCATCAGGTACTGAGTGCCTTTCAATGAGGGACCCTCTCTGGAAGCCCGCAAGCAGTACCAACATGATTTGCTTTTCAGGTTCCCCACATGGCAAGTCCCCTGCCTGCCGCTGGGTGAATACTAGCGGCAGTGGGATGAGACCCTTAAGTAAGCATTAATTGCCCGCTTAAGGGCCTCAAATTGGCAGTGAGGCAGGATAGTCATCTACGGACCTCCCAGTCACAGATTTAATCAGGGCATGGCAGGAAGGCAGCAGAGTTCTCACCTGCTATGCTCCTGCCCAATTAAATGACACCCACTACCAAACTTGCCATGAGCGTGGGCACTGCATTGTGCCCAACTATCCTGATGCACTCCTGGCGACCTACCTTCCTTCCACCCTCCACACACTTCAGCTCATCCCCAACTCTGCCGCCCTCACTCTGTATCCAACTCACAGCAGGTGCCATTCACCCGTCACCCCTTTAATTGTTGACCTGCATTGGTCCTTGCCTCAGATTTAAAAGAAAATTCTCATTCTTTTTCTCAAATGCCACCAAGCCCGTGCCCTCCCTATCTCTGTAAACTCTGCCAAACCTACCAGCCTCAAAAATCTCTGGGCCCCCTCCTGTTATGGCCTCTTGCGCATTCCTGATTTACAGAATTTCCACTCATGAAGGCCCTACTCTCTCCCTGCTCTCTCACTAAACCTTCCCACCTCCTATCTCTCTCATTCCATTACAATGCTCCTTATAACACATTTTATGAGCAAGATTTCGGTCACCTTTCTTAATACCCCCATATGTGGCTCATGTCAAATTTTACATAAGAACATAAGAACTAGGAGCAGGAGTAGGCAGTTCAGCCCCTCGAGCCTGCCCCGCCATTCAATACAATTATGGTTGATCTAATTTCAATTTCTCGCCTTCTCCCCATAACTTTCCAACCCATCACTAATTAAAAATCTGTCTATCTCTTCCTTAAATTTATTCAGTGTCCCGGCATCCACTGCACTCTGAGGTAGTGAATTCCACAGATTCACGACCCTCTGAGAAAATTAATTCCTCATCTCTGATTTAAATCTACCACCCCTTAGCCTAAAACTATGGCCTCCCGTTCTAGAATGCCCCACAAGGGGAAACATCCACTCCAAGTCTATTCCCTTAAGCATCTCATATACCTCAATTAGAACTCCTCTCATCCTTCTAAACTATAGCGAGTATAGGCCTAAACTGCTGAATCTCTCCTCATAAGACAAGCCCCGCATCTCTGGAATCAATCTAGTGAACCTCCTCTGAACCGTCTCCAATGCAACTACATCCTTCCTCAAGTAAGGGGACCAAAACTGTGCACAGTACTCCAGGTGCGGTCTCACCAATGCCTTGTACAGTTGCAACAACACTTACCTATTTTTATACTCTATTCCTTTAGCAATAAATGCCAAAATTCCATTTGCCTTCCTTATTACCTGCTGTACATGTGTACTAGCTTTCAGCGATTCATGCACGAGGACATCTTGATCCCTCTGCACTGAAGCATTCTGAAGTTTCTCTCCATTTAAATAATAAGTCACCTTTTTATTCTTCCAACCAAAATGGATAACCTCACATTTATCCATGTTAAACTCCATCTGCCAAATTTTTACCCATTCACCTAACCTGTCCATATTCATTTGTAAATTTCTTATTTCTTCATTGCAACTTACTTTCCCACCTATTTTGATGTCATTTGCAAATTTAGCTATAGTACCTTCTACCCCTGAATCCAAGTCAAAATCCAAGTCAACAAAAATTTTGTTTGATAACATTCTTGTGGAGCACCATGGGGCCCCACTTACGACATTAAAGGCACTATATAAGGGCAAGGACCTTTCCATTGTAGTTGTGATATTAAATGAAGAAGTAAACCCTGCAACCAAGCCACTAAGGTGGGACAGCAAAATTCAATTCCAGAACATGGGCCCAGCCATTAGAATGGAAGTGCATCAGCCATGTGAAGGACACCTGTGATGAAACACGCTCTTACCGTGGCATACAAGGCACAGTAGATGCTCAAAGATGCATCCTTCGATGGAAAGGACCTTCGTGCGTTTGCAATGACTTCGGGGTTGCCAGTGCAGATGCGTTCGTTGGTTATGAATCGGGAATGGGAACGGCAATCAGCTCCTGTGTAATTGGGTTTGCAAACGGTTATAAAGTATGGGGTTAGGCTCCCCGTGACCACTTGGCCTGCGTTTACAAATATATCCGTAGCAAACAGTCCAAAGGCAAACACACCTATTGGGGAAGAAAGAAACACAAAACTGATGAATAGATGTCACTCTTTTCTGTGATCTGAGATTCAACTACAATACTGCCTCACTCAGCCACTTAAATGCTTGATACCAAACTCAGCTAGTTATCTAAAACTAGCTAATTTTCAGGGGGGAGAATTTTTCCTATGGCAGACGGGCTTGGCGGGAGCGGGCGGTGGCGGGTGTGGAGCCGATCGCCGCCTGCGATTGGCTGCGCACCGGCATTTTATGTGGGCGAGCCAATTAAGGCCCACCCAGCTTAATGTGCGGCCAGTAGTGTTCAGCGCTACCTTTGCGGGCGGGGGGAGGAGGGAGAGTCGGGGGCCCGCGCTCTTTCGCGCCCTACACATTCCACCCGTGGGTGAGGTTTCCTTAAAAATGCGAAGGCCGCCTGGGCTGTCCACCTGCCCGCTAAGCTTAAGGTTGGACGGGCAGCATTCTTAACTAGTTTAATTACTTTTTGATGGCCTTAATAGACTTGACATTTCGGCCGGTGCGCAGCCACCTATGGTGTGTGCCCGCTGAACGAAATAGTGAGATGATGCGCGATGACATTGAGATGCACGTCTAACATCACCGCGCGTCATTTTACATGTTGGGCCCGCCCCTGCACACCTGGTAGATTCAGCCCCGGGTTTTGCACCTCATTCTGACCAATCCTTTCAAAATAGGAATATCCAATGTTTTGGAGCTGGGGGACCACTCACACCCAGTGAGTGGAAAACATGAGGCCACACAGCAATCAAACTCCGAATGTGCAAAAGATCAAAGCCATCCAAATGCTAAAAATCTCTCAAAATCTACAGAAGAAAATAGTTCTCCTGTGTAAGGAATTGTGAGAACTGCCCATAAAAAGCAACACTCCCATGCACAAAAATTCCAAGTTCGCCATCACAAAAATTCCCACACTCCTTTATTCAAAAGGGCCAAGCGTTCTCCAAGCTCCTTTCCTCCCACTCCCCATCTCTCCCCTCGCTCAAATCTTAGAATCTTGGAAGCTTCAGACCATGCTCTTTAAACTTCCCAATTCCTGCAAAAAAGAAATAAGACGTTTTCCAATTTTTAAAAATTATTATTCATTCTCAGGATTTCGGAATTTATTGTCCATTCCCAATATTCCCTGACATGGCAGTGGTGTTCCTGAGTCGCTATTCTTTGTAGTGGTAAGGTACAATTGAGTGACTTACTGGGGCTCTTTAGAGAGTGGCTAGGAGTCAGCTGTGTTGGCAAGGGAGCTGGGGGGTCACATTAAAAAGGTATAACTAAAGGACATGGGTGAACCAGTTACATTTCGAAGACAATCCAATGTCCTATGGTCACTTTTACTGATATGAAATCCTCACATCTGCCACGAGGGATTTGAAATGCTTCATCAATTATGGGGCAGCCATTTACCTGCCTTCCAGGCTGCAGAACTGAGGATTAGCAGAAGTGCTCAAAGTAAAAGCTCAGGGACATATCGCAGGCTGAACACTCCTGCTTCACAGTACAGCCCAAACATCAATCTTGTTGCACTCATTCCTGAGTTGATAAAGAGACAAAGTATTGGCACAGATCCAGGACATGGGAGGGGGAAGGCTCCTCTGCCCAAGCTGCAGGTTCCCTGTGGACACCCTGTTGAAGCTATGGGTGTGGCGATGGCCTAGTGGGAAAGTTGAGTGCTGGGGGCAATGGCATCAGCTGGCTGTTGTCCGGCCGCCGGTACTTCCATGGGATCAGGAGGAGCCTCCCTTCTCCTCCCATGGATATCAAGAGTGAAACATTTCTTGGGCTGCCTCATGAACAGGCTGTTCAGTCCCCGCTCAGTGCCTGCTACAAGTAGGCAGAGCATGAACGGCGCAGCAGCTCAATTTGTGCATTCAAACTGCCTTGTGGCTTTCTCGTGAGCAAGATGCTCACTTCTTTACAGTCCCATCAGGTGGCTGAGGCATACTTTCCCCCAATTTCCAGCAGCTGGTGTCAGCTTTCCAGGTGTGAAAGGGCAGCTAGTTAGGGACAAACATCCCCTCACTGCTGCTGGGTCAAAATCCTGGAACTCCCTTCCTAACAGTGTTCCTACTACACATGGACTGCAGCGGTTCAAGAAGGCATCTCACCACCACCTTCTCAAGGGCAACTAAGGACGGGCAATAAATGCTGATCAAGCTAGCGATGTCCATGTACCATGAAAGAATAATAAAAAAATCATCCCACCAATGATGGACAGCAATAAGGCCTAAGGAAAGGCCATATAGATGGGTGAAGGAATTTGAAGATTTGTAACTACAGAAATATGCCAATAGCATGCAGCAAGAGTGGGAGAGATTCCTGGTCAGCCATGTGATGGAAAGAAATTGGAGCCTCCATTCACTATCCATAGCTTCAGGGTAAAACAATAAACATGTATAAGTGTATGTTGCCACAGCAACTCAGATTCCTTGAGGGTCCAGCTGGATCAGTTAGCTGGGCAGCTGGATGGATCAGTTTGGTGCCAACAGTATGGGATTCGATCCCCATTCCGGCTGGAGTGGATTTGGGACATGTTACCTTGCCCAACCCATGGTGGAGAACATGGCACTTTGGGTCAGACCTGCCTTCAGGTAGATAACAGAAGAAACACAATGGAAAGGTCACTGGACAGATTAACACAGATGGAGGTGAATGATCTCACCATTGAGAGCAGCTTTTTTTCTGAATGCAAAGTATTTCACAAACACTATAGATGGAGTAGTGGTATAATACTTCTTGGAAGAGGGAAACCATTCCTGGATTTCACTAACATTCATATGGTACTCTGATGAATCTCTGGTCCCTGGATTCTTACAACTAAGCATTTTGTAAATTAATTCTGGAACACGATACACGGCTGGCAATTGCTAAGGGCAGAATATTGCCATCGGTGTGCAGGGATGGGGCTGACATGCCGACGTGTAAAATGATGCAAGGTGATATCAGGCGTGCGACACGAGGTCACCACTCGTCATTTCGATCTCTCGTTCGGCGGGCGCGTGTCAGAGTCGGTTGCGTGCCCGCCGAACTGTCAACGGCCTATTAAAGCCATTAAAAAAGTAATTAACCATATTAACAATGCTGCCCGTCCAACCTTAAGGTTGTTGGGCAGATGGAGAGCCCAGGCAGCCTTCGTGTTTTTCAGGAAACCTCATCCATGGGCACGATGAGGTTTCCTGAAGGTTTTATAATACAATTTAATACATTTTGCTACATTAACAAACATGTCCCAGCTCATGTGACACTGTCACATGAGGGGACGTTTAAATAATTTTTTGCTTTATTTATAACAAAATTTTTTTATCAACTTAATCTCCCTGAGGCAGCTCCCTGCCTTAGGGAGATTGCTGCGCTACCTGGGCGGTCAGAGGGAGGAGGGAGAGTCGGGGCCTGTGCTCTTTCGCACATGCATTACCTCTACATGTAAATGATTTGAGTAATTAAAAGCAAGGATGGGTAATTAAGCATTACTGATTTGTGTTCCTGTGCATTAGAATGAAGTAAGAGTAAGGAGAGTGGTAAATCTAAGAACAATTGAAGGATTATTTCTTTGAGAGGAGGTGGCACGGGCACTAATATTTAGTAGCATGCTATACTATTGATCAAGTTGCATAAACAAAACAGAAACTAGGATAAATAATTTGTTGCCCTAATTAAAAATAAACTGATCCAGAACATCAGTGTGATAATTTGATTTCCTGGAATGTTCAAGCATTTAACAGCTCCCTTTGAATGACATTACTGTGGTTGATAGTGCAGCACATCATCTATAGGGACAATTTCATCATGAACAGGGTTTATCCCACAAAGTTTGTATTTGAGGGTGAGATGGAGAAAGAAAGATTTGCATTTATAAAGCGCTCTTCATGGCCACCTGACAATTCAAAGCGTTTTACCGCCAATGAAGTAATTTTGAAATGCAGTCGCTGTTATTATGTAGAAAATGCAATTGCCAATTTGCACCCTGCCAACTCTCACAAACAGCAATGTGATAATGACCAGACAGTGTGATTTGTGATGTTGTTTGAGGGATAGGTGCTGGCTGAGTCCCCTGCTCTTCTCCAAAACAATGCCATAAGATATTTTACAGATCTGCCTGAGAGAGCAGACAGGGGGCTTCAGTTTAACCTCTCAACCGAAAGACAGCAGCACTCCTGCAATATCGCGTGTGGAGCGCTGCCCTTGGTTTTGCACTCAAATCCTGGACTGGGGCTTGAACCGGGAACCTTGAGCTGAGAATGCTACCACCTCAGTCACGGCTGACATGGAGAGGAAGGAATTAATCCTCCCAGTTCAGCGATGCATTAATACTTCATTCTCACATCTTTGCGAGCTGCCTCCAGAATGCAAGAACCTTCTTACAGTTTGTGCAGCTAGTCAGGTTGCTGCGTGAGGAATTATTTGCCCACACTACTTCCTGCAGTGCATCCTCCAACAAACCCATGAGATTAAATACCATACATCTTCAAAGAAGGTTGCAATGAAAAATGTATTTTTAATGCCTTTTGGGGCAGTCAAACTGCACTTATTCCCTTAGATATCCAGGCTCACTAATGGAACAAGACAGCGTTTGATTCAATGTGCTTACCAGACTAAGAGCTGTTTCCCTACAGGTAACGAGTTACAGGCCACTGTATTCTAGTAGCTCAGAAGTAGCTGCATTAACTCTTTCCACTCCAACAATTAAAGGAGGGACTGTCCTCACTAAAAGGCATTCGGCAGACCGTGTTATTTCATGTCAGAACAGAGAACAGTCCCCAAAAAAAAAAATCAGGCTCCGTTTTGATAAGAGTAACGCCCCACATAAGTGATGTAAAGTTGGCGTGGGGCGACCTTACGCCGCTCGTTTGTGAAGAGGAGATTTACCGAGTGTTTTTCATGAAGGCTTTGGAATATAAGTTTGTCTTAGAAACTGAATGGAGGAGGAAATTGGGCAGCGTGAAACCTAGCTGCAGTTTCACCTCCTTTGCGCTCGGGCCCCAGATGGATTTACGCCGCCCTGCCTCTTTAAGTGTAACTTAACATCATGGCTGCAAATTCCCAGCGTGTGTGAACCTGCAGTTGACTCCCAGCCAAATTTTTTAATGTGCATGAACCTCTCGCACAAAATGCAGGTCAGAGTGAGAACACTGGAAACAGGCCTTTTCGATTTCAGTTTCCCTTCAAATGTCCAGCAGGGGCAGCATTGCCCTGACAACGATTTTAAAAATGAAATGTTACACCAAAACATATCCCTCTATAAGAAGCCCCACGAGGTTTAGCACATCACTGTGAGAAAACTATTGATTTTTAAAATAAATTGGATACTTCGGAGGAAGTTCCTCATCATAATTTAACAGAAATGCTTCCGAGGGTTGCTCTCTCAAATTAGATATTGCTGCATCTTGGCTGACCAGGGTCATTGTTTTGCCAGACTGTAGCAACCAAGCTCAAAGAATCACACAGTACAGAGGGAGGCCATTCAGTCCATCGTGCCTGTCCCAGCTCTTTGAAAGTGCAAGCCCCACTCTCCTGTATTTTCCCCATAGCGCTGCATTTTTTTTCAAGTATTTACCCAATTCCCTTTTGGAAGTTTCTATTGAATCTGCTTCCATCACCCTTCCAAGCATTGGGACCATAGCCGAGCAGTATGAAACTAAATCCTCAATTTTAACCCCTCACACCTGGTGAGAACAGAATGACACGGGTTGGACAGGGGGCTGGGGGTGGTGGGGGGGTGGTTTGGTTGATGGTGCTGGGGTTGCCATGAGCACACTAAAAATTCTTACAGCTCCCTTCTCACCCAATCCCCACTGCACCGCCTGCCCTTGTCACTGCAGCCAGAAAGTCTTCACACCCGGACGGTGATGAGGGCCTCTTTGACAGTAAAAGTCAGGGTCTAATGATATCATTCAGAACCAGGTGCTATTTTAGCTTTCAGCCAGATTTCCCAGCAAGATGGAGTGGTGGTGGTGATGGAGGGAGAAGTGGGCCTCCTTCAGCTGGGGCCCAGGATTCAAAATGGTTCTGGGGCTTAGCTCAACCAATTGTGTAGCCCATGCTCAACTATCAGGGCTGAGTGAAAATCAAATTTACACCAGCTTATAAATAGGATTCTATTCCATTCCATTCCATGAGTACTCTGCCTGTTGGTAGGTCCTTGGCTCATTATGTGTTGTTATTTCAACCTGAGCTATTTCTTGGCAGTTTTATTTTTGTCAGTGGTGGCTTGTCGTTGTTTTCCACTCTCAGGGGCAGGGTGAGGAGGCAGGTCCCAAGTTTACCTCAGCCAGAGCAGGAATCGAACCTGCACTGTTGGCATTATTCTGAACCACATGCTGGCTATGAGCTAACCGGCCCCCATATATAGGGTATATACTTCGAAAGGAGACATTTTCGGGGCAACAGAGAAAGAGGCTGGGGAGTGAGACTAATTGGATAGCGCTTCTATGGAGGTGGAACAGGCAAGAGGGGCAGAATTGCCACCTTGTGTGCTGTCCACAGTTTATGTGTGCAATCACCTCACTATCAATCCTAATGTGTTTTGAAGATATCAATTGATGGGTCCAAAGCAGGCACACAACCAATTTGTTTAGCTTCTGGCTGGGTGCGCACAGCTAATAGTGGGTTTCACTATTGTGGTGAAGGAAACAGATGGCTTCCCTCCACATGTTTAACCTCCATGGTTTAGTTATGAATAGATCAATGTCAGTAATAATCATAATACTGCCCTCGGGCCCTCTTGTTGAACTCTGACCCTTGGTAGACCAGATGCCCATATATCTTTTGACCTCCATTTACAGTTCACCGACAGGGAAAATTATATACTGTGTCCCAATAGACTGTCAGTGAGGACCAGTCTAGATTAGATGCAAATTAAGCCCAAATCAGTTTTTAATTTGCCAGCAATTGCTATGATTTCGGCTGAACTGACTCTTGCTTAGTCTTCATTACTAACATCCCTATTTTAATTAAGTTGGAAGATGAGGGAAGTGGTAAAAGATGCTCAGCTATTTAAATTCACACTCCTCATGAGTTAACATCCCTAAAAACAGATCCAATCCACATTTTCTTTTGTACCTTTTCCCAGTTTCTGACGCCACTAGAAAGAAGGAAACAGAGAGTTATGCAGGTCCTGTAAACATAAACATTGGTAAGGGCTGGTTGGGCCAAATGCCTTGTTTCTGTGCTGTATATTTTATGTAATTCTATGTAACTTATCCTGGCTCATAAAGCCACAGGCATCATCAACCTTCATAGCATGAGGCCATTTGGCCAAAGAACTTGAATGCTGATGCCATGGTGATATTTGAACTCAAATTCTCCAGATTATGCATTAAAATCTCTGGATTACTAATACAATAAACACAGCACCAAGAAGCTCAATACCATCCAGGACAAAGCAGTCCGATTGATTGGCACCACATCCACAAGCATTCACTCCCTCCACCACCAATGCACATTAGCAGCAGTGTGTGCCATCTACTAGATGCACTGCGGGAATTCACCAAGGCTCCATAGACAGCACATTCCAAACCCACGACTGCTACCACCTAGAAGGACAAGGGCAGCAGATAGATGGAAACACCAACACCTGGAAGTTCCCCTCCAAGTCACTCACCATGCTGACTTGAAAATATATCTCCGTTCCTTTACTGTCGCCGGGTCAAAATCCTGGAACTCCCTCCCTAACAGCACTATGGGTGTACCTACACCACATGGACTGCAGCGGTTCAAGAAGGCAGGTCACCACCACCCTCCCAAGGGTAGTTAGGGCTGGGTAATAAATGCTGGCCTAGCCAGTGTCAACCACATCCCATAAATGAAAAAAAAAACTAATCTCCCCTTTCTGAGGGTCTTATGGTGCAGTGGGAAGGGTGCAGAAGCTCTGAGTTCGAGTCTGACCCCAGGACTTGATGGCCAAGGAAGTTGTGCTCATAACAAGGCCAAACAGGTTGACTATCAACCGCTAAATCCTACCAATGCCAATGGTAGGTGGTAAGAGTGGGAGATTCATGGTCAGCCATGTGATGGAAAGAACATTGGAGTCTCTACCCTCACTATCCATAGCTCCAGGCTACAACATGCATGTAAAAGTGTACCACAGTAACTCCGATTCCCTGAGTGTATTGTAACACATCATCACCACACTACCCTTTCTAGAATTACATAGAATCAAAAACACAAGAGCAGACAGGTCACTGAGCCTAACAGGTCCGTGTCAGTGTTTATATGCCTTCTCCCACTCTCAAGCTCTTCCAACCCTGCCATCTATTCCCTTTTTTCATATAAATGCATCAAGCTTTCTCTTAAATGCAGGCTTTCCAAATATCTGTAATTAAACATTTACGACCTGGTTTCAAAGCAGCTTTCAAAAGGCACATTCTTCATAATTTGACATAAGTTTACAGTAAAAATGCAAATATTTTATGAAGCTATAGTAAAGGACACTATAATGAAGAAACATCTGCTCGAGCTGCTAAGTATTCTGTTAGTGGCAGCCTGTCTCATTGCTGTGCTTAACTAGGTGGCACATTTAAGTCACCATTTTAACCCATCATTTCTCCCAGGCACAATTTAACAGTGACAAATATGAATATTTTTGGTTGTACAATTAGCAGAGATTGGTTGATTAGAAACACTGGGTGGAATTTTCTGTCCTGCCACTGGCGTTCATGTGTCTTCAGCTGCCCTGATCCTGAAGTCTGGAATTTCCTTCTCATATTCCTCTGCCTCTCTATCCTCCTTTATGACACTCCTTAAAACCTCCTCCTTTGGCCATACTTTTGATTAGCCGTCCTAATCTCTTCAATGGTTCGGTGTCAAAGTTTGCTTGATTATGCACCTTGTGAAGCGCCTTGGGATGTTTCACTGTTAAAGGTGCTATAAATGCAGGTTGCTGTTTTAGTTGGGGATCACAGCAGATAGAGATGTTGAATTAACCCCCACTGTTCCACCAAGACCAGTGCTGCAATATATAAGCGCATCCTTGCCTTGGGAAACTGCAAGGGTTGGAAAGCTGCCAAAATGAAGCATTAGATATGGGAACCGTAGAAGTTTGCGCTGAGTGGATGGGCGCGCACCCAACCCGCTCGAGCATGAAATGATACATGATGACGTTGAGCGAGTGTCCCAACGTCAATGTGCACTCGCGCAATATTTCATTCGGCGGGTGCACGCGGGAGTCGGCAGCAAGCCCGCCGACAATGAACAGGCCTATTAAGATCATTAAAGTAATAATTGACCAAAATTTTTCACTGCCCGTCCAACCTTATGGTTGAAATCATGGTCGGGGCCTGATTGCGGGCGGTGGTTGGCTTCACAATCGCTCCCAGCCCCACCCACCACACCTGTCCAATAAGATCAAAACCCTGCCTCCAGTTACTGCTTACTGCACTCCACCACAGCAAAACATTTTATAATAATAACCTTTAATAAAGGTTGAAAAATGCCGTGGAATGGAAAGTACTAAACAATCTCCTGAATTAAAAATGAGTCTAATTTATTTGTGTCTCAGAGTGTGCGTAGCATCACTACAAGAAGGCACGCGCACTGTGTGGAACAGATAAACTTTGTAAACTGAAATCCACATGGCGTCCCTTCAAAAGCTAAAAGATTTGGTCTTTAAATGAATATGGTTATTCCTAAAAGGGAACCCATGACCAATGCTTCTAATCATTCAACTGATTCTTCCAGATGGTGTAAATGCACAAAGAAAGCTTTGGAAGAGTGCAATGCACAGCCAAGTTTTCAGCCTAGTTTTATGAAGTTGTTTTTAAGAGTGCTGCAATTCCCAGTTCCTCTCTTATTGTAACACTTGATATTATTTCACTGGTCAGACTGCACACTTATATCTTTACCACCAGATAAAAATGCCAGAGATAAACTAGCGATATTGATTCAGTGCCCCAGCACCCCCCAAACCCCATCATGAGGTATATGTATAGACTAGATTTGTTTTCCCTCGAATATAGGAGATTCAGATGCTATCTAACTGAGATGTTTAAAATTATTTTAAAAATTGATGGAGAGAAACTATGCTACCTGGTGGAACAGTCCAAGCCAAGGCATTAGGGCTAAACTTAAAATTAGAGATCGGTCATTCAGGGTGACGTCAAGAATCATGTCTTTACACATAGCGTACTGGAAATCTGGAACTCTCTCCCCAGTAAAATGTTTGAGACTGAGGGTTCAATTGAAAATTTCAAAGCTGGGATTGATAGATTTTTGCCGGGTTGGGGATATTCAGGGTTTTGGAACCAAAGTGGAAAGATGGAATTAAGACAGATCAGCCGTGATCTCATTGAATGGCAGAATAGGCTCGATGGACTGAATGGCTCCTCTTGTTCCTGTGTTCCTTCCTGTACTGATTTCCATTTTTTAAACTGAATGAAAACTGGGGAGATGCACAACAGGCTGCTATATTGACCTGGCCCAGTTTAGGTTGTTTCAAAGATGTCAAAATTACCCTCTTTGTTACTACTCCTCACCGTAGGGTTGCAGACATTGATATCACAGCCTTTGATCAGCAGCACCTAGAATCATAGAATCTTACAGTGCCATTCAACCCACTGTGTTTGTGTCAGCTCTTTGAAAGCTCTGTCCAATCAATTGCACCCCTTTGCTTTTTCTCCAGGACTATGCAATTTTTCTCCCTTCAAGTGTTTATCCAAAGGTTAATATTGAATCTGCTTCCACTGCCCTCCCAGACCATTATAACTCATAATGTTAAACAAAACTCTCCTCATCTCCTGCCTGGTTCTTTTGCCAATGGCCTTAAATCTGTGTCCTCTGGTTACTGACCCTCCTGTCAGTGGAAACAGTTTCTCCTTATTTTCTGTATCAAAATCCCACCTAATTTGAACCACCTCCAATAAATCTCCCCCCTAACTTTCTTTGCTCTAAAGAGGAATTGGGTTTCCATGCTGCCTCTGTCACCTAATGGGATGGAAGCTAATCTCCTCCCAGTATAGAAACAGCTTCGTATGGTGACTCACCTATAAACCTTATTATTCTCCGGAAAAGAGGACTCAAATAACAGCACTCTCCTGTTATGATGGTCTTCTCCTGATTGAGGAGGCTCTCTCTTGTTGATTTTATAAAATACATCGATATCTCACCAATGAAAATCTGGAACAAAAACAGATACACACGATAACCCAGAATATTAAAGCTGCAGGCAAAGAGAAGTTAGAATTTGGGACATCAAGAATGTCAAGGTGGATAGGATTAGGTAACGTGCATAAGACAGTAAGCTAGTTGACCATTTTCCCATCGTGCCCTGACTCTTTGCAGCAGGCGGAAATGTCCTCACGACACCCGCGCTGAGCATAGCAGGTTGATGTTTACAAGCAGGATGAACTTGTAGCTGCAATATCTAAACAAGTACAGATAAAAATCATTAACAACAGAACACTGTGCCCAGACAAGGGCAGAATGGACGAAATTAGACCCCGGCATATGGTGGTGGTGGGGGGGGGGCGGGGGGGGGGGGGGGGGGGGGGGGGGGGGCACGGAAGGGTGGTATAATTACAAGGCTATTGGTCAGGGACCTTTAGGGGGTCTCATTGCATGTGGAGATCATAGTCTAATAGGTTTGGAATCTCAGAGTAGCCAGGTTGTATAATTATAATTATGGTGGTGTAGTGGTAATGTCACTGGACTAGTAATCCAGAAGTTAAAGCCATGGGGCCATGGGTTCAAATCCCACCACCGCAGCAGGTCAAACTTAAATTCAATTAACTAATAGAAGAAATTTGGTATTGAAAGCTAGTCTCAGAAATGATGACTGTGAAACAATTGTTGCATAAACACAACCTGTTCACAAATGCCCTTAAGGGAGGGGGATCTGCCATCCTTACCTGGTCTGGCCTACATGTGACTCTAGACCCACAGCAATGTGCTTGATTCTGAAATGGCCTCACAAGCCATTCAATTCAACGGAAATCATCAATGGGCAACAAATGCCGGCCTTGCTGGTGACACCTGCGTCCCATGAAAGAATAACTAAATATGATACCAAGACCTTTAATGAAATATGACTTAGTTAATAATCCGGCCCTGTCATGGCAGGACACATGGTGGGAAATTTGGCTGCTCAGTTAAAAGTCCAAGTTTCAACTCCAAATTTCTTTGGTTTCTCGACAGCTGAGCTCTGGCCTTTGCATAGCAGTAACAAGCTTATAGTGTACAATAAATTATATCATGTCAAGATAAAATGAGGGAGATTTTCTTCTGTAAAGCTTCATGTTGTCTAGGCAGGTTAAATTGAGACGGAATGCCAGGGGTGGGTGAGTTATGGATTCTTATCCATCAGACAATCTTCTATTTCCTACTCCTTATGCAATACATTTCTGCCTCTAGCTGGCAATTTTGGGTGTGATTCCTCTCCTGCCCCCTCTGTTGACATAGCTTGGACAGGTAATATGAAGGATAAGAATCTACAGCTCACTCATATCCTAGTAACTGCACGCAGGGACGCCTTCAGAACAAAATCACTTCCACTAAAACCTTCATCCCATCAATCTGGGTTGGATCAGATGCCAAAACTCCGAGTGTCTGGTCAGTCTCTCACCTAAGGCCCTACATGGTGAGATGAAGGAGCATGAAAGCAAAATACCGTGGATGCTGGAAATGTGAAACGGAAACAGAAAATGTTGGAAATGCCCAGCAGGTCTGGCTGCAACTGTGGAGAGAGACACAGAGTTAACCTTTTAGGTCAATGACCATTCATCAGAACAGAGATGATGTAGAGTGGAAGAAGCTCTAATGGACTATAAACACCAATACACACCATTCAAGCTGAATGGCTTCTCTCTGTGCTGGAAATCATGTTTAATAAAAGATTGCTGGGGATCTCCAGCTCCGCTGCGGGTAACGTGGCAGGTCAACCAAAAGTCCATTGACATTCAGAGGGAGATGCATGATCCTGGTGGCAGGCAGGGGCGGAAAATTCCAGCCTGTGTGTTTGCTTGGTGACAATGTGAGACTCATTTCAATGGGTTTGATCTATCTCATGTGAGGAGCAGCATGTCTTAATCAATTTGACCTGGAGGGAGTTTATTTCAAAGTGATGTGGAGCACATTGACCCATTGGAACAAGAAAATTTCCTTCACCCATTTTCAACACTTGGGTCTTGATGATTTGAAGCTGTCAAGCTTAATGGGCATTCAATTAATTAGTAAATTACTGAAGCAGCAATTCAGTGCTTTCAGAAGCACAGTTTGTCAAAGGCATTTTCAAATGAGTTGAGTAAATCTCCTTATCAATGGATAATTAATCTGGTGAAGTATCTTCATCATACAAGTCACCATTATAAATACACACATTGGACTTTACATGAGGTAGTGACTGCTTATAAACTGAGGGAATGATTTCACTTGCCATTTCATTAAAAACCTGAAATTAAGTTGCCACAAGTAGAAGTAAACAGAAACAGGCCATTTGGCCCAACTGAATGATGCTGGTGTTTAGGCTCCATATGAGCCTCCTCCCTAGCCCTCTTCAACTATCCCCTATCAGCATATCCTTCTCTTCCTTTCTCCCTCATGTACTTACCTACCTTCTCCTTAAATGTATTGACGCCAATTGCTTCAACTGTTCCACGTGGTAGCAAGTTTCACATTCTCTCTACTCCCAGGGAAAAGAGGTTTCTCCTGAATCCCCTATCGGATCCTCTGCTGTGTGAAAGGTCATTTTTACCCTTGCCGCTGGATCTTACTGGGTGCTGTGATCCACCATTCCGTTTATGGATTTTTCCATGTGCCCATTCTCAAGGAATCTGCCAAAAATTGGTTACCTTATGAAACCAATCCACCCCTCAGCCCATGTGCACAAGATGATGCATGTCAGTTCACCTTAGACAAGGTCTTAAAACAACTTGGGCATCTCAGACACCTTCAGACAAAGGTGTGAAAACTCAGTTTGGTCAAAAGATTGATGTTTATTCCTAGTGAGTGATGGGTTAGTGTGATGGGTTTGATTTTGGCAACCATTCGCAGATGGCATCCCATCATCTGCCCCATCATAATCCTTGAGCACTGAGTTAGAGCCTGATGCGGTGAATAAAAACAGAAATGAGGAGGATGCACAGCTTGGGGAGGTGGTGTCCGGGCGCGGGGTTGGGGGGGATCAATCACTCGCTGCAATTCGTTCCTCCTTGTAAGCGTCACTTGTTCTCTATCCTTGAATTTCCGCCCCAATGCCGACCTCCATTTTCTTGCCAAAGTCTTTGAATGTGTTGTCACCTCCCCCCGTGCAATACCTGTCCATCTTTCCCATAACTCAATGTTTGAGCTCTTCCAATCAGGCTTTCCCCCTCCACCCGACACAGCGTTGAATTGAAATATACCCAGCGGCGGGATTTTCCGGCCCAACCTGCCTCTGGGATCGTCCATCCCACCGAAACTCCTGCAGCAGATCCCGAGCCAGTAAAGCCCAAGTGACACCTTATGTTACTCTGACCTATGACTCTGGTAAACGATTCCTCCCTATCCTTGGATATCTCTGCAGTATTTATGGCCCATCTCTAGTTGCCCTTGAGAAGGCGGTGGTGAGCTGCCTTCTTGAACCACTGCAGCCCATATGGTGTAGGTACATCCACAGCGCTGTTAGGGAAGGAGTGCCAGGATTTGACCCAGTGATAGTGAAGAAATTGCGATATATTTCCAAGTCAGGATGGTTTGTGACTCGGAGGGGAACTTGCAGGTGATGGTCCTTGTCCTGGGTGATAGGGGATTTGGAAGGTGCTGTCAAAGGAGCCTTGGTGAGTTCCTGCAGTGCACCTTATAGATGGTACACACTGCTGCCACTGTGCATCAGTGGTGGAGGGAGTGAATGTTTAAGATGATGGATGGGGTACCAATGAAGTGGGATACTTTGTCCTGGATGGTGTTGGCCTTCTCAAATGTTGTTGGAGCTGCACACATTCAGCCAAATGTATTCAATCACACTCTGGACTTTGTGCCTTGTAGGTGCTGGACAGGCTTTGCGGAGACAGGAAATGAGTTACTCGCCACTGAATTCCCACCCTCTGACCTGCTGATTTAAGCAGCGCACAGACGTTGTGTGCTATCATTGCACAGAGTTGTCATGGTGCAGTCAAGCTGAATGGCTGCACATAGTCCTGTCAATCTGGAAGTCCTCCTCCATACCTTGGCAGGAAAGCACGAAACCTCCTTGGAGTCAGTTGGCAGTTATACTGAAGGTTGGGAGCATCATTTCAAGGCATTTGTTGAATGGCTCTACTGAGACCTGGTCCAGAGGAGAGTGCCTCTGTTGAACATGACTCCCAAAGTTTTACAGGTAAAGTACAAGTCTGAGGAAAATTAATATGGATATAGAAATATGTGCCTAGTTTCATAGAATGTATTTCTTGCAATATCCTCTGCTATTTACAAAGAATCTACGTTACAATTTTTCTACAGAGCTCCGATTTTTTATAAAAACAAAAAAACTGCGGATGCTGGAAATCCAAAGCAAAAACAGAATTACCTGGGAAAACTCAGCAGGTCTGGCAGCATCGGCAGAGAAGAAAAGAGTTGACATTTCGAGTCCTCATGACCCTTCAACAGAACTAGGTGAATCCAAGGAAGGGATGAAATATAAGCTGGTTTAAGGTGTGTGTGTGGGGGGGGGTTTGGGTGGGGGGAGAGAAGTGGAGGGGGGTAGTGTGGTTGTAGGGACAAACAAGCAGTGATAGGAGCAGATCATCAAAAGATGTCACAGACAACAGAACAAAAGAACACATAGGTGTTAAAGTTGGTGATATTATCTAAACGAATGTGCTAATTAAGAATGGATGGTAGGGCACTCAAGGTATAGCTCTAGTGGGGATGGGGGAGCATAAAAGATTTAAAAATATTTAAAAATAATGGAAATATGTGGGAAAAGAAAAATCTATATAATTTATTGGAAAAAAAAAGGAAGGGGGAAGAAACAGAAAGGGGGTGGGGATGGAGGAGGGAGCTCAAGACCTAAAGTTGTTGAATTCAATATTCAGTCCAGAAGCCTGTAAAGTGCCTAGTCGGAAGATGAGGTGTTGTTCCTCCAGTTTGCGTTGGGCTTCACTGGAACAATGCAGCAAGCCAAGGACAGACATGTGGGCAAGAGAGCAGGGTGGAGTGTTAAAATGGCAAGTGACAGGGAGGTTTAGGTCATTCTTGTGGACAGACCACATTGGGAGCAACGAATGCAGTAGACTAAGTTGGGGGAAATGCAAGTGAAATCCTGCTTCACTTGAAAGGAGTGTTTGGGCCCTTGGACGGTGAGGAGAGAGGAAGTGAAGGGGCAGGTGTTACATCTTTTGCATGGGCATGAGGTGGTGCCATAGGAGGGGGTTGAGGAGTAGGGGGTGATGGAGGAGTGGACCGGGTGTCCCGGAGGGAACGATCCCTACGGAATGCCGACGGGGGGCGGTGAAGGGAAGATGTGTTTCGTGGTGGCATCATGCTGGAGTTGGCGGAAATGGCGGAGGATGATCCTTTGAATGCGGAGGCTGGTGGGGTGATAAGTGAGAACAAGGGGGATCCTATCATGTTTCTGGGAGGGAGGAGAAGGCATGAGGGCGGATGCGCTGGAGATGGGCCGGACACGGTTGAGGGCCCTGTCAACGACCGTGGGTGGAAAACCTCATTTAAGGAAGAAGGAGGACATGTCAGAGGAACTGTTTTTGAAGGTAGCATCACCGGAACAGATGCGACGGAGGCGAAGGAACTGAGAGAATGGGATGGAGTCCTTACAGGAAGCGGGGTGTGAGGAGCTGTAGTCGAGGTAGCTATGGGAGTCGGTAGGTTTGTAATGGATATTGGTGGACAGACTATCACCAGAGATTGAGACAGAGAGGTCAATGAAGGGAAGGGAAGTGTCAGAGATGGACCACGTGAAAATGATGGAGGGGTGGAGATTGGAAGCAAAATTAATAAGTTTTGCCAAGTCCCGACGAGAGCATGAAGCAGCACCAAAGAAATCATCGATGTACCGGAGAAAGAGTTGTGGAAGGGGGCCGGAGTAGGACTGGAACAAGAAATGTTTCACATACCCAATGAAGAGACAGGCATAGCTGGGGCCCATGCGGGTACCCATAGCCACACCTTTTATTTGGAAGAAGTGAGAGGAGTTGAAGGAGAAATTGTTCAGTGTGAGAACAAGTTCAGCCAGACGGAGGAGAGTAGTGGTGGACGGGGATTGTTCGGACCTCTGTTCGAGGAAGAAGCTAAGGGCCCTCAGACCATCCTGGTGGGGGATGGAGGTGTAGAGGGATTCGACGTCCATGGTGAAGAGGAAGCGGTTGGGGCCAGGGAACAGGAAATTGTTGATGTGACGTAAGGTGTCAGAGGAATCACGGATGTAGGTGGGAAGGGACTGGACAAGGGGAGATAGAAGGGTGTCAAAATAACGAGAAATGAGTTCTGTGGGGCAGGAGCAAGCTGACACGATCGGTCTACCGGGACAGTTCTGTTTGTGGATTTTGGGTAGGAGGTAGAAGCGGGCCGTCCGAGTTTGGGCGACTAACAGGTTGGAAGCTGTGGGAGGAAGATCCCCAGAGGAGATGAGGTCAGTGACAGTCCTGGAAACAATGGCTTGATGTTCAGTGGTGGGGTCATGGTCCAGGGAGAGGTAGGAGGAAGTGTCTGTGAGTTGACGCTCAGCCTCCACGAGGTAGAGGTCAGTGCAACCGACAACAACAGCACCACCCTTGTCAGCGTGTTTGAGGACAATGTCAGGGTTGGACCTGAGAGAATGGAGTGCAGTAAGTTCAGAGAGAGACAGGTTAGAATGGGTGAGAGGAGCAGAGAAATTGAGACGACTAATGTTGCGCCGACAGTTCTCAATGAAAAGATCAAGAGGAGGTAAGAATCCAGAGGGAGGGGTCCAGGTGGAGGGAGAATATTGGAGGTGGGTAAAAGGATCCGTTGAACGGGGTGAGGACTCCTGCCCAAAGAAGTGAGCCCGGAGACGAAGACGGCGGAAGAAGAGTTCAAGAATTCATTGAGGTGAGGGCGTAAGGGTATGAAACTAAGTCCTTTGCTGAGCACTGAACGTTCAGCATCAGAGAGGGGAAGGTCAGGGGGTATAGTGAATACACGGCTGGGGCTGGGATTGGAAGAGGGGATGGGGACGGAGGGACAGGCAGGGGTGGAGGGTCTTAGATGGGTGTTGGTGTCGATGAGTTGTTGGAGCTTGCATTCCTTAGCACTTGAGAGAAAGAGAAAAAGTTTCTTGTTGAGGCGTCATTTGAGACGAAGAATAAAATGAAACTGGGGGCATGCGCAGCTTTGATAAAGGGTACGGCGGTGCTGCTGGAGGGAGAGGTCAAGTGTGTTCATATGGCGGCGCATGACACTGAGTGTGGATCTCAGAATGTGACGGGAATAGCAGTCCGAGAAATGTTTTATGTCCCGGAGATAACTGTAATCCTGGGTGGGTTCGAAACATGAGGGTTGGAATTTCAGTTGAAATCCACGTGGGGTAAGTCGGAGACGGAGACAGTCATTGAGAAAGGAGATATGGATGTGAAAGTGGGTTTTAGTAAATACCTTGTCAAACACCAGGAGAGAAATGGAAAGCAATGAAGGTGAGCAAGGCAAAAGAGAGATACGGAAATCTTGTCGCAGAGACGAACAAAACTTCTTCAAGGAAGTTCCAATCTCCACCCCTCCATCATTTTCACGTGGTCCATCTCTGACACTTCCCTTCCCTTCACTGACCTCTCTGTCTCAATCTCTGGTGATAGACTGTCCACCAATATCCATTACAAACCTACCGACTCCCACAGCTACCTCGACTACAGCTCCTCACACCCCACTTCCTGTAAGGACTCCATCCCATTCTCTCAGTTCCTTCGCCTCCGTCACATCTGTTCCAATGACGCTACCTTCAAAAACTGTTCCTCTGACATGTCCTCCTTCTTCCTTAACCGAGGTTTTCCACCCACGGTCGTCGACAGGGCCTTCAACCGTGTCCAGCCCATCTCCCGTGCATCCGCCCTCATGCCTCCTCCTCCCTCCCAGAAACATGATAGAGTCCCCCTTGTCCTCACTTATCACCCCACCAGCCTCCGCATTCAAAGGATCATCCTCCGCCATTTCCACCAACTCCAGCATGATGCCACCACCAAACACATCTTCCCTTCACCCCCTGTCGGCATTCTGTAGGGATCGTTCCCTCCGGGACACCCTGGTCCACTCCTCCATCACCCCCTACTCCTCAACCCCCTCCTATGGCACCACGCTATGCCCACGCAAAAGATGTAACACTTGCCCCTTCACTTCCTATCTCCTCATTGTCCAAGGGCCCAAACACTCCTTTCAAGTGAAGCAGCATTTCACTTGCATTTTCCCCAACTTAGTCTACTGCATTCATTGCTCCCAATGTGGTCTGTCCGCAAGAATGACCCAAACCTCCCTGTCGCTTGCCATTTTAACACTCCACCCTGCTCTCTTGCCCACATGTCTGTCCTTGGCTTGCTGCATTGTTCCAGTGAAGCCCAACGCAAACTGGAGGAACAACACCTCATCTTCTGACTAGGCACTTTACAGGCTTCCGGACTGAATAATGAATTCAACAACTTTGGGTCTTGAGCTCCCTCCTCCATCCCCATCCCCTTTCTGTTTCTTCCCCCTTCCTTTTGTTTTTTCCAATAAATTATATAGATTTTTCTTTTCCCACCTATTTCCATTATTTTTAAATATTTTTAAATCTTTTATGCTCCCCCCACCCCCACTAGAGCTATACCTTGAGTGCCCTACCATCCATTCTTAATTAGCTCATTCATTTAGATAATATCACCAACTTTAACACCTATGTGTTCTTTTGTTCTGTTGTCTGTGACATCTTTTGATGATCTGTTTCTATCACTGCTTGTTTGTCCCTACAACCACACCACCCCCCCTCCACTTCTCCCCCCCCACCCAAACACCCACCCCCACCCACCACCCCCCACCCCCCCCCCCCACCTCCGACACACACACCTTAAACCAGCTTATATTTCACCCCTTCCTTGGATTCACCTAGTTCTGTTGAAGGGTCATGAGGACTCGAAACGTCAACTCTTTTCTTCTCTGCCGATGCTGCCAGACCTGCTGAGTTTTTC
This sequence comes from Carcharodon carcharias, assembly GCF_017639515.1. Classification (NCBI taxonomy): domain Eukaryota; kingdom Metazoa; phylum Chordata; class Chondrichthyes; order Lamniformes; family Lamnidae; genus Carcharodon; species Carcharodon carcharias. The sequence goes on from NC_054470.1 coordinate 108,133,484, forward strand.
CAGGTAATTCTGTTTTTGTTTCTGATTTTTTATGTTGTGCAGGTACAAAGAGCAATATTTTTAAAAAATGTCAATTTGATATAAATATGTCAAGTTGCAAACTGTGTTGCAAGTGCAATATCTAATTGGCTTGCTAAACAGATTTTATCCTGCTTTCCATTAACCTTCTCCCTGTTCTTCAGATAGACAGATTCAGGTACATGACCTCTTTCTCTTTTACCTTTCTGCTTTACCTTGTCGGCGTTTTCTCTGCATTTTTGTCAGTGGCCTCATTCTAATTTACCAATACACAACAGAAACAACTTGCATTTATATAGCGCCTTCAATATGGCAAAATGTCTCCAAGGCATTTTGTTGAATGGCAGAGTGTTATCGGGCAAAAAAATTGTCATTGAGCCGCAAAAGGAGATATCAGAGCAGCTGACGAATAGCTGGTCAAAGAAGTAAGGTTTTAAGGAGTGTCTTAAAGGAAGACAGTGAGAGGTAGAGAGGAGACATCAGAGCTTAGGGCCTAGACATGGCCGCTAATGGTGGGGAGAAGGAAATCGGGAATACACAAGAGGTCAAGAGTTGGAGGAGTGTAGAAATCCGGGTGGGTTGTCGGGCTGGAGGTGCTACAGAGATAGGGAATTCAGGAACATTAAATCTCGAAGGGTTGTCGGGCTGGAGGAGGTTACTGAGATAGGGAATTCAGGAACATTAAATCTGAGTGGGTTGTCTTGCTGTAGGAGGTTACTGAGAAAGGGAATTCTGGAACATTAAATCTCGATGGGTTGTCGGGCTGGAGGAAGTTACAGAGATAGGAAATTCAGGAATATTTTTTGTCAGGAGCACCCCACACACAGCGAGGCCAATTTTCAGCCAGTATGAACAGAGCCTTGAAATGGCATCAGCCTCTTCACCCCAGGGATGGGCACATTGCCAGCAGTCAGAGGCCCAAAAGTGAATGCTGAATCTGATAGGCCCTGCTTCAAGAGATACTGCATGAAAAGCTTAACAAATAAAGGTAGGGCAGGAAAATTAGGTGTTTTTCATTATAACAATGCAGATTACAGAGTGGCATGACAAGAAGCATTTAAAATTAATAAACAGGAGACAGGGTAAATAGAAGCAAACTGTTTCCAGCAGTTGAGCAGGTTAGAACAAGAGACAATAGATACAAGATCAAATGGAAGAGATTTAGACCAGATGGAAGGTGTAACTTCACACGAGAGTTGTAAAGCTATGGGATTCACCTCCTGGGTCAGTGGTGAAATCAGAAACTACGTCAACATTCAAGATTAAAGTAGATTGATGGATAAAGAAAAAGGGATTGATTAAATATGGGAACAGAGGGTTAATGTTATTAGAACTATTTGCTCGTGTAATCTGATAGTAAATCCAGACACAGACTAGGTGGGCTGAATGGCCTATGCCTGCGTGGCAACTTGGGGTGCGTGCTTGTAGGTAATTAGGCCATGATCTAATTGAATGAACGAACAGTCTCAAGGGCTGAATGGCCTCCTCCAGTTCCTATGGCCAGAGTTTTTAGCTTGGCAGGTGGGCACGCGCCTGACCCGACCGAGCGTGAAATGACGCACGGTGATGTCAGCCAAGCATGCCAATGTCAACGCGCAGTCGCGCAATATCTTGGTCGGTGGGCGCGCACCGGAACCAGATGCACCCCCGCTGACAATTAAAAGGCCAATAAGGCCATTAAGTCACCAATTGTGCCGCGTTTCCGCTGCCTGTTCAACCTAACGGTTGCCGGGCAGGCGAAAAGGCCAAGCGGCCTTTGCATTTTTTTGGAAACCACATCCCGCCCATGGATGAGGTTCCAAAATCAAATACAAATGAAATAAAAACCTTAATTTTAATTACAAACATGTCCCTGCTCGCATGACAGAGTCACCTGAGGGGACATGTTGCATTAAATTTTTCTGCTCTTTAATAATTTTTTTCAATATATTCTTCATCTCCCTGAGGTGGCTCTGTGGGAAGTTCATGCTAGGCCTGCTCGCCCTCCCCCCCACACCCCCAGCTCACACAGGCAGCACTCAGCGCTGCCGCTCGCGTATCACGCTGGACGGGCCTTAATTGGCTCACCCGTGTAAAATCCCAGAGCGCTGCCGATCACGAGCGGCTGTCGGCTTCCCACCCGCCCCCGCCAGTCCCACACGCCAAGAGCAAAATTCTGCCCTACATTCCTTGCTTTGAGTCTGCCTGCAGCTCCAAATATTGGCCACTGGGTGGTTCTGTAAAGCACATTTGTCAACTTCATCCGAAAAGTTTTGATCCTTTTCCCCCTCTCAGCACCAAGTCACCGACTCCCAAAGTACGACTGACAAAAAGTTTTCTTTTTTAAAATTAATATTAGATATTTCAGGCCAGCACAATTAAATCCGTCCATTAAATAGTCATCTGTGTCCTCTTACAGCTCCAATGTCTGGACTCCAACTGAACAATTTACTTTTTAACAATTATGAAATGCCTTCTGAGTGTGTAGAGTTTGCCAAATTTCCCAGTGTGTGATCTGTATGTTAATGGGAGTCAAAGGCAAGAGGTGTATGTACCCTCTTCACGGAAAATCTTGGGAGTTTATGGGAAAAAATTTCCACTTTGGCATAAGAACATCATGGGCTGCAAAGTCCAAGCTCCCCAGCGTCGGGTTTGGGGGATGCCCCAAAGATGCGCTGGGGAATCCCTCTGGGAAGTTCCCAGGTAAGGGTTTGCACGGCAACTGCCCGGAAGCACACACTTCCTCTGGACAATTGCGCTGCTCTGGGAACCATCCGAAAATGCGGTTCAAATCGCAAATTTCGGATGGTTCCGCCAGGGATACACCAATAGTTACCCAGAAAAAGTTGGAAGAATTAAAACCGCTTCTAACTTCTGGTGAACTATTGCAAAGACCCAGACCAAACCCAGATGACTCCCCCCATGCCACACCCCTTGCTTCCCTCAGGATGTGCCAATAAAAAGGGGGCCAGGCCTCCTGAATCTGCCGGAGCTGCACGTCCCTGGGGCTTGCGAGGGGTCTTTCAATGCAGGCTCCAAGCAGCTGTCTTGGGAACAGAAGGGTCGGTGTAATTTTCAAAGCCAGGTAAGCGTGCATTTATTTCTTGTAATGCCCGCGGGCCCAGCACTTTCCGACACTAGTTGCAAGTTACAGCCCAATAAACACGTGGCCAAGAGTAGACCGTATGACCCCTCAAGCCTGCTCCTCCATTTAATAAAGACTGATAAGCCTCCATTCCACTTGCCTGCCCTATCGCCAGATCCCTCGATTCCCCCAGAGCACAAAAATCTATCAATCTCTGCCTTGAATGTACCTCAATAACTGAACATCTACAGCTATTTGTGAAGAGAATTCCTATTCTTGGAGCGAGGAGCTTTCTCCTCGTGACCCCTTATCCAAGCAGGGGCATGAACAGTTCACCTGCCCATTAGACACACAATGAATCTTTCAATAGGATATTGCCCCATTCTACACCCCACCCCGGGTTAAAGGTTAAAGTTCCTCCAGTCTGGGGATTGAATTCTCAAAACTTCCATTTTAAGCAAGCGATGAATTTATGTAAATATATTCTAATTGTGCCTTTGTGTTATAAACTGTCACAGAATCAGCATGTTGAAAAAGTAACAGGTGTCAAGTTGAGTTCTTTATTGCTGGTTAGAAAGGAAAGCAGATTGCTTATTTTAACTAGAATTTAGTTAAGCATGGCTTTTGGTTATATATAGAGAGAGAGAGTCTGTTAAAAATAACGTTTCATACTTGGCAATTTTTGTTCAGAAGAATCTGAAAACTGCTGAAATTATAATCTTGAATGTTATTATAGATTTAATAATCTATAGCTATTAAAGACTGAATATGTGGGAAACTCGCTAATAATGTACATTGATTATTGATTATTGTAAATTAACTTGATGTACCGCACAGGTTTCTTACTTGAAACAGATAACTTTATTACAAACCTCTTATAGAAGCTACATGCTTGAACCAGGAGCACAACTAGAAATCTCCGCCCTCCTGATAACCTGCGCTTAGGGCTCGCTCGTCAGTACAATCACGTGACCCCTAAAGGCAGTAGGAAAGGTTATACCTACAATCACTACAGTTATATAATGAGGAAGTCATGCAACTCTAGTCCATGGTTTTCTGTCCATTCATTCACACAAGCAGAAAATTGACACCTAAATGCTTTAAGAAAGGACTCACATTCACATAGGGCCTTTTATGAAGTCAAGACATCCCAAAGTACTTCCTTGACAATTAAGTACTTTTGAAGTGTAGTCACTGTTGTATTGCAGGAAATGCAGCCGTAAGCTCCCACGAGACAACAGAGTAAATGACCAGATAATCTGTTTTTGATGTTTAATGATGAAGGATAAATTTTAGCCAGGGACCTGGGAGAAGTCTCTCGCTCTTCCTTGATTAGTACCACGGGAGCTTTTGCATTTGCCTGACAGCGGGGAGGAGGCCTCCGTATAGAGTCTTGTTCAAAATGCAGCCCCTGCAACATTGCAGCTCTGCCACAGCGTGGTATCAGGTGTCGTCTTAGATAGCTAAAGACCATGGCGCCAAGGGTGAAGCAAAGGGAATTTGGGGGGGTGGGAGGTGATGGGCGCAGGTGTCCATAAGGGTCTAAGTACTTCCCCTGATGCTAACAGACGTCTCCGTTAGCTCCCAGATATAGTAAAGATTGGGAGATTGTATTAACTCATTCTGTTTTCTCTATCCAAATGACAACTTACATTTATGTAGTGCCTTTAATGTTGGGCGGCCTTTGGTTGTATTGCTCTAGGCAGGGAGAGCCTGTGGGCCCGCCTGGAGTTCTGGTTTCCTCCCCACTTCCCCACAACCTGTCGCTGGTGATTGCACCCTGCATCCCCTGTTGCATCGGCGAACTGGAGGCTGACTGGGAAATCACAATTGGCCTTGTTTAACCGTTCCTAACAAGATTGTTAATTGGCTGACCAACTCGTAGCAGTGGGCAGTCTTGCCGGGCCCTGAACTCGCCTCCCTTAAAAGGGCTGGCACCAGGAATTGTTTTGGGAAAGCAGCAGGCTAGTCAATACACCAGTATTTCGGGCCCTTGTCTGCCTCCATCCCTGACCTCGCGATCTGGAAATTCTGCCCAGAATTTCAAATCAGCACAGACTCGTGTCGCTGGGTCTATTAGGAAAGCTGCAATAGCTTAATCTCCTTTTTTGGAGGTTCCATTGGCTTTTTCTTTGAACAGAACACCAGGTTTGTCTAACACCAGATTCTCCCAACGTCAGCACTTTGGGTCATCTTGTCTCCTAATCCAGAACCATGTGTCAGAACACTCTTTGGCCCTGCCAGCCTCATGAATCAAAGTCTTTTACCTCAATACATCCAGAAATTCACCTCAAAATACAACTTAATCAACCTGTGTGCTACAATGACATATTATCCATTGACCATATCCCATGCAATGTATAGCATTGAAAACAATTCTACATTTTGTTTTTGAAGCACTAGACTTCACTATTCCAATGCTCTCCCACCTGGCACCCTCTGTAAACATGAGCTTGTACAAAAGTCTACTCCCAATTTCCTAGCTCACATCAAATCCCATTCATCCCTGTACTCCCTGATCTATTTTAGTTGATAGTCCAGCAACAGCTCACTTTTAAATCCCTCCATGTCCCTCCCTCTCTGTAATCTCAGTAAACCCAGTAAATGCAAGGCCTAATGACTACTCTAGGGCCCCTGATGTGTGTTAACAGAGGCCCAATCTTCTTGTCTCTTACTTTCATGATGCTAACCTCATGCTAATGAGATCTGATGCACTATATCTGGGGGTCCTTGGACCTCTTCATCTATGTGGGGATTGTGGGTGTTAATGTCATGTCAATTTCATTAAGGTTAAGAGAAGCAGATGATGTGTATTAATTGTCTTTGAGCACATATAAATAAGGGATGCCTTCCTCAATCAGTAGGCACCGCGGGAGCTGGGGTGCATCATCACCCCTGGAAGTGACACTTTGATTTGGTTTGTAAGTTTCATTTCACATTTTTGTTTTGGTTACAGTGCCCCACCAGGGGCTGTCACCCCTTATTGATCTTTAGTTTAACTTATTGATTTTGTTTTCAAAAGAGTCTATAAACAGGGGAAGACTGGGACACTGGGTTGTGTGGGAAGAGAGCTGTAAGACGGAACAAATCAACAAAATATCTCAATAAAGAAAATCTCTGTGGCTTGGTCTCAGCTTCATTTGGATCCTTTTACCACTGGGGATGTGAATGGAGGGGGTGTACCCAAAAATAGACGCTCCCGAATCTTTAGGCCTAGCTTCTCAACCTGTAATTAATGGAGTTCAGATAGACAAACTGTAAACAATTCATGGTTCATGGCAGTAAATTCTTCCTGATATCATAGCTTTCTTCCTCTCTGTCCCATCTAATATCTTATTGCCTGACAATGAAAGAATTGATGTGCAAAATTAAAACAAAATTGATACCGAAATAACAATATGTGCCTTGAACACTCGAGCAGTTTGGGGATTGTGTGAATTTTGGATGACACCCTCCTTTTATAATAAGCTATGAAGCCCTAATCACATATTTAAACACAGATTAATATTTAATTAAGCGTTGTAATATTTCTGGACTGTAATCAAAATAATGCATTATGCAAAATTATACATGAAGTGATCCAACATCTATTTGATGGAAATGCTAATGATCCAGCAAATTCCTACCCCCACAGGGAAGACAATGACTAATAGCAAAACAGCTCTGTGCTTCCATTTGATGTTAATATGGGTCAGTCACAGAAATGTTGCAGTGGCGGTTGACAGCAACAAAAGGCAATAAAGGACAGAGGATAGGCGTCACCAACTAAACTGGCACAGTCTTTCCCCCATTTTATTCTGCTTTTTTGTCATGTGTTACTGTGAATCTTGTTTTTCGTGTTTTTGCTTTCGGACCATGCCGTGCATTATTCTGCCATTCACGCTCAATCTGGACAAATAATTTGTTTCTTTAATACAACCATTACCATTCCCTTTGCCTCAAGTTCTACAACATCTTTTGTCACTTAAACTCTCCCCGCCCTTCACGCTATCCTGGACCTTTCCTTTTGTTCTACCTTGCCCCCTGCCCCCCTTTCAACAGTATAAAACCCATCACATTTCTATCTTCCTTCAGGTCCGAAGAAGAGTCACATTCAACTTGCAACGTTAATTCTGTTTCTCCCCTCACAGATGCTGCCAGACCTGCTGAGTATTTCCAGCACTTTCTGTTTTTATTTCGGATTTCCAGCACCCGCAGTATTTTGCTTTTACATCCAACCAGAGTTGTCAACCCTGGCTATCGCAGTAGGTATAAAGCACAGGGATCTCAGCGTGAGGTGGAACAGTTCAGTTCCTCGCTGAGCATCTTGGGGAACGCCCTCAGCACCCCACTCACAATATATGTACCTTTAAAAGTAAAGAGAAAAGTCTTTTCAAGAATGAAGACTCCGGCCCCTCATACAGTCTCCGCTTATCCCCAACGGCTGCCTAGAAGTGGAGTGCATCCATCACTTGCCGTTGCCATTGGCATCAATTGCAAAGGCGCCATTTAAATCATATCGAGTGGATCCTCTGAAAAGTTACATAAAGGCATTGGGCAAAGACAGGATTAGACTGTTTTTGCATTCCTTCCCCTCAGTTTATTAGTGTGCTACAACTTAAATTATGATTTGTGCAAGAGGGGAGAGCTTCTCGCATCTGAGTGATTGTCAAATCATGGGTAACATTTCACCCCCCCCCACTATCGGATGGTTGTGGGGGGTATGGGAGCAGGCGCAGGTGGGCATGTTCCCGATCAGTGCCCCCAGTTGGAAGCGTGCCGCCATTTTATGCGGGCGGGCCAATTAAGGCCCGCCCATTGTGATGTCTGCCCGGAAGCGCTGTGCGCTGCCTGTGCGGGCGGAGAGTGGGGGGATTCCCGAGCCGGGAGTGCACTCTTTTGTGCCTGTGCACGTGAAAGAACACACTGAACTCTCTGAGATAAAGTGATGGAAGTTGTGAACATTTTTGGAAGTGTACAAAAAAAGTTCCCGACATGTCCCCTCAATGTCACTTGAGCTGGGACTTGTCAATTTCTTTTTATTTCAATACTTTTTAAACATTTTAAATCCCTCATGAAACCTCATCCCGCCCGCAGGTGAGGTTTCATGTTTTTTCTGAAGGTCGCCTGGGCTCCCGGCCTGCTCGCCAGCCTTAAGGTTGAACGGGCAGCTCCATTAATTGGCTTAATTAGTATTTTAAAAGCCATAAGTGACTGTTGACAGCTCGGTGGGGGTGCAGCAAAATCTAAATGACGCGGGGTGATGTTGGGACGCACGCCTGACGTCACCCCGTGTCATTTTACGCGTCAGTGAGCAGGCCCCACCCCCTCCACTCACCGACCAGAAGATGCAGCCCCCATGAGTCAGTTTCTTCAGAAAGGATAAAGGAAGGAAGCCATCTGAGCTTTTAAGTTCTGCAAGGCCTTTCTGCAAAAATATCTGATACCACTTGGGCAATATTGTTCGAATGGTTACTGATGCATTTTAAAATAGCATAAGAAGATCTTCCAATACATGTCAGGTGCTTAATTTTGGATCACTTAGAAAATAAGGAGAAAATGAATAGATTAGCAAGACAACGACAGATAAAAGAGAACACAAAAGTCTCCTATAAACACATAGAGCAGAATTTTGCCGTCAGTAAGCAGGGGCGGGTCCTGTTCACCAACGCGTAAAATGACGCAGGATGACGTTGGGCGGAACCCCCGATGTCATCCCGCCCCATTTAAATTTTTAGGAAGGCGGGGGCGCAGCAAAATCAACTGCGGTAAAAACAAAAAAACTGCGGATGCTGGAAATTCAAAACAAAAACGGAAACAGAAATACCTGGAAAAACTCAGCAGGTCTGGCAGCATCAGCGGAGATGAGAACAGTTGACGTTTCGAGTCCTCATGACCCTTCAACAGAACTAATTAAAAATAGGAAATGTATGAAATATAAGCTGGTTTAAGGGGGTGGGGGGTGCTGGGAGAAGTTGGGGGGGGTGTTGTTGGGACAAGCAAGCAGTGAAAGGAGGAGATAACTAAAAGATGTCACAGACAAAAGAACAAAGAGGTGTTGAAGGTGGTGATATTATCTAAAGAAATGTGCTAATTAAGGGTGGAGAGCAGGATAAGCAAGGTACAGATAGCTCTAGTGGGAGTGGGGTGAAATAAGACTAAAAGGGCATAAAAGGTGTAGATAAATGATGGATTAAAAATAATGGAAATAGGTGGGAAAAGAAAAATCTATAGGTTTGTGTGGGGTTTGTGTGTGTGTGTGTGTGTGTGTGGTGGTTTGTGTGTGTGTGTGTTTGTGATTGATTGATTCATTTTCTCTCAAGGGATTTCAGGAATTTACCATAATTTAATTTGAGAGAAGACCTTTTTAAAGATAGCTTTTATTTTCCATTCTTACACACGCTCGACTATTTTAAGCCTCCTCCACTGTCATTCATATGTTTAAACCTTATCTCTTTTAACCAGAAAGGTTCCAGCTAAAGTACTATAATTTGGTGATATCCGTCATCTTTCACACATCCCTGCTTGCTACAATATCCACCTTTGCTACACTTAAGATTATTATATATTATGATGGACACATCATGGGAGTGGGGTGAAATAAGACTAAAAGGGCATAAAAGGTGTAGATAAACGATGGATTAAAAATAATGGAAATAGGTGGGAAAAGAAAAATCTATATAAATTATTGGAAAAAACAAAAAGGAGGGGGAAGAAACGGAAAGGGGGTGGGGATGGAGGAGGGAGTTCAAGATCTAAAATTGTTGAAATCAATATTCAATCCGGAAGGCTGTAAAGTGCCTAGTTAGAAGATGAGGTGCTGTTCCTCCAGTTTGTGTTGAGCTTCACTGGAACAATGGACTGCTGTTCTCGTCGCATTCTGAGATCCACACTCAGTGCCATGCACCGCCATAACACACTCGACCTCCCCCTCCAGCAGCACCGCCGCACCCTTTTTCAAAGCTGCGCATGCCCCCAGTTTCATTTTATTCTTCGGCTCATCCGACGCCTCAACAAGAAACTTTTTCTCTTTCTCTCAAGTGCTAAGGAACGCAAGCGCCAACAACTCATCGACACCAACACCCATCCAGGACCCTCCACCCCTGCCTGTCCCTCTGTCCCCACCCCATCTTCCAATCCCAACCCCAGCCGTGTATTCATTATACTCCCTGATCTTCCCCTCTCCGACGCTGAACGTTCAGTGCTCAGCAAAGGACTCAGTTTCATACCATTAAGCCCTCATCTCGATGAATTTCGGGCTTGGCATGATGCTGAACTCTTCTTCCGTTGCCTTCATCTCCGTGCTCACTTCTTTGGGCAGGAGTCCTTTCCCCGTTCAACGGATCCTTTTACCCACCTCCAATATTCTCCCTCCACCTGGACCCCTCCTTCTGGATTCTTACCTTCTCTGGATCTTTTCATTGAGAACTGTCGGCGTGACATTAGTCGTCTCAATTTCTCTGCTCCCCTCTCCCATTCTAACCTGTCTCTCTCTGAACTTACTGCACTCCATTCTCTCAGGTCCAACCCTAACATTATCATCAAACCCGCTGACAAGGGTGGTGCTGTTGTTGTCTGGCGCACTGACCTCTACCTCGCGGAGGCTGAGCGTCAACTCGCAGACACTTTCTCCTACCTCTCCCTGGACCATGACCCCACCACTGAACATCAAGCCATTGTTTCCAGGAACATCACTGACTTCATCTCCTCTGGAGATCTTCCTTCCACAGCTTCCAACTTGATAGTCACCCAACCTCAGACGATCCGCTTCTACCTCCTACCCAAAATCCACGAACAGGACTGTCCCAACAGACCAATCGTGTCAGCCTGTTCCTGCCCCACAGAACTCATTTCTTGCTATCTTGACTCCCTTCTCTCTCCCCTTGTCCAGTCTCTTCCCACCTACATCCGTGATTCCTCTGACACCTTACGTCACATCAACAATTTCCAGTTCCCTTGCCCCAACTGCCTCCTCTTCACCATGGACGTCCAATCCCTCTACACCTCCATCCTCCACTGGGATGGTCTGAGGGCTCTCTGTTTCTTCCTCGAACAGAGGCCCGAACAATCCCCATCCACCACTACTCTCCTCCGTCTGGCTGAACTTGTTCTCACACTGAACAATATCTCCTTTAACTCCTCTCACTTCCTCCAAATAAAAGGTGTGGCTATGGGTACCTGCATGGGCCCCAGCTATGCCTGTCTCTTTATGGGGTATGTGGAACATTCCTTGTTCCAGTCCAACTCTGGCCCCCTCCCACAACTCTTTCGCCAGTACATTGATGATTACTTTGGTGCTGCTTCATGCTCTCGTCGGGACCTGGAAAAATTTATTAATTTTGCTTCCAATCTCTACCCCTCCATCAGTTTCACATGGTCCATCTCTGACACTTCCCTTCCCTTCCTGGATCTCTCTGTCTCAATTTCTGGTGATAGACTGTCCACCAATATCCATTACAAGCCTACCAATTCCCACAGCTACCTCGACTACAGCTCCTCACACCCCGCTTCCTGTAAGGACTCCATCCCATTCCCTCAGTTCCTTCGCCTCCATCGCATCTGTTCCGATGATGCTACTTTCAAAAACAGTTCCTCCGACATGTCCTCCTTCTTCCTTAACTGAGGTTTTCCACCCACGGTACTTGACAGGTCCCTCAACCGTGTCCGGCCCATCTCCCGCGCACCCGCCCTCACGGCTTCCCCTCCCTCCCAGAAACATGATAGGGTGCCCCTTGTCCTCACTTATCACCCCACCAGCCTCCGCATTCAAAGGATCATCCTCCGCCATTTCCGCCAACTCCAGCACGATGCCACCACCAAACACATCTTCCCTTCACCCCCCCCCCCAGCAGCATTCCGTAGGGATCGTACCCTTCGTGACACCCTGGTCCACTCCTCCATCACCCCCTACTCCTCAACCCCCTCCTACGGCACCTTCCTATGCAAACGCAGAATATGCAACACCTACCCCTTCACTTCCTCTCTCCTCACCGTCCAAGGCCCAAACAGTCCTTTCAAGTGAAGCAGCATTTCACTTGCACTTCCCTCAACTTCGTCTACTGCATTCATTGCTCCCAATGTGGTTTCCTCTACATTGGAGAGACCAAATGCAGACTGAGTGACCGCTTTGCAGAACACCTTCGGTCCGTCCGCAAGCAGTACCCAGACCTCCCTATCGTTTGCCATTTTAACACTCCTGCTCTCTTGCCTACATGTCTGTCGTTGGCTTGCTGCATTGTTCCAGTGAAGCTCAACGCAAACTGGAGGAACAACACCTCATCTTCCGACTTTATAGCCTTCCAGACTAAATATTGAGTTCAACAATTTTAGATATTGAACTCCCTCCTCCATCCCCACCCCCTTTCCATTTCTTCCCCCTCCTCTTTATTTTTTCCAATAATTTATATAGATTTTTCTTTTTCCACCTATTTCCATTATTTTTAAATGTATTTCCACCCATCGTTTATCTATACCTTTATGCCCTTTCAGTCTTATTTCACCCCACTCCCACTAGAGCTATCTGTACCTTGCTTATCCTGCTCTCCACTCTTAATTAGCACATTCTTTTAGATAATATCACCACCTTCAACACCTTTTTGTTCATTTGTCTATGACATCTTTTAGTTATCTCCTCCTATCACTGCTTGCTTGTCCCAACAACCGCCCCCCCTGCTTCTCCCCAACCCCCCTTTAAACTAGATTATATTTCACCCCTTTCCTATTTTTATTTACTTCTGTTGAAGGGTCATGAGGATTCGAAATGTCAACTGTTCTCTTCTCCACCGATGCTGCCAGACCTGCTGAATTTTTCCAGGTATTTCTGTTTCTGTTTAAAATCAGCTGCGGGCCCACCAACTTGTCAATGGCCAATTGAGGCCATTGACAGGATAAATTAAGCAATTAAAGGACCTGCCCGTCCAACGTTAAGTTTGGCGGGTCAGCCAGGAGCCCCGACGGGGAATAGAAAAAAACATGAAACCTCATCCAGTGGTGGGACGAGGTTTCATGTCCGGTTTTAAAAAGTTTAATAAAATTATTATATAAATTATGAACATGTCCCATCTCATGTGACATTGTCACATGAGGGGGACATGTTAGAGAATTTTTTTTTTCTATTTTTCATATTTTTCAAAATGTAAGCGATCTCCCTGAGGCAGCACTTCGCCCCAGGGAGATGCGCGCTCTTTCGTGCACATGCATGAAAGAGCGCACTCTTGCTTTTGGCGAATCCCCCCCACCCGCACAGGGAGCGCATAGTTTAATACCTTAATTGGCCCACCCATGTAAAATGGCGCCAGGACCTGCTCCTCTGGCATGGATCGGCTCCCCGCCCGCTGGAGATTGGGCTGGGCCCACCCACCCGACAGGCAAAAAATTCTGCCCATAAATAATGGGAGATTGGGGTCAGTTAAGGACCAAACATGAGGTTGTGTCGTGGAGGCACAGAGCAGTAGCCTTACGGCAGTGGCAGTATGTGAGTACTTTGCATCTGCCTTTACTAAAGACCGGGATGTTGTAAATGTTATAGTAAAGGAGGGAGTAGTAGAGAAATTCGGTACGATGAAAATAGATCTATGAGGATAGATTGTAGAGTTTGGGACTGTCCTCCTTGGAGAAAAGAAGGCCGAGAGGAGACTTGATAGAGGTATTCAAGATCCTGAGGGGTATGGACAGGGTAAATGGTGAAAAACTGTTTCTACTCAAGACAGCATCAAGAGCTAGAGGGCACAGATTCAAAGTAATTAGCAAAAGGAGTAAAAGCGATGTGGGGATTTTTTTTTTTTGCCCAGAGTGTGGCTGGAACCTGGAACAAGCTTTCTGAGAGGGTGGTGGGGGCAGATCCAAAAGGGAATTGGATGGCTATCTGAAAAGCAAGAATGTGCAAGGTACGGGGATAAGGCAGGGGAGTGGGGCTCGGTGGAATGTTCTTTCAGAGAGTCAGTGCAGACATGATGGGCCGAATGGCCTCCTTCTGCACTGTAAAGATTCTGTGATTCTGTGAATATTTTGGGTACTTTCAAGTGCGATTTAGCATTATTCGTTCGTGGAATGTGGGCATTGTTGGCCAGGCCAGCATTTATTGCCAATTGCCCTTCAGAAGGCGGTGGTGCACCTGTCAATAAGCCTTAACTCCAATTCACCTTCTGGCCCCTGGAACTCCTAGCACTGCTGTGAGTCCTTTGTGCTAAATGCCTTTTGGCTCCATTTTGGAAAGAGGTTATATAAGCCAATCCTCAAAGAAGAGGTGGGGGCTGTACTCTGAAATGGTCCTTGGTTGGTCCAGTATTTTCTGATACATCCATTTTAGCCTTCAAAACGAACAGAAAACCTCACGCAAAATACAGATAAGTTCCATATTTTGAAAGGTGCATTTGCTGAAGTATTTAGTGATCAGGAGCTCGCAACAGAATATTAATTACTATTTCTGCAGATCCTGACTTTACCAACCCAAAACGGCAAAACAGTTAGCAACAGATGTAAAACGTGAGTTTGAAAGGAGTTCTAGCTTACAGAAACAAAATGGTTTAAAGTTACAATAAAGTCACAAAAGCTCCCTGAAAATGTATCAATGCTAATCTGGGACTGAATACAATTTGCTAACAAATTTCTGCAAATCTGCATCAAGTGCTTCAATTATTTTGCTTAAAATGTGTCCATCATAACATATAATAATCTTAAGTGTAGCAAAGGTGGATATTGCAGCAAGCAGGGATGTGTGAAAGATGACGGATATCACCAAATTATAGTACTTTAGCTGGAACCTTTCTGGTTAAAAGAGATAAGGTTTAAACATATGAATGACAGTGGAGGAGGCTTAAAATAGTTGAGCGTGTGTAAGAATGGAAAATAAAAGCTATCTTTAAAAAGCTCTTCTCTCAAATTAAATTATGGTAAATTCCTGAAATCCCTTGAGAGAAAATGAATCAATCAATCACAAACACACACACACACAAACCCCACACACAAACCCCCCCCCCACCCCCACCACACACACACACACACACAAACCACACACACAGACAGAAACCACATACACACTCAACACACCCCACACACACTCAACACACCACATACAGACACAAACCACACACACACAACACACCACACAAAAAACCTACACATAAACCCCACACACACTCAACACACCACATACACACAAACCCCACACACACCATACACACACACAAACCACCACACACACAAACCAACACACACACACACAAACCCCCCCCACACACACACCACACACACGCACACACAAACCACACACACACACACACCACACACCACACACAAACCGCACACACAGACACAAACCACACACACACTCAACACACCACACTCACACACACACACACACACACACACACACACACACAAACCCCACACACACTCAACACACCAAATACAGACACAAACCACACACACACTCAACACACCATGCAAAAAACCCAAACAAACCCCACACACACTCAACACACCACATACACACAAACCCCACACACACTCAACACACCACACACACACACACACACACACCCACACACACACTCAACACACCACACACACACACACAAACCACACACACACACACACACACACACAAATCCCACACACAAACCACACACACACCATACACACACACACAAACCCCACACACAAACCCCACACACAGACACACACCACACACACACACACAAACCACACATACACACACCACACATCACACACACACACAAACCACACACACAGAGACACAAACCACACACACACACAAACCACACAGACACAAACCACACACACAAACCACACACACACAAACCCCCCACACAAACCACACACACAGACACAAACCACATACACACTCAACACACCACACACACACACACACACACAAACTACACACACCACACACACATAAACTCCACACACAGAGACACAAACCACACACACACTCAGCACACCACACACACACTCAAAACACCACACACACACACAAACCACACACACACAGACACAAACCCCACACACACCACACACATACACACAAACACACACCATACACACACAACACTCCACACACACACACACACACACACACACAACACACCGCACACACAAACCACACACATCAAAGCTACTTGAATGTTAAATGGTTCTCATATGACTGCACTGGATGTAGACTACGTGTACATCTCATGCCGCAGATTGCAAGTCGATCTTCATTACAGGCTTCCAATGAAGCAGCAATGATTTTATGAAGCTTAAGAGAGCTGTGGTTTGACTATCAGCGACTGATGTCTGAATACTGATGATTAAACGAGGCAAAGCATTAGCAGCAGTAGGCGTGGAACTGGCAATGGAAAAATGCCTTTCTAAATTGTAATATTTATTAACAGTGCCATAATTTCTAATTTTGAATAGATAGGGAGCAAATTGCTCCCATGTACTGCAGTCTTGTGAATAACTTATTTTTTTGTTTAAGTGATGTGTACGCACTGAGGCTGCAAAAGGTATAACATTTCCTCTTTGTCTTGGATGTATTGAAAGGAGTGAGAGATGAAAAAAAAACATAGAGGGGAAGTGAGTGATGGAGACACAACTGCACAAATTGGATTTGAAAAGGAAAAGGAAAAGGGGAGTGAGGGAGGGCAAGTGAAACACTGGGAGAATTTGACAGAGGAATGATAGATCGAGATGGATAGGCATTCACAACAGAGATGAAGAGCAGCATGCAGTTTGGCTGGTTTACTTACAATGATGGTTGGAGTTGCGGCCAGCACACAGTACAGGACGAGCGGGGAAATGAAGCTGTCTTCTTCTGGTCCTGGGTACGGCTTCATTAAGTCACCGTCTTGGCAGAAGAACCCCTGGATATGCACCTCGAAGGTGTCTGTACACTCAAAGTAATAGGCGAGCAGCACAGTCCCAGCCATTATGACAAGCTGAAAATACAGCATAGTTAACATAGAGATGTGTGGTCATTACTACAGAAGCTGCTTATGGTGCCTGAGATCAGGTGGTCCCAGAGTGCATGCTCCCTCTAGCAACCCAACTTCTGCCACTGAGCAATGTGCACTCCCCTTTGATCCTCCCGTTATGTAAGTCCTTTGGCAGATAACACTAATAAATGTTTCATTTGGAACTAGGGGCCAGTGTCTGGCACATGAGAGAACTGGTGCTTTCAGTCTCAACTTTATCAAAGGGAATACGAGTGTTACTAATCATTAAGTAATCAATGTTGATGGCAAAAGCATCATGTCCTGAAGTTAAACATCAAAATCAGCTCTATTTTTGTCAGCCCATCTGTTTCCGGAGACATTAAGGCTGTTGAAGCGCTGGAAAGCTTGCGAATCCAGCACTTGGCATTTGCTGGGCTAATTAAATTGTCTGTCTTTGTAGACCAGCTGCAGTACACTCCCAAAGTACCAGCGCCGAAAGCAACCTCATCTACAGGTGAAAAGCCAGCAACAAAACCTCAAAGTCACAGGTCTGGGAATTTTGAATTTTACAAACTCTGCAGCAATCATGTTCATGAAACATGAATCTTTGCTGAATAAAATTTTACTAGGCTCTTATCAGTGTTATTCTAAACAGTCGCTGGCAGGACAGAACTTAAACTGTTGATGAAAGGAGCCATATTGCAATGGATGTTGCAAATTTGGCATTATGCATTTGTCCTGATGGGTTCAAGGTGAAAGACTTTGGCAATATGTTTCTCTTTGTGTTTTTGAGCAATGTTAAGGGGCAAAGTGACAAGTCTCATTTTGCAATTTCTTTCTTTAGAATATTTTTTTTCAAATGGAGTTGCGGGACCTCTCAGAATTACATAAGGTTGAATTTTACCAGCCCTGGGGAGATGGGCTGGAAGCTAGGGCAACTGTGCCACAAAAATGTCCGATTAAAAGCTACCCCCTCTCCCTGGCTGGCATTTTGCCAGTATCCAAGGGGCCCTCCACCGCAAGGGGAGTCCGCCAGGTAAACCTTCATGGTTTCCCAATTAGTTTGGGGGAGGGGACCCTCCTCAATGAGTGCTCCAAGGCCTGCAGTGGAGCCCCTTGGTGACAATAATCACCCCTTTGGCTAAGGCACCTCCCCTGGCATATGCCATCTTAACTCCTCCCCCCCCCCCCAACCTTTTCCCTCAGTCTCCAAAGTTTCCCTGTCTTGACTTGGCACAGTGCCCTGACACGATTATCAAAGAAACTTATCTTGTCTTCAGGGGTGCCTTGACATGGAGGCACCTCCTTCCTCATCCTGCAGCTTGACACTGGTCACCACAAGCGAAGGAGCTGCCAAGGCCTCTGAGCTGTTGACCCTCTGATTAGGCCAGTAGCTCTGGGAGGAGAGGACGATTGAGGACAGTGACCCCAATGGCAGCCTCTCAACTGAGAAAATGTTGCCCCAGGGTCCTGCTCTACACAGGATCTTGCTTTCTCTCCCAGCTGGGGACTTAGCTGCTGATAACTTTCAGCTTATAGAATGTACAGAACAGAAACAGGTCATTTGGCCCGACTGGCCTACGCTGGTGTTTATACTCCACATGTGCCTCATTCCACCTTACTTCATGTCAACTTATCAACATATCCTTCTATTCCTTTCTCCCTCCAATACAGTTCGGTCCTGACAATCAGATAACATCTTTACTTTTCTCTGAAACTTTGCTCAAGGATTAATAAAGAACAAATGTCTGAGTGCATCTCATCTTTCTAACTGTCAATGTACAATTAGGGACCCTTTAAAGGGTTAAACTTCTATAAAAGGAAGAAGGTAGTCATTTTGTGTTGTTTCTTCTAGATTGCGTGCAGCAACTTAGACCGGGATTTTCCAGCCCTGACATGGTGGGACCTGCCATAGGGGATGCGAGGGTCCAGCCAAAAGGCAGTAGGCGTGGGCTGGTAAAATCCCATCCATAGAAACCTCCAATCATCAGACTTTCCTCACCAAACACCAATCGACTTCTGTCTGACATCAGTTAGATTTAGATTCTCAATACAAACTGATCTGTTTATGGGGGAAGAAGCTTAACTACAGAGTAATACATTATTCATTTAAAGATGTTACCCTCCCTGTTATCATAAAACAGCAGATCATCCTACTTACCAAAAGTAAAACAATGGGAGATTGACTGAAGGATATCTTAAGTACTCTCTGTCTGTGCGGTGCAGTGTTCTGGTGTTGTAGAGTCACTTTGACCAATTGCAGCACAGAACCAGCTGAATCCAAAACTTAACACCTGCCCATAACTGTGGCTCTATCAAACCTTCCCATGCACCAACCTGGATAACTAGCAGAAGCTAGCCTACAAATCGTAATAAAGGGGAGAATTTATTGGATGGTAGGATTTTCCACCCCCCACAAAACTGCATTCCCCAACCCCACCCCACCCCCCCCCCCACCTCCCACCCAGTAGGGTTGGTGGGAAATGCATTAGCCAGGACTAGGACTACATGCAGTCTCCACATCCTAAGCCCAGGACCAGATAAGTGTGTGTGTGGGCAGTGGGGCGGGGGGCTTATGGCGTAGAGGGGAAGTGAGGCCCTGGGGAGGGGATGGGTGGGGACAGTGGAGGTTGGGCTCTTAATGGAAAGGCCAGGGGTCGGCAGTGTGCACCCACATGAAGCAGACTTTGGACGGGGCACCTGATGTGGAAAGGGGGCCCTTGAGGCCGGGTGTCCACCACTTCACCCCCGAGGCTTGAGCAGGGTGACCTGCTGGGATTCCCTCCTGCCCCTGAACTCCTTCCAACAGCCTCCTAATTGGCCACCTAAGGCCTCAATTTTGGCGAGGGTGGGCAGGCCTCGCCCACCCTGTACAAAATTGCAAACAAGTCAGGAGAAAGCAAGTGGCAGGAAAGCCGCCCCACCCTACATCAGCAAACCCTGGGGAAACCTTTTATGGGAACCATAAAATTCTGCCCAAGGTTTTGAATGTAAAACCGCCCTAAATATAAGACCATGAACTGCAATAACAAGTACTTACACTGAAAGTGCAGTGGTTTGTCATTTACACTGCCGACATACCCAACATTGCTTCACTTCTTTGGACAGAATAAACTACCCACATGAAATGAAAGCCCTTAAAAGGAGTACAAGTGTCAAAGGCACAAGAACATTTTAGATTTCATTTTCAATAATTTGGTGAGTTTTTCAGCATTGAGGAGTCTTGAATGAATGTGGGCATGGAATTTCCTCAACCATAAGGAACACTTCCTCAATATTTTCAAAAATACTCTTTCTATCAATTAGGAGTTAACTCCTGATATCTAATGTAACTTTCTCTTCCCAAAAATATCAGCTAATCTATTACTGCAAGAAAAGGGTATTAATTCACATTCATTTTTTTAAAGATGCCTAGTGGCAAATAGACTGTACTTGAAGCTAACCTTATCAACTGCAGGGTCATTCCAATTAAATTTAGAATTGTTTACACTTCATTTAAATGCTGCCAACCCCTTTGCTTTCCTCCCCCATCCCTTGTGTCAACTAACTGTGCATTGCTCTTGAGACCTTCAGACAAGCTCCAAACTGAAGTTTATGCCTTAAAAGTAGCCCAATGTTGATCACACTTTTTTCACAAATGTTACAACTTTAATTGTGGACTAGTAAGTACCATTTGGGATTTCAACAGACCAACTGATCCATTGCTTCCCAAAAGCTACCTAAACAATCACTCTCTGCCTCGTTCCACAAAGGCACCGCATTCCCTCCACAGGGATACTTTCTTTCTCTAATACACTGCAGTTCGTACTTGCTCAACCCCTCCAATCTTCCCCAGTTCGAAGGCACCACCACTCCATTCTGCCCACTAGTTCCCTTCTCCTCTCAGTTCATGCTGGCTCTCCTCCCTTCTCCCCGACACATAAAGTGCCTGGCCGATACACTTTTTTAAACCTCAATTCAAGTTGGCACTATTTCTCCGTCCTGCCATATTTCCTGCTGGACATGTTCATCCCCATCCCTTCATCCATCACATGCCAAAACTCCTCTCCATCGACCCCCTCAATTCAAGTTATCAATCATTTCCAACCGACCCATCCACTTTGAGCGTATGTTGTCAATCTTTCCCCATATCTCTTCACTTGATGCTGGCACTCTCCTCCCCTATCCCTGCTCCCTCTTCTACCTCAAGCTGTTCTTGTCGCAGGGATCCTGATGGAATTAAATTTAAATCCCTGGGCAAGTAACAGCAGTAAGAGGAGATAAGAGTCAGGATTAGTGCTATAGTCAGGAGAAATTCCTGGACTGTCCCTGGAGCAGATCCAAGAATGACACTGGATATTCATTAGCAATGTAAATATTTGCCTGGCAATGCTGACTACCCACATTTAATGCAGTTTGTTAGAAAAAACTTGCATTTATATAGCACTTTTAATGACCTCAAGACATTCAAAAGCACGTTCCCAACAACAAATTACTTTTAAAGTGTGGTGGGACAACAATGTGTCTTGTGCAATGTGAGATATTAATCTTTAATTTCGTTGGCTGGTCAGCTATACATTGAACATCCTTAAAAGGATTTTTGCCAAGCAAAGACACTGTCGGTAAAATGGCTGCTAATTTGCATTTGTGAAAGCCACATTCCCTGTCTTAGAGTTACCAAGTCTGCAGAACCCACAGATAGACATTCCCTTCAAGGTGTAAAAGCCTCCTTTCTACTTTAGGGGAAAATGGAGCCTTCAAGGAGTTAATAGCTGAGACATTAATATTCAATCACAATGGCTAATAGGATACAAGGAATTAATTGCCTGACCTATTGGAGGCCACTGTTGATCAATAACGCCTCCAACAACAGGAGAGAGAACAGGTCAGAGGGAACGATGACTGTGCACTTTGAAAGCCAGTCACATGGCACAGCAACCATCTTGCCTGCCACCAGAGATATAGAAAAGCCTGCAGAAAGTTATAACATAGAAGAAGTCCGCAGAATGGACCAGTAACATCATGTCTCTCTACCTGCTAGTTTCAAGTTTAGAGCCCCATCTCTGTTACACTTGGAATACATTACGGAGATAGAGAATTTTGATCAAGAGGAACTTCAAGTATCATAGAATCCACTTTGGGAAAAGCCAGATTATAGTTTAAAAGAGATTGTCTCTAGAAATTATAGCTACTGTCGGCCGCAACATCACTGGTATTTTAAGACCGCCAAGAAAACATTGGAATGTATATTTCTTCATTTTCTTATGGACTTTAACTCTTGCCAATTGCACCTCCTTCACCCTGTAAACTGCTCTGTTTTGCATGTCAGTGTGTGTATGTGTGTTTGTGGGTCGGCAGATTTGGGATGCATTTTTTTACCTTTTTAATAAGTCTTATATTTTTACCTGAGTGAGTTTTTAACAATAAAACTAACCCCATACTTGTTAACTCAATAGACATGGAGGGCTTATTTCTTCCTATAGCTTAACATACAGTCAAGTACATATTGAATTGGAAAAAAAAATCACATCTTTTAAAAAATTCAAGCTCTGTTACAGCTTTCCTCAGGAATGGGAAAGAGGAATTTATTCACCCTCCAGACTTAGAAGAAACTAAGAGATGTACAGAGACAAGAGACAAATGGCAAGCAATTGTGCTAAAGACACAGAGTGCCAGACTTGAAAGGGAAATGGGTGTACAGAGTGGTGAAACACAGAAACAGTGTAATAGCCACTCAGAGAGCAAGAGATGTACAGTAGAGAAATAACAGTAAGAAAATCAACAAAGAAAACAGCGAAATACAAAGATAAGAGAGAATTTTATCTCTATTGTACTGGGAAGCACTAGTCAGCTTGTTATAGAAACCATGCAATATTTATTCCACTGAAATCAATGCAGACTAACCTTGCCTTCACCACATAACAGCCCATGCAGTGAAGATGAAGAAATACCACATGTGAGAAAGTGTGAGAGGAACATGAAAGAGATAGAGCAAAAAAATTGAAAGCAGATGAACAGAAAGACAGTGATAATGGGATACAAAGAGTTGAGAGTGTAAGGTAAGGAGAGACAGTAACAGGAAGAGAAATACTTTCTTTTCACAGAATCACAGAATTTTAATGGCACAGAAGGAGGCCATTCAGCCCATCATGTCTGCACTGGCTCTTCAAATGAGCATTATAACCTAGATCCATTGCCCTGCCTTTTCCCCGTGCCCCTGCACATTATTTATATTCAAATAATCATCAAATGCCCTCTTGAATGCCTCAATTGAATCTGCCTCCACCACACTTCCAGGCAGTGCATTCCAGACCCAGACCACTCGTTGTGTGAAAAAGTTTTTTCTCACATCACCTTGCTTCTTTTGTAAATCACTTTAAATCTGTGCCTCCTCATTCTTGATTCCTTTACGAGCAGGAACAGCTTCTCCCAATCTACTTTGTCCAGCCCCCTCATGATTTTGAACATCTCTATCAAATCTCCTCTTAGCCTTCTTCTCTCCAAGGAGAACAGTCCCAACCTCTCCAATCAATCTTCGTAGCTGAAGTTTCTCATCCCTGGAACCATTCTTGTAAACTTCTTCTGCACTCTCTCCAATGTGTTTGTCCTTCCTATAATGTGGTGCCCAGTACTGTACCCAATACTCCAGCTGAGGTCTAACGAGTGTCTTATATAAATTCAGTATAACCTCCCTGCTCTTGTGCTCTATGCCCCTATTAATAAAGTCCAGGACACTATATGCTTTATTAACTGTTCTCTCCAGCTGTCCTGCCACCTTCAATGATCTATGCACATATACACCCAGGTCTTTCTGCCCTTGCACCCCCTTCAAAATTTCACCCTTTATTTTATATTGTCTTTCCTTGTGCTTCCTACCAAAATGAATCACCTCACACTTCTCCACATTGAACTTCATCTGCCACCTATCTGCCCAATCCACCAACTTGTCTGTGTTCTTTTGAAGCTCTATATTGTCCTTTTTGCAGTTTACAACACTCCCAAGTTTTGTATCATCCGCAAACTTTGAAATTATCCCCTGCACGCCAAGATCTAGGTCATTAATATATATCAGGAAAAGCAAGGGTCCCAATATCAACCCCCAGGGAACTCCACTACAAACTTTCCTCCAGCCCAAAAAATATCCATTGACCATTACTCTCTGCTTCCTATTTTTTAAACAATTTTGTATCTATGTTGATACTGTCTCTTTTGTTCCATGAGCATTAACTTTTCTCACAAGTCTGTTGCGTGGCACTGTATCACATGCCTTTTGAAAGTCCATGTACACCACATCAACAGCATTGCTCTCATCGACCTTTTCTGTTACCACGTCAAAAAACTCCAGCAAGTCAGTTAAACATGACCTCCCCTTTAGAAATCCATGCTGGCTCTTCCTTATAAGCCCATATTTTTCCATGTAACTACTAATTCTATCCCGAATAATTGTCTCTAGAATTTGCCCACCACTGAAGTTAAACTAACTGGTCTGCGATTGCTAGGTTTATCCTTACAACCTTTTTCGAATAGGGTGTAGTGCTCGCAATTCTCCAGTTCTCTGGCACCTCCCCTGAGTCTAGGGAAGACTGAAAGATTATGTCCAGTGCCCCTGCAATTTCTACTCTCACTTCCTTCAATATCCTTGGATGCATCT
Organism: Carcharodon carcharias; assembly: GCF_017639515.1. Classification (NCBI taxonomy): domain Eukaryota; kingdom Metazoa; phylum Chordata; class Chondrichthyes; order Lamniformes; family Lamnidae; genus Carcharodon; species Carcharodon carcharias. The sequence continues at coordinate 108,158,118 of NC_054470.1, forward strand.
CATCCGGTCCCAGTGCCTTGTCAACTTTAAGTACCTACAGTCTATTCAACACTTCCTCCTTATCAATTTTGAATTTTGTCTATAAGCAACACCAAAGGAGTACTAGTAATTTTTAAAAATGAACTCAAAAGTCTGGCAAATCTGTCAGAAAATATATATTTTTTTCATTCTTAGACTGCATTGGAAAGAGAAATTAGATAATCAAATATACTTTCAAAACACTGAAATACATCTATTATAAGAGCAGCAGAGAACACTTAGGCCAGGATTTTCTGTTCGCCCCGACACGTAAAATGACGCGGAGAGACATCTGGAATGTGTCCCGACATCACCACGTGTCATTCCAATCTTTCGCTCGGCGGGCGCACACCGGACTCGGCTGCGTGCCCGCCAAACTGTCAAAGGCCTGTTAAGGCCATTAATAAACTAAGTAAGCAATTTGACAGGGCCGTCTGTCCAACCTTAAGGTTGGCGGGGGGGCAAGCGAAGAGCCCAGGCGGCCTTCGCATTTTTCATGAAACCTCATCCGCGGACGGGATGAGGTTTCTCGAAGGGCTTATTAAATTGAAAAATATTTTTTAAATGTTTGATAAACATGTCCCAATTCATGTGACGCTGTCACATGAGGAGACCTGTGTAAATGATTTTTTACCTTCTTTTATTTTGAATTTTGAAACTGAACTTAATCTCCCCAAGGCAGCTCCATGCCTCAGTAGTGCTGAGCGCTACCGGGCGCGTGTCTTGCTGCATTGGTCTTACGTAAAATGGCGGCGCGCAGCCAATCACGGGCAGCGATCCACTCCGTGCCCGCCCGCTCCCGACCGACCCGCAAGACAGAGAGAAAATTCCCCCCCCCCCCAAGGTAGAATCACACTTTGGAAGGTATATTACATAAAATTACACAGGGTTGGATTTTATATTCTCGTGCAGTTGTGAGGGAGGCGGAATGGAAAATGAATGGTCCACTGGCTTCTGCCCCAGTCCTCTCAGCACAGCAAATCAAGCGTCTTATAGCCAATTAGGGATGCGAGGATCGGGAGTCTAGGCCGGGATGTCATGCAGCAGAAAGGTTATGCTGTGAACAGGAAGTCGGTCATAGCTCCGAATTTAATGGCCCCCCTGCCCTCTCAACCTCTCTTTATCTTTTATTGAAGGCTGAAAAATGTTTTTGTTAAAAAAGGAACTCAAAAGTCATACAAACACTGCCACTTTCACTGACACAATCTGTTGCTGCATTTAGCCATTTCTTTGGCTCTTGTGCCACCCTGTCATAGCTGCTGTAAAACACTCCCAAACTTTTTACCCATCCACTGCCTGAAAAATGCAGCAGGCAATGAAAAATCCCATACAATTGGCTTTTTAACAAGCTCAATAGCTGGATAATCAATAGTCACTCAGTAGTACAGAACTTGAGTATCACTGAGAAAAGAGACATATCGAAGTTTTTCGTCTTACACTATTTAGGACACTTTGCAAGAATACCAATATAAGGGGAAAACAACAATTTATACTGTATGTGAAGAGAGTGCTGATTAGTTGGCAAATGGACTCTGATTGGTGAGGCATTTCCATGGGGAATGCACCAGTAATGGTGACAGACATTGGTGATTTAAAAATGGTGGGTCGGCTTCTGATTTAGTGCTCACTCGCCTTCCCTAATATTTGAGACTGGCATGATGACGTCATATTGCCGACCCGACGTCAATACGCTCGATTTACAGCTGTAAAATCCACAGTATTTACAGCTCAGAAAAAGGCCATTCAAGACAATGGGTCCATGCCACTGCTTATGCTCCACATGAACCTCCTCCTGCCCCTCTCCATTTGGATTGCCAATCCACCAGGATTGAATTGAAGATCAATCTCCAGGACACTGTGGTGTGCAACCCTGGAAAAATGTCATAGGGACATTAAAATAGATTGTATTTTTTTTCATCTCCTTTGAACATTTCTCTTTACCAGATACAAAGACATTGAAAATAGGGGGGAGGCAGAAGACTGTTGGGCTGACAGTCAAGCGTTATCCAGTTGGGTAATGAGTCTTTTTATTTTTCAATTGGTATAGGAAGGCAGTGTGTCACAAGGATGGATGTGTTGACCAACTAATGGCTGGAATGTGGGGGCAAGTCATGCGATGAAACCTCCAGGATATACATTTAATCACAGTTGGCAACTCCACTCCTCATCTAACCTGATCATTGTCATCTATTTTCTCTTCCCTCATGTATTTATCCAGCTTCCCCTTAAATGCACCTATCCCCCACAATGATACCCTGCGGTAGTGAGTTCCACATTTTAATTACTCTCTGTTTTATAGTTTCTCCTGAATTCCCTACTGAGGTTATTAGTGACTGTCTTAGTTTGATGGACCTAGTTTTGCACCCCACCCCACCCCACCCCCCCCCTCCCCCCACCCCCCCCCCCCCCCCCCCCCCCCCCCCTCCGCTCCTCATACATGGAAACGTCCTCCCCACTTTCAAATCCCTTCATAATCTTAAAAACATCTCTGAGGTCAGTTGGCTATAATGCCAGCACAAGACCCGGTCAGAATGGATCTAATTGGATCATTTCTCCTGTCAATCACAGCTGGATTCCTGGAAGTGGTTGGGATTGATTTCACTGCGAGTTATTTATATTACATAACTAACCTTCACCCTTCAATTTTCTGGAGAAATATTCCGGTTTGCTGTAGTTTGTGTGACTTTGACTCTAAACCATAGTTTGTAGAGGCTCTTTAAGCTGTGTAGCAAATAAGAGAATAAGAATTAGGAGCAGGAGTAGGCCATTCAGCCCCTTGAGCCTGCTCCGCTATTCAATAAGATCATGGGCTGATCTGACTGTGGCCTTAACTCCACTTTTCTGCCTCCCCCCAACATAACCCTTGACTCCCTGTCTGTCAAACTCAGCCTTAAATATATTCAATGACCCAGCCTCCTGCTCTCTCTCTCTGGGGAAGGGAGTTCCAAAGAATAATGACCCTCTGAGGGAAGAAATTCCTCCTCATCTGCCTTCAAACATTTTCACCTTCAAGTAATGATCCAATTCTCTTTTCAAACCTATTATTTAATCTGCTTCCATCACCCTTTCATCTAATACATTCTAAGTAATCTTTAATAATGAGTATCCTACAAGGTTTCGTGTGTAATAGAAACAGAAAGTGCTGGAAATACTCAGCAGATCTGGCAGCATCTGTGAAGAGAGAAACAGAGCTAATGACTTGAGTCAAATTATGACTCCTCTTCAGAACTGACTCAGACTCATATTCATATTCGATTCAAAAGGACAACTCTGTTTCTCTCTCCACAGATCCTGTCAGGCTGCTGTGTTTCTCCAGCATGCTCTGTTTCTATTTCAGATTTCCAGCAACCACAGTCTTTTGCTTTTATTTTCAAGTCTTGCATGTCTTTTTTTGTCTTTCCGATTTAAATCACTGTCTCAATCAGAATTTTGTTCTTGAGACAGAGACAGATGGTTTACAACAGATGTCTTTGGAAGATTTTTCATATTTATGCAACCTCGATATCCTTGCCACATCAATTTGGCATCCCTGTGAATCTATGTCTGCTATTTTGTGAAGTTATCTTTCTCCTGCTGCTTCCGTTTTGTGTTCCGTGTTCCACAATCCAAGAAAAATCTGCACCAATTCAGCTCTGGAATTCCCTCTCAAAACCCCTCTGCCTCTCTATCTCTCTTCCTCCTTTAAGGTTCCCCTTAAAATCTATGTCTGCCATCAGCCCAAATCTCACCTTGTGTGACTTGGTCTCAAATTTTGGTTTGGAGGTTCTCCTGTAAAGCGCCTTGGAATGTTTTATCACATTAAAGATACCATATAAATGCAAGTTGTTGTTGTAGACAGACAATGTTTGTAGTTTGGAGTTCAGCAAGAACTTTTGGTAGTTTTGTATTGCCTCTCTGTTGATTGGCTCATACTAATCATAGGATGGTTAAAAGCATGTTGCCTTCCATGGTCGCCAAAGTGCATATTGGCGCTTCTATATCAGCCAATGAGTCAGAGGCCGAACAAGATTGAGTCCATTTATTCAGCAAACACTTGCTTAACAGGGGCTGTACAGGATTGCGCTGACAGGGCTTTTCCCCTCATGAAGGAATCTAGAACTAGGTGAAAAATGCAGCAAGCAATGAAAAATCCCATACAATTGGCTTTTTAACAAGCTCAATAGCTGGGTAATTAATAGTCATTTGGTAGTACAGAACTTGAGTATCGCTGAAAAAAGAGACATGTCAAAGTTTTTCGTCTTGCACTTATCAGGACACTTCACAAGAATACCAATATAAGGGGAATACCTGGAAATCTTGCCAATATGGTTATGGCAGGCAGTAAGTGCAGTAGAGTCTCCTGGTCAACCATACTTGATACAGAGTGGCGCCCCTCAAAATATAGCCTCTGACTTCATGGCCTATGACCTGTTCCAGAAAAACAGGCTATGGAAAACATGCATAAGCATGGGCTTTGTCTGTCTCATGTATCTCCAGGCTCAGGAAGTCTTCTAAGTCGAGAGCTCTGCTACATCTCCTCTGGACCGATTGTTTGTTTCTGTGTTGGCCCCGTTCACCTTGCACTATCATCCCTTTTGTCAATCAGTCACTGCTGCCCTCCGTCCTTTCAGTGAATTTCCTCTTTTCCTCTCTTCCAGCTCCCCGCTCTCCCCACCACCACCACCACCAGCTCCCCAAACTTTTCCCTGACTGTGTACTTGCTTAAAAGACCTCGTAACATCTTTCAGTTCTGACGAAAGGTCATCGACCTGAAACATTAAACCTTTTGTTTCTCTTCCCACCAGTTGCTGAGTGTTTCCAGCATTCCCTGTGTTAATGTCCCGGGGCTAGGGCAGGAGGAAGAAAGCAAATTAACCAGGACTCAATTACTCTCCCATGACCTCTGCTGTAAAATGTCGGGTGTGACTGCGAAGAGCCCAAAAGGCTCAATAACATCTACTGTCCAAGGTCACGTGTGAACTGTAGTCCAGGGTAAGTCAGCAACACAGTAGTGGAAATTAAAAGAAATTTGGAATGAAGAAAAGCATCAATGTCTGGAGAGGAGGGAGGTCTCGCTATGCACCACGTGCAATGAAAGATGATAAATAATGGATTTACGGTTTCGTTCCAAAGGAAACCACACTGCAGCATTTCGCCACACTGTCATAAGTTAAGCCGAGACCCCATGTGCCCCCTCAGGTGGACGTAAAAGAGCCCAAGGCAATCCATTTATGAAGGAGAAGAAGCAGTCCGGTCAATATTTATTCACCAACAAACACCAGCAAAGATAGATTAGAGCAAAAGCTTTACACTTCAATACAAAAACTTTTCCAGCTGTCAAGTGATTCAGGCCAGCCTGGTGTTGTGAAAGGCACAATTATAAACACAAGTTTAAAGTATTTTTTTTTTCCTTTTAAAGGTTCTAAACAGGATACCTTCGATGTCTACTGAACACAAATCACTGTCACTTCATCTTCACTCTCTATTCGCTCTGTTCTGGGCCGTATGTGCAGAATCTGTCACTCACACACCACAATAATTCTCAACATTCAAAGCTGACACTCGTGAGGCATCACAAAAGAATTCTATTTAATCCATTGCCATTCAAAATGTCAATATTGTTAGGGTTGCTGCAAATCTACTGAAAAAATGCAATCAGCTCATCTTCAGCCAGAGGCCGCCTGACATTTGCAGTCAAAACTGTCAACTGGAATGGAGTAAATCTCCTGGTGCAGTAAGGATAAGGGTGAGAGCCAGATAAATGCAGCAGCCGCCTAGACAGAAAATTAATAAATGCAATGAATAAACCCATGACAGTTAGCCATCTCTGAAAGGAAAAAAAAATACAGTTTTGAAGCTGGGTTTGGAGGCAATTTGGTCCTGCAGTTTATGATATTTTTCTCCCCAGTCACATGGCACCAAGGATGTGACGGTGTAGTGGTATTATCACTGGGCCAGTAATCCAGAGACCCAGGGTAATGCTTAGGGACCTGGATTTGAATCCCACCATAGCAGCTGATGAAATTTCGATTCAATTAAAAGTTTGAGAACACAACCGTTGTCAATTGTAGTGAAATTCCGGTCTCCTCTACATTGAAGAGAACAAACGCAGACTGGGTGACCGATTTGCAGAACACCTTCGTTCTGTCCGCAAGCATTACCCAGACCTCCCTGTTGCTTGCCATTTTAACACTCCACCCTACTCTCTTGCCCACATGTCTGTCCTTGGCTTGCTGCATTGTTCTAGTGAAGCTCAACGCAAACTGGAGGAACAGCACCTCACCTTCCGACTAGGCACTTTACAGCCTTACGGACTGAATATTGAATTCAACAACTTTAGATCTTAAACTCCCTCCTCCATCCCCACCCCCTTTCCGTTTCTTCCCCCTCCCTTTTGTTTTTTTCCAATAATTTATATAGATTTTTCTTTTCCCACCTATTTCCATTATTTTTAAATCTATACCTCTTATGCCCTTTTAGTCTTATTTCACCCCACCCCTACTAGAGCTGTACCTTGCGTGTCCTGCCTTCCATTCTTAATTAGCACATTCTTTTAGATAATATCACCACCTTCAACACCTCTTTGTTCTTTTGTCTGTGACATCTTTTGATTATCTACTCCTATCACTGCTTGCTTGTCCCAACAACCACCACCCCACTCCCACTTCTCTCCCCCAACCCACCCCCCCCACCTTAAACCAGCTTATATTTCACCCCTCTCCTATTTTTACTTAGTTCTGTTGAAGGGTCATGAGGACTCGAAACGTCAACTTTGTTCTTCTCCGCCGATGCTGCCAGACCTGCTGAGTTTTTCCAGGTAGTTCTGTTTTTGTAGTAAAAATCCATCTGTGTTTAGGGAAGGCTACCTGCTATCCTTACCTAATCTGACTTCTGTGTGTGTGTGTAAATGGCCTAGCAAGTTCTGAGGGGCAATTAGGGATTGGCCATTCCATGAGTGAATTTTTTTTTAAATTGAAAATCTAGGAATTGAAGATCAATCTCCAGGACACTGCTGTGGGCAACCCTGGAGGAAAATCATAGGGACATTAAAAAAGATTGGCCTGAATTTTTTGCTTGGTGGGAGCGGACGGGAATTGGGTGCCTGACCGCGATTTCACCTGTGAAACACGTGCTGAGAAAGGCTCAGCACTGCCGGTGGGGGCGAGAAGAGGGCAGGTGCTGGTGAGAGCTTCCAGTGAGCTCCCTGAAAGCAGATGGCTGCCCCAGGGAGTTGCAGACCTCCACAGAATAAACGAAACAGCAAAAATGCTGCAAAATGTGTCCAGGCAGCACCATCAAGCGCCTTGAAAGCAAACCTCATAACATAAAAAACAGTCCCCAGATATCTCTTTTTTTCTTATTTCCCCCGCGGATATTTCATCCCATCCCGGATCGAGGTTTGAGCAAATATATAAAGGCCGCCTGGCCGATCGTAAAGGTGGACGAGCCACGAAAAATCGCTTTCAATTGCTCCTTCATGGGCTTGATTGTTGGCGGGCATGCTTCCGACTGCCATGTGCCCCCACTGAGCGAGATATCACTGGCGCTACCTAGCGACCAGATGGGCCGGATGAGCATCTACCTACGTGACGTAAAATTCTGGCCATTGTCCTTTTTTTCCATTCTCTTTGACGTTCCAGAAATAAAAACATTGGGAAGGACTTTTAGCTCGGCGGGATCGGCCGGGGAACAGACTCCTGACCGCGATTGTGCACTGGATGGGCCTATTCAAGGCCAGCCAGTGTGAAACGTGCACTGAAACGCTCAGTGCTGCCGGCGTGTGCGGGGGGTGGGGGTGGGAGGAGAGCGAGCGCTGAAGTCAGCGCAGGCGTGGGGGAGTGTAGAATGATAGTTCCCTGAGGGCAGAGAGAGCTGCCTCAGGGAGCTGAAGAGTTTTAAATGCAATAAAATCAGATTTTGAAATCCGTAAAAAAAAATGCCCACGCATCAGAATCAGTCACCTGAACATAAAGGGCAGGATTTTCCCCGGGAAGGTGGGGGGGAATCTCAAAATCGAGAGTGCGCATGCATGCGAAAGAGAGCACTCATCTCCCTGAGGCTAAGTGCTGCCTCAGGGAGATGGTCTGTTCTGTGACAAATATTAACAATAGAAAAAAAATGAGTTGGGACATGTCCATAATTTTTTTTAAAACTTTATTAAAATTTTTCAAAACCTAAATGAAACCCCATCCCGCTGGTGGATGAGACTTTGTGCTTTTCCTAATTCCCACCTTAAGGTTGGATGGGCAGGCCTATTAATTAGCTAAATGACTCTGTCAATGGCCTCAATTGGCTATTGACAGGTCAGTGGGCGCACAGCTGATTTTGCTGCACCCCTGCCTACCGGAAAATTTAAATGGGGCGGGATGATGTCGGGAGTTCCTCCTGATGTCACCGCTCATTATTTTATGCCTTGGCGAGTGGGCTCCGCAACCTCCCACTCGCCGATGGAAAAATCCTGCCCATAGAAGATGAACATTCTGTCCATACATTTTATATTAATTTAATAACGAAAACCTCATCCTGCCCGTGGACGAGGTGTCCTGAAAAATGCAAAGGCCGCCTGGCCAATCCGCCCTCCTGCCAACCGAAACATTGGACGGGCAATGAAAAATCTCCGTTAATTACAACTTTAATGACTTTAGTAGGCCTCTTAATTGTTAGCTGGAGTGCTTCCAACTCTCACCGCCCGAAATATCACGCAAATCTGCAATGACGTCGGGACACTCGCCCAACATCATCACGTGCTATTTCACGTTCGAGCGAGTTGGGCGTGCGCCCGCAGGCCGTGTGAAAAATTCTGCCCATTAAAAATGGGGATAAAAGGCTGTTTGGCCAACAGTCAAGCATTATCCAATTGGGCGGTGAGAATGTTTGCTTTCCAATTGGTGTAGGAAGGCTCAAGGCTGGATATGTTGAACGACTAATGGCTGGAGCGTGGGGGCAAGTCATGTGATGAAACCTCCAGGAATACATATAATCATGGTTGGTGACCTTAGCTCCCTTCAGTATCTCTACTTTGCCTCTGTGCATTCTCGATGAAGCTTCTTGATGTGTCTGGTGCCTTCCTGAATGAGCCTTCTCCATTTTGACTGGTCAGGGTCTCCCATGAGTCGACATGTTGTTTGACCTCTTCGGGGATGCTTTGAGGACATTGCTAAAGCCTTTCCCCTGTCTTCCTGACAGTCTCCTGCCATGACTATTGTACATATTCTTATTCAACAGCCCTTCAGAAGCAGCTGCTCCGCTATTTAATTCCAATTCAATTTCAGTCAGGAGGGTCTCTCTTTCAATAAGATCTTTCATCATCATTCTGATTTTTGTGCCAGCTCAGCATTGGCACTTAAAATTTTCCCTGTCATGAAGGTTGTGATTTAAAATCTCACCCCTGAGACTTGAGGACAAAAGCTTGACTGACACACCAGTGTTGCGCTGCCTGAGGTGCTATCTTTCGGATGAGTTAACCCTATCTGCCCCCTCAGCCGGATGTAAAAGATCCTATGCCACTATTTCGATGAAAATCAACGGAGTTATCCCTGGTGTCCCGGGCCAATTTTAATACTCAGGCAACATCATTAAAGCAGATCACCTCGAGCCAAATTGTGCACAGCATGATCCCATGGACAGCAGTGTGATAAATAATCAAATGGTCTGTTTTTAATGGTGTTGATTGAGTGGGAAATATTGGCCAGGACAATAGGAAAAACTGCCCTGCTTCCCTTCAAAAAAAAAATAGCATTGGATCTTTTACATCCCTCTAAGAGGACGGACAGGACCTCGGATTAACATTTCTTCAGAGAGACACAACCTCCGACAGTACAGCACTCCCTCGGTACTGCGCCAGGAATATCAACCTAGATTCTAGAGTGGAGTTTGAACCCACAACCTTCTGACTCGGAGGTAATTAGTGACTGGTCTGCAGAAGAAACAAATATCTGGACTTATTGACCTGAACAGGGGATTCTCTGATCTGAATTGGATTGGAATTAAATAGCGGAGTCGCTGATTCTAAAAAAGCTGTTAAAAAAGAATATGTATCAGCCTGTGATTTTTAACAAAAAATTGCTCAGGTACTTTTTTGACAATTGAAATCTCGCTATCCAATTCAACACTCAGGTGGAAGGATCATTATTGGACAGAAGGTTTAAAATGCCGAAGCTTCCACAGGGATTAAAACTTTTCTGCTTTAAGGGTTGGCTGTTTTATGGGATTGGATTTGGAGAGCTTCTTTCTGTTTTGGAAACAAGAGGGCCCATGGTTTGACGTCTTGAGCACCACTGGCATCACATCTTTGTGAGGAGAAATTTATAATTGAGATACATTTTCAAATTCTAAAAAGATGAGCCAGCCACTTTTGTGTGAAGATGGTATCGCCTAGGCAAGCACCCTTTTTAGTTATATCACCTCTGGTTTGGTGGGCTACACTCTTACCTCTGACTCAGAAGGTTATTGGTTCAAGTCCTGCTTTGGAGACTCGAGCATAAAGCATGGGGCTGAGGGAGTGCTGCATTGTTGGAGGTACCACCTTTCAGGTGAGATATTAAACTGAGGTTCCATTTGCCCTTGCAAGTGCATGGAAAAGATCCCATGGCACTATTTCAAAGAAAAACAGGGATGTTTTCCCTGGCCTCCTGTCTGACACTATTAGAACATATTATCTGGTCACTTATTTCATTTCCGTTGGTGGGAGCTTGCTGTGTGTAAATTGGTTGCTATGTTACAATAGTGAGTACACTTCAAAAATACTTCATTGCCTGTAGAGCACTTTTGTATTTCATGAGGTTATGAAGGGCACTTTATAAATTCAAGTCTTTTCTTTAGATCTCACTAGTTATATTCAGACTATTCAATTAAAAAAAATACACAATATTTTGTTTCTTCGAATTTATTATTAATAAAGTGAACAGTAAAATAATGAGAGACGCAACAAAGATGTTCCTATCCTGCTTAATAAAGACATCAGTTGTTGCTCTGTGGGTGTTGGATATTAAAACAACTAACTGATGAAGATTAATTTAAGCCGAAATTCTCCTTGTATATGGGTCTCAAGGCAACGTCTTCAGTCAAGTGCTATCTGATATGCTCCTTCCAAGACTCAACTCCCAGAACAATCAGCAGGGATCTCGTTTAATACACAGCAGTACATTCAATTAGAAGGACAGGCTTCAGCTATCAGTAGGAGCGTTGGAGCTTCATAAGTTTACAGCTCAGAGTTCTAGATGCAGCAGATTTCTTTCCGTGTGGACTTTGCAGCTGGTGATGGTCTTAACATAAATCTAGGTTTATGAGCTTGGTTGTCCCAGTATCTGTAATATTTTCAAGTGTTGTTGCTAATTAGGAAGTTAGTGAGTCGGAGGTTGTCAAACAGAACTTTTCTTCATCCAATATTTAATAAAGCTATTGAATAAATGACAAGGATGGCCATTGAAGCTGGCAGAATTGGACTTGAGAGGTAATTGGAGAAAGACATAAATTTCTCAGCAAGGGATAGGCTAGTGGGGGTTGGAACTTATCAAAGAAAAAAAAATGATTTTACGACTGCCCCCATTTCCTGTATAGTTTCCTGTGAGAGATGTTCCCTCCATCAAGCCATCTGGTATTTGAATTAGGCTGCGGACTATATACCACAATGTGTGTGAACTGGAGTTTTGATTGGCTGCCATCAATCATCAATAGATGGCAGGTGTAAACATCCTTCCCTCTGTGTTATATGCAGCAAATCAAGTCCCTTGGGCAGGGGAACTTAGCTTCATATGGTGCACTTCTGCTGATGGCTGAAGAGACCAATCCATGAGAAGCCACAAGTTCTGCCACAAGTGTCACATATGAAGTGGTTATCAGGTATCGTTGTGGGTTGTTGTTCTTGGTGTTGGTGTCCATTGTCAAGCCGTTGTAGCCACTGATCGTCATGGTGATACATGACAGCCCACAGATGATGTCCCTATTTTCCTCTGTCATTGACTAGTGACTCCAAGGTGGGAAAATTGATATTTAGGGATGTTGAGTCATACTTGCATGCATCTTTGAAGTGGAGCTTTGGACGTCCTACAGTCTGGCTCCAGCTACCTTGCTGCACTGAAAATCCTTGTCTGTGTGTCTGTTGTCCTAGCTCTGTTGTTTGTCAGATTTTACTAATCACATCATCACTAAAAAGTTCTTCTTTGCTACAAAGCACTACTGAGGGAGTGCGGCACTGTCAGAGGTGCCATCTTTCAGGTGTGACCTTGAACTGTATCTTTCCTCTCAGGTGGCTGTAAATTTCAAACAATAGAGGGTGGGGGGGGGGTTCTCCCCAACTCCATGGCCAATATTTATCCCTCAACCAACATCACTAACCAAATCTAGACATTATTTCATTGCCATTTGTAGGATTTTGCTGTGTGCTAATTGGCTGCTATGTTTCCTAGATTCAGTTACACCCTAACTGAAACAGTGGAAAAGGGAAAATTGCAAGTGAGAGGGCCAAGGATGGCAATGGATAGTCAAGGTTTGAGGTGAACAGTGAGGACCTCCCTAGGGAGTTGATAGCCCAGGAGCCAAGCAATGTTCCCCTCCAGCAAATTCCCACCTCATTCAGCATGGGATGTGCCTGTTGTCTACCCACTCCAGTACCTTTATTTTCCTATTTTCAATATTTTGATATCTAGTAAAGAGAAATGTTTTTTTAAAAAAATGAAAGAAAAATCTATCCTAATGCCCCCTATAATATTTCTCCAAGGTTGCACACAGCAGTGTCCTGGAGACTGATCTTCAATTACTGAAGACTCCAGGCCAATCCTGGATGGTTGGCAACCCTAGTTGCAGTTCCACTGGCGCAAGTAGTGGGTGCATTTTAACTTTAATTCCAATTTAACGGTTCGTTTGGACCATGCCTGCTGAATCCCCTGACCATGCCTGCTCTCTGTGTTCCTCAGGAGCACTGGATCCTTTCTCAGTTTGGCTTCCAAATTTATGGATGGCTCTGAGGATGTCAAGACAACATTTCTGTGCTGGGCTCCACTAGGTTACACCATAAGACTCAGCCACTGTGACTCGGAGCTGTTGCTCTGTTACTATTATTTTAAAGTTATTTTGATCAGCTGACACCCGATTCGCCAACACTGCTGTTTCTTGTTCAGCTTGTGACTCTCTGTCTACCGGTTTTTTAGCTTCAGCTACAGTCTGGTTCCTGGTCAGGGATTCACACTCCTGGGCCAAGGTACATTTCTCTGCCACTTATCAGGAACCCATAGTAACCTCCAACCTTGCCACTGTTTTTATTCCACTACACAACCGATTCTGTACACCTTCTTCTTCATTCCCATGGAAACACCTCCATCAGTGGTCTTCTGACACACTGTTCTTCAAATAGCTTCAGGACTTCACTCGCCTGCCACACCTGTCTCCGAAAGTGGACTACAGTTTGTCGATACTCCAAGCCAATTCCGCCCTCACTGCGTTAATTTTATGCCACCATGGATTCCCTGACACTAACTCTGGACTCCCTCCTATTGTCTCCTATTTATTTCCTGCTTACTTTCAGGTTCTTCTGCATCCTAATAATTGCTACGTAACCAAGCCTGGGTAACTTGTGTTTTCTCCATGTCCATTCACATGGGCATTTTGGTTGGCATTTCAGATCCGAGCCAATCACTTCTATTTCCACTTTATTGCCCTCCTTTTTTTTCTTTTTTTCTCTTTAGTCCATCTCTCCTGTTGTCATGACTCCTTTCAATTCTCCCTTCTCAGGTACCCTACCCTCCCCAATCCCTACTCTGAACTTTCAGCGCTCTTCAACATCCTCCTCTCCTGCCAAGTTTGTCTCTCTCTAAGATAAGCCTAAAGCTTCCCCACTTCCTTTCTTAGCATCCTCAAGTGGGCCCATCGAGGCACTCGATCGCTGTCGCCTTATAAGCAGCAACCCCAACTATTCCACCCCACTCTCACCGGCCTTCCCGCCCTGCGTGCCAAAGGTGGGGATAATCTAGCCAATCTTTTACCCCTCACCCCATTCTCACCCGTCCCACCACTGACCCTGTGGGATGCTGTCGCCACCCCTTTACACATCTCCCTCCAGAATGGAGGCCTCTGCCTGTGGATGATTACATTGGCATCAAGACCTTGACGGAAACCTGGCTGATGGGGTGATCCCCGAAATGAACCCGCTGCCTGGCTACATCTTCCTCCTCTTTCCCTGTCACAACCATCCTGGTTGGCGGTGTGACCCTGATCACCAAATCAGGTTTTGGTCTGACCCCTTACACCTCTGGCACTTTCTCCTTCTTTCAGCATCTCACCTTGTTGTGCCTCTCTCACCTCTCATTTAAAATTCTCCATTTCTACTGCCAATCCAAGTATCACACCAATTTTCTCATTGAGGTATCTTCAGTACTTTCCTCCCTCTGTACCAAGTGACTTCTCAGCCTTGGTGATTTCAAGCTCCATTCCGAACTTATCATGTTCTCTCTCCTTTGACTTCACAGCCCTCTTATCCTCACTTAAATTCTCTCTCTCCTGGTAAACTCCCCAACCCAAGGTCACCCTCTTGACATTGTCATTTCACATGGTTTCACATTTGTATCAATCTCAGATAAGGCCATCTCTAATCACTTCTTTTTGTCACTCTCCACCCACATCTCCCTTCCACCTCCCAATCTCACTTCCTTCTATGTCAGCCCCTGGGGAAAAATCTCTCCCAATTCACTTTCCAAATCTCTAAGTCTTTGACACTCAGTTTGCCACAACATTTCTGCAGCTACTAATCTGTTCAACTCCACCTTTGATGCCAATGTCCCCATTAGCACAATTCTTCTCTGTCTCCCCATTCTCCCTCATACGGCCTTCATCTCTTCTCCCTTCTGGCCAAGGATGCAGACTTGGAAGGATTGGGTTGGCAACTGATTTAGTCATTTACCACCAGATCTGGCTGGACCACATTAGCACTATCAGGTCTGCTCTCATCTGCCAAAACTGCTCACTCCTCCAGGATCATCCTGCGATGCAAACATAGCCCCTAGTTTATTTCCAATACTGCAAACTATCTCCCCCTGTCCCCTCCACCCTCACCTCCAATAAGTTCAAGGAGCTCAAGGACCTCTTTGTCACTTAACTTGAGTCCATTGATCAGCTGTCTCTGCTGCTTCCTTCCCTTCCATTAGCCGACCCGGCCAAACTTCCTCTAAAGTTCCTCCCCCAACCATCGCTCTAACCCTGAACTCGCAACTTTTTCCAGTTTCTCTCCTGTCTCCCCTCATCATCTTGTCCATGAGACCCACCTCCTGCTCCCCTAAACCCACTAAATTGATGATCATGCAAATTCCCCTCCTGGCCCCCGTATTAGCTGACATTGCTAATGTTTTTCTCTCTCCTTCAACCCTTCCATCATCACCCATCCCCTCCAAAACACCTTTGATCTCTTTGTCGTTGCAAACTGCTATCCCGTCTCCAACCTCCTTTTGCTCTTCAAAGCCTTTAAACGCATTTGTTGCCTCCCAAAACCGTGCCCATCATGTCTGAATCCCTCAATCAGGTTTTCGCCTCTGCCACAGTAACAAAATGGCTCTTATCAAAGTTACAAATGACATCCTATGTGACTCCTCATCCTCCTCTACCTGCCCGCAGTATTTGGCACAATTGGCCACACCATCCTCCTCCAACACCTCTCCACGATCATCCAGCTGAGTGGGACTCCTCTCATCTGGCTCCACTCTTATCTATCTAATCATAGCCAGAGTGTCACTTGCAATGGCTCCTCTTCTCACTCCTGCGCCATTATCCCTGGTGTCCCCTAAAGGTCGACTCTTGCCTCCTTCCTATTTGTCATCTGCACGCTGCCCCTCTCTTATGACAACAGTTTGAGGGGGCCCAAAGATATGCTGAAAATAATATATCGCACAGTGGGGGCAGTTTTTCTTGAGAAAGCTATTCATTTCATTGCTGCGACAGTCAGAAAATTAAAATGTTTCGAGATTGAAGCCCCAAGTCACTCAAGATGAATGAAAGCCATTTTCAGTGTTCTCGCTGTGAAAAGACCTTTGTCACCTGTGTCATATTAAACTGAAACATTTACTTATGGTAAGTTCTACGCATCAATCACATTGCACAAGATACCACAGTATATTTCAATGATAGCCTCAGTGATGCTAGAGGTAGGTCAGTAAGACAACTGTTGCTGTAATGCCACTCATTCTCTTTCACCTTATTTCTTAGCGCAATATATTGATATTTGGTTAAGTTTCCGATTTGGTGATCTTGCTATCAATCCTTTATTTCATGGAAATGTTTCTTTGAAGCAAAGATATTTATTATTTATTTATAATTACATAAAGAGCGATCATTACCTGGTTGCCAAGGTGGGCAGTTTATTTACCACAAGCACTCTAGATCAGACAATCGGGATGCCCTTTCCCACTGTTGCTAAGACAGCAGCCTGTACACACGATGGCGTACAGTTCCTCTCTGTGCTAAGGTGAGGGAAGAGGATGGTAGGAATGTTTTTGTAATTCATTCCCAGGACATGAATATCACTGCCATGGCCAGCATTTATTGCCCATCCCCAGTTGGCCCAGAGAGGGTGGTGACAGGTGGCCTTCTTGAACTACTGCAGTCCGTGCGTGTGGTGAAGGTGCTCTTGCTGTAGGGGGCAGTGAGTTCCAGGATTTTGGCCCAGTGACAATGAATAAAGACGCTATGTTTTTGAGTCAGGTGAGTGACTCAGAGGGGGATGTGGGGGTTGAGGTGTTTCCCATGGACCTGCTGCCCTTGCCCTTTGACAACTGTAGCTTATATTTTTATAGCACTTTTAACACAATGAAACATTCCAAGGCACTTCAGAAGAGCATTATCAAACATAATGTGATATTCAGCCACACAAAGAAAGATTTACATTTACATAGTGCTTCTCATGACCACCTGATGTTCCAAAGCGCTTCACAGCCAATGAAATACTTTTTGAAGTGAAGTCACTGTTGTAATGTAGCAAACGCGGCTGCCCATTTGCGCAAAGCAAGCTCCCACAAACAGCAATATGATAACGACCAGATAATCTGTTTTTGTGATGTTAATTGAGGAAGAAATATTGGCCAGGTCATGTGGGGATAACTCCCTTGCTCTTCTTCAACATAGTGCCATGGGATCTTTTACATCCACCCAGGAAAGCAGATAGGGCCCTGATTTTAACATCCAATACAAAAGACAGCACATCTAACAGTGCAGGACTCCCTTGGTACTGCCTTGATTTTTGTGCTTAAGTCCTGGAGTGGGACTTGAACCAGAACCCTATGATTCAGAAGTAAGAGTGCTACCAACTAAGCCACATAAGGAGATATTAGGGCAGGTGACCAAATTCTTGCTCAAAGCAGTCAGTTGTAAGGAGCCTCCTAAAGGAAAAAAGTGAGGCAGAGAGGCGTACAGGTATGGGAGAGTACTGCAGAGCTTAGAGCCTTGGAGGCTGAAGACTCGGCCAACAAAGGTGGAGCAATTAATATCGGGCATATTCAAAAAACCAGAATTAGAGGAACACATATATCTCCAAGGGTTGTGAAGCTGGACGAGATTACAGAGATAGGGAGGGGCGTAGCCATGGAGCAATGGTGGTGGAGGACATGGGTTTGGAAGTTGTTGCCAAAGTAACACTGGCGACCGGCTATAGTCCCTCCTGTGGTTAATAAACACTGTCACCAAGGTGTATCACTAACTGAAGGAGTGAATATTTAAGGATTTCTTGATTTATAGTTGTATCATTTTTTCCACTTATATTAGCAGGAAGCTACAATTTATCCCAATATCTGTGCTCCAGAACACTTACCAAAATCAAAATAATAATTGGTTGCAAGGAGGACTACAGGAGCAGAAAGCTTTCTTTCAAACCACAATGAATTTAATCATCTGAGGAACTGTAAAGGGGCTTGTGTCTGTCAGGGTTAGAAAAGGTAACAGTACATCAAATACAAACTTATGAATTAGGAGCAGGAGTAGACCACTCGGCCCCACAAGCCTGTTCTGCCATTGAGTAAGGTCACGGCTGATCTGGTTGTCACCTCCATTCCACATACCTGCCTACCCCCCGATAACCTTTCACCTCCTTGTCAATCAATAATCTATCTTGCTCTGCCTTAAAAATATTCAAAGGCTCTGCTACCACTGCCTTTTGAGGAAAAGAGTTCCAAAGACTCACAACCCTCTGACAGAAAAGATTTCTCCTCCTCTCTGTCTTAAATGAGTGACGCCTTATTTTTAAATAGTGACCCCTAGTTCTAGATTCTCCCACAAGAGGAAACATCCTCTCCACATCCACCCGGTCAATACCCCTCAGGATTTTAAAGGTTTCAATCAAGCTGCCTCTTACTCTTCTAAACTCTGCTGGATACAAGCCTAACCTGTCCAGCATCCCCTCTTAAGACAACCCGCCCATTCCTGGTATTAGCCTAGTAAACCCCCCCCACTAAACTGCTTCTAAAGTATTTACATCCTTCCTTAAATATTGATCAATTACTTCTGGAAAGGTGGGACAATGTTAAATTTTATTTGTCAGCTTAAATATTAGCAGCAGTTTTTGTGGGGTGCAGGGCTAATTTCACAAATGCTCTGTCCAACTCTGAAAATAATCAAGTAAACTTGAGGACACAACAATTGTTTTATTCCCAAGTAGGAAAATGAATCCCACAACTAATTATCCTAACTCCATTTGTGTGAATTTCTGAGACATTTTAGATGGGGCACCGTCAATGTATTTTGCCATCGCTCCAGAATCAGCATTCCGGGTCTAAGAGAAATAATGAATGCTTACTCACTGTTCAAACCTCAAAGAAGACCACGGAATTTCTCCCCATTGCCCTGGACAATATTCATCACTCAACCGGCATGGCTAGAAAAACAGATCATCCAGTCATTTGCCAGAATCTTCCGTTCTGGAGTCTAAAGTTCTGGGGTGTGTGCAGAAGTCGGAGTGAAAGCTGCTGAGCGGGATGGGATGGCTGATCACACGTGATCTTGCGCTGGCACTGCCACCCACCCAGTCTGAAGCACAGGCTGGCATTTACAGGCACTCCCCAAAGAGGACAGTGCAGCGGCAACTCACTGTTAATCATGGAAGAAGCCTGCCTAGCCAGGAGTACATCCCTTAACGTGCAGCTGTAAAAGTGGACATTTTCATTTCTCACTGGCAGGGGAACTTATTTCTGGCGAGGTGACCTTTCAATGAGCATGCATGACATGCTTTTGATTGCAAAAGAGCTTCCTGACATTTTTTTAAAATTCATTCTCAGGATATGGGAGTCGCTGGCTAGGCCACCATTTATTGCCTAACCCTAGTTGCCCTTGAGAAGGTGGTGGTGAGCCGCCTTCTTGAACTGCTGCAGTCCATGTGGTGTAGGTACACCCACAGTGCTATTAGGAAGGGAGTTCCAGGATTTTGACTCAGTGACAGTGAAAGAACGGTGATATATTTCCAAGCCAGGATGATGAGGGGCTTGGAGGGGATCTTCCAGGTGGTGGTATTGCCATGTGTCTGCTGCCCTTGTCCTTCTAGATGTTAGTGGTCATGGGTTTGAAAGGTGCTGTCTAAGGGGCCTTGGTGAATTCCTGCAGTGCATCTTGTAGATGGTACACACTGCTGCTACTGTGCATCGGTGGTGGAGGAAGTGAATGTTTGTGGATGTGGTGTAAACTAAGCGGGCTGCTTTGTCCTGGATGATGTCAAGCTTCTTGAATGTTGTGGGAGCTGCACTCATCCAGGCAAGTGGGAAGTATTCCATCACACTCCTGACTTGTGCCTTGCAGATGGTGGACAGGCTTTGGGCAGCCAGGAGGTGAGTTACTCACCACAGGATTCCTAGCCTCTGACCTGCTCTTGTAGCCACAGTATTTAAATGGTTAGTCCAGTTCAGTTTCTGGTCAATAGTAACCCCCAGAATGTTGATAGTGGGGGATTCAGTGCTGGTAATGCTATTGAACATCAAGGGGCGATGGTTGGATCCTCTCTTGTTGGAGATGGTCATTGCCTGACACTTGTGTGGCACGAACATTACTTGCCACTTGCCAGCCCAAGCCTGATATTGTCCAGGCTTTGTTTGCCAGGAAGCTCAACTTGCCTTTAACTCGCCTTCAAAATCCTGAGAAAGTAATTCCTAAAGTTCATCCTGCCATCAGGAAACTGACCTTTGGCCTCACACAAAATTAATTCGGCCCCCCCGCCCGCCAAGCTTCCAGCTGTTGGCGGGCCCGGAAGATTCCGTCTATTATCATATTGCTGATTGTACAAGCTTTCTCGACCCCAAAAGGTAATTAGAAATATTAGATCTGATTGGTTGTTCAACTTTTACATGCTAATGCCATTGTCTGTCTGGAGGGTGGTGAGAAGGTGGAATTTGCTACCGCATGGAATAGATGAAGTGATGCGAATAAATGGAAGCTGGGTGAATGCAAAAGGTAGAAAAAAATAAAATTTTATGCTGGTAAGATGAGGTGAAGTGTGGGAAGAGAATCGTGTGAAGCATAAATGCCAGCACTGATCAGTTGGGCTGAATGGTCTGTTTCTGTTCTGCATGTTCCATGTATATTGATGCATTTGATGAGTCATTAAAGACATAGGTGCTAGTTCCACATTGCTGTGTACAGATTGCAGTATTCAAATGTTAGTTCAGTTTTAGTGTTAGGATAGTTCCTCTGATCTTTCACTCTCACTGGACATATTAACAATGGACTATTGAAAGTTCCTACACAATAGGACAACATGAGTCATGGATTAAGTTTGGCTGCAGTCACAGTACAGTGAGCAATCCAATCCTTTGCTCTTGTAGTGGTCTTAAATAGCAAATCAAAATGATGAAAGGGTTAAATTATGAAGAATCTTAAAAAAATTTATGTGTACATGGGATGCAGGCATCACTGGCTAGAACAGGCCTGGATTTTACAGCCACTCCCACCCAGAGGGATATTACAGTCCTGCCGAATTGAATGATGATTTAAATGGCTCGCTGCCTCTGCAGGGGGGAGACGCACCACGATGGGGCCATAAAATTTTGGCCCAGCATTTATTGCCCATCCCCAGTTGCCCTTGAGAAGGCAGTAGTGAGCTGCCTTCTTGAACTGCTGCGGTCCATGTGATAGGGACACCCACAGTGCTGTTAGGAAGTTCCAGGATTTGGACCCAGCGACAGTAAAGTTTTCAAGTCAATGTGTTTCCAAATCAGGACGGTGAGTGACTTGGAGGGGAGCTCGAAGGTGATGGTGTTCCCATGAATCTGCTGCCCTTGTCCTAGGTGCTGGAAGTCACGGATTGCATGCACTAGGCTTGATTTCCCTAGAGTATAGGAGATAAGGGGATGATCTAATTGAGGTGTTTAAGCTGATAAAAGGACTTGAAAGCCTAGATAGAGGTAACTATTGCCTTTGGTGGGGAGAGTCCAGAACAAGGAGGCAGAACCTTAAAATTAGAGCTAGGCTGTTTAAGTGTGATATCAGGAAGCATTTCACACAAAGAGTGGTAGAAATCTGGAATTCTATCACTATAAAAGCTGTTGAAGTTGGTGGGGGTGGTGGGGGGGAGGGGGGGGTCAATTAAAAATATCAAAACTGAGATTGATAGATTGATGTTAGACACAGGTACTAAGGGCAGAATTTTTCAGTTGGCGTGCAGGGACGGGCCCAACACACTGACGCGTGAAATGACATCGGGCATGCGTCCCAACGCCATCGCGCAGAGTTGCAATGTTTCGTTCGGCGGGTACACACCAGAGTCAGCTGTGTGCCCGCTGATATGTAAACAGCCTATTAAGGCCATTAAGAAAGTAATTGAAGTACTTGTTAACGCTGCCCATCCAACCTCACGGTTGGCGGGCAGGCGAAAAGGCCAAGCGGCCTTTGCGTTTTTTTAGGAAACCTCATCCACGAGCGGGATGAGGTTTCCTAAAGCTTTTATTAAATAAATAAAAATATTTCCCAAAATATAAAAACACATCCCATCTCATGTGACACAGTCACATGAGGGAACATGTTTAAATAACTTTTTAAATAACTTTATCCATGCCTCAGAGAGATTGAAGCGCTCTTTGGCGTGCATGCCGAAAGAGCACTGGCCCTGACTCTCCCTCCTCCCTCTGCCCGCACAGGTAGAGCTGAGCACTACGTCACCCGCGTTATGCTGGGCAGGCCTTAATTGGCCCACCTGCATAAAATGGCGCACAGAGCTGATCATGGGCGGTAATCAGCTCCATGACCGCCCCCACCTGCTCTCGCCGAGCCTGCCCACCGCCTGAAAATTCAGGCCTAAGGGTTATAGATGCAATTGAGATACAAATCAGTGATGAACTAATTGGATCGAGAGGCTAATCGCTTACGCCTGTTCCTAAGCTTGAAGTATATTACATATTAGCACAAACTCTATAACATCCATTATATTTAATCAAATATAAATATGAAATAATGAGAAAGTATTATAGCTCTGCCTGTTCATAGGGAGACGCAGTACCACAAAATTGTTCAGTAGGGAGTCATTGCCACCATTAGAAACATGATGTATAGGATATATGTATAAATCAGTTATCTGATGTAGCTGATTCCTGATTGGATTTGTGATGTTCTTTATTATTATTTCTTATGAAGTTAATGCATAAATTATCAAGAGTTCAAGTGTAGTTTTAATGAGTTAAGTAGAATAAGACAGTATATTTTAGCACTATCTGAGAATTGCTCTGGGATTACCTGTAAGTCATAATGAAATGCAGCCATCCACATTATCCTCACACATTACTGCACTGCCGGAGTGATCTTAAAAGTTCTCATTTTTAATTCTACTTGCAATTCAGAGTCAATTAAATGAAAACAGCAAAATATATTAACTAAATCACTTTCCTAGTACACGTGAAAATATAACATTAACTCCACAGGTATAAAGTCTATGAGGGAAATCTCTCATTTCAGTAAAGGAGGTTTGTAAATTTATGTTTACGGCTTAAATTACAAGAGACAGTTTTCTGATCATGGGATTTATCTGTTCTTTCTGCAAAGAATTACATAGAGAATTTACGATGCAGGTCCATGCTATTGTTTATGCTCCACTTGAGCCTCCTCATGCCTTACTTCATCCCACCTCATCAACATATCCTTCGATTTCTTTCTCTTCATGTGCTAATCTAGCTTCCCCTTGCACGGAGCTATAAAAATGATTGTGCAACAAGAAATAAGTCAATAGAGGCCTGAATGGAGAATAGGACAGGTATGCCAACCAGCAGAATTATGAACTGAGAAAGACTTGCATTTATATAGCGCTTTTCACAGCCTCTGGGTATCCCAATAAAGTGCTTTACAGTAAATGAAGTACTTCTAAAGTGTATGATTAACACGGCTGCCAATTTGCAAACAGCAAGCTCCCACAAACAGCAACATCTAATGACCAGATAATCTGTTTTTGTGCTGGTGATTGAGGGATAAACATTGTGCAGGATAACAGGGCAAAGTCCCGTGCCCTTCTTCAAAATAATGCCACAGGATCTTTTACTTCCACCTTAGATAGCAGGTGCTTTAATATCTCATGAAAATCCATCTGCTTCACTCATGTCCTTTAGGGAAGGACAGTGAAGCCCTGTAGTGTCAACTTGGACTTTGTGCTCATGTGAGATTTGAGCCTGCAACCTCCTGGCTCAGAGGTGACAGTACAACCCCCTAAGCCACAGCTGACAGCTAAAAACATGGTGAATTTGAATTTAGTATTTACGGCGCTTGTCCAACTTCAACTCATTTGCAAGACATGAGTGACAGGTATATATTGTCCCATGACTTAGCATGTAGGAACATTGGCATGTACCTATACTGGCGTTTCTCCATCACTTAGTTTCTCTAAGGCTGTTTATTTTCTCCCACTTGCTCTCCCACTTCCTCACATTAATTATCCCTCTCACTCATCATCTGACTCTATGTGATCATTTGATAACGAACCGACGCTACGTGCATTCGGTTTTATCAAGTTGCATGTCTCTCAGTACATAGCCCTAATTTCTCTTTCACAGCAATGGTTTGATCACTAAATCTTGATCTTTCACACACCCAAGAATTAGAGTTGCCAACCCTCCAGGACTGGTCTGAATCTTCTGGAACTAACGGTACACCAGATGTGTAACACCTACGAAAGTCATGGTTGCATTAAAAAAAGTGTTATTTTTCTTTTCTTTGAACAATTTTGGATATTAGTTGTAGAAATATTGGATAAAGGGGAAAAAACTATTGACGGTCAAAAATCATCCAATCAGTTAATGATGAGTTTGTTTGCTTTCCAGTTGGTTGTGGGAAAGCATCCCGAGGTAGGGCATGCTGTGGACCAACAGCGCGAGGTGGGTAAGTTGGTGGGGCAGTGAAGGCAAGTGGTCATGTGGTGAAACCTTCAGGAATAGCCAGTCAGAGTTGACAAGCCGACCTTCAACAAGGCAATGTAAGATTGTTTCCTTCAACTGTTTAAAGACATTTTATCAATGTATATCACAGTCCAGCCAACACCTACTAACTTTCCATTTCAAGGCTGCACTTTAGAATTTTTCTCTCTTTCATGGGATGTGGCTGTTGCTAATTGAAGGTTTGGCTGTCCTGAAAGCTGTCTTCTTGAACAACTGCAGCTTTCAGAGTGGCTTGCTCAGCCATTTCAGAGGGCAATTAAGAGTCAACCATATGGCAAGTTCCGCTCCAAGTCACATGTAGGCCAGACCAGTTAAGGACGGCAGATTTCCTTCCCTAAAGGACATTATTGAACCAGATGGGTTTTCACAGCAATCAATGATACTTCACAGTCACCATTACTGAGACCAGCTTTATGTTCCATTGAAATTGAATGTATTCAATTGGAATTCCACCAGCTGCTGTGGTGGGATTTGAACCCACTTCCCCAGAGCATGCCACCAGCTTCCTCCTGATAAATCTGGTTGTCTGTTTGCATTCTCTGGTCTTAGATGCTACTCCCACTATCCCCCATTACTAACACTGCTTCCTAAATGCTTGGTTTCCCCTTTCATACTGAATACTATTATTTCTCCTCTTCAGCTTTTAACCCCATTGGCGCCCAATCCACCACTTTAAACATTTACTCCCTCCACCAGCGCAAAGTGGCGGCAGTGTGTACTATCTACAAGATGCACCACAGCAGCTCACCACGGCTCCTTGGCAAAAGGCTCCAAACCTGCTGCTTGTACCACCTAGAAGGACAAGGCAGCAGAAGAAATAAAACACCACCCAAGTTCTGCAATTGGAACAAGTTCCGCTCCAAGTCACTCACCATCCTGACTCGGAAATATATTGCCGTTCCTTCACTGCCACTGGGTCAAAATCCTGGAACTCCCTTCCTAACAGCACTGTAGATGTTCCTACACCATATGGACTGCAGTGGTTCAAGAAGGCAGCTCACCACCACCTTCTCAAGGGCAATTAGGGATGGGCAATAAATGCTGGCCTAGTCAGTGACGCCCACATCCTAAGAGTGAATTAAGAAACAGCTTTCAATGATTCACAAGGCAGAATCACATGAAAAGGGCCTGCTGCTCTTTATAGCTCATCCTAGCAGAATACCATGCCCACCACCCACCCACTATAGCATCGAACTGTTTCTGAAATTACTCCAGTGTTATCCCCTCGGTCACCCTTCTAACCAAACCTATTCCAGGCCCTCCCTTGCCTACATTTTCCAAGATCAGTGCAAGTACGTTGCACTTACCCTCGATGGGGGTGCAATTATGCTTGCATCAGGTAGGCGTAGTCTGGCTGGATTCTTACAATGCTTCCTCAAATTCGATCCCTGCAAATGGAAACTTGGGATCTCTGCTCGTTGTCATGCACACCCAGCTTGGTGCCATGCAGGCTCAGACTGCTGTTATCCTGGTTGTGGATATCAGTGCCCAAAGGACCTTTAGGGTCCAACCACTCCAGCGGAGGAGCTGCCAGGGGGACTGTCATTGACTCCGCGGTGCACAAGGCCTCTCTCATGGTGACAGTATTCATGTTCTAACTATTGGCACTCTGCTAGTGCCCCGTCAGGAAGCCCTCTACCCTGGCAAAGCCATGTGCCCACTTGCCCTGCTTCCCTGCTTAGAGGGATTCCCCTCTCTCGCGTACAGGACCTTGGTGATGTTCCTGCTGCAGCAATGCACCGTGAGCTGAGAAATGTTGGTGATGTGACTGGTTCCACCCTGGAAGAATCCTGAGGAATCGAAATTGAAGGCCACAGTGATCGTGACATCTGCTGGCAGCTAGATCCTTGCCCTGCTCTGTGGCTGCAGGTCGAGGTGGAGTTCTGTGACCACCCTCTTGCTGAAGCGTATCTGCCTCAGATACTACTCCTGGCTGAGGTGGAGATGTGGGAAGTGCTCCCTGAAGACCCTCAGTAGGCGGGGTCTTCTAATGAGAGCACTCCTCTGCCCTCTGCGAGCAACTTACCCTCTCTGCTCCATCTCCATGTCATGCTGCCACCCTAGGGTGACTGCAACTATAATAATATATATAAAAACAAAAAAACTGCGGATGCTGGAAATCCAAAACAAAAACAGAATTACCTGGAAAAACTCAGCAGGTCTGGCAGCATCGGCGGAGAAGAAAAGAGTTGATGTTTCGAGTCCTCATGACCCTTCGACAGAACTTGAGTTCGAGTTCAAGAAAGAGTTGAAATATAAGCTGGTTTAAGGTGTGTGTGGGGGGGGGGGGGGGGGGGAGGGTGAGTGAGTGAAGGGGGGAGGGGTGGTGTGGTTGTAGGGACAAACAAGCAGTGATAGAAGCAGATCATCAAAAGATGTCACAAACAACAGAACAAAAGAACACATAGGTGTTAAAGTTGGTGATATTACCTAAACGAATGTGCTAATTAAGAATGGATGGTAGGGCACTCAAGGTATAGCTCTAGTGGGGGTGGGGAGAGCATAAAAGATTTAAAAATATTTAAAAATAATGGAAATAGGTGGGAAAAGAAAAATCTATATAATTTATTGGAAAAAAACAAAAGGAAGGGGGAAACAGAAAGGGGGTGGGGATGGAGGAGGGAGCTCAAGACCTAAAGTTGTAGAATTCAATATTCAGTCCAGAAGCCTGTAAAGTGCCTAGTCGGAAGATGAGGTGTTGTTCCTCCAGTTTGCGTTGGGCTTCACTGGAACAATGCAGCAAGCCAAGGACACACTTATGGGCAAGAGAGCAGGGTGGAGTGTTAAAATGGCAAGCGACAGGGAGGTTTGGGTCATTCTTGTGGACAGACCGCCCCCCACCCCCCTCCACACCTTAAACCAGCTTATATTTCAACTCTTTCTTGGACTCGAACTCAAGTTCTGTCGAAGGGTCATGAGGACTCAAAACTTCAACTCTTTTCTTCTCCACCGATGCTGCCAGACCTGCTGAGTTTTTCCAGGTAATTCTGTTTTTTTTTTGACTGCAACTATAGTTCCCCTGACTGGCAGCAAGTTTCCAGCTCAGAAACATTTCAAATTCGCAGCACTCCTAGAAAAGGTCCAGAACAGTGCCCTTCGAAAAACAACAACATCAACAACATAGTCCACTGGAACTCCACTATTACCCAGCAGCAAAGTATTTTGTCCAGAAGTTGCATGGTGAGGGGAAGGGGGATGTGGATTGGCAGGTGGTGGTCCCTCATATATAGCTGAAGGACTTGTTCAGCCATATGGGTTTAAGAGGGAGATTTAACAGGACCTCCGAGTTCCAGAATGGCAGGTCAAGGCTGCCAACTTGGAGTTAAATGCAGACAGTTGTCACCATCTGCCCCCGCTGCATATTTCTGGCACACAGACTGGGTGTCCCCGTTTCTTGGCGTCGCGACCAGCCCAGGGCACAACACAAGGGGATGGGAGCGAGCTCTCCACCATATTTTCATCTCGCAGTTCCTGTAGCGCCAAAACCGGTCACTCTATGGAACTGAATTTTTCATGAATGGTGACAAGTAGGGTAGTGTGTTTGGTATACAGTTATAAAATTCATTTGCCTCATGTTGAATCCTGTCTGCCAATCCCAGCCACATATTTGTAACAGTGACTCACTGTACAATTAAGATACTTCTTCGGACTAATTGACCACTTGTAAAGAGGCTTTCTTAACTCATTTGGAAATGATGAACATGCTGTGCTTCTATAAGGCATAGGGTTTTAGTCATGTTCTAATTGATCCGAACATATTGACAACTTAAAATCATAAACATCTTGCTCCAAACAGCCTGCTTTAAGTTCTATGTAATTTTCTTCTAAAATCAGGCAGAATTCTAATCAGGCTACCTGCTTATATACCAAATTAAGTTGTCACTGCAGTGTAGTAATACCATATAACTCGACTCCATATGTTCATCCAATTCTCTTTTGATTATTATTATTAAATATGCTTCCACCACCATTTTAGACAATGCATTCCAGTCATAACAGGTTCTTGTGCATTTCTTTTTCCCTCAAGGTGTCTTTGTTTCTGCTGCCAATTACCTTAACTCTGTGCCCTCTGGTTACTGACCTTCCTGCTATTGGAAACAATTTAACCTTATTCACTTTCATGATTTTGAATACCTCTATCAATTTGCCCCATAACCTTCTCTGCTGCAAGGAGAACAACGCCAGTTCCTCCAGTCTCTCCACATAACTGAAGCTGTTGATCCCTGGTACCATTCTGGTAAATCTCCTCTGCACCCAATCTTTGGCCTTGACAAACTTCCAAAACTGTGGTGTCCAGAATGGGACATAATTCTCCAGCTAGGGCCTAACCAGTGTTTTACAAAGGTTTAGTATACCATGCTTTTGTACCATATTCCGCCAAAAACCAAGGATCCTGTTTGACTTTGCACTGTAATTTTAACAATAATGGATGTGATACGCTACTCCAATTGGGCACCTTGCTGGACTTGAAGCAAATTTCCAAATACCCCTCTCCTGTGTTCTAGCCTCCTTGTCAGTCGTTGCTGTTTGACTCCTTCCCAGCTTATTCTTTCTTAAAGTCCCTGACTCCAGTATTAGTTTTTAGCTAAACTGATCCCTCACCCAGCCACTCTGCAGTAGCTCGCTTCAGCCTAACTTGGCAATGGTGCTCACTGAGCTCAAACAGATAGAGTTAGTATACAATTGGCGCAATGTTGAACCCTCTCTCATTGGGGTTATAACTGAAGTCAGTGTAAAGAAAGCTGGAGGGCCATGATACGATGCTCATTTGCTGCTGTATACTGCCGCTGAAGGCCTGTTTCACCCTCAAGTGTCTCCAGTCTGAAAAATTAATCTACAACTGGAAGCGCTGCTGTCATTGTGACTTTAACCCTCTGAGAGCCAGGTTTAGCCCAATGGTATTACTTTTAATATATTGCCACCTCAAGGTCCTTCCATGGCAACTTGGTTTGAACTCTGACAACATGACATCTGTACACAAGATCTTTAGACTCAAAAAATTCGACTGATTTTCAGATAATGGACATCGATCCTACGCTGCTGTTTCCTTATCACTGCCTAAGACACTTGCAGAAGGTGGCAATCTAAGACAGTGGTCAATCCCTGCTGGATAATTAACAGTGTTTTAATGATCTGTCCCATTTCTATGATGTGCAAATTGGCCAGGAAGTTCAGTAGATAAAGAGATATACCGTGAGTTACAAATCTTCAGAACTTGCTGGTCAATTTCCCTGGTCTGGCATTTGTTTCATCCAAACTACATCTTGTCCTCACTCTCCCTCTTATTTTTAAGACCTTGCTCGATTTGCACATTAACTGCCCATGAACCTTGCCACGGAAAGTTAGGGCTGGTGATTAATAGCATAAGTACCCTTGTAACTTTTAATGCAATGCCAATCAACCTCTTTGACCCAGAAAGGGAACAATTTAAATTTCTGAATCTGATTCATTCATGTAGTACATTCTTCTTAGATATTCATGAACATGTCAAATTCAAAATCTTACTTTTCCTTTTTATCTCTTTTCTCTCTCTGCCTTAATCCAATCTTTCTTTCCCTCCCTTTATTTCTCTTCCTCTAACTGATTTGACTCTAATCCTCTCTAATTCCTTCTCCATTGTTCTTTGGTTTCTTTCTCAATCCCTAAATCTCACTGGGTTAAGGAGATAGGCTGTTGGCCCATTGTTCACTGAGGACCAAGGTGCCCCATTGCTTTCACTGCTCCATTATCAGCTCACACTATCAGCATCTTATACAGGGCTCAAAGCACTTGATACTGCAAAGGCTATGGGCCCTGACAAGATTCCAGCAATAGTACTGAAGACTTGTGCATCAGAACTCCGACAACACTCAGGGAGCTTGACACCATCCAGGACAAAGCAGGCCACTTAATTGGCACCCCATCCACAAACATTGACTCCCTCCACCACTGATGCACAGTAGCAGCAGTGTGTACCATCTACAAGATGCACTGCAGGAATTCACCAAGCCTCCTTAGATAGCACCTTCCAAACCCACAAACACCACCATCTAGAAGGACAAGGGCAGAAGACATATGGGAACATCGCCACTTGCAAGTTCCCCTCCGAGCCACTCACCATCCTGATTTGGAAATATTTCACTGTTCCTTCACTGTTGCTGGGTCAAGATCCTGAAACTCCCTCCCTAATAGCACTGTGGGTGTACCTACACCACATGGACTGCAGTGGTTCAATAAGGCAGATCACCACCGCCTTCTCAAGGGCAACTAGAGATGGGCAATAAATGCTGGCCTAGTCAGTGATGTCTACATCCCATGAATGAATAAAAAGAAAGATTGCCGCCAAGCTGTTCCAATACAGCTACAACACTGACATCTACCCGGCAATGTGGAAAATTGCCCAGGTACGTCCTGTACACAAAAAGCAGGACAAATCTAACCCAACCAATTACCACCCCATCAGTCCACTCTCCATCATCAATAAAGTGATGGAAGTAATCACTACTGTACTACCAAGCGGCACTTGCTTAGAAATAACCTGCTCACTGATGCTCAGTTTGGATTCTGCCAGCGTCACTCAGACCCTGACCTCATTCCAGCCTTGGTTCAAACATGGACAAAAGAGCTGAGCTCCCGAGGTGAGGCGAGAGTGGCTGCCCTTGACATCAAGGCAGCATTTGACCAAGTGTGGCATCAAGGAGCCCTGGCAAAACTGGAGTCCACGGGAATCAGGAGGAGAACTCTCCACTGGTTGGAGTCGTACCTAGCACAAAGGAAGATGGTTGTGGTTGTTGGAGATCAATCATCTCAATTCCAGGACATCACTGCAGCAGTTCCCCAGGGTAATGTTCTAGGCCCAAATATCAATGATCTTCCCTCCATCATAAGGTCAGAAGTGGGAATGTTCGCTGATGATTGCACAATGTCCAGCACCATTCGCAACTTCTCAGATACTGAAGCAGTCTATGTGCACATGCAGCAAAACCTGGACAATATCCAGG
Source organism: Carcharodon carcharias (assembly GCF_017639515.1). Classification (NCBI taxonomy): domain Eukaryota; kingdom Metazoa; phylum Chordata; class Chondrichthyes; order Lamniformes; family Lamnidae; genus Carcharodon; species Carcharodon carcharias. Next base: position 108,189,460 of record NC_054470.1, read on the forward strand.
CTTGGGCTGACAAGTGGCAAGTAATATTCACACCACACAAGTGCCAGGCAATGACCATCTCCAACAAAAGAGAATCTCACCATTGCCCCTTGACACTCAATAGCATTCCCATCACTGAATCCCATACTATCAACATTCTGGGCATTTCCACTGAACAGAAACTGAACTGGAATAGCCATATAAATACTGTGGATACAAAAGCAGGTCAGAGGCTAGGAATCTTGCGACGAGTAACTCACCTCCTGACTCCCCAAAGCCTGTCCACCATCTACAAGGCAAAAGTCAGGAGTGTGATGGAATACTCTCCACTTGCCTGAATGAGTGCAGCTCCAACGACACTCGAGAAACTTGACACCATCCAGGACAAAGCAGCCCGCTTGATTGGCACCCCATTCACAAAATTCACTCCCTTCACCACCAATGGACAGTGGCAGCAGTGTATACCATCTACAAGATGCACTGCAGGAACTTAGTGAGCCTCCTTAGACAGCACCTTCCAAGCCCAGGACCATTACCATCTAGAAGGACAAGGGCAACGGACACATGGGAACACCACCACCTGGAAGTTTCCCTCCAAGTCGCTCACCATCCTGACTTGGAAATATATTTCCGTTGCGTCACTGTTGCTGGGTCAAAAATCCTGGAACTCGCTCCCTAACAGCACTGTAGGTGTACTTACACCACAGAGACTGCAGCGGTTCAAGAAGGCAGCTCACTACCACCTTCTCAAGGGCAACTAGGGATGGACAAGAAATACTGGCTTAGCCAGCAAAGCCCATATCCCATGAAGGAATATATATATGTATATATAAGCTGAAAGGTGGAGGGATAAGCCTAAAAAGCCAGGCCACTAAATGCCTCATTCCAGCAAGACTTGGCACAGTGAGTCGCCACTTCCATCTGGCTACGCACAATTTTCAGCAATTTCTGGCCTCGAGCAGGCCAGAGTCAAAATGAAATTCCCGCAGCTTGGGGTCAGACCCAGCCCCAGTGCCAGAGCAAAGCTCTGAAGACACAAAAAGACTGGAGAGCTGTGGGAGGGCAGCTGTAAAATGAACACAAGCTCTTCAAAATAATGAGGATTGGTTGCAGGATTGTTTAGCAGCAGAATAACCATATTGGTCCATGCGTGCAGCGTGCTGCGATTGATAGACAATGACTGCTTAATGTGTGAATAGCCAGGGGGTTGAGGTAATGCAAAGGAAGAACTTAAGCTGTTCTCCCATCATTTTATTGATTCTTTTTTCCACCTCATTGATTTCTCTGCATGCTCGCAGCAGCTGAGTCCTTGAACAAAGCATTTTGGTTACATAGTATTTACAGTACAGGAATGGGTCAACCAGCCCATACGGGCCTCCGCCCATCATAACTTACTAACCCTATCAATGTAACCTCTATTCATTTCTCCCTCCTGTACTTATCTAGCTTCCCTTTAAATGTATCTATGCAATTTACCTCAGCCACTCTGGGTGGTGGAAAGTCCCACGTTCTCTCATTGCTCTCTAGGTAAGGAAGTTACTTCTGAATTCCTTTCACAGAAATTTACAGAATTGTTATGGTGCAGAAGGAGGCCACTCGGCCCATCGTGTTTGCACCGGCTCTCCGAATGAGCATTTTAACTTAGTGCCTTTCCCCCATAGCCTTGCACATTGTTTCTATTTAAATAATCATCTCATGCCCTCATGAATGCCTCGATTGAACCTGCCTCCACCACACTTCCAGGCAGCGCAATATAGACCCGAGCCACTCGCTGCATGAAAAATTATTTTCTCACAACACCTTTGCTTCTTTTGAAAATTACTGTAAATCTGTGCCCTCTCGTTCTTGATCCTTTTACGAGTGGGAACAGTTTCTCCCTAACTACTCTGTTCAGCCTCTTCATGATTTTGAACATCTCAATCAAATCTCCTCTTGGCCTTCTCCTCTCCAAGGAGAACAGTCCCAATTTCTCCAATCTACCTTCATAAACTGAAGTTTCTCAACCCTGGAACCACTTTTGTAAACCTAAATCCTTGTTGGATTTACTAGTGCTTATCCTGTCTTTATGATGCCCAAGCTCTGGATTCCCCACAAGTGAAAACGTGTTTTCTACGTCTCTCTCCTAATGAGTTTTTTCATGATTTTAAAGGCTTCAATCAGGTCACCTCTCAGCTATCTCTTTTTTTTTAAAGAGAAGAGCCCCAGCCTATTCAATCTATCCTGTGTGTTATAAGCTCTTAGTTCTGGTTCCTGACAAGGCAAAGAAAATTGTGAAAGCGCAAATAAAAATGTTGGAACTGCACAGCAGGATGATAAACATCTTAAGAGGAGGGGAAAATGTGTCAGTTATGGCAATCCACCAACAGCTCTGTTGAAAGGGTCAAACAAGGGTTGTCAACCCTCCTGGATTACCCTGGAGCCTCCAAGCTTTGAAGATTGATCTTCAGAACATTACTGCAAGCGATCGGGGGGAAAATCATTGGGACGTCAAACAAAAATGTGCTTTTATCCTTAATTTTTTTTTGAACACTTTTGTTTATTGGTTTTAAAAAATACAGGCATGCGGGGAGGGTGGAGGAAAGAGACTGCGACACTGGAGAAGCATCCAATTGAGTCATGAAGAACCAGTTCGCTTTCAGGGTAGGCAGTTCCAAACCAGCTCATGGGAATTACAGCTTATTTTATCAAGGGTAAAGAACCAAACACCACCACATTTTGGACTCTTATCGAAAGCAGTACCAGCTCTGTAAACATGAAACAAAAGCATGAAACAAAATTTTTCCAAAGAGAAGTCTTTGAAGTTGCAAAGGGGTTCAATCTGGGAAACATATGTCTCTGATTGTGCGGGAATCCAAACACAGGGAAGTCATCAATATAAGTTGGACACTAGTAAAACCCAGAAGGAACCTCTTTACTGCAGAAACCGGTGAAAATATGGCACTCACGACCGCATGGTGCAGCTGAGGCAAATGGCAGATGCATTTAAGTAGCAGCTGGATAAGTACGTGAGGGAGATAGCAATAGAAGATTATTCTGATAAGGTTAGATGGAGAGAGATAGGAAGAAGCTCATGCGGAACATCATGCCTTCCCCAGTAGACCAGTTGGGCTGAATGGCCTGTTTCAGTTTCTGAGCTGTAACTTGAAGTAATTCTCAGTGACAACAATAACCCTTTAAAATTGGCGTAATTTATATGTTACATGTATGTAGAATATTGGAGGGGGGGTGCGGTGAGGTGAGGAGGGGAGGAAGCACCTTCATACATTTTGGTTTGTCTGTATAAACTTTGAATGTTTCCAAAGCACTTCAACTGCAGTTTCTATCATAAATCTTTAAACCAGTCAAAACTCAAAGATTGCCTTACAGCAAAAGAAAAATGAATTGTTCACCTATTGAGAAAGCAGTTTAGACTGTTCTGGCTTTTACAAATGAACTTGAGAACACTGCTGCATTGAATCTGAGCACTATAATGGAATCTGTTATGCTGACATTCTACCATGTAAACATACCCTGCATTGGGCTCTTAACCGCCAGGGACATTGGTCAGTATTCACAGAACACTGATTTCCCTTTACGTCCATGACAGTTCACCCCCATTCCCACCGCCCAGACCCTTCGGAGGTCAAAGGTCAGCCCATACAATGGTAGATTCTCTCAGTTCCTGTCTTTCATCCTTTTGGGACCTGGGATACGATCCAAAGAACGGAAAGATGATGAATGTGGCGGTGGCCAAATGTCACGGGAGGAATGCTTCTGAATAATTCCACTGGATGCAGCCACAGCAAAGGAATTCCCTGAACTTGGTGTCTGCCTTTAGTTGCTGGATTAAAGGGACTTTGTAACCAAGCTGAGGAATTTGATTTGTCCAAGCTGCTCTCACAGTCTGATCCACAATCTTCACCTGAAGTGATACCTTATTAACTGTTCAAATAACTTAATGGAATAACCCCATGGCTGCGAATCGAGACAAATATCTTCTTTACAACTTGCTTCTTATGTTAGAATTTTCTTAATGACACATCTGCGATATCATCATACAAACTTGATAAAAATACACGAGAAGACTTTGTAAAGAGATGATAGTGCCCCATCTTCTCAGATTATGCAAATAACTAATAGGCCAGTGATTTTTTTAAAAATTCTTTCATGGGATGTGGGTGTCTCTGGCAAGGCCAGCATTTGTTACCCATCCCTAATTGCCCTTAGAACTGCATCGCTTGCTAGGCCATTTCAGAGGGAAGTGAAGAGTCAACCACATTGTTGTGGGTCTGCAGTCACACATGGGCCACACCATGAGAGGACCACACGTTTCCATCCTGAGCCAGATGGGTTTTTATGACAATCGATGATAGTTTCATGGTCACCATTAATTTCAATTCCAGAATTTTTTTTTTTAAATAATTGAACTTAAACTCCATCACTTGCTTTGATGGGATTTGAACCCATCTCCCCAGAGCATTACAAAAACAGAATTACGTGGAAAAACTCAGCAGGTCTAGCAGCATCGGCGGAGAAGAAAAGAGTTGACGTTTCGAGTCCTCATGACCCTTCGACAGAACGAAGGGTCATGAGGACTCGAAACGTCAACTCTTTTCTTCTCTGCCGATGCTGCCAGACCTGCTGAGTTTTTCCAGGTAATTCTGTTTTTGTTTTGGATTTCCAGCATCCGCAGTTTTTTTGTTTTTATCCCCAGAGCATTAGCCTGGGTTATGAGTCTAGTGACATTACTAGTAGGCCACCATCCCCTCCAGTGATTAAAAAAAAGCCTCCTTAAGGTAATCAGGTCAATATTTCAGCTTAGTAACAGTAAGTGGTCCTACTTAGTCCTCTGCTTTGTTGTTGAGTTTGAGTATGAAAGCTTTACTCTATTACTCTTTAGCAGGGAGTTCTCCCAGGGTCCTGGTCAGTATTAATTTCCCAATCAATACCAACAAAACAAACTTGTTCTTTGGCTGGGCTTGTACCAAAAACCCTGATGATCTTCAGTCTTTAACTGAGCCTCCCTCCCTCCACTCTTCCACATTCCAGCCATTGATTGCCTGAGAGGACCACCTGCAGGTCATACCATCTTCCGACACCAAGTGAACTGTTCCCCAACTGGATGTTAGTCAATAATATAAAAGCAAAATACTGCGGATGCTGGAGACCTGAAATAAAAGCAGAAAGTGCTGGAAAAAAACTCAGCAGATCTGGCAGCATCTGTGGAGAGAGAAACAGTTAAAATTGAGAGTCAAATATGACTCTTTTTTGGACCTTAGGGGTTCCTTGGGGACATGTAAGTATGGTAGCCTCAAGAGAACAAAATGCATGGTGCAATTTTCAATACGCTACATTAGCTCCTGTGATTCACCTGTTTTACAGTTCACTGGCTTGATGTTCTCTGCCAGAAAGTACATCTCTCTGCTGCCTCCTGTCTGTCTTTCTCTCAGTTTCTCTCCTTCCCACTTACTTATTCATTCGTTCTAGTTCTCTGCTGTTTCCCTGCGTCAGAATCTCTTTACTACACTCGCTTTTTAAGCTGCTTTTTACACCTCTCTGCTCCTGTCCCTATTGACAGGCCACCACTGACAGGAAAGACTGAATAAGCTGGGGCTCCTCTCTAGAAAAGAAGGGTCACTTTACTGCATAAACATCTTTAACCTCATCAGCAAGAGCAGGCCTGTCAACAGAAAAGCACTTCAATACCTAAGGGGCACAGCAATTCCAACTGCTACACTTCAGAAATGTCAAAACAGTGGCAGGCGGGCTAAGAAAAGACTAGAATCCAATTTCACGGGCACAGCTCAACAATCTGCTGCTCAAAGTCACTTCAAACTTTGTTATTGTTCTTTCAGTCAGTGATAATTAAGATTAATGTTCAACATTGCAAAGAGTGCCATAATGGTAAATACGTGTCATTATTTCTCGCAATTGGTGTTGATCCAATTCCAATGGTTAGTGAAAGCAAAATTCTCTGAATGCCGGAGGTCTAAAATAGAAACAGAAAGTGCTGGAAAAACTCAGCACGCCTGGCAGCATCCGTGGAGAGAGAAACAGAGTTAAGGTTTCGAGCTCGTATGACTCTTCTGCAGAACTCTGAAGTTCGAGAGGAACAATGCAGAAGAAAATAGAGTGACTTAGAGCCAGATCAGTTACAGAAAGAGAAAGAAAGAGAGGGAAAGGTTGCATTAAGCAAGAGGAAAAAAGAAACGGAATAGAAAAGGAAGATAAAGTCTTTAAAATTTAAAAGGCCTCGAGGAACACATGACGACCTGCAGGAATGAGATGCCACAGTTTTAATTGTTCTCTACCTGGGTAGCGCATTGCACGAACATACACCTCCCCATTAAAAGGGTCCTTACACTGTTAAGTGCCAGCCCTAACTTTCTGTGATGAGTTTAATTTGCATTTACAGCACTAATCCAGCAAATTCTTGGCAATCACAGGGATGTTGAGGATGAGCCCCATTTTTATGAAGCTAATGGTGGAGAGACGTCAATCAGTCAGTAACACGTGACGCTTCACAGCATAACAGAAGATGGTGGTGTGGTGGTAAAGTTACTTGTCTAATAATCCACAGGCCCAAGCTAATACCCTGGGGGGATGGGTTCAAATCCCACCACAGCAGCTGATGGAATTTAAATTCGATTAATAAAATCTGGAATTGAAAGCTGGTCTCAGTAATGTTGACTGTGACAACTATCATTGATTGTTGTAAAAGCCCATCTAGTTTATTAAATGCCCTTTAGGGATGGAAATTTGCTGTCCTTACCTGGTCTGGCCTATATATGACTCCAGGCCCTACAGCAATGTGGTTGACTCTGAAATGGCTTAGCAAGCCACTCAGTTCAAGGGCAATTAAGGATGGGCAATAAATGCTGGCCTCGCCAGTGATGCCCACATCCCATGACAGAATAAAAATTAAAAAACTCTTCACTGCCACAAGCTGCTAAGCTATTTACAGGTCACTGGTTAAAAATAAGGGATCACTCATTTAAGACAGAGATGAGGAGAAATTTTTTCTCTGAGCGTCGTGAGTCTTTTGAACTCTTTTCCTCAAAAGACGGTGGAAGCAGAGTCTTTGAATATTTTTAAGGCAGAGTTAGATAGATTCTTGATTAACAAGGTGGGGGAGGGTGAAAGGTTATCGGGTGTAGGCGGGAACGTGGGGTTGAGGTTACAATCAGATCAGCCCTGATCTTTCTTATTGAATGGCAGAGCAGTCTCGAGGGGCTGAGCGGCCTATTCCAGCTCCTAATTCGTATGTTCGTATGCCATGCATGGTCATAAATAACTCACTGATTTTCACAGTAAATTCTGGCCCCTTGTATTATATGCCCGACTGCTACTTTGTGGCATGTTAGCTGGCATTTGCCATTAGTCACTCTTCAAAAGCTTATGGGTTTGCAATATGCTAATGACAAGACAATGGAATGGAAAGTGTGCAGGGTGTAACACAGGCCGAGGATTCACTATCGCTCCTTCTGCACTCCTGACCATCAGCAACTTCGCCATCCCATAATAGGAAGAGTGGAAAAAGAAAGAAAGACTCGCATTTATATAGCGCTTTTCACAACCACTGGGCATCTCAAAGCACTTCACAGCCAGTAAAGAACTTTGGAGATGTCGTGACTGTCATGACAGAGCAAAGGCTGCAGCCAGTTTCTGCACAGCAAGCTCCCACAAAACAGCCATGTGATAATGATCAATTAATCTGTGTTTGTGATGTTGATTTGAAGAGTGAATTTTGGCCCAGCACAACAGGAAACTCCCCTACTCTTCTTTTACATCCACCTGAGATGACAGGCAGGGTTCGGTTCATCTGAAAGACAGCACCTCCTACAGCGCAGCACTTGCTCAGTACTGCACTGGAGGGTCATCCTTGATTTTTATGCTTATGTCCTGGAATGGGACTTGAACGCAAGACCTTGTCACTATGAGACGAAGGAAGAAGTAGAGCTTCAGTCAGTCGGAATCGGTGACAACAATACTATCAAACCAATTGCCCTGCTGACTGCTCACTTTACCGTATCAGCTCTTGACAATTCCCTGTGCTGACTTGACAAGGCAGGTATATCGGAACAGGAGGGGGCCATTCAGCCCCTTGGGCCTGTTCTGCCATTCAATTAGATCGTGACTGATCTATATCCGAACTCCATCTGCACTTTGGTTCTGTAACCCTTAATACCCTTTCCTAACGAAGAATGCATCAACCTCAGTTTTTTAATAAGTCATCTAGTTTCAACAGTTTTTGTCACGGAGAGAGTTCCAGATTTTGACTCCCTTTTTGTGTGAAGAAGTTCTTCCCTGATATCACCCCTGAATGGCCTGGTTCGAAACTTTAAGGTTCTGACTCCTTCTTCTGGACTCCACCCCCTACCAGAGGAAACAGTTTCTCCCTCTCGACCCGATCAAAACCTTTAATGTGCCTCAATCAGACAGTGGGGTGGGGGGGGGAGGGGGGGGAAGAAAGGAAAAACCCCTTTTGATGCAGAGCTCATACGTGGCACAAGCTATTTACCCCCCACCATATTAATGTGTGGGTTTTAATTTGGGTAATTTAACTTGTGTGACATTTTTGACATTTTAAACGAGGGCCCAGAGTGGGGGAGTGGAGGGGGAGGGTGGAGTTTGGAATCCAGGTAGGGAAACCCAAATGGGTTGGTGGGGGGCTTCTATGGTCTTAGGGGGGGGAAGTGCTTCCATTGTGCACAGGGCACAACCCCTCCCCCAAAGGATGTAACCCCGTTTTCCTTCCCACCCTTTCCTTGATGAAGAAATGGCCTTCCCACTCTCGCTCGCCATCACTACCCAGTGTATTGGAGCAGTGGAGGAGGACTGAAGGCCTTGAGTGGCCATTAGTTGGGCCGTTAGTGTACAGGTTCTTAGCTGCTTAACATGAATGTGGCAGCCTTGGTTGAGTTACTTGATTCAGGTCACTTGGCAGGCAGCGTTGCAAAAGGGGGCTGGTGTCAGTCTCTAGATCTTGTTGGCAGAGACTAAATGGAAGTTCAGTGACAGGTGGTGTTGTCAAAGGGGTGTTATGGCCTATCTTTTCTTCAAGCGGCAGGCCAAATTCTGATGAGCGGCTACCCAAGAGCGACTGAGGAATCTCTGTTGGGGGCAGGTCACGCTCTCAATGGACCGAATTTTACGGGGCAGGGGTGTGGGGTGGTGGGGTGTACTGCTCACTACCCCCGTTAGAAAGTTCGGTCACCAACCGACCGACTTTTTTTTTAAAAAAGGCTGTCCTGCGGCGACCTTATGCAGCAGGCGGCCTTAGCTAATTGAGAGTGGGACTTGCGCCCCCTCAGTGGGAGGAGGTCCCATCCCCCAGAGCTGCCAGCCAACCTGACTGCAACAGAACTCAGTTTTGGGCACTGCTGGGAAAGTAAGGGCTCCCACCAAGAAGGTTGATGGCGACCAGACCCAGCTACGTCCCGGAGCTTTTGGCTAGGAAGGGATCGAGGGCCCAGAGTGGGGGAGTGGAGGGGGAGGGTGGAGTTTGGAATCCAGGTAGGGAAACCCAAATGGGTTGGTGGGGGGCTTCTATGGTCTTGGGGGGGGAAGTGCTTCCATTGTGCACAGGGCACAACCCCTCCCCCAAAGGATGTAACCCCGTTTTCCTTCCCACCCTTTCCTTGATGAAGAAATGGCCTTCCCACTCTCGCTCGCCATCACTACCCAGTGTATTGGAGCAGTGGAGGAGGACTGAAGGCCTTGAGTGGCCATTAGTTGGGCCGTTAGTGTACAGGTTCTTAGCTGCTTAACATGAATGTGGCAGCCTTGGTTGAGTTACTTGATTCAGGTCACTTGGCAGGAGCCAGTGCTTCCCCCGCCCCCACCACCCCCCCACAAACACCTTCCAACTACCCCCCACCAAACTCGTTTCAGGTTAAAATCCTGCCTCCGTCAGGCCCACAGAGCTCACTCTGCACATTTAAAGAGCACCACGCCAGCATGGGGATCCTGCACTTTACATCTGTAACCAGGAGCGGGGAAAGATGAGAATGAGTCCGCCCACTGCTCCAACTTAACTGCACTGCCTTCAGCAAATCCCCTCCATGGTGTTTACCCGAACTGGAATTTGGGCTAACATGGTTATCGGCCAGAACAATAGGCGCAGGGACCAGCAGACCTGTTGGCTGCATCCACATCAGGCATGAGTATCAGGTGCTGGCCAGAACATTGGAAGCACCCAAGCGGTATCACTTAACTATTTGAGATTGTCTAAGTCATGCTGCTTCCATTTGAAATATTAACTGGTTAATGGTTAAATCCTCAAGGTGGCCATGATGGCAAGTCTGGAGGCTAGATGAGAAGTAACTCGCTCCAATATACACAAAGCAAGCGTACACAATATACCAGGGAACAGCCCCTCTAAGATCAGACCTCACAGGATAAGTGGAGGGAGAACATCTAAGGCCAAGTTTGATCACCTTGGGTCTACAAGAAATCAGGCAGAATGAATCCACTGTATAACCATCATAGTTATTATACTATTGGTGTCTGAGTATTAACCTTGCATTTGGATAAAACACTTGAGCCGAATCACGAGGAATTATTTAACTGTGTTTAAAGGGTTTCCAACACTTGGTTTCTGCCACACCGGGGTGAAGGGGGTTAAAAATCGACTCTGGCCTGAATGTTTCACTCGTCGGGCGATTGGCAGACCTGGGAGCAGACTGGAAACCGGCCCTTGACCGCGATCGACTCCCGACTGCAATTTCACGCTGGCTAGCCAATGAGCAGCTTGGCCTGAGTGAAACGCACACTGAGAAAGGCTCAGCACTGCCGGTGGGGCGTGGGGAGAGGGTAACCACAGGTTGCTGGTGGGCTGTACTAGTGAGCTCCCTGAATGCAGACAGCTGCCCCAGGGAGCTGCAGACCTCTACAGGATAAACAAAACACTAAAAGTGCTGTGAAATATGCCCATGCAGCACAATCAAGCACCTGAAAAAAAACCAGCCCCCAGATATCTCTTTTTCTTCTATTTCCCGCCCGGGATCGAGGTTTGAGCAATTATGTAAAGGCCGCCTGGCCAATTGACCCATCTGCCAACCATAAAAATGGACGGGACATGGAAAATCGCTTTCAATTGCCCCCCTAATGGGCTTAATTGTCAGCGGGCGTGCTTCCAAAAGCCGCGTGTGCCCACCAAGCGAGATATCTCACGAGTGCACGATGACGTCAAGACGCTCGCCCAACACCATCTCGTGCTATTTCACAGCTGGATGGTTCAGGTGCCCACCCGCTCGCAGAACGTGAAATTCTGGTCTCCGTGAACTTTAAACTCTGGGGGGCATCAAAGCTGACGAGGAGATGCGGTTCTTCGTCATCTAGCTACGACACTCAAAATGACTGGGGACTCAATGTGTTTAATTAAGTTACAACTGATCCCTGTTATGAAATTTATTATCATGTGCCAGGCTTTGGCAAGCAAGCTCATTTAGCGGAGTGTTCGAATAAAGCACCATGGGCTTGGCCTAAATAGCCAAGTGGTTATGGTACTGGGTTTATAACCCCAAGATCAAGAGTTCAAATCTCACGATGGCAAACTATGAAACAATGTAACTTCATCTGAAACAGATGGAAACAGGTTTACTCAAAAGAGTATCACCATCTCTGTCTGTCCTCAGATCCTGTGCTACCACCAGATGGCAGCAGAGCTACATTTTTATTAAAACTTTGGACAACAGATTTGCCAGTGATAAATGAATTATTTTGTCCTCGGGGCTCCCTTTAAATATTCTGCTTTTGCGCAGGAACACTGGTATACTTGATCTGCAATGACTGGGAACTTTTTTTTTTTATTCGTTCATGGGCTGTGGGCATTGGTGGCTAGGTGAGCATTTATTGCCCATCCCTAATTGCCCTTGAAAAGGTGGCGATGAGCTGCCTTCTTGAACCACTGTAGCCCATGTGGTGTAGTACACATGCAGTGGTGTTAGGGAGGGAGTTCCAGGGCTTTGATCCAGGGACAGTAAAGGAACGGTGATATATTTCCAAGCCAGGATGGTGAGTGGCTCAAAGGCATCTCTGGGTTCCCATCTCTATAGCCCTCAGTATAAATTTGAAATGGTTGTATTCCTTATCCATATGACTTTATGAACATGAAGGGTGCTTTTATGTGAATAGCATCTTGATACTATGGTTTAGCGAGGTGCACCCACTGATATGTTAGCCTTGTAGTCGCTAAAAAGCAAATTTATATAACCGCAAACTACTTACTCAAATTTTGAAAAAGCGCAGATGTCTTATTTAAAAACCAGACCCTCAATAAATATTTAGCTGTTGGATACTAACATTCAAAGTTCAACACGCGTCCATTTAGAAGGAATCCATATATATTGCCTTTTATCAAACATGCTTGGATGTCACATTCCCAGCTTGGAGCGTGGCCCAATTTCACATAATGTTCCGCACATTATAAAGGTGATTACATTTTGGAATCGCTCCATTGACTATAAAGGTCTTTGAAATATTCTGAGGTCATGAAGGGCACCGGATCAATGATGTCTTCCTTCTTCGAACATCATCAATAGTTTGATAGTCAGGGCTCCTTAAAGGGTTTTATATTCAGGGTGGGTCATACTGCAGGCACAAGTCAAAATTGGAATCGCTCACACTGCAAAAAACCCAAAGCAACTGGGCTTAAAGCCACCGAATTTTTTATGATCATCTGAACATGCAGACAGGGCGAGTGAACCGAGGTTTCATCCAAAATGGTGGCACTTCTGAAAGTGCGGTGCTCCTTGGGTTGCCAATCTATACTATGTACTTGTGTCTGAGAGTGGGACTTGAACTCTCAGCAGCCAAGGGGCCACGGATTTGATGGCAGCATTGAAAGTTAGTACTCGACAGCTAACTATTTAGAAAGGGTCTGGTTTTTCTGCAAAACCTCTTCTACCTTTTCTAAATTTTGAAACTTAGGTAGTTTGTGGCCAGTTTTTATTTCCCTGCTTATTTAACTCTGACAGTTTAAATCCGCTAACATATCAATGAATGCACCTCACTAAACCATAGTATCCAGATGCTGCTCGCATAAGAGTGCTCCTCATGTTCAAAATGTCTCATATTATGGGTAAGGAATAAAACTCTTTCAGCTTTATACAGAAAGCCATGGAATGCCCCAAAGATCCCAGTAAGTGCTGTTCAAATATCCAGTGTTTCTACTCAAACTTTAAGGGAGCATATACTTGCATGTTATTTCCCTAACACTTAATGCCCATGGATAGTGACTGAGAGCCTGCTCTTCATTGAGTGTTACTGTGCTCAATAAATTCCATTTTTTAAAATTCATTCACGGGACAAGGGCTTCGCTGGCTGGGCCAGCATTTGTTGCCCATTCCTAGTTGCCCTTGAGAGGGTGGTGGTGAGCTGCCTTCTTGAACCGCTGCAGTCCATGTGGTGTAGGTACACCCACAGTGCTGTTAGGGAGAGAGTTCCAGGATTTTGACCCAGTGACAGTGAAGGAATGGCGATATATTTCCAAGCCAGGGTGGTGAGTGGCTGCAAGGCATCTCTAGGTTCCCATCCCTCTCGACCTCAGTATAAGTTTGAAAGAGTCCATGTCAGGATGGACTGCAGAGGTTCAAGAGGGCAGCTCACCGCCACCTTCTCAGTTTGAATAGAAACACTGGCTATTTGAACTTTGGGGCATCTCCATGACCCTCTGTACAAAGCTAAAAGATTTTATTCTTTACCCATAAGACAGGACATTCTGAACATGAGCAACACCCTTACATGAAAAGCATCTTGATACCGTGGTTTAATGAGTTGCATTTATAACAGAGTTAATGATTGCAGGATGTGTGAGTCAGTGCATCGATGGTTTTATGTTAGGGAACTTGGGCAGGCCTCCTTGAACTGTTGTATATTGAGGGCAGGTACAAGTCTAAGTTGAAAGCTCGGCATAATTAAATCCAGCGTGGAAGAAACCCAAAGCAACAGGATCTTAGCAATGAGCTGGACTCTACAGGTTGAAGAGGATCTCGGTGGTTCAAAATGGCTCCCAGCTCAATGACTTGAATGGGATATCTTAACCAAAGCTGCCATACTCAGGGTAAGCAGCAAAGAGCCGGTACTGAGATGCTCAAAACAGTTGATATCAGATCGAATAGTTGAGGCCAATTCCTATTACGAAGAAGTAAAATAAAAATACTTATTAAAACAAACCACAAACTTTCCCTTAACTGAAATTGCTCTGATCAAGGATTCACCTCGACTTGATTGGGAGATTAGAGGCCAAGCATCGGGATAAAGGGAGTGGCAAGTGGTGTTTCCCAGAGATCTGTCTTGAGCCTGCAGATTTTCATCACATATTTTACATTGAATTTACAGCCCAGAAACAGGCCATTAAGCTCAATGTGTCCACGCCCCACTCGAGCCTCCTCCACTCTGCATCAACCAAAACCTTTCAGTAAACACGTCTATTCCTTTCTCCTGCCTCTACTTATCCAGCTTCCCTCAAATACATTTTTTTTTCATTTGCTCTTGGGTTGTGAGTGTCACTGGATAGGTCAGCATTTACTGTACATCCCTAATTGTCCTGCACCACCACCTTGAGCCACTGTAGTCCATGTGATGTACGTAAACCATTTTTTTCTGTAATAGTTTGATCCAGCTGAGTGGCTTGCTAGGCCACTTCAGAGGGGAGTTAACCGCAATGCAATGGGTCTAGAGTTGCACATAGGCCAGACCGGGTAAGGATGGTAGATTTCCTCCATGAAGGATATCTGGTAGTTTTATTATCGTGATTTATTCCAGATTTATTAATTTAATTTAAATTCCCCTAGCTGCTGTGGTGGGATTTGAACTCATATCTTAAAACCATTAGTCCAGGCGTCTGGATTCTTAGCTCAGTGACATCACCACTATGCTGACATCCCCCTTTATGCTAGCCTCATTTGTGACCTTTATTTGTGGCCACCACCTCCAGATAAAACAATTTCTCTTGAATTCCCAATTGGATTTATTGGTGAATATCTTGTTATTATTGTTTAAGACTCCACCACAAGTTGTAACGTCAGTGATCTGGATGAAGCAACGAGAGGAGTTGTGCATCAACGTTTGGAGATGACTCTCGCTTAGGGGGTAGAGCAAACTCATCAAATCATAAAAAACATAGGAGCAGAAATGGGCCATTTGACCCCTCGAGCCTGGTCCACCATTCAATACGATCATGGCTGACCTGACTGGGGTCTTAACTTCACTTTCTTGCTTGCCCCCAATCCACCCAACACACCACTCCCCCCAACCCCTCCATAACCCTCGTAGATCAAAAATCTATCTAACACAACCTTGAGGATATTCAATGACCCAGCCTCCACTGCTCTCTAGGGCAGAGAATTCCACAGACTAACGATCCTTTGAGAGAACAAATTCCTCCTTGTTTCTGTCTTAAATGGGCGACCCCTTATTTTTAAACTGTGCCCCCTAGTTCTAGATTCCCTTATGAGGGGAAACATCCTCTCAGCATCTATCCTGTCAAGCACCCCCACAGGATCTTATATCTTTCTTGTAATTGTGCAGATGGAAGCCAGGGGTTACAAAGAATCTTAGACAGATTCGGTCGGTGAGTGGGCAGAACAGTGAGCGATGGCATTCAGAGTGGACAGAACAGTCACCAATAGGGTTCAATAATGGGAAATGTGAGGTCAGCCACTTTGTATCTGAGAAAAACAAATCAGAACAGCTCCTTAATATATAATAAATATATAATAATGACTGAAACTTGATAGAATTTTGGACTCTGAAGGTAATCCATGGATATGGGAAGGAACATGGAGTTGAGCTGAAGCTCAACAGGCTCAATGAGCCAAATGGCCTACTCTTGCTGCTATTTCATATGTTTTTAATGGTGAGAAATTGAGGATTGAATGATTTAGCTGTCCTGTACGCAGATCACTAAAAGCTAGTGCAGAGGTACAGAAAATAATCAAAAAGGTGATCAGAGAGTTGGTCATTATCTCAAGAGGGCTGAAGCTGAAGAGGAAGAAGTAATGCTTCACTTATACAGAGCCCTCCTGGACTGTGGTGTTCAGTTTTTGGGCACTGTACCTCAGAATGGATGCATTGGTGTTGGAAAGCGCTACAGTAAAGGCTCATCAAAAATAATACTTTAAAGTATTAAATAAACAGGTTGCATAGTTTGTATTCCTTAATGTTTA
The DNA here is from genome assembly GCF_017639515.1 of Carcharodon carcharias. Lineage (NCBI taxonomy): Eukaryota > Metazoa > Chordata > Chondrichthyes > Lamniformes > Lamnidae > Carcharodon > Carcharodon carcharias. The sequence goes on from NC_054470.1 coordinate 108,205,590, forward strand.
GCAAGTTAAGTGTTGATCTAACAAAGTTCTTTATAATGACTTTTGATAGTGTAGATACAGAGAAACTATTTGCTCTGATTGGGGAATTCAGGACAAGCGGGCGTAACCTGGAAGTGAAAGCTCAGTGATATAGTACTGAAGCCCAAGGAGCATTTCTCTACACAAAAGGCAGTGGAACCTGGAACTCTCTATGCCAAAAGGCTGTAGATGCTGGGCAGACAACTAAAACTTTCAATACTGATGAGATCAATTGATTTTTGTTGCGTAATGGTATCAAGGATTATGGAGCAAAGGCGGGTGGATGGAATTGGGTTATAGATCAGCCAAGGCTCCTTAGACAGCACCTTCCAAACCCATGACCACTACCATCTAGAAGGACAAGGGCAGCAGACACATGGCAATACCACCACCTGGAAGATCCCCTCCAAGCCCCTCACCATCCTGGCTTGGAAATATATCACCGTTCCTTCACTGTTCCTAGGTCAAAATCCTGGAACTCCCTCCCTAACCATACTGTGGATGTACCTACACCACATGGACTGCAGTGGTTCAAGAAGGCAGCTCACCATCACCTTCTCAAGGGCAACTAGGGATGGACAATAAATGCTGGCCTAGCCAGTGATAACCACATCCCGTGAATGAATTAAAAAAAAGGCAATTCACAATCTGAGGTTTTGCCTTACTTGAAATGAAGACTTCTGATACCTCAGGATGATTCATTGAGCTTCTGTCAACACTGTTAGTTAATAATATCACATTTATATTGTACCTCTAATGTCGTGAAACACCCCAAGCTGCTTCACAGGAATGTTATCAGACAAAATTTGACACTGAGCCGCATAAGGACACATTTGGACAGATGACCAAAAACTTGGGTAGGTTTAAATTAGAAGTGTCAGTGACACTCACATCACATAAATGAATGAAATAAAAATGATCCCATTCAGTGTTGTCCAGTACACACGCTACACATGGGGAAATTAGCCACTGACATGTGACTAATTGGTGCTTTTCATCAAGGGAGATATTTCAATCGTTTGGACATTAGGACCCTGCGGCAGTCCATTTCACTGAGGACGTGGTTCTAGACTCTGTCTGACACAATCTACGGCCATGCGAAAAGCAAATAGAAAATTCTGCAGAAGAAACAATCTTTAATATTAAAAACCCGTAGCTTCTCCTGTAAAGTAATTGATAATGAGGAATTGTTTAATTAAGAATTAAGATTAAGAATAATTGATATGAAGGAAGTGGAAGCTTGTTGAAATATTTTTAGTTGATACTCCACAACCGCTGCTAAAAATATTCTTTGACAGAGCTGCTGTCACAGTGCAGTAGATTATAGTTCACCATTAGTCCTGTCTTTGTTCATTATGTTACAAGATTCACCAGATCCATCGCATATATTTTGTATCATGTGGCAAATGTTTTTTAAAATTCATTTATAGGATGCGGGCATTGCTGGCTAAGCCAGCATTTGTTAACCCATCCCAAAATTGTCCCTTGAGAAGGTGGTGGTGAGCCAACTTCTTGAACTGCTGCAGTCCCTGTGGCGTAGGTACACCCACAGTGCTGTTAGGGAGGGAGTAAAAGGATTTTGACCCAGCGATAGTGAAAGAACGGTGATATAGTTCCAAGTCAGGGTGTGTGTGTGGCTTGGAGGGGAACTTACAGGTGGTGATGTTCCCATGCATCTGTTGCCCCTGTCCTTTTAGGTGGTGCAGGTCGCAGGTTGGGAAGGTGCTGACAAAGGAGTTGCTGCAGTGCATGCTGTACATATAGTATATTGGAGTAGATGGTGACTTGACCATCAGAAGTTTGGCAAGCATTGAAATCCTACTGGGCAATACTGATCTAGGTCAATCTAATCGAGGGACTGAATGGTCAACTCCTGTTCCTATCTTGCTCGATGATCCAGAAATTGTGAAATTGAAACAGTGCTATATCTGATTATGGTATAGATTTTCCAAGCTAGGAATAATAGTGTTAATGGAGGGGATGCCCCACAGAGCACAAGTAGTTCTCCATCCATACAAGGCACATCAGGACGAGTGCTAATTGAAAAAGTCTGTACAACGGGCAATAACATTCCTACTAAAAAGCACCCAATGCAAGGAAATGATGCTAAACACTTTATCTAAATAATCATCAGTTGTGGGCACCACACTGTGTGAAAGACATCAGAACCTGGAAGACTCCAGAGATTTACGGCAATGATGTCAGAGATGAGGAATTTCTGTTATGTGGAGAGACTAGAGGAGCTGGGATTGTTCTCTTTTGAGTAGTGAATGTGAACAGGAGAATTAATAGAGGTGTTTCAAATCATGACAGATGGAGTAAGTAAGGAGAAACTTTTATCGACAACCAATGGACACACACTTAATATAGTTGGCCATCAAACCAGCTGGGAGATTAGATTTTTTTTTACACAGCAAGTTGTTGTGACCTGGAATGCACTGCCTGAGGGGTGGTGAAAGCAGATTCAATAGTAACTTCCAAAAGTGAATTGGATTAATACTTGAAAAGGAAAATAAATTGCGTGGAAAATAAGTTATGTGCCCACTAGAGGCTGGATTCAGGCGGTTCAAATGAAGGTGAGATGGGGCCTTAACAAACAGCAGAGCAAGGAGAACGGATTTGAACTGCCTTCTAGAGGTGAAAGTCAATGTCTATCCCATTGCACCACCCGTTTCCCAATAATGTCCCTCTCCTGGCTTGGAGGAGACAGTGGTGTAATGGTAATGTCACAGGACTAGTAATTCTAGAAGCCCTAGCAAATGCTCAGGGGGCATGGGTTCAAATGGCAGCTGATAGAGCATAAAGTTAGTTAATAAATCTGGAATAGAAAGCTAGTAACAGTTACCATGAAACTATCATTGATTGTTGTAAAAACCTGCCTGGTTCACTAGTGCCCTTCAGGGAAAGAAATCTGCTATCCTTACCTGGTCTGGCCTACATGTGACCGCAGACCCGTAGCAATGTGGTTGACTCTTAACTGCCCTCTAAAATGGCCTGGCAAGCCACTCAGTTCAAGGACACTTACAGATGGGTGACAAATGCTGGCCTTGCCAGCCATACCCACATCTCATGGAAGATTCAATTCTAAAAAAAGCTCAGCTTGGTTCATTTTTTTAAGGTTAGCCTTCATTAACACATGCCTGTGGATAATAAGAATCCCAGCTCAGCCCACCCACATTGGCCCAGCAAACTAGCAGGCAGACACAGGGTGCCAAATCGCACCCCTACTGTCCCAGAGTATTCTGTGCCACCTCTGCAGGGCAGCAGGCCTCAAGACCTGTCCTCCGCCTGGATTCTTGTATTGGCTTCACCCTTTTGCCTATTTGCAATTTCTTCTCCAGCCCCGTACTCCATTTCCTCTGAATTGATGGATGGCCCATGCTCCATTAGATCCACTATTGGAGGCTGTTGTTTCAACCATTACCCCTCTGCCCTCTGAAATTCGCTTTTAAAGCCATCTTTCATAGAGTTTTCCAAGCCTCCAAGACTGCCCTGCAATCTCCACGAATTAAGGCTTCATTTCCTGGACCCTGCTGAGCACAACCCCAAGAAGAATTTGGCTTTCATTTTATTTGGAAACCTTTATTTATTGGAAACCAGGGATAACTCCTTTCCTCTCCCTCGACATAGTGCCATGGCATCTTTCACATCCACCTGTGGAGACAGATGGGACCTCGGTTTAATGTCTCTTCTGAAAGATGGCACCACAGGCAGTGCCACACTGACGTAGCAATTTTGTGGCCAAGACCCACCCCACACCATGCACCCCACCACACTCCCCACCTCCCCCACAGTGATCCTGATCTCAGCAGAACTGGACCACCTGGGGTAAGGGCTCAATGTTTCCCTGGGTAAGGAGGGGAAAGAAATGAAGTCAAATAGAGAATCACACTGGGGCTGCTCTCCTTTCACACTTCTTGACCTGCCAGTTGGAAAAGTCACACTGGCAAAGATTCTGCAGATCTCTTCATGGAGACAGGTTCAGGTTGAAGAAAGCCCCTACGTACAAACATACAAATTAGGAGCAGGAGTAGGCCATTCGGCCTCTCAAGCCTGCTCCGCCATTCAATAAGTTCATGGCTGATCTGATTATAGCCTCAATGCCACTATCCTGCCTACCCTCAATACCCTTTGACGCTTTTGCAAGAATCTATCTACCTCCCCCTTAAAAATATTCATTGACCCTGCCTCTACCACTCTCTGGGGAAGAGTTCCAAAGACTCATGACCCCCTGAGAGAAAAGAAATTCTCCTCATCTCCGTCTTAAATGGGAGACCCCATATTTTTAAACTGTGTCCCTCAGTTCTGGTCTCTCCCACAAGGGGAGACATCCTCTCAGCATCCACCCCGTCAAGCCCCTTCATCCCATTTTATCTCACCCTTCCAAACTGTCAACCCCATTGCTTCCCATTGGACCATTTCATTTTTTCTTAAGTTAATCCAGTGCCTGGGCATCAATTGCAACCTGCTCTAAATGTTAATGTATCTCTCTACTCTGAAATTCCTGATTTCTATCCTATTTATGCCCTTCACAAACCTGAGCCCTAATTCTCATCCCTTCCTGGGGGATGATTTCCTGATGCCCATGACCTTCTGTGTGGAGAAGTGCTTTCTGATATCACCGCTGAATGGCCTAGTTCTAATTTTAAGGTTATGCCCCCTTGTTCTGGACTCCCCCATCAATGGAAATAGTTAACTCGAAATGTTAACTGTGTTCCTCTCCGCAGATGCTGTCAGACCCACTGAGTTTTTCCACGTATTTTTATTTTTGTAATGGAAATAGTTTCCCTTGATCTAAAATATTAATTTCATTAATCATCTTAAGCACCTCAATTAGATCACCCTTTAACCTTCTATACTGGGAGAGACACAAGCCTATAGTCTATGCCACTTGTCCTTATAATTTAACCCTTTTAACAGCTTTGTTGTTTAAAAATAAGGTGTCGCTCATTTAAGACCAAGGTGAGGAGAAGTTTTTTCTCTCAGAGGGTTGTGAGTCTTTGGAACTCTCATCCTCAAAAGGCGGTGTAAGCAGAGTCTTTGAATATTTTTAAGGCAGAGCTAGATAGATTCTTGATTAACATGAGGTGGGGGGGTGGGGGGGGTGGAGTTGGTGTTGAAAGGTTATCAGGGGTTGACAAGAGTGTGGGGTTGACGTTACATTCAGATCAACCATGATCTTATTGCATGGCAGAGCAGGCTCGAGGGGCTGAGGGGCCTACTCCTGCTCCTAATTCTGTAATGTATCAAGTTGGTGCTCACAGCCTTAACCACTGACCCCTAGTATCAGCCTCCATTCTCTTTGTTGCCCTGTCTCTGGGTTTTGGAGGCCCCTCATGTGTGTTGCACAGGGTAGCTGGGTCATTTGCGACCTGAGGGGGCGGACGTCCCTGCCCTTTTGTGAGGTAAGAGTCCAATGCTCGGGGTTACAAATCCTGATGGCCGACGGCGGAAGCAGTGGCTTTTCAGTGGTAATGGCGGAAATGCTAGAACTTTGAGGGACATCAGCTGCCTACAAGCAGAGGATCCTTTGAGAGGAGGACTTGTGTTTCCGTGAAGCATATATGAGGAAGGCAACGGGAAACCAGCTCACGTATTCTTTCCTCTAGCTAATATTGCTAATTGAAATGGAAAATGGAAGGTTCTTAGAAGCAACTGAATAGGAACATGATGTTCTCAAGGTGAAGACCATGCAGCATTAGCATTACTGACGGGCATTATAACACAGAACATTTTTTTAAAAATTCATTCATGGGATGTGGGCATTGCTGTCATTTATTGCCCATCCCTAATTGCTGTTGCTCAGAGGACATTTAAGAGTCAACCACATTGTCTGGAGTCACATGTAGAACAGATCAGGTAGGGATGGCAGATTTTCTTCCCTAAAGGGCATTAGTGAACCAGATGGGTTTTTACAACAATTGACAATGGTTTTATGGTCATCATTAGACTTTTGATTCCAGATTTTTACTGAATTCAAATTCCACCATCTGCCATGGTGGGATTTGAACCCAGGTCCCCAGAACATTACCCTGGGTCTCTCGATTACTAGTCCAGCAACTCATGGCACAATATCCTGTTGGCATTGTTAATGGCTAAATCTCATGAGTCAACTAACACACCTAGATCTCTTTCAGCTTCCTCCCTGAGCAGTTCCATCTCGCCCATGATGACTAATGGTCTCCCAATGTCAAAATTCCCATGCGCAGGAAAAAACACAAAAGGGAATCCAACAATGTCTTGAAACAACATTGAAATGCATTGTTCGCTCTTAATCAGTCCACCTGTAGTCACTTTTCCGGTACTCTGGTGGGTTAGATGTTTCTGAAACAGTTTCCTAAAATATATTCCAGTATAAATTGCTCCCATTTCTTCCCACTTTACCCGTCTCTCGAGCTGCAGGTTTCAGAAACAAAAAAACGCTGGAAAAACTCAGCAGGTCTATCAGCATCTGTGTTTCTCTTCCAGCACTTTCTGTTTTTGTTTCAGATTTCCAGCATCCACAGTATTTTGCTTTTATCTTAGAACTGCAGGTTTCACAGGCCCAGAATACACCCCGAGGTCAGCTTTGGCTTTACTGCATGTGCCCTGCACGCACAATTCTAGCCATATCAAAGCAGACATTTTTAATTATTAGGTACTTGCAATTTTTCTCTTAAAACTCCTCGTCTTCCTCAACTCATTAATTCAAAAGTGAAATACTGCTGATGCTGGGAATCTGGAATAAAATCAGAAAATGCTGGAAATCCTGGGCAGGTCAAAGAGCACTGACAAATGTAAGAACATGAGAAGTAAGAGCAGGAGTAGGCCATTCAAGCCTGCTCTGCTATTCAGTAAGATTATGTCTGATCTTCCACATCAATACCAACTTCCCACCTGCTCCCCATATCCCTTAATTCCTCTGGTACCCAAAAATCTATGGATCTCTGTCTTGCATATATTCAACGACTGAACATCAAGAGAATTCAAAAGATTCACAACCCTTTGCTTGAAGAACTTTCTCCTCACCTCAGTCGGGAATGGCTGACCCCTTATTCTGACACTGTGACCTTGTGTTCTAGACTGTTCAGCCCAGGGGGAAACATCCTCCCAGCATCTACCTGCCAAGCCCCTGTCAGCCATTCTGACTAAAGGTCATGGAACTGAAACTCTAACTCTGTTTTCTCTCTTCAAAGCTGCCTCCTGACCTGCTGAGCATTTCCAGCCTTTTCTGTTTTTAATTTCTTAATTCAGATTTTTCTTGAATCGCACTTAAAAATGAACCATGTGTTTCCAACTGTTCTGAGCTAGACAACATGAAAGAGACAGACAAGCATTTAAATAGTCCTGTCCAAGCAGTCTCCCCCTTACCTCTACAAATATGAAGCATGGAATAATGGAATAACTCCTCTGAATGTTGTTCACTTCCGTTGCCATTATGATTCATCAGATCACTCTCAGGAGGGAGCTGAGTTTCAGAGACCTTCACACCTGCAAATCAATAACTGCATTTTAACTACTGCATTCTATTAGCTATTTTAATCCAAGTTAGTGCTAACTCTAGCAAATCAAAGAGAAATAATTAGCATTATATGAAACACTGCTCCAGACTTCCTATATTGGATAGCATAGTCTCCAGCACAGAAACAGGCCCAACTAGTCCATGCTAGTGTTTATGCTCCACATGAACCACTTCCCATCCAACTGTACCTCAGCTGTGCTTCAATAGCTAGCACTCTTACCTCTCAGTCAGAAGGTTGTGGGTTTGAGTCCCACTGCAGGACTTAAGCACAAAAATTAAGGCTGATACGACAGCACTGAAGGAGTTCTGCACTGTCAGCAGTGCTGTCTTTCAGACCAAGGCCCCTCCTGCTCTCTCAGGTGGATGCAAAAGATCCTACGGTATGGTTTTGAAGAAGAGCAGGAGAGTTACACCCCCTGTGCCCTGGCCAATCACTCAAACAGATTAGCTCATTATGATCACATTGTTGTTTGCATGTGTGCACATTGGCTGCAGCTTTTGCTACATTACAACAATGGCTACACATCAAAAGTGCTTCATTGAGTGTAAGTGCTTTGGGACAGCCTGTGGTCATGAAAGGCGCTATAGAAATGCAAGTCTTTCTCTTCTCTTTTCACTCTATCAATATATTTTTCTATTCATTACTCCCTCAAATGTTTACCTGGCCTTTAATTATAAGTGCATCATATTCATCTTGTGTTAGTACATGGTCTCCTCAGTAATAAATGTAACGTTGAAAAGTAAACCAATCAGTCTTTAATAGAACTAACACAAAAATAAGAATCAGAAAAGACACGTTTAAAAGTCATGTGCTCCTGCCTTTTTATTAGCAGTGTGTTTCTCCTGGAGAAACCCAAGCCCTTCCATTTCGTTATCAAATGCAAATAACCCCCCTAATTATCTTGAACTATATTTTCCTCTGTTGACTAAATTTAGTGAAACATTAGGCATGATTGGAGATCAAAATTTGTCTATTTTAATCCTGGGTCTGTTGATCGCTAAAATTGACATAATAAGCAAAATCCACCCCTTAAGTGAGCTATCGACCTTTTTCCCCCAAGCATACGCACACAGGCTATCCTACAATTACTGTCAAAAGTAATCGCGAGCAGTTTGCCTGAAAGCCCAATGAAGTATAAGAGATGGGGACAGGGATTTTTAACACGTGATATCCTTGAAAGTGAACTAAAAACAAACTTGAGCCCACGGTGGCCAAGCTGTTGGCGTAATCATCAAAAGGGCTTTACATTTGTGCCACTTCATATCAACACCGATATTGGATTTAAAGCGACAGGGTCTAATACACCCTGGAGCACATTGCATTAAGACAGCAAATTCCTGGACTTAAATTGTTCATTAAATACATGCAGAAGGAGGGCACAAGAGGTTTAAGTGTTGAAAATGTTTTATTTTTACAAACACATATTGACTGCTAGTCTCTCTGTACATATGAGAGAGTTCATTGTGAACATCACCATTTAAATGCACAAAGGCATTCCTTAGTGGTCCATTCTTACATGCAACCAGGGCAGAATTAAATACATCTCGTTGCTTTTCTTTTTCAAAAAGCAGTTTATTTGTCTAAAATTTCTCACATTGATTAATTTTCTTACAAACAATGCGATCCAACCAATAATGTTCAATTCCAACATCACAGCTGCCTCATCTTTCAAATGAAATCACACATTGTAGGTTCACCCAGTGTTAAACGTTCTGTGAAGGGGAAGGGACACATTTTCTTAAATCCCTTAAGAAACCAACAGAGGAAAGGATGTCGGGTCAACTCCAGTTACATATGTAACTTCCCCTTGGATCTCTGAACTGAAGGGGGCCCCAATTCACGACAGTGTGAATCGATCACTGGGGCTGGTTACACTTCTCTAGCCAATGCGTGTCGTGCAAAATCCATGTTTTGCACAAGATTCAAACTACACAGATTTGATGCAGCCTTGTCAGTTCTTATTTTCCAGACTTCACTGAGAGGATTCTTGTCGATCGAGGTTATGCCGGAGCGCACATTTATTTCTACACAAGTAAAGGAAGAGGTGCCTATGAGACCAGGAAGCAGCCGAGTACTGTATTCAAAGGCAGGCAGCCTGTTTTCTGCATTTGATTATAACTGTACAATGTAGTCACCAAAAAAGATACTGACGGGGACTGCTTAATTAAGGACTGCTACCTTAAGATTTATTTCAGCAGAAAACATTTAAGCCTCCCGGAAAGTTTCTTTAAAAAAAAACAATTAAGGTCTTTAAACAGTTAGTTGACCCCCTTTCATGAAAGGGGGAATTATGTTGTCTTTGTCTTATGGGTTTGACAACAAAAGCAGGTTTTGCAAAAAAAAAACATGGTCCCAGGCGAACAATGCGATGTCCGGGGACACCGTGAGACCTCAATGTGCAAACACCACAAAACCATGCATAAACCGCAAAGCAAAAACACTGCTACTTTAGCCCAGGAAAATAAATGCGGTCTATTCCGTTTATATTGATTTTTTTATACATTAATATTAAACCAATTTTGTAAGGCAGGACTGAATGGACAGGCTACCATCGCTGCAATCTAGAACAATGGTAGGTGACAAATGCTATTAAAATATTGAACCTGCTGATTCTATAATGTTGGATTATTCAATACAAAGCAGAAAAAGAAATAAGATTTTATCCAAGCATTTGAGGTTTGAGCGGCGGAGACTGCTTCCACTGACTAGTGGTGGCTAAATCTGGCTCTTCTGTAAGAATGTCTGGTCCCTACAAACAAAAGAAGCGACAGGCGGAGAGAGGGAACGAGCTACAAGCTTATTTCTTACCTGTGGTGGTGCCACTCGTTCACCAGTGCCGTTCTGCCAAGCTGCTGCCTCACCGAACGCACCATCAGGACAAAACCCAGAAGCTGCTCAGCGACCGGGTTGGGGGCTCCCCTCCTCTGTGCCTTAGTCCCTCCAGCAGCTCGTCTTCACTCCTCGTTGATCACCCGAACAGCAACGGCACCATCCCACAGAACTGCCCCTCTGCTGCCACCCCTTGCCATGCACGTCTCATTTCCTGTTTGGAGGGGCTTTAAAGGAGGCGGGATCACCAACGAGGCAGTCACAGAAGTTGCTTAAAACAGAATATCTGCTCTCTTATAAACACACGCAGAATCTGCTCTCCTGTCCACACACACAATAAAACAGAATATGTTCTCTCTCACACACACAAATATTAAATCAGAAACTGCTCTTTTATAAACACACACACAATCTGCACTCCTATCCACACACACATACCCACAACAAAACAGAATATGATCTCTCTCTCACACACACAAATATTAAATCAGAATCTGCTCTATTACAAACACACACAGAATCCGCACTCCCATCCACACACACATAACCATAACAAAACAGAATGTGTTCTCTCACACACGCACACACAAATATTAAAACAATCTGCTCTATCTCTCCTATACACAGAATCTACTCTCCGACACACACACTAACATCAAAATGGAATATGTTTTCTCTTAGACATACACAAATGTTAAAACAATCTGCTCTCTGCACACATTGCTTTGTCCTCTTTTTCACACATACAAACTTGAGTTGCAATGAAGTCTAATGGCCCCAATTGTTGAACTACCAGTTAATGTATGGTGATGTGTGGTGCTGTATGAGCTGCAAGTTCATCTTTATTTTCTTTTCAAAAGAAAGCAACTTGATTTTTTCCTTCATTCATTTTGGTATTCCTGATTTTATTCTTTGTAATTTATTTAGAAACATGGGCCATAACTTCCGAGCTCCCCAGTGTTGGATTTGGAGGGTACCCGAAAAAGGCGCTGTGGAATCCTTCTGGCAAGTTCCCAGTTAAGGGTTTGCATGGCAATTGCCCAGAAGTGCACACTTCCTCTGGACAATTGCGCTGCACTGGGAACCATCCGAAATGCAGTTCAAATCGCAAACTTTGGATGGTTTCACCAATTGTTACCCTGAAAAAGTTAGAAGAATTAAAACCTCTTCTAACTTCTGAGTAACTACTGTAAAAATCCAGACCAACCCCACAGGACTCCCCCCCACCTCCCACCCCCCACCACCACCACCACCACCCCCAATGACCACCCCTATTCCTGACCTCTGACAACCCTCATCCCTGACCTCTGACACCCCCTGCCCCTGACCTCTGACACCCCCCACCCCCGACCTCCAACGTCCCCAACCCCCCTGACCTCCGGCACCCTTCATCAATTTGAGCACTGGAGAAATGCAGCACCAAAAGAATAGCCCAGAGTTTGCTGGATCAGGCCATCTCATGGCGAGCACTGTGAGTTGCATTTTTTTTTCTTTATTCTTTCATGGGATGTGGACGTCATTGGCAAGTCCAGCATTTGTTACCCATCAACTGAGTGGTTTGCTAGGCGATTTCAGAAGTCAGTTAAGAGTCAACCACATTGCTGTGGGTCTGGAGTCACATGCAGGCTGGACCATGTAAGGACAGCACACTAAAAACAAAATGCTGGAAAAGCTCATCAGGTCAGGCAGCATCTGTGGAGAGAGAAACAGAATTAACATTCTGAGTCCATTTAAGTTTTCTTCAGAAGTCTGGCATTTTCTGTTTTTATTTCAGGTTTCCAGCATCTGCAGTATTTTGCTTTCATCAAGTGAGGATAGCAGATTTCCTTCCCTAAAGGACATTCGTGAGCCAGATGAGTTTTCACAACAATTGTTTCACGGTCACAATTACTAAGACCAGCTTTTTTTTTAAAAAAAAATCCAGATTTTTAAATTCCACCAGCTGCTATGGTGGGATTTAAACCCATGCTCCCAGGGCATTAGCCGGGGCTCTTAAACAGACTATTAGCTCAGTGACATTGCCACTATACCACGATCTCCCCCAAGTTAATTAACCAGCCTTCAGAGACTATTAGTTTTGCGCGAAAAGTTACTGGTGGTGTGAGCTGATAATAACACCACTAGGGCAATGGGGTATCTATAACCTTCCAAATGTCTGGTCCAATAGGCTATCTCTTTAACATAAGGAGCAGAAGAAGGCTAAAAGCCCCTTGAGCTCATTCCACCATTTACTGAGATCACGGCTGATCTGCAACCTAACTCCATATACCCACCTTCGCTCCACATCCCTTAATATCTTCGACTAACAAAATATTTCTGTCTCAGCTTTAAAAAAAAATTGATCCAGCATCAATTACCCAGTTGTGGGAGAGAGTTCTAAACTTCTGCCATGGTTTGTGTGAAGAATTGTTTCCTAATTTCACTCCTGAAGTGTCTGGGTCTAATATTTTGGAATGATAGAAAAGGAAATAGAATCAATAAAAATGGACTGGACTCAGATTAGGTACAGAAAGGGAACTAAAGAGAGATAATGGATTATGAGAGAGAGAGAGAGAAAAGAGACAGAATGGAAAATTATGAAAAAATTAAATTCAATATTATTCCACTAGGAACAATTTATTACCTGCAAGAGTGATACTCCATAGTTTTAATTGCTCTCTTTCTGGGCCTCCAGGTTTTAGTGACATTGCAGGCCCATAAATCATGTAATTAAATTGGTCCTTACATTGTGAAATGCCAGACCTAAATGGCTACAGCGAGATTCATTCCTACTTGCTGCACAAATACAGAAATTTATTGAACTGCACAGGGAGGCTAATGATGACCTCTTGTTTTTGTATGGGGTTGCATAGAATATACAGCACAGAAACAGGCCATTCGGCCCAATCAGTCTCTGTTGCTGTTTACCTTCCCGTAGAACCTCCTGTCCTTCCTCATCTAACTCCATCAATATAACCTTCTAGTCCCTTCTCCCTCATTTGCTTATCTTGCTTTTGCTAAGCTAATGGCGGAGCAGCATAAACACTCAACAACGTGTGGCGATTTATATTTCACATCATATCTCTTCCTCGCTCCAAGTTGCTGGAAATTTTATGCATGAGTAATAGTGATTACAGTGAAGTCACTGTTAATTTTCCAGCAATTATTGGGCCATTGGTTTGTGTTCCATTTTGGCAGATGTTAATAACGCTGCATTCCCAATGATGTGGCCTGCAGAACTCCAATTTCTCCCAAAGTGCTTTAAGGATGAGGAGGTATGGGGATCTGCAACTCCTGGAGCTCATGAACCTCCATCTAGTGGTAGAGGTGTGGAGCTACAGGGGGAATCTTCAGGGGGATGTCACCTCAAGAGTATGGTACAATGGTGATGTCAAAGTAAAGAGTATGCGCCATTCAGCTTGTGAAATGTGGGTCTGGCGAAGGGCTCTCAGAGTCTGCTGGACAGAGCAAAGAGCCAATGAAGCTGTCCACAGGAAAACTGGCATCCCAGCATCTTGTGGGCTTTTAACTGAAGTGAAGAAATTGGGAACTGAGTATATACGATCACTGGGCAAGGCAGGGTGAGAGTCTGGTGTTGGTGACAATGAAAGGTGAAACGTCAGGAAAGAACAGGCCAGGTCAGAGGAGGACTGAATGGGTGGACAACATCAGAAACTGAACGGAGAGAGCAATGCCATGTAGAATTGCAATGAACAGACAGAGGTGCCCATGACCCCTCGTTGATTACGACTAATTATGGAATGGCGTGGCCATACATACATTACAGCTGTGTTCCAGTTTCATCTTTTTCTCCCCACCATTCTGTTTTTTGTGTGGAAAGAGCTAAATGACAGGTTTGACAAGCTCAGATCTGTGTCTTTATCCTGTATCCCACTGCGAGAATTAGCTCAATGGAAAATCACACAGGATCCCACTATGTGTCCTGTCCATTCGAACAAGAAAAAACATTATTCTTGGACCACTTTGCACTTCTGAGCATATATCTGCTCTGTCACCAAGACTACCCAATTCCGCCTCAGTAACATCAACTGTCTCCACCCCTGCCTGAGTTCATCTGCTGCTGAAGCCCTCATCCGTGCCTTTGCTACCTCTCAATTTGACTATTCCAATGCACTCCTGGCTGTCTCCCATTTTCTACCCTCCATAAACTTGAACTCATCCAAAACTCTGTTCCCCGTACACTACCCCAAGCCAAGTCCTGTTCTATCAGCCCTGTGCTTGCTGACCTACGTTGGCTCCTGATCTGGCAACCTCTTGATTTTAACAATCTCATCCCTGTTTTCCTTGGTCTTGCCCTCCCTAACTCTATAATCTTCTGCAGCCCTAGAAATCTATAAGGTCTCTGTGCCCATTTGATTCTGGCCTCTTGAGCATCCCCAGTTTTAATCAGTCCACCAGTGGCAGCCATACATTCAGCTGCCTTGGACCCCAGCTCTAGACCCCTCCTGAAACCTCTTTGCCTCTCTACCTCTCTTATGATGTGGCAGATGATGTGTGCCAGGTGGATCAAATCCACAAGGGTAACTTTGTTGCGCCATCACAACAGTTTTGTAATTTGTATTTATTACAAGAAAATGTGTGCACTGAATTCAGAAGTAATGAGTCCACCAAGACTTTTAGAGATTTTAACAATTAAATTAAAATCTTTATGAACAAAATAAAAGATTTCAAACACATACAGAAAACTACAATTACCTACTACTATAACAACTCCTAAAATTCCTAATTAACCTGACCCCCAGTTACACCCCCTTTAAGCCAACAGTCCAAAATAGATTTTAGATTTGAAACAAAATCAGCAAGTTTATACAGTGCCCACTTGACAGTGGAATTCCAAATGGGTGTCTCAAACTTCAGTTACTTTACAAAGCAGGCCTATGCACAAATGGCTGGAGGCCTTGTGAACATGTGTTCGTGTTGTTCGTGAACATCGTGAGAGATACTGTTAGATCTTATATGGCCTTCTCCCACATAGCCTTTCATCCTCCTTTATATATGTTTCTCTCTTTTAATATGTAAAGTCTATTGTTCCATATGTCTTTTTGAAACTGTATCTTTCTCATAATATAACAACTTTCATGTTGTCAATATTGTCAGTATCCTTCAGGAAAAATAAACACACTTCTTGCTTATCTGGCTAGTTGTAAACAGATTAACATCTGTTTGAAATCCAACAATCCCTTCGTTTATCTAAAAATGCAAATTCCCTTCACACCTTACATGCTAAGCCAGCATCCATGTTTACTCGTTAGCATGCCAAGCATGTAGCTTCTTTTGATGCAGTCTACTTGACTCCAAATGTAACTAAATCACACAGACAGACTCAACCATACTTACCCCCATAAACCTACTTCACAATAAACCAGAAAAATATTATGAAAATTATTATACTTTCATCACAACTGCACTTTCCTACTTTGAGATGCTTCTTAAAATCAATCACTTTGATCAACTTTTGGTGATTTGTTTTTTAAAATTTCCTCATGTGACTTGGTATTTTATTTTCTTTGATAATGCTCCTGTGAAGCACCTTGAGACATTTTACAACATTAAATATGCTATATAAATGCAAGTTGTTGTTGCTGTGCAGCTAAACTAGTATCCTGATTTATTTGTAATTACAAAAGATTCACAGAAGCAAATAAGTAGGCAAGAATTGACAGTGCAATTCATTCTCTATATTACAACAGCATATATCTCATCCAAAATCCATCAATAGGGAGGCGATGGTATAGTGGTATTGTCACTGGACTAGTAATCCAGAGACCCAGGGTAATGCTCTGGGGACCCGGGTTTGCCAAGGCAGATGGTGGAATTTAAATTCAATAAAAATCTGGAATTAAAAGTCCATGAAACTGTCGTTGATTGTTGTAAAAACCCATCTGGTTCACTAATGTCCTTCAGAGAAGGAAATCTGTCATCCTTACCTGGTCTGGCCTACATGTGACTCCAGACCCACAGCAATATGGTTGACTCTTAAATGCCCTCTGAAATGGCCAAGCAAGCCACTCAGTTGTAACAAACCACTACAAAGACACAAAAAAGGAATGAAACTGGACAGGCCATCCAGCATCGACCTAGGCACTGGAAATGACAATGGCAATCGCAGCCCTGTCAACCCTGCAGAGTCCTCCTTGCTAACATCTGGGGGCTAGTGCCAAAATTGGGAGAGCTGTTTCACAGACTACTCAAGCAACAGCCTGACATAGTCACCCTCATGGAATCATATCTTACAGATAATGTCCCAGGCTCCACCATCACCATCCCTGGGTATGTCCTGTCCCACCAGCAGAGGTGGTGGCACAGTGGTATACAATCAGGAAGGAGTTGCCCTGGGAGTCCTCAACATCAACTCCGGACCCCATGAAGTGTCATGGCATCAGGTCAAACTTGGGCAAGGAAACCTCCTGCTGATTACCACATACCGCTCTCCCTCAGCTGATGAATCAGTGCTCCTCCATCTTGAACATCACTTGGAGGAAGCACTGAGGGTGGCAAGGGTGCAGAATGTTCCCTGGGTGGGGGATTTCAATGTCCATCGCCAAGAGTGACTCGGTAGCACCACTACTGACCGAGCTGGCCGAGTCCTAAATGACATAGCTGCCAGACTGGGTCTGCGGCAGGTGATGAGGGAACCAACAAGAGGGAAAAACATACTTGACCTCATCCTCACCAACCTACCTGCTGCAGATGCATCTGTCCATGACACTATCGGTAGGAGTGACCACAGCGAGAAGTCCTGCCTTCACATTGAGGATACCCTCCATCATGTTGTGTGGCACTACCACTGTGCTAAATGGTATAGATTTCAAACAGATCTAGCAACTTAAGACTGGGCATCCAAGAGGCGCTGTGGGCCATCAACAGCAGCAGAATTGTAATTGACCATAATCGGTAACTCATGGCCCGGCATATCCCCCACTCTACCATTACCATCGAGCCAGGGGATCAACTCTGGTTCAATGAAGAGTACAGGAGGTCATGCCAAGGGCAGCACCAGGCATACCTAAAAATGAGGTGTCAACCTGGTGAAGCTAGAACACAGGACAACTTGTGTGCCAAACAGCATAAGCAGCAAGTGATTGACAGAGCTAAGTAATCCCACAATCGGCGGATCAGATCTAAGCTCTACAGTCCTGTCACATCCAGTTGTGAATGGTGGTGGACAATTAAACAACTCACTGAAGAAGGAGGCTCCACAAACATCCCCATCCTTAATGATGGAGGAGCCCAGCACATCAGTGTAAAAGATGAGGCTGAAGCATTTGCAACAATCTTCAGCCAGAAGTGCTGAGTGGATGATTCATCTCGGCCTCCTCCAGAGGTCCCCAGCATCATAGATGCCAGTCTTCAGCCAATTCAATTCACTCCACGTGACATCTAGAAACGGCTGAAGGCACTGGATACTGCAAAGGCTATGGGCCCTGACAACATTCCAGCAATAGTACTGAAGACTTATGCTCCAGAACTTGCCACGCTGCTAGTCATGCTGTTCCAGTACAGCTACAACACTTACATCTACCCGGCGATGTGGAAAATTGCCCATGTACATCTTGTACACAAAAAGCAGGACAAATCCATCTTGGCCAATTACCACCCCATCAGTCTACTCCCCATCATCAGTAAAGCAATGAAAGGGGTCATCAACAGTGCTATCAAGTGAGCAATAATCTGCTCACTGATGGCCAGTTTGGGTTCCGCCAGGGCCACCCAGCTCCTGACCTCTTATAGCCTTGGTTCAACCATGGACAAAGAGCTGGACTCCAGAGATGAGGTGAGAGTGACTCCCCTTGACACCAAGCATTTAACTGAGTGTGGCATCAAGGATCCCTAGCAAAACTGGAGTCAATGGGAAACAGGGGGAAAACTCGCCGCTAGTTGGAGTCATACCTAGCACAAAGGAAGATGGTTGTGGTTGTTGGAGATCAGTCATTTCAACTCCAGGACATCAATGCAGGAGTTCCTCAGGGTAGTGTCCTAGGCCTAAGCATCTTCTTCTGCTTCATCAATGACCTCCTTCCATCATAAGGTTAGAAGTGGGGATGTTCGCAGATGATTGCACAATATTCAGTACCATTTGCGACTCTTCAGATACTGAAGCAGTCCATGTCCAAATGCAGCAAGACCTGGACAATATCCAGGCTTGGGCTGACAAGTGGCAAGTAACGTTTGCACCACACAAGTGTCAGGCAATGACCATCTCCAACATGAGAGAATCCAACCATCACCCCTTGATGTTCAATGGCGTTACCATCACTGAATCCCCCACTTTCAACATCCTGGGGGTTACCATTGACCAGAAACTGAAGTGGACTAGCCATATTAATACTGTGGCCTCAAGAACAGGTCAGAGGCTAGGAATTGCGCGACAAGTAACTTGCCTCCTGACTCCCCAAAGCCTGTCCACCATCTTACAAGGCACAAGTCAGGAGTGTGATGGAATACTCCCCACTTGCCTGGATGAGTGCAGCTCCTACAACACTGAAGAAGCTGGACACCGTCCAGGACAAAGCAGCCCACTTGATTGGCACCACATCCACAAACATTCACTCCCTCCACCACCTACGAACAGTAGCAGCACTGTGTACCATCTACAAGATGTACTGCAGGAATTCACGAAGGCTCCTTCGACAGCACCTTCCAAACCCACAGCCACTACCACCTAGAAGGACAAGGGCAGCAGATAGATGTGAACACCGCCACTTGGAAGTTCCCCTCCAAGCCACTCACCACCCTGACTTGGAAATGTATCGCCGTTCCTTCGCAGTCGCTGGGTCAAAATCCTGGAATTCCCTTCCTAGCAGCATTGCGGGTGTACCTACACCACATGGACTGCAGCGGTTCAAGAAGGCAGCTCACCACCACCTTCTCAAGGGCACTTAGGGATGGGCAATAAATGCTGGCCCAGCCAGCAAAGCCCACATCTTGTGAATGAATTTTAAAAAAGGGACACCTCCAGCAGTGCAGCATCCCTTCAGCACAGCACTGAAGTATCAGCCTATGTTTTTTTTATGCTCTCGGCCCCGGAGTGAGATTTAAACCCACAACCTTGTACCTTAGAGGCAACTGAACCACAGCTGACACATATGTATGTTTTGGTGCTCTACAAACTTTCTGGATTAAAAATAGGCAAAATGAGGATTTTACTACTAAAAGCTTAGACAGGTAGCTTTCTTCTGAAGTTCAAGCAATCTCTTTGAAGTGATTTTGTCTGTTTTCAAGAATGAGCCAGACCAGTTATTGGCTGAGGCTGAGTTCACATCAATTGTCTTTATAAACAGCATTTGTAGCTTGTGATCTCCAGGACTAGTGTTGATCATCTGCAGAAGCTCAGAGAGGGACTTTCCAGAGCATTTATTCCATATTGGCCCTGGTTTTTTTTGTTGTATCTTGCTTGCCTTTGAAGTTTGAGGGTGGCAGATCGTGGTGGGGAGGGATTCTGGCAGGGAAAGTGTTTAGTCATGATGGTCTGGCCATTGTGCGTTGTGAGGCAGGCTTGATGGACCAGCTGGTCTTGGCCTGCTCATCAATGTAGTACATCTGTAAAGAATCTGTTAAAATATGGTTGCCTTCACAGCTTGGCAGACAGTGGAATGCCTTATCGCTCCCTGATAATGATTGCCAGCCCGTAATCTAAAATGGCATTTCTGACCTTTCCTTTTAATTCTTTCATGGGATGTGGGTGTCACTGGCTAGGCCAGCATTTATTGCCCCTCCCTAAATACCCTTAGAAGCTGGTGGTGAGCTGCCTTCTTGAACCGCTGCAGTCAATGTGGTGTGGGTACACCCACAGTGCTGTTAGGGAGGGAGCTCCAGGATTTTGACCCAGTGATAGTGAAGGAACAGCAATAAATTTCCTAGTGAGGAATGAGGGCCAATTTAGGTCAGCAAGCATGGGAGTTAAGGTACCTTATAAATGCAAGCTGTTTTAATATACAAGGGCCTACTCCATAAACACTGCAAATAGTTGTTCTATTAAGAACAACAAAGCTTGCATTTATATAGTGCCTTAACCCCGTGCTTACCAACCTAAATCAGCCCTCAGTTCAGTGACTTCGCAATTTTAAATTTCTCAATTTTGTTTTCAAATCCTTCCATGGCTTTGCTGCAACCCCATCCACACCCACCCCCGCCCACAACCCCCTTCCCCACCCTACTTTACTGAGCCCGAAAATCCTCCGAGAGCTTTGCATTCCTCTAACTCTGGCCTCTTATGCAACTCTGATTTCAATCACTCCACCACTGGTAGCCATGCCTTTAGTTGCCTCTGGAATTCACTTCCAAAACCTCTCCACCTTTCTCTTCCCCTTAAAATCTGCCTCATTGACAGAATATTCCTGTACGCACACCGAATTTGCTAAGTCAATCACTGCACACATTTAAAGACAGATTTTAAGAGGATAGCCTTATACTAATCAGATTCTTTTAGACTATAAAACAGAAAAGAAAATCATGGTGGATTAATTTGGTCAGGGTTAATCTCTAGCTCACAGTACATGCCGGTTGTCACTCAATGGATAGCACTCTTTTCTCTGAGGCAGAAGGTTATGGATTTAAGTCCCATTCCAAAGGATTGAGCACAGAATCCTGACTGATGTTCCAGAATGGTACCTTGGGAATGCTGTATTGTCGAAGATGCCATCTTTCGGACAAGACGTTAAAATCTCGGGCGGAGCCATAAAAGACCCCATGGGACTAATCAAATACAAGCAGTGGAGTTATCCACAGTGTAGTGCTTGACATTGACCACTCAATCAACATCACTGTAGTGTTCAATTGTTTGGTGTCTGATTATGTAAATCTGTTGAATACTCACTGTGTGTGATCAGTTAAGCCTGGGCATCGTCACATAGAAGAAAAAATTAAACCGAGGCAAACTGCTGTAAGCATGAGAACAGACATTTTAAATCATTGAATAAAACTCCCATTTCACTCTTAGAAACTGATGTATCATCTCTGTATATCTCCACGGCATAAAACACAACAGCCACTAACAGATTATTCATTTATGGGTGAAAATTGGCTGCCATGTTTCCCTCATTTAAAAAGTGACCACATTTCAAAAGTAATTCCTCAAACTAATAAAACAGTTGTCTTTCTTTGATGGAGAGAGATGCCTATAGTTCTTTGTGGGTTGCATCTTACCTTATCTACTTTCATAGTAAAGCACCTTGCAATTTCCTGAAGTCATGAAAACTGTTGTCAAATGAAAGTCTTTCATTTCTTTAATGCATGGCCCTCCAATTGATTTTTTGTAAACAGAATGCTTCTAAGTTCCTCCAATGTAACACAGCAGGGAAGAAAGTAGTGAGGCTGTGAAAATAAAAATATGTCTCAATCTGCCACATCTGAAAGCATTCCATGCTAAATGTTTGCATTGGCAATAACAGAATTAGCAATAACAGCCCCGAAATGGCTCAGCAATCTCAGGCACATAAGGATATTTCAGAAAATTACTCATAGGATTAGCCTGCAACGTCACAAAATGACAGTGTAACTTCAAAGTGAAGCGAAAATACTTTTCAACAGAATTAGTCAAAGGCACGAGAACAATGTTGCACTGTCAAAGCCTGGGAATATCTCAATGTAAGCACTTTACACTGACTTTCTTGTCATTATAATTCATAGGTGGCATCAATTCCATTAATGGCCTTTTATGAGTATGATTGAGGATCTTGAAAATGCATCGCCAATTATAATATCTAAAATCATAAATATTACATGCCTGTAAAATGAAATGCGTGCACAGAGGATTGGTTGGATTAGTGGTTAACCTATGTGACCATAGTTAGCGTCAAGCCAAGATTGATTGGAAGGAAGTCTCCGGCCTTTGAAGGCTGAGAGTCCTGAATGAAATGAGCTGGGGTCATCCAGGAGTGCAATGTGGGAGGATGGTGCAGAAAATTGTCAGAGATGCCATAATTCCAATGAGACATTAAAGCAGGCCAACATCTGCTCTCAAACTGTTGATTGTCATGTTCAACCCTTCAACAAAAGATGTCACAGAAGCTTTTTTTTTTGTCTGCTTATTGGATCTTTGTGTTAATGGCATCCTGGTACCATGCACCAACTGTGGCTGACAGGACCTCTGCCAGTGCTCCAGCGAAACCAAATGTAAGGACAGCCCTACGTCATTGACCCACTTCCTGTGGATGCTGCTGAGATCTTCCCTTTGCTGCTGCGCTGCTTCTTACATTACAAGTGTGTTTCCAAAACACCAAATTAACTGATTAACTTAATGCAATTAGGTGGGCTACACCGCAGATCCTGTGTATTTAACATCCTTACAGACTTGTCATTAATAAGTTCAGCATGGACATGGAACTGTAGGCCAAATTTTCCCATAGCAGGGCATCTAATGTTGATTGCCATTAGTTAGACCTGCCCTTGCATGTTTTGGATTCGCAAATGGCTGAATTTGCAAGCTAAGAATGGTGCCGTGGGTGAAATAGGACATCTGGGACTGGAGTGAACAGGGCAAGAAATTGTGATATCCTTAACCAATCAGATAGAAGGATTGAGGAATATGGCCTGAGAAAGAAATTTAAATTTATGTGGGTGAGTTCAATGTCAAATCAGGTACAGAAATAGAAATAGAGAAGAAGAAAGGCTGGATGGAGAAAGAGAAGATAAAAAGAGACAGATAAGAAATATAAAAAAAAAATAAACCTTTTGTATTGTTGGAATCTCCAACAACAATTAAAGTCTGAAGGAATGAGACTCAATACTTATAATTGCCAATTTTCAGCAAATATAGTCATTCAATGCATTTCAAAGGTGAGACAAACAGTGAGGTGTTGTTTTTTGCAGAGCTAATGTTGGGATGATGCATCTCGGATAGCAACCTTTGGATATTTGAGTTCAACCTTGCATTTGCTTCTTGCTTGAAGTTGCTCTACCATATGTGTATAATAACAGCAAGCCATGTTACCCTCGCTGTTATTTTGACAGGAAAATCTGTGCCATTTTCCTTGCTGAAACCAGCAGCAGGATAATAACACAGAACTTTGTTCTTCATCCTTTCCAATCATGAAGAGAAAGACCATTGCGATGTTTGAGAAAATTGGATTGATGCTCATTTCATTTAAGGGACTGTTGATGTTCCAGAATTGGACTGGCTGTTTTCTACTTAAAAATTCATCTATTCAACCTGTAGGCCGTGTTCAACTGTTCACGGTAACACTGTTCGCTGGGATTTGAAACATTAGAGCAATGATCAGCACACAGGGCTGCTTTGGGACTAAATCAATGTAAAAAAATGATCCGTCAAAGAGATTTCCAGCTTTAGAGACCTAGATACAGAACTGCACTTATCAAGGGTACTAACAATAACAACTTTCATTTATATAGTGTCTTAATGCAGTAAAACATCTGTGAGAATTGCACAGGAACATTATCAGGCAAATAATTTGATTCTGAGTCACACATGGTCTATCAGAGTAGTTGAACAAAAGCTTAGTCAAAAGGTATTCTCTATTTGTATTCTTTACCTCACTCACCATCCAAGGAGCCCTAGCTTTGGTTTCCTTAAATTTTGTCCTTGATGGAATGTACCTAGCCTGTACCTGAAACATCTCCTCCTTAAAGCTCACCCACTATTCCGTTACAATTTATCTTGATAATCTTTGGTTCCATTTTCTCCTGGCTAGGTCCCTTCTCAACCCATTGAAGGCCAATTTAGAAGTTCTATGTTAGATCGATCCTTGATCACCTCTATTACAAATCTAAACCTTATGATATGATGACCACTCTTACCCAAGTGTTCCTCCACAGACTCTTGGTCCACTTGGCCCACCTCATTCCCCAGTACCAGATCCAGCAATGCCTCCTTCCTAGTTGGACTGAGAACACAGGTCAAGGAAATTCTCCTAAAAACATTTCAGAAATTCATCCCCACATAACTCTTCATTCTAAGATTATCCCAATTGATTTTTGGGTCATTAAAGTCTCCAAGTATCATCACTCTGTGGTTCTTGCATATCTCTGTGACCCCTGTGATCTTAAATACACAGGATCTATGCTTTAGTCCACCTAATTGTATTGAGTTCATCAGTTAATTTAGTGTTTTGGAAACACAATTGTAACATAAGAAGCAGTGCAGCAGAAAAGGGAAGACCCCAGCAGCATCCACAGGAAGTGGGTCAATTACCTAGGGCTGTCTTTGCATCTGGTTTCACTTGAACACTGCAGATTTGTTCCTTTATCTCTCTCTCCTTATTTGGAGGCCTATAGAATACCCCTAATAACATGATCATCTCCTTTTTGCTTCTCAACTCTAAACAAATGGATTCTGATCTTGTCTTTCTAGGACACCTCTCTTTCTGACATGACAATGTAATGTATTTCCTCATCAATATTGTCACCCCAACTCCCTTTATCCCTTCCCTATGTTTTCTGAACACCTTATATCCTTAAATATTAAGCATCCAGTACTCACCATTTTTAATCCATGTTTCTATTATTGCCACTACATCATATTCTCACACAGTTATTTGTGCTTGTAGCTCACCAGTCTTATTGGTGGGAAGAATAGAGAGGTCAGTAGGAAGAATAGGGAAGTCATTTAGTACTTGGGTGGTGCTAGTCTAGTGAGGTAGAGGAACAAACGGATCTCAGAATACAAATACACCAATCACTAAACGTCACAGCACAGGTTAGCAAGACGAAAGAAATCAAACCAAGCACTGGGATTTAGTTCTAGAGGGATCGAATTATAAAAAAGAATTTAAAAGTTATGTCAAACCTGTACTGAACTTTGGTTAGACCACTGTATTGCCTGCAGTTCTGGTTGCCACAAGGATATAGAGGCACTGGAAAAGGGTGCAGAGAGAATTTACAAGGATCATACCAGAAATTCATGGGTAAACATCAGGAAAAGGATTGACAGGCTGGGTCTCCTTTTCTCTTGTAAAAAGAAGGCTGAGAGGTGACCTAATAGAGGTCTTTAAAATGATGAAAGGTTGTGATAAAATGGATACAGAGAAGATGTTTCCTCTTGTGGAGAAGAGCAGGACTAGAGGCCATCAATATAAGACAGTAACCATGAAATCTGACCGGGAATGTAGATGAAAACTCTTTAGCCAAAGAGTGGTGAGAATGTGGAAATCACTACCACAGAGAGTGGTTGAAACAAATAGTATAGATGTACCTAAAGGGAAGCTAGACAAACATGAGAAAGCAGGAAATAGATGATTGCAATGGTAGATTTAGTTGAGAAAAGATGTGAGGATGCTTAAGTGGAGTATAAACACCGACAGAGACTAGTTGGGCTGAATTATGTGCTGTATAAATGGGGTAAGTTTTAAGCAGCATCTTAAAAAAGAAGAGAGAGGTGAAGAGGTAGAGAGGTTTAATGAGTAATTCCAGAGCTTAGGGCCTAGAGCTAAAGACACAGCTGCCAATGATGGTGTGATGGAAATTGGGGGTGTATGCAGGCCATGATTGGAAGAGTTATAAGAAGGTTGTATGGCTGCAAGAAGGAAGGGAAGAGATAAGAAGGGGGGAGGACATGGAGAGATTTGAAAACAAGTATATAATAATGTAATAACAAAATAGTTCAACTGGATTTTTCGAGCCTGCCTGAGTGGGCAAAGGAGGCTTCAGTTTAATGCTTTATCCAGAAGAGGGAACATCCAGCAGTGCAGCACACCCTCAGCACTGGACTGGAGTGTCAGCCTTGATTACATGCTTACAGCTACAAAGCTGAGGGGATAAATTATGTGGTAAAAGCCCACAATCGTAGCATAATCTCAAAACTCAGATCAAAAACAGTACACTACAAATTCTTAGCTATATTTCCTTTAGCTTAATCTTCCAATGATTATATTGAAAGCTGCAGCATAAAAACCACACTGCAATATGGGTCAGACGGCTGATTAAGACACTTGGGTTCATTCAATGCTTTAATCAATTCTGTTGTTACAGCGATATAAATATTTTGGCAGGAGCAACACACAATGTTGATGTGGCCTTTTGAGTAATAAGTTAAATAAATTTTAAACTTCAATTCTCCTTCCTTTCTTCTCCAGCACTTTTAATTAGCCTGTATCAGTTTGAATAAAAGCATGCACAAGGAAACATGTTTCTTTCTGTCATTGCTCTTCACTCAACCACAGAGCGCTGCATTACCGCCACGTTATTCTTTATTTTACAATTCATAACGCAGAGATCATTTCAAACTGAATCCTGTCAAGGGATTTTTGTTTTTCTTTTGCGATTCCCTGGCAGCATTCTGGTTGGAGACACGGGAATTTATGCAGTTGTCACAAACTTTCAACTGAGAGATGCAATCAGAGCTCCCTCAACCGTTTCTAATCCTCCGCCTCCTGTAACACTCATCATTTCCATTGCTTCCTGACTGATCCACACCTACCTAATTACTATCATTGTCAAAGGGCGCTGCCACATTTTAAACTCAGCTCTCACAGGTCTTAAATTACATTGGGTCATGGGCATTTATTTTGTAGAGCAGCAGATTGAAAGTAGGCCTTTGAATAAAACCTCCAGCATTGTAATTATAAAACAACGCACATTCCATTGGTTGGTTGTGATCAATGTACAAATACCACAAGCATGTCAGCATTAATGGGAACCAGATGATCTATGTAGCAAGAGTCGCACTCTACCAATTCAATGGCAACAGTCTGAGGCAATTTACCAGTGAAGGCAATGCACTAAAACACTTAAACACTCGAGAATGATAGCACAGGAGAATATCCAAACTAACCTGATGTATCATCAGGTCCTGCACTAGGCAAAAGATAAGGCTGAAGCATTTCCAAGAATCTTCAGCCAGAAGTGTCGAGTGGATAATCCATTGCAGCCTCCACTGGAAGTCCCCAGTATCACAGATGCCAGTTTTCAGCCAATTTGATTCACCCCATGTGATATCAAGAAAAGGCTGAAGGCACTGGATGCTGCAAAGGCTATGGGTCCTGACAATATTCCTGCAATAGTACTGAAGATTGGGGTGCTCCAGCACCCTGAGCCAAGCTGTTCCAGTACAGCTACAACACTGACATCTACCTGGCAATGTGGAAAATTGCCATGTATGTCCTGTACACAAAAAGCAGGATAAATCCAATCCAGCCAATTATCGCCCCATCGGTCCACTCTCAATCATCAGTAAAGTAATGGAAGGAGTCATCAACAGTGCTATCAAGCAGCACTTACTTAGCAATAACCTGCTCACTGATGCTCATTTTAGGTTCTTCAGGGCCACGCAGCTCCTGACCTCATTACAACCTTGGTTCAAAGAGCTGAACTCCAGAGATGAGGCGAGTGTGACTACCCTTAACATAAAGATGGCGTTTGACCGAGTGTGG
Source organism: Carcharodon carcharias (assembly GCF_017639515.1). Taxonomy (NCBI): domain Eukaryota; kingdom Metazoa; phylum Chordata; class Chondrichthyes; order Lamniformes; family Lamnidae; genus Carcharodon; species Carcharodon carcharias. Next base: position 108,233,263 of record NC_054470.1, read on the forward strand.
CATCAAGGAGCCCTGGCAAAACTGGAGTCAATGGGAAACAGGGTGAAAACTCTCCACTGGTTGGAGTCATACCTGGCACAAAGGAAGGTGATTGTGGTTGTTGGAGGTCAATCATCTCAGCTCCAGGGCATCACTGCAGGTGTTCCTCAGGGTAGTGTCCTCGGCCCAATCACCTTCAGCTGCTTCATCAATGACCTTCCCTCCATCATAAGGTCGAAATGGGGATTTTTGCTGATGATTGCACAATCTTCAGCGCCATTCACGGATCCGCAGATACTGAAGCAGTCTATGTCCAAATGCAGCAAGACCTGGACAATATTCAGGCTTGGGCTGACAAGTTGCAAGTAACATATGTGTCCCACAATGCCATGCAATGACCATCTCCAACAAGAGAGAATCTGACCATCGCCCTTAACATTCAATGGCATTTCCATTGCTGAATCCCCCACTATCAACATCCTGGGGTTTACCACTGACCAGAAACTGAACTGGACTAGCCATATAAATACTGTGGCTACAAAGCACATCAGAGGCTAGGAATCATGTGGCAAGTAACTCACCTCCTGATTCCCCAGAGCCTGCCAACCATCTACAAGGCACAAGTCAGGAGTGTGATGGAATACCCCCCACTTGCCTGGATGAGTGCAGCTCCTACAACGCTCAAGAAACTCGGCAGCATCCAGAACAAAGCTGTCCACTTGATTGGCACCCATCCACCACCTTAAACATTCACTTCATCCACCACCAATGCACAGTGACAGCAGTGTGTACCATCTACAAGATGCACAGCAGGTACTCACCAAGGTTCCTTCGGCAGCACCTTCCAAAACATGACCACTGCTATCTAAAAGGACAAGGGCAGCAGATACATGGGAACACCACCATCCGGAAGTTCCACTCCAAGTCATTCACCATCCTGACTTGGAAATATTTCGCTGTTCCTTCACTGTCGCTGGGTCAAAATCCTGGAACTCCCTCCCTAACTGCGTTGTGGGTGTACCTACACCACATGGAGTGCAGCGGTTCAAGAAGACAGCTCACCATCACCTTCTCAAGGGCAACTAGGGATGGGCAGTAAATGCTGGCCTAGCCAGTGATAACCACATCCCGTGAATGAATTAAAAAAAAGGCAATTCACAATCTGAGGTTTTGCCTTACTTGAAATGAAGACTTCTGATACCTCAGGATGATCTATTGAGCTTCTGTCAGCACTGTTAGTTAATAATATCGCATTTACATTGTACCTCTAATGTTATGAAACACCCCAAGTTGCTTCACAGGAGTGTTATCTGACAAAAGTTGACACTAAGCCACATAAGGAGATATTTGGACAGATTACCAAAAGCTTGGGTAGGTTTTAAAGTAGAAAACAGTGGTTCAGAGGTGGAGAGGTTTATGGAGGGAATTCCAGAGATTAGGCCTTCAGCAGTGGAAGCAAGGCCACCAATGGTGAAGTGATTAAAATCAGGGATGCGCAAGAGGTCAGAAAGGAGAAGCGCAGATATCTCGAAGGGTGACAGTGCTGCGGCGGGTTACAGAGATAGGGGGCCATGGAGGGACTTGAGAACAAGGACATTATTTGAAAATAATATCAGAAATACGTGTCCTCTCATGACTTAGTGGGTGAATGGCACTAAGCTATGCAAGTTCTGGAGTTCAATTTCTCTAGTTAATGAGTTAACTAGGGTTAACAATCGAGTTAATATTAGAGTCAACCATCACAGTCCAGGTGGTCTGTGTGTTAGAATAGGCCTAAACGCTCCTGCTGAAGAGGATGAGAGAGGAATAAACAGCCAGGGTCCTGCTCTTGAAATGACTCGCCTGGTCACATGGCTTGCAGGCATCCACTGTCTGGGATCAAAAGTGAAAGATTCCTGCTTGGCTATGTTAGTAGAGGGCTTCTCCCAGCTGTGGGGCAGTAGCCTAGCATGATTCACTGCTTGCAGTAGGAAAGAATATCAAATCAACAGGTTTATGTCGAGGTTTTATTTAATAACCCATTAATGATCCTCTCCACAAACAACACAATAATCCAATGTTTATTTACTGGATAACAGTCAGGGTTAGAAAACCTCCATGGATTTCATTTCCTCTCTACTTGTACAACGGTCCTAAGGAAAGTTCTAGCCTCCCCTAAATCAGTTAAAAATCAATACTTGCACTTATATAGCGCTTTGCACAATCTCATAATGTCACAAAGTGCTTTGCAGCCAATAATATGCCTTTGAAATGTAGTCACTTCTGTAATGTCAGAAACATGGCAGCCAATTTGCACACAGCAAGTTCCCACAAATGACAATGTGATAAACAACCAGATAATCTGTTTTTAGCAATGGTCAGCTCACCAGGGAGAACTCCTCTGCTCTTCTTCAAAACATTGCTGTCAGATCTCTCGCGTCCTCCAAAACCTCAATTTAATGCCTAAATCCAAAAGATGGCAACTCTGACAGTGTAGCCCTTCCTGTGCACCACATAAGGTCAACTCAGATTTTCTGATTCAAATTTCTGAAGTAAAGGCAAGAGTGCGACCAGTTCTGCTATAGCTGACCCTAGCATTGAGCTTGAAACATTCCCCATCTCTGTAACTCAGTACAACACTGGCTCTGTACTTTCCCACTATTACAGTTCTATGGAACCCTTGTTTATATAGGCAATCAAAAACAAATCTGTATAAAATGTTAATACGTCTACCCAAAGCCACTAATATTGCTTTATGATAGGATATTGTGGAAATAAATACTAAAGCAATAGAGGATGTCATAATAATTTAACCCTAGCTGTTGCACGAAGCACAAAATAAACTTTATGGAGGCATTTATAGGCATAGATTGGTGACTGACTTATACATCTGTCAACAACATGTGTTGAACAAGTGATGGTTAAGCCTCCATTTAAACTTATGCATAGAAGAGATAAGAAGATATATTCTCTTCCTTTGCTGAATACCAAGACTATTTCCCTGTGTTATAGTCATACTAACCTTTGGGCTAACATCAGCAAACATTTAAAACATAGCTCAGTTTGCACGTTATCACGACTGCCTCTTCACCTTAATTCCATTCTCAGGGGTCAAAGATAAAGGAGTAGTGTTCAGACTTCCTGTTTATTGAGTTCCATGCAGTTTAGACCCAGTGTTTTTAAAACTGAAGCATTAATATTTCAACAGGACAGCCAGTTGCACCAAAATCTCTGCAGCTGCTACGTTCAAAATGAAAGGGGGAGGTGGGTTTTGTCCCTTTGTACGAGCCTGGTTCCTTTCCTAATCCTTTCATTATTAAACCATTCCTTTCTGAGCTACAGACATGAATTGCCAGAGGAAAAAGATTAATATTAAAGTAAGAAAATTATAAAGCTGATTGATTTTTGAGCACATGTTACCTTGCCCTGACTTATGCAAACTTCCAAACTGGCATATTGCAGTGATCAATGTTAAACCCAGAGGATTGTGCCCAATTGGACTAATTGGGTCTTCTGAGGAGTACATGAATCCTTCATCTCCTTACGACAAAAAGACAATCCTAGAAACAAAGTGGCCTAATTAGAATCAATAATGCCAGGACTAATTACCATCCTATCTAACATTGTGCTTTAAATAACCTCCCATCTACGATAACATTATGACACGCCAGTGTGCATCTGCGCTTTGTGCCTCAGCTGATAAGAGAACGTTGCCTGTGCCAACTCTTGTCACATCAAATAACTTGTCTCCAAGGCCAAAACAAGCTTGAATGAAGAAACGTTGCTGCAAATTCATTGCAACCGGAAGATGCAGTTTCCAATGGGCAGGAAGCTGGAGAGAAATGGGGGCTTCTTTCTCACTCTGACAAACCGTTTATATCAGAGGGTCCACAAGTGAGGTTTGCTGATGGAGCATTGAAGGAAGTCTTGTATTTCTACAACGCCCACTTTCACGATCCCAGGAAACCCCCAAAGCGCCTTTTTTTGCAATGAATACTTGTGAAGCATACTATAATACAGGAAACACAGCAGTCAATTGACTCACAGCAAGCTCCTGCAAACAGCAATGGGTTAAATGATCAGATACTCAGTTTTAATCCAGGCAACAGGGGTCTTGGCTAGAGAAATAGTCGGAGCCCCGTGTCGCCTACTTTGGGGAAAGCCTGTTGAGTTAAGTGCCTCTCAAACACATAAGTGCCCAGTGGTAGGCCTTCCCCGGATAAAGGACCTGAAGGGGTTAGAGGTGGGGGGAGAGTGGTGGGGGGAGCGGGTGGGGGGAGCGGAGTAGGGGCAAAAATCCCACCCCCGAGAGTTATCGGGCAATAGGTAACTGCTCACATTGCAGCTGGCACCACTCGCGGAGCAGTGGCAGCACTCAGGGAACGGTCCAGGGTCGCTGAGCGATACAGGGTACAGGTGAGTGAGGGCTGGGTAGGGGGAGTGTGGTGTGGGGTCGCAGGAGGTGGGGAGGGCTGTCTCAGAGGCAAGGGTCTCCGCAGGTTCTCCATTCTGATACTGGGTCCCTCAATCAGGCACTGAATTCCTTTGAACAAGGGACCCCCTCTCAGAGCCCACAAGTAACCCAACAGGGTTTGTTTTTCAGGCTCCCCCTGTTGCAGCTGCCCTGCCTATTCTGAGTGAATACCAGCAGTGGTGGGAAGGGGCCCTTAAGTGGCACTAATTCCCTCAATTGGTGGCAATGTGAGAAGGCTGTCCATGGACCCTACCACCACACACATAGTTGGGGCAGAGGCAGGAAGATGGTCAGGCTCCCACCCAACGTCTTCCCGCCTAATTAAATGACCCCTCTCCTCCAAATTTGCTTCAGGGAAGGGCGTTAAATTCATCCCATGTTGGTAAAATGGCATTGACTTAGAAGGTCAGCCACTATCTAGTTGATTAGTGGAGCAGGCTCAAGGGGAATGGCCTACACCAGCTCCTATTTCCTATGTTCCTTTAACCTACAATTCAGAGATTCCCCGCATACCCTGGGGCTTTTCAGGTGGGATACCATCCAGATGATTCCCTAGGACAGAGTATGTCTGTGATGCCAGCCGGAGTGGTTGTGGGAATGTCAAGCCCAAGTGAGGGGCCTATCTGACCCCAGGGCCCTTGGGGAGGAGGGGGTATAGTCCAACCAAGGGTTGGATGGGGTGGGGTTGCTTCAGTTCCAGTGTCCTGGAGTTCAAGGGGAGGTCTTGAAGGGACCCAGTTACATGGTCCTGGGCTGTGGGTGGGTCCAGCCCTGATGTCCAGAAGCTCAAGGTCAGTGTTGAGCTCAGGAAAAGTTCAGAGGCCTCACGGAGGGGATGAGAGACCTGGGAGGGGGATGATAGTCACTGACCTGGGTTGGAGGAGGTTGCGCAGAGGCCTTTTAGAGGATGGCCGGGAAAGGGTGATTGAAGGCTCAGCCTAGGGATGGGGGTTGTCAGAGGCTTTGCAGGGAGGTAGGGGTGAGATCGTAAGGGTTGGGGGGGATGTTTCTGCTCACAGAGATGTTACCATGCTGGATCCAGCAGATATCATCACTGAGGTACTGATCCAGCATTCCCTCGCCTCAGTTTAGCCGTGTTCAATTTTAAACAGTGAATAAAAATGAGGCACACAACTTTGTTATAATATTTAAGGCAAAAACCTGTTTCCTTGTTGTGGCTTGGTCACTCGCAGCCACCAACAACTCCCCATTTTGCCACTGTTAAAACCTAAGTGGGTGTGATTCAGATATTTAACACTTCAATACCCTCCCCACCCTCATGCCCCAAACATGCTTATCCTTTGGGGTTAAAATTCTCCCAATTATTTGATAAGTATGAGCCAAGGGCACCAACAGATAACCCCCCATGCTTATTAAAAACAGTACTATGGAATCTTTCATGTCCATCCAAGACAACAGACAAGACCTCAATTTAACACCTTAACCAACAGCAAACACATCCAACAGTGCAATGCCCCCTCAGTATTGCACTGGAATTGAGCCTAGATTTTTGAGCTCAAGTCTCTCAAGTGAAAATTGTACCCACAACTCCACAGATGCCACCTGACCTACTGAGTATTCCCAGCATTTCTGTCTAACACGAGGTGTTGTTATGATACAGCAGTTGGTAAAGGCTGAGTTGTTTAAATCCCAGTGGGAAACTTGAACAACTGTCATAATCTATATTTTCAATTGGTATGTTTGAGATGCAGATCTGAATTCAGGAATAAGACCACCAAGCCTCAAGAGGTTTTAATATAAACTAAATTAAACATTTATTAATTTAAGAATGTCTACATGTCTACAAATTACTACCACAATAATTTTTAAACAAATCACCAGATTGATCACTCCCAGGTAAATTTTCACCAAGGCAACAATAGCCCATAGACTTTATACTGACACCAAGCAAAGCAATTTGACCGTACAAATTCAAAATGAGGTCCCTTGCAATTTGGTTCCTTTGCAGACACAGTTGTAGGGCTTACAGGCTGCTTAGATCTTATATGCCTCTGACCTGCACACACAATCTCCTCTCAGGTCAGACCTAGTTTCCCCTTTTAATGTAAATTTTCATTGTATCACTAGGTCTTTGAACTCCATCTCTTCTAACAATAAAACCCCTTTCATAGCACCCATTCCATTAGTAATATAAACACATTGCTTGGTGTCTCCTAGCTAAGTGCAAGATTTTACTCCCTTCTTTTGAACGGTTTATTCAACAAATGTAAATGTACTCTTTACCTTCTAGTCTTATGTTTCTCTAATTAATATCTCGAACTATTATATGTCAAAGCACCCTGACTAGCTGGCTTTAATCTAATTAAGCCCTCCCCCACCACACCCCAAAACACACACACACACACACACACACAGACCCTACTACAAGTCCAATTTCAAAATGATTTCCAATAGCATTAGGTACATTAATATCTTCATGACAGTGTGATACCATGATTGGACAGTGCTTGCTGAACAATCCTGAGTGTGCTAGGAATTAGACTGACATCCAATTTAAGATTATTGGTCAGGCTCACAATGTAGCTCACTTACACTTGCTAGAAGCTACAAATATTCATACGCAGGGACCTGTCCTCTGCAGGCAAAAGGAACATGTCCAGGCATTGCGCCTTTTTTGAATTAAACAAAGCACAGGGGACAACAACTCCTGAGTAAGAACTCCAATCAGAGTTGACTTATCAGTCGGTCAGCACATTTTTCTCATGCAGTATAAATTGTTGCTTCCTTTGAAATTTAGCATTCTTGCATCTGTCCTGATGAGTGCATGATGTAAAGCTTTAACAACATGTCTCACTTTTTCAACAATACTCGTTTTCTGTTTTCTTTCTGCAGTGGCCAATGTTTGATTGATTCTTATATCAATAGGTGAGTTGACAGCAAGTTCATCAAAGGTGATTTTTAATGTTTAAACTTAGGAGGTAGACCTCATCTATTGCCCATCCCTGTTGCCCTAAGAAGATGGCGGTAAACCTACTCATTGAACTGCCAAAAGTCTTGTGGCATTCCCAAATGGTGTCAGACAGGGGACTCAGGGGCAATGATCCAAACAATTTCCAAGAGCTTCAGAGAAGACACAGCAAAAATACACAAATTATTCCATGGAGAATGAGCCAAGTGAGTAATAAAAAAATCCTTGAGATGTATAGTTTAGAGATACAATACTTAAAGGAGCAAAGGGCTGGAAATCTAAACTCTAGACAGAAAATTCTAGAAATGCTCAGTAGGTCAACCATCATCTGTGAAGAGAGTCTGTGCGACATGCTGAGTATTTCCAGCATTCCTGTTTCTATTAACAATTAAAGGGTGGTGGGGAGGGTGCGGTGTTAATCATATAAAATATTAAGTGACTTGGATATGTTAAATAATACAACATGGATACAACATGGCCAAATTGCCTCAGCTGTAGCCACAGGAGGAGGCCAGTGAAATCACTAAGAGAAGGCCTGAAGCATGGGTATGACAGAATGTGGGGGAAAGCCCTCTGCGTGTGTGTGTGTTCTGGTGGGGGGGCATGGGTGGTGAAGGAGGGGGAAGGGGTGAATGTTCAGAACTCAATGGTGGACTTTCCTGAACTAGGATTCCTAGTTTGGCCTTAGTGAGGGACGAAGTCTCCCCTTATGAAGTCGGATTGGGACAGTTATATTGCAAAAGGGATAAAACATCAAGAAGCCAAATTACTTTTATCTTCATTGCTTTCCTTCTAGATTTGTGTCAGCATGGTGGCCTGGATGTTTACAGAGATTTGAGAAGGGAGCGCAGTGATGGGTGGGGGAGTGGAAGCAGTAAGCTGGCGGGCTTGGTGATAAGGAAGACCTGCCAAATTTAATGGCAGGACCTCATTGTGATTTTTGTATTTCATTTCCTAGCCAGCTGCAGAAGGCGGGGATCGGAGACTATCGGGAACATGGTCTCCGATAATCGGGAAAGATCAGGGTTTGATGGGGTTGGGGGTGGCAAATGGAAGGAAGGGAGAAAGAGGAAGGCAGGGGATTAGGGGAATGGTAGATCTGAGCCCAGAAATTAAAGCGAGGTAAAGATCAGGGGTTTGGGGGAAGAGGGTGCGATCACAGCAACGGGAAGAGGCTGCTACCAGTAGAATGTTTGCTTGACAAGCCAGGGGCAAATAGCCCTGGATCTCCCAACCCACAAGCAGTGCTGCAAAAAGCACCAACCTGCTTGAACCTGGCTGCTCCTGTCCTCATTTTGCTGCTGGATTTCCAGAGACCTGGGAAACGAGGCAGCCGTTACATTTAAATCAGGCTGTCAATTGCACTTTGGGAAGCTGGGTTTAAATATAATGATGAGGAATTCCACTTCTGAGGGACAGGATGCGGACGTGCCATGCAACCCACCACCACACATATCGGGGCACGCACGTACAAGGCTGGTTGGCATCTTGTTTCACCAGTTTCCTTTTATTTCTAACGCCCTTCTGACTCTATGCCAATCATCATGACCCCACAATAATAGCAGAATCAAAGATGACATATTTCCCAAATTCACCCTTTAGTCATCAGATCAGCCCCATAATCAAATGGACATCCTTGCTCTGCATCACCAATTGTTCATTAAGATCTGTCAGAACACTTACTTCGACTTGACAAAAACATAATGACAAATACACTCTCGAAACACACTGTCAACAGATCTGGCCTTTTTTTTTGCCCCTTACACTTAGAAACTTAAGGCTGGAAATTCATCTCGGACTACACCACCTGTTTTGCACTATCGCATGAGCCAAATATCTGGCTCTTGTACTCTGCATCTAATTTATTATTTTCTCCCTATTCTGAGAGGAAGGAAACATTTCAAGTTTCCTTTGCGCCTTTTGATAGATGCACTTGGAGATTTCTTTTGAAACCAAACTTCATTCATCAGAACAAAGGAGCTGTTGACAAATTTCCAAAAATAGGAAATAACAAAATAAACAAGTAATGTGTACTGTGACCATAAAAATCCAAAGAAGTCACTCCAAAATAAAGAAAATAAAATCCTGAATTAGAAACATTCTCAATTACACATATACATTTATTAATGCTTCTTCTGTTCATCTACAATTAATTTTTGTTGGGGTCCTTTAACAGGCATTAAGACTCTACTTTGTGTATTAAAGGGATTGATATCTGTTTTAGGAATGAGCCTGGGCTGGTAAAAGGTACGGCCTCATAAATTTAGCAGCAAGAACATCATTCTTGCATTCCTAGGGCAACTTTCACAATCTTTGTGATTACACTGTGTGGTGGATGGACAGACAAGTGGCAGGTGATGTTCAATGCAGAGATGTGTGAGGTGATTAATTTTGGCAGAAAAAATATGGCGAGACAGTATAAAATAAAGGGAGAACCTCTAAAGGAGACGCTGGAACAGAGGCACCTTGGTGTATATGTACATGGGTCATTGAAGATGGCAGGGCATGTTGCGAGAGCAGTTAATAAAAATATAGTATCTTAGGCTTTATTAATAGGGACGTTGAGAGTAAGGAGGTCATGTTGAGCTTATAAAAGACACTAGTTAGGCCTCATCTGGAGTACGGCATCCAGTTCTGGGTGCCATACTTGAGGACGGATGTAAAAGCTTTGGAGAGAGTACAGAGGATATTCACAAGAATGATTCCTGGGTTATAGAGCTGTAGCTTTGGGGATAGATTGGAGAGGTTGAGACTCTTTCGTTGGAGAAAAGGCGGCTGAGAGAAAACCTGATAGAGGCATTCAAGATCTTGAGGGACAGGGTAAATAGTGAGAAACTGTTCCCACACAAGAGAACATCAAGAACTAATAGAGCACAGATTCAAAATAATTGGCAAAAGGAGTAAATGTGATGTGAAGAAAAATGGTGTCACCCAGAGGGTGGTTGGAGTCTGGAATGAACTTCCTGAAAGGGTGGTGAAGGTAGTTTTGATCGAGGCATTCAAAAGGGAATTGGACTGCTACCTAAAGAGAGAGAATGTGCAAGGTTACAGGGATAAGGCAGAGAAGTGGGACTAGGGGGAATGCTCTTTCAGAGAGCCAGTGCAGACTCGATAGGCTGAATGGCTTCCTTCTGCACTGTAAAGATACTGAGTGCTTTACACCCAATGAAGACATTTTGGAGTGTAGTCATTGTTGAATTGCAGCAACCAATTGTGCACAGCAAGGTCTCACAAATCAGCAACACGACAATGTTCTTCGAGCCTGCTCTGCCATTCATTATGATCATGGCTGATCATCCAACTCAATAGCCTGCTCCCGCTTTCTCCTCATACCCTTGATCCCTTTTGCCCCAAGAGCTATATCTAACTCCTTCTTGAAAACATATAATGTTTTGGCCTCAACTAATTTCTGTGGTAATGAATTCCACAGGCTCATCACTCTCTGGGTGAAGAAATTTCTTCTCATCTCAGTCCTAAAGGGTCTACCCTGTATCCTCAAACTGTGACCACTGGTTCTGGACTCCCCCACCATCGGGAACATCCTTCCTGCATCTACCCTGTCTAGCCCTGTTAGAATTTTATAGATTTCTGTGAGATCCCCCCTCATTCTTCTGAACTCCAGCAAATATAATCCTAACTGACTCAATCTCTCCTCATATGTCAGTCCCCATCCCAGGAATCAGTCTGGTAAATCTTCGCTGCACTCCCTCTCTAGCAAGAACATCCTTCCTCAGATAAGGGGACCAAAACTGCACACAATATTCCTGGTGTGGTCTCACCAAGGCCCTGTATAATTGCAGCAAGACATCCCTGCTCCTGTACTCGAATCCTCTGGCTATGAAGGCCAATATGCCATTTGCCTTCTTTACCGCCAGCTACACCTGCATGCTTACCTTCAGCAACTGGTGTACAAGGACACCCAGATCTCGTTGCACATTCCCCTCTCTTGATTTATAGCCATTCAAATAATAACCTGCCTTACTGTTTTTGCTACCAAAGTGGATAACCTCACATTTATCCACATTATACTGCATCTGCCATGCATTTGCCCATTCCCTCAGCTTGTCCAAATCACACTGAAGTATCTCTGCATCCTCCTCACAGCTCACCCTCCCACCCAGCTTTGTGTCATCTGCAAATTTGGAGAAATGGGATCTTTTGCATCCACCCAAATGGGGCCTTGGTTTAATGTCTCATCCTCTGACAGTGCAGCTCTTCCTTGATACAATGTGAGAGTGTCAGCCTAGACTTTTGTGCTTAACCCCACAGTGGGACTTGAACCCAGAACATTGTGACGCAGATGCAGGAGTGTCAACAACTGACCCACATCTGACACCCATAGGCCGGAATTTTCCAGCCCCTCCTGCCGGAAGGGAATCATCTGGTCCCGCTGAAGTAAATGGACAATTGGAATGGCTTGCCAGATTTGCTGGCTCCAACCCCACCACTGGAAAACTCACCTTATAGTTATTGTCCATGGACACAGCATAACTTGTTCCTTTTGTTTGAAAGAGTACCATGGGATTGTTTACATGGGGAGGCCAGACTGGGCTCCAGTTTAATGTCTGATTAGAAATATGCACCCTGACTGAGCAGCACTCCCCCAGTACAGCAGCGGAATGTCAACCAAGGTTTTGCTATGGGACACAAACCCATAATTCGGAGGTGAGAGCTAAATCAGTACAGCTAAATCGGGATATATTTTAGCCCGGTTTACAGATGAAAATTGGGTGCATTGCATTCTAATTTCTACCCCATAGACTTTAAATCTGGTGCTAATGCCTCCTAATTGCTGAAACAGTACATTCCCATGGCCAACACATACCAGCCATCACCATCACCATCACAATGTGACTACCTTCTCTGTTGCTTAAAAACATCAACACAAAAGAAATAGGACATGGGGTCAGCTGTATGGCCCCTCAAACAATGATAATATAGTTGACCTTTGCCCTCAACTCACTTTCTTGCCCAATTGCCACATCCCTTGAATCTTTTGGAATCCAAAATTCTATTGATCTCAGTCTTGAATACACTCAATGACGAAGCATCTCCAGCTCACTGGGGCAGAGAGCTTCAAAGATTCGCCCATCTCTGAGTGAAGTAATTTCTCATCTCCAAAATGGCCAGCCCCCTTATCCTGAAGAATGTCCCCTAATTCTAGATCCTCCAGCCAGGGGATACAGTCTCTCAGCATTGACCCTGCTAAAACCTGTCAGAGTGGTATATGTTTCAGTAAGATCACCTCTCATTCTTCTCAATTCCAACGAGCTAAGACATCTTGCTGGCAAGGGGATCGAAGATTATGGGGCATAGTTCATTCTACTCAATCTCTCCTTATAGGGCAATCCAGGTTGCCATGCCAGAGCCTCTTTAGCAGTTACTAGTTTACCCCACATGACAACTGAGGCCTAGCTGTGGGTGGACAGTATTTATGTTTAGGCTTAATTTCATTCCTTAGTTACAACAAGATTGGGGAACAATTTATATAAGCCAAGGGAAATCCATGTACAATGCGATGTAAATCACATAAAGATGATAAGCATACCTATTGTCACACTATCCAGACTAACAACTCCTTAACATGTACAATTTCCTTTATTGGCATTTCTAAATTGCCAAACATTACAATGCACATCTTTATTAGGAGTTCATACAGGGAGCTCCCATGCAGTTGTGAACAGTGCGCCATTCAATATTTTATGCTAGACATGATTGCCAACGATTCAGTGTTTTAATCAACATCTGGGCTTGAACAAAGAATGCATTTAAAAGAAGCCAATCAAATAATTAACAATGACATTTAAACAATTCCTCTTTACTGAAAAGCGGACTCAAACACTTCAGTCACTGCTCTACAATTGTCAAAAACATCTGTTTGTTCTTCTGGTCCCATAGCATATGAATATTTACTGCCTCAGTCTCCTTCAAAAAAATCACTTCAATGATTAACCATAAGCTTTTTTGTTTCTTACAGAGGGGTCATTCATTAGGTGGAACCTTGTGCTCTCATCTTGTGTGAGCTTGGAGGTGGGAAGGCCGTGTGATTAGGCAGGATGGTGATGTACAGGAATCTTGCTGCCTTCCCGCCTCCACCCCAATTAAGTTCTGGGAGGGAAGACCCAAGGTTGACCTTCCCACCACACTGCCATTTGAGGCCCATAAGTGGCCAATTAATGACCAATTAAGGGCCTCATCCCAACTCTGCTGGTATAACCCAACTGTAAAGGCTTGGCCTAAATAGCCAAGTGGTTATGGTACTGGGTTTGTAACCCCAAGTGCAAGAGTTCAAATCTCACAATGGCAAAACTATCAAGAGTTCAAATCTCATAATGGCAAACTATGAAACAATGTAACCTCATCTAAATAGGAACAGATGGAAATGTGTTTGTACTTGAAAGAGTTATAACCCAACTGTAAAGGCTTGGCCTAAATAGCCAAGTGGTTATGGTACTGGGTTTGTAACCCCAAGATCAAGAGTTCAAATCTCACAATGGCAAACTATGAAACAATGTAACTTCATCTGAAACAAACGGAAATGTGTTTGTACTTGAAAGAGTTATAACCCAACTGTAGGTGGGCCTGTTGCCATGTATGCGAGATGAACCTGTGCAGGCTGCTTGTCAGTTCCAGGGTTTTGCGGAGTGGGGGGTGGGGTGGAATGGGTCACTTGATCAAAGGTGCTCCATGTCTGATCGAGAGGCTCGATATTGGGAAAGGGGAGCCCGTTGAGAGCCAGCCCACTGTGCCCTTGCTGCTAAACCCCTTCCCCCCACCATTACTTACCTGCGGCCTGGGTTGCTCTCCAGCCTGGGACTCTGGTGTCCTTCCAGCAGCAGCCACAGTCTCTCCTGTAGCACTGTCGGACTCTGATTGACCTGCAGCTCTCAGTAGGTAAGTTTTATGTCTTGGGTAAATGGGTTCGTTGGCCAACCGAACTCTAACTGCACGCCTTCCTATGTTCTCATCAATTACTGCTTGCAATCAATAACAAGGAGAGACTGATGTAAGAATAAACAGTGAATGGTTCATTGAGACATAGGCCAGAATTTTTCCTCGTCGGGCGGGCTCGGCAGGAGTGGGCGGGGACAGCCGGGAAGCCGACTGCCGCCTGCAATCGGCTCCGCTCCGCGATTTCACATAGTTGGGCCAATTAAGGCCCATCCTGCATGGATGGCAAGCCCCTGTGTGGGCAGAGCAAGGAGGGAGAATGGGCCTGGCGCACAGTTCACGCATGCCCGCGAAGGAGCGTTTCAATCTCCCTGAGGCACAGAGCTGCCTCAAGGATTTGAAACGATTTTTAAAAAAATTAATAAAGACCTTAAAAAATTTTTAAAACATGCCCTCTTATGTGACTCTGACATGTTTTTGATTCAAAAATAAAGGTTTTAGTCAATGTTAATTTGCTTTAGGAAACCTCATACTGCTCGTGGATGAGGTTTCCTAAAAAACATAAAGGCCACTTGGCCTTTTCACCTGCCCGCCAACTGTAAGGTTGGATGGGCAGCGTTAATTTGATTTTAATTGCCTTGAAAATGGCCTTAATAGGCCTTTCAATTATCGGCAGTAACAGCCATCTCTGGCGCACGTTCACCAAATGAAATATTGAGCGAGTGCGTGATGACATCAAGATGCACACCTGACGTCATCGCATGTTGGGCATGCGCTCGCACGTCGAATGTAAAATTCTGCCCATAGGGCAGAGCACCAGATCATACGTGCTCACTCAGAAACCTCCAGAACTAGACTTAATGTTCCCAGTTGCCCACGCTGTACAGTGATTCATCAGTGCTGTCACATGATCAATACACTCACATTCTCTTAAAGGACAGGATACTTCACTTTACTAGAGTAAGACTTCCAAGTTCCCTCAGGGTCATGATTCCAGGGGAAGGCCCACCACTGGCCTCACCATTGCCTGATTGGCTTGTGTTTCAGCTGGTCTTCCAGAAAAGAAGCAGCGCAGTTCCCTCGCTAGCTCTCCAGCCAGCAGGAAAGACCCCCAACACCTCGACAAGATTCTGTCCATCCTCAGCAATTTCTGCGTCAAATATTGCATAGTCCAAATTGAAGAATGAAGTTTCTTGCTTTCTGGCCCAATAATGTGCTCCAACCCCAACAGTGACAGAAATAGAAACAGATTTTACAATAATTTCCAAGAGGGAGCCGGATATGTACTTCAAGAAGAGAAAACTGCAGAGTTATGGGAAAAAAGCAAGAGAAAGGAACAAATGGGATAGCTCTTTCAAAGAGCCATCGCAGGCTCTGTGAACCAAATGGTCCCCTTCTGTGCTGTACCATTCTATGACTCTATCATTCCATGATAATATCTCTTACATGTAGAGCATGAATGTTTTACATCTAAATACTAGTTCAATGTGTGGGGTTGTTAGTTTGGTATTAATGGCAAACATTGAGCAGTTTTATATTGCGCATTCATACAAAATAGTAGATTGACTAATATTTGCTGAATTTGTCTCACCTTTGATCCTGGCAGCTGGCAAAGGAAGAAGCCTACATATGTTCATGCCCAATTTAAAAGCAAGCCTGAGAAGTGAACAGAGTGTCTGACTCATTGTGCCAACCAGTCTGCTTGCAGGGTGATTTTCCCACAATTATGTAAACAAAAACACAGAAGGAGAGCCAGGTATCAGGGGGTAGCACTCTATCTGAGTCCAAGAGGTTATGGGCTCAAGTTTCACTCCAGCAGCTTAAGCACAATTCCTAGGCTCACACTTTGAGTGCAGTACTGAGGGAGTGCTGCATGGTCGGAAATGTTATCTTTCAGGTAAGACATCAAACCACGGCACTGTCTGCCCTTGTGGGGTAATTTAAAGATCTCATGGTACTCCTTTGAAAAAGAGCAGGGAATTCTCCTTGGTGTCCTGGTCAATATTTATCACTCTACTAAGACCAGTGAAACAAACTATTTGCTCATTTATCACTTTGCTATTTGTGGGAGCTTGTTGTATATGTTTCTGACATTGCTGCACTGATGGCAACACAAGAAGTATTCAACTGACTGTAAAGTGCTTTACAGAGACATATTTTCAGCAAAGTGGTGTAGTGGTAATGTCACTGGGCTGGTGATTTAGGCTATTGCTCTAAGGACATGGGTTCAAATCCAATAATAGCAGTTAATGAAATTTAAATTCAATGGGTGGAATTGTCCCAGATTTGCACAAAGTGTGGTAGCAGGTAGGAAAGCATTACTTTACTGTCAGCTGCAATAGTGGGTTTTCACACCATATCCTCCCATTAATTGTATCCTGCCTCATTAATTATGCAGCCAAAGGAAATATCCCGTCTTGCTGGCAGGCAGCCTCCGATTTGCCCACCATGCCATTACCTCACTGCTTCTTCACTCTGAGTGCTATATTTAAACTGTAGCCGTGCACACACTTCTCAATGCTTGCAGCCCAGGACAGCTACAGTGAAGACATTTTCCCAAAAGCTGAGAAGACTGCAGTCCCCTAATTCACTGACACATCCCTGGGGTGCCTTCTGGATGCTGTGGAGGCCCACTGCGATGTCCTCTACCCTCGATCTGGCCACAGGAGGCCCATCAGCCTCATCACTCTGGTTTGGGAGGCGGTTGCAGAGGTGGTCAGTGCCAATGCTGCACATAAGGAGTCGGCTATCCAGTGCAGAAAGAGGATGAATGATCTCATCCGTGCCATCAGAGTAACTCAGCCATCTCATCACTTTAAACTCACGCACTCACAAACCCATCACACATTCACTGGCATCTCACTCACTGCCAACTCAAGGGACATTACCACTCACTCTCTCGCACACACCCTCACATCTCCATCTGGCCTGATCTCCTCTGGAGACTGCCTCCTCAGCAATGATCATCTTGAAGCCACTTGCACAGATCAACTTGTGTCCCCACACACACCCTGGGACACCCCCTTCCCCAGTAATGCCCTAGACCAGCAGCCTCTTCCCTTGTCTGAGGCCACTTCTCCCCCTTCCCCAAGCAAACCCTAGTCATACAGACACTGAAAAGCCATCCCCGCCTTACGTCTGGCCTGGTAGGTAGAGACCTGCCCGTGAGCCCCCTAAGAAATGATGTGGTGCTGCCGGCAAAGCCTGACACTGATGATTTTGGGTGCTGCCTGAAGCAAGGTAAGCAAACAAACCTCAAAGCCTGAGCGAAGTGCAGCTCATCAGTAGCGAGTCGTTTATGTACAGTGTGAACACATCGACGTGGTGCCTGGATGATCCAGCATGGGGGAGGATGATTCTGGCAAGCAGAGTTTATAATGAGATGCTAAAGTATTGAAATTAGGTTCCCAAAGTGTGGCGGTGGGAAACACGGCCTGCCATTGATGGGTGGAGCGGACGATCGCAAGCTGGTTTCACGGCAGTGGGAAACCGATTTTTGGCCTTCTCGCCGTATTGTCCAGCCTGCCATGATGCCCGACGCCAACGTGGACTGAAAATTCTGGCCAATGAGTTTATAAACCTGGAATTGAAAGCTAGTCTCAGTTAGAGCAGCCATTGGAACAATCATTGATTGTCATAAAAACCTACCTGGTTCACTAATGTCCGTCAGGGAAGGTGACCTGTATCCTTTCCCGGTCTGGCCTGCATGTGACTCCCCACAGCCACATGGTTGACTCATAACTGCCCCTCTGAAATGGCCAAGTAAGCCACTCAGTTCAAGGGCAGTTAGGGATGGGCACCCACCTCCCATCAAAGAATTGAAAACAAAATGTCCTGAGTGCTATCTTTAGTCAGATTTAGTAACAAAAAGTCAGTGTCTTTGAGGCAGTGTCCTAGTGAGCTCCTGCAGCCATAGAGAGCAAAGAGGTGAGATCAGCCTGTACTAGTACAGGTTCATAGCGATTGGCACTCTGTCTTACGTACACAATGCTTTTTTTTCCCTCCACTGACTTCAATGAAAGAAAATCAGGCACATTGAGAATGTAGCTGCTGATTCATTATCAGCCCATTTTATTTTCCTGTCGAGGGCCAATTTCACTGCCATTATTCTTGTAAGATCTCAATAGTAAACTACTAAACAGTTAAGCAGATTTTGTTCAAGCTGTAATGACTTTGTTGCTCCCTTAACCAACTGTGAAACTGTCAAGTACTGTTTCATTAGTTCAAACTTGGAAGTGTTCCTGCCATATACCATCAGAAGTGTGCAGTCAACTTTCTCGAAGCATGTCTGTCTGGAAACAATTGCAGAATCCTCTTCCATCATGAACTTTTAACCCTCGTCTATGTTTGACAAACGGATCAGTTTAAATGGTTTATGTAGCATTTTTTGAAGAATTGTGCAATGTTGCTGAAAAAGGAGGCATGTTCTCAAAGCTCCTCATCTTGCACTGATCAGGGCAGATGAATAAATGCCAAATTCCGTTTATATCCATGTGCATTCACAAAGATATCTTGAATTTTCAACAGTTTGCTCTTAATTGCCTCATGTGCAGTTTATACATTTAAAATACTCAATGGGAAACAACAGATTTAAATCCATTTTATTCCACGATGAGGAATTCAGAACTCATTATGAGTGAGATAGCAAGGCATATGTTTGGGGTGGTTTAACTTCCCCTGTGTTGTGGGCTAGCTGTCGAAGATGCCTTCTTTTGCATGATTTGCAGCCCTACCTTCCCGCACAGGTGGATGTAAAAGATGCCGTGGCACTATCTGAAGGAGATCAGGGTGTCCTGGTCAATATTTATAACCTAATCAGCATCACAAAAAAACACAGATTATCTGGTCACTATCACATTGCTGTTTGTGGGAACTTGCTGTGTTTTATTTAGCCACGGCATTTCCTGCGTTACGGCAGTGACTGCACTTCAAAATGATTTCATGGCTGTAAAGCACTTTGTGACATCTGGTCATCGAGAAAGCGCTATATAAATGCAAGTCTTTCTAAGTGTTTTAAATTTAATTTGAAGCATCACACCGCTGGAGAGACAGCCGCTTGCTGTGTAGCAGCCTTAAAACAACTGACAGAGCATTGTGAGTTTGGGACATCAATTAATGACATATTAAGAGCCAGAATGATAATGAGGATATTTCTGAACTTGTTCCTACTGGGGTGCCTAGTGGACAGATAACTCCTGAGAAGGAAGCCACAGATAAACCGTCCGAAGTCATAGAACCACAATGGTCGACACATTTGAGAGACTGAATTTGTAAACCGTTTATTTATTGTAAATAGTTAATATAACGCAAAATGTACTTTCAAGTAAAGGGGGAGGGATGTGGTAATCTGAGGTCTATTACATCTTTCAGAGAATATGAGCAAATTGACCACGTGACTGTAAGATCCAATAGCTGTGTCGTGGAGGCTACCAAGTTAATGTTACACTAGGGTAGGGTCTGGCTGGAGAAGAACACATCATGTCAGCGCTCTGTTGTCTGTGTAAATAAATAACACGTGCTTCATTTCATTTTGGTCTCTGCATCTGTAGTATATTGTAATTGACTCACCTGCCGACAGATAAATGTGCAACCAGTTTGTGAGCAAAATGACCCCATAGTAGAACATAACAGCCCTGTATCCATTGGGATATGTCTGAATAGCATTGTCATTGAAGTAAAAACCGTCATTGCATTTAGTTTCTATGCCACTGAGTCTCTCCAGATGTAGCAATAGTTTTCTTTTCCTCGAAATAAAGAAACACAGGATGAAAGCAGGGGTATTATCATAGAATGATATAGCACAGAAAGAGGCTATTTGGCCCATCGAGTCTGTGTCAGCTCTTCCGAGAACAATCCAGCTCCCCACGCTTGAGCCATATCCTTGCAATTTTTTTCTCAATGAAGTAGTTAACCATTTTCCTTAATTTTAAATCTACTATTGAGTCTGTATCCATAATTCAGGCTTTGTTGCTGCAATGATAACGTATGCCCAGTGCAGGAATGATGAAGTGATGTGTTGTTCTATGAGACATTAATCCGAAGCCCTGTCTGTTCTCTCAGGTGCATGTAAATGATTCTGTGATACTATTTCGAAGAAGAGCAGGGGAGTTCTCTCTGGTATCCAAGCCAGCATTCACCTCTCAACTTAATCACCAAAAAATATCTGATCAGTTTCACGTTAGTATTTGTGGAATTTTGCTGTACACAGATTGGCTGCAGTGATTCCTACATACAACAACAGCCACTCTTCAAAAAAGAGTCCTTCATTGACTGTAAAGCACTTTGAGATGCCCCAGATTCATATAAGGCACTATATGAATGCAAGTTCTTTCTCTATAAGTTGGCAGGTCTGGTCAAATCAGTGCCAGCTGAAGGTGGAAAATGTTAAGCAAACACTTCTGTGCATGAAGACAATCAATGAACGATCTTTTTCAGTTGCCAGTAAGCACACCTACTTTTACTAACCTATTATAATAATTCAGAAATATCCTGATTATCACTCTTATGTGCTCAGCTCTTCTGCTGCCTGGAACCCTTCTTGCCCCGCTCTCACCTCAAGTATTCAAATGCCTTCCTGGTTGGTCTCCCACCTTCCAACCTCCATAACCTCCATTCCAGCAGGAGGCAATGGTGGTGTAGTGGTATTGCGTTAGTATTCCAGAGTAATGCAGTGGGGACCCATGTCTAAATCCCACCAGGGCAGATGGTGGAACTTAACTTCAATAAAAATCTGGAATTAAAGGTCTGATGATAACCACAAAAAAAAACATTGCTGATTGTTGTAAAAACCCATCTGGTTCTCTCTGCTGTCTTTACCTGGTCTGGCCTACATGTGACTTCAGATCCACAGTGCTGTGGTTGACTCTTAAATGCCCTTTGATATGCCACTCTGTTGTATCAAAGCACTACAGAAAAGTTCCCTCCCTCACAGCACTGTGGGTGTACCTACACCATATGGCCTGCAAGCATTCAAGAAGGTGTCTCACCACCACCTTCCCAAGGACAATTAGGGATCAGCAACACCCACATCCTGTGAAAGAATAAAACAAATCTCCTTATATGACTAGGTGTCAAATTTTATCTGTTAATGCTGCTGTGAAGGACCTTGGGATGCTTTTATTACATTAAAGACGTTATATGAATGCAAGTTGTTATGGGGGGTCATTCACTTACAATTGTAATGGCAATTATAACAATAGTGTAGCACGAAACCGTTCAAGCAAACACGACTGATATCTGAAAGCCACTTATTAAATGCGGATAGGCATTTCTTCAAGTACAAGAGAGGTGACATTTATACTGGTGTGACATAGTTGACAGGGACATTCATTATTAATAAAACAATATAAAAATAAAGTGCTGGTAATATTCAGCAGGTCTGGCAGCATCTGTGGAGGGAGAAATAGTGTTAACGTTTCAAGTCGAATATGACTCCTCTTCAGAGTTGAACGGAGGTAGAAATGTGATGAATTGTATGCTGCTGAAAGTGGGGGGCAGGGGGAGGAAGAACAAAAATGCATGTCTGGGATTGGGTAGAAGATGGAGGGATAAAATAACGAAGGTTTCATGAGCAAAAACCAAAAGGGAGTGGTAATAGTTATAGAACCATAGAACCATGGAAAAGTTACAGCACAGAATGAGGCCATTCGGCCCATCTTGTTCATGCCAGCCCGAGGACACCCAGGTGCCCTTTCTTATCCCACCTTCCTGCACCAGACCCATAGCCCTGCAGCTTACAGTACTTTAGGTGCAGATCCAGGTAGTTTTTAAAAGAATTTAAAGTTTCTGCCTCTACCACCAACTTGGGCAGCGAATTTCAGACACCCACTACCCTCTGTGTAAAAAAGTTCTTCCTCATGGTCCCCTACACCCCCCTTATAATAAAGAAACAAAGCATTGGTCCAGAGTGAGTGTTAATAGTTGAATAAAGGCTGCTCTTTTCGTTTTATTTCGGATTTCCAGCATTCTTAGTGTTTTCGTTTTATTTCAGTGATCTTCTCCCCAAGCCTGTCGAGTTGTAGATCTCCCATGTGGTTACTTCCTACATCTGCTGGACTCTCCGTGTAACAGTGGGCTGCCCTTCATGCCCAGAGGACATTTCGTTCGAGCTATCCACAAAAACATGAAAGGTCATCCTCCTTCTTGCTCTCTCAATTGTTTGATAGCTGCAGCATATCAGAACATCAAACAAAAAAATCATTGTGGAGATACATTTCTGAACTTGGTTTGATGGGTGGGAAAATTTCAGGTGTAGTTTATTGATCTGCTCTGCTGGTGAGAAGAGTGCAAACTCAGACAAAATGCAAGTAAATTGGCATGTTGCTGTAAGTTAGTTAAAATGGGCATCTCACTATTCATCATTCTATGCCCTACTTTTATTAATTGATAAACACATTGGTTTAACTAGTTTTATAAACTGAAACAGTGAATCATTGGAAAGTTTTAAGCTGTTGATACCTCTCAGCAGATATAACTCTTACACTCTTACTATTGGAGAAGTTTTCCAGGAAATGTTTCCATTCAATGTCGGGAATGAGCTCCAAGTCATTTCTACAGCCAAACAGACTTAACTGGACCAATTGGTTTGACTTTGATCTTTAGCCTTCAGATGGTACTTCCACTTTGGTAACCGTGGCAACATATTTCAACACAGACCCTCTGAAATTGCCTTATCTGAGGCCTTATTGGGTTTGAAAGATGATATTATGTATTAAGAATACACCCTAGAGATTCATACAATGATACAACACAGAATGTGGCAATTCAGCCCATTGTGCCTGTGCTGTCTCTTTGAAAGAGCTATCCGATTGGTAGCATTCTGCTGCTCTTTCCCCATTGCCCTGCAAATTTCTCCATTTCAATTGTATATTCAGTTCCATTTGAAATGCTCATCTCCCTACTTGACTGTTATTATTGAATCTGTTACCACTACCATTTCAGGCAGTGCATTGCAGATCACAACAACTCACTGCATAAAAATAAATTCTCCTTGTCTCCCCTGTGGTTCTTCAGCCAATTACCTTAAATTTGATTCAGAATTTATTTTGATTCAAAATCAACTTAAAACATCAAATCACATAGGTGTGAAGACTGGTATAAAACTTCTAGCCAACCATCACCCAATATATTTCTGTAAAGGGCCATTACACAGGGGAACACAGTGTAATTGTACAGCAATTAGTTTCACACTGTATAAGAAAAGCAACATGTCTTATTTACAAAGCCCTGCGTTAGATACAGCACAAAAATAGGCAATTTAGCCCAACTAGCCTATACTGATGTTTATGCTCCATACTTGTACCTTCCCATTCCATCCGCCTCACCTCAGCTTTTCAACTTGATTGTGCTTTCGATGCATTATTAAACTAAACAACAACAGTTTCTGTTAGCTATGGAGACCATGGATGTCATAAAGAAAACCTTGGTGTTAATGACATGTTAATGACATTTTCAGATAAAAGGCATTGTTTAATTAAGTACTTAGAGTGCTTATAAAGAGAAACTGGGTGCGGAGGAGCTAGGCAGGGAGGAGGACCTCCTTATTTGCATGTTCCTGGGGCCTGACCAAATTGGCCATTAACGGGTCCAGGCAGTGGGCGTTCGAGGGGATTGTCTGATCGGATTGTTTGCACCTCTTCTACAGCTATGTTCGCAACCAGGTATCCCTGGAAAGGGAGCATGCGGTGTCCGCTGGAACTGTCGAGGCCTTCCATGCCCGATGGGCACCACGTGGACTGGGGTGCTTTATAGACCCGTTTGATCACATTTTGATTTAATTTTGGTAAGTTTCCTTTAAATTTTGTCTTTGCTTTTGCAGTTTCCCTTTAAGTGGCTGCCTTTTACTTTATCCCTCATTTTGTTAATTTAGTCTATTTGATTTTGACTCGAAAGAATTATAAAGAGAAACTGGGTGCAGTGGGAGCTGGGCAGGGAGGAGGGCCTCATTGTTAGCCTGCTCCTGGGGCCTGGCCAAGTCGGCCATTAACACGTCCAGGCAGCAGACAGTTGAGGGGGTCATCCGACCTGACTGTCTGCCCCTCTTCCATGGCTACATTTGTGGCTAGGTATCCTTGGAGAGGAACACTTGGTGTCCACTGGCACGCTTGTGGCCTTCCCCAGCCAGTGAGCCCCACAGGGGCTGGAATGCTTCCTCAGCCCACAAAATGAATTTTTTAATTTGATTTAATTAAGTTCCTTTAAAAAAATGTTCTCCTTTGTTACGGTTCCCCTTTATTATACAGTTCCACTTTAATTTGATTTGATCTGTTTATTTAACTTGACCTCTTCACCTGTTAAACTTAGCTACACTCAGAAGAGTATAAAGAAAGGCTGGGTGCAGAGGGGGGCAGGCAAGGCAGGCAAGGGTCGGCGGGGGGACAGACCTCCTTGTGTGCTTATTCCTGGGCCTGGCCAAGTTGGCCATTAACAGGGCCAGAGAGCAGGCAGTCAAGGGGATCGTCCAGCCCAACTGTCTGCCTCCCTTCCGCAGCTATGTTGATAGCCGGGTGTCCTTGGAGAGGAAGCACGTGTGTCCACTGGCATGCTTAAGGTCTTTCGAGGCCGGTGGGATGTGGGGGCTAGAGTGCTTCATCAGCCCCAAATATGAAATTTTAATTTGACTTAATAAGGTTCTTTTTAATGTTTTTTTCTCCTTTGTTACAGTTTCTCCTTTGTTACAGTTCCTCCTTTAAGGGGTATCACTTTAACTTGATTTGATCCGTTCACTTAATTTGACTTGTTCACCTGTTACTTCACCAAATTAGTTAGCAGTATACTCAAAAGAGGTGTAAAGAGAAACTTCCAGGACATGGGGTAGTAAGTAGAGAGCAGACATATGCAGTGCTGCATTCTGTAAATAAACCTATAGATATTATCAAAAAAAGGTATAAAGAGAGACCAGGCCAGTGGGCACCTTGAGGCTGGAGTGCATCACCAGCCCCCAAAACAAAATTTTGATTTAATTTGGAAAGTTCCCTTTAAATTTTTCCTTAGTTATAGTGCCCCTTTAGGGCTGTCAATTTGTTTAAATCAGTTTATTTGATTAATTGTTCTTAGTTCATTGGTGTAAAAGAGTATAAGAGAGACTGCTGGGACACTGGGTCAATAGATAGGAGGCAGACATTTGTAATACTGCATTCTGTACAAAAAGGAACTATCAAGAAAAGTAATTTTATATTTCACTATCTGGCTTGGGATTCATTTAACACTTGGATGATATACGGAACATCTTGATAAAGGCCAGTACTTCATATTCAAGGGCTGGCTATACACTGCTTGTGAAAAATTGATGCAGTCAGGACTCATAACATGCCTCAGAACAAAGAGGCAGGACTGAGAATAATAACCTCTACATTGAAAGCATTAGTTACACCACTGAGAGCTATTTCCAGAGGGATAGAATTGAAAAGCAGTGAAATTATATTAAACCAGTTTAGAAGCAAAAAGTCATTTGGTAATGCAGAATCTGAGTATTGCTAAAGAAAGGGGCAGGCTGCCGAATCTTTTTGTCTTGCACGCATCAGGACAGAGTCATAAAAATACCAATTGTAAAGGGAACAACAATTTATACTGCATGAGAAGAGGATACCGACTGTTCGGCAAGTGGATTCTGATTGGTAGAGGCGTTGTTATGGAGAATGCCTAGGGGATAGTTAACTGCCAAGCTTTTGTTTAAATTCAAACAGCAGATTGACTCTGATTGCAAGGCATTATCAGTTAACTGTTCCCTAGTGCATTCTACATGGCAATGCCTCTACCAATCAGAGTCCACTTGCTTACTAATCTGCACTCTCTTCTCATGCAGTATAAATTGTTGTTCCATTTACAATTGGTATTTTTATGAATCTGTCCTGATGAGTGAAAGACAAAAAGCTTTGACAGCCTGTCTCTTTTTTCAGCAATGGTTTAGAAGCCTGGTTACTAGACCAGGGGTTCTCAACCAGGGCCCTCTATGGGTCTGCAAGAAGGTTTCAAGTGGTCCGCCAGTCAATTATAAACAATATATATTTACACTGAACAAGTGCAAGACTCATTTACTTGAAACAACTTTTGTAAACTCCACCTTCCAGTGGCATTGATTGGCCAATTCTGCCTCATTGAGGAGTTCCCAGGGAAGTGGATTGGCCGGTACACTGTCAGAGTGATAGTGGCGGATTTCCTTTTAAGATGACCAAGAACAATCAGATTGGTCAGATTGTCTGTCACGCAGTGTTTGCAGGGCCTGAATTTTTGAATGGTGGGGTTTCCCTTTCCACCATCCGAGGAGTTGGCAGGGAACTGAATGAACACCAGTTGGCTGCAGGCATGACTTCTGCCCCTCACTCGGGAGGAAGTCCTGCCTCAGGGAGCTATCAGCCAATTTGATTAGCCTGCAGCTCTCCGGTCCCTTCAGCGGCAAGAGCTGCAGTGGACTGAAGAGGAACTTCAGGAGCATGCCTGCAGCTAAGTCCCGGGACTGGAGGACAAGGTCATTTAAAGGGGTCCCAATTTGGGGAGGAAAGGGAAGGTCTGGTGGGGGGGGGGGTGGTGGTGGTGGTGGAGGTGGTGCCAAGGGGGAGATCAGGGTGTCAAGGGAAAGCCGTGAGCAGGGAGGTCCAGCAGCCACTGGACCTTGGGGGCGGTGGGGGTGGGGGGTGCCGCCTACAGTCAGAAGGCTGCTTCTCACGGAGGCACTCCCCACCTTCTCTCCCGGGATTTAAGCCCATTCTTTCTCAGGCTTCCCCAAGGTTGGTAAGTCCTTCCGCTAGCCTAAAAAATGAGGCTGGGCAGGAGACGGCCCTTTAGTGACCAATAATTGGCCACTTAAGGGCCTCAACTGGGGAAAGGGCAGATGTCCCGTCTGAGACCTTGCCCTTTCCCAGCATAAAATTGCTGCAAGGTGGGGGCGGGCGGGAATCCAAAGGGAATCCCACCCCATCAATTTCATGCTCCCCCACCTGCCCCCCCACATCTAAAACCTGCCGACGGGGGAGCATGAAATTCAGGCCCAGCTGCTCATTGAGAAACAGCATCATTTAAACAGAGATCTCAGGGAACAACCGGGGAAGGTTTAAGAATAATGGTGGAGGAGAATCTTTGAGAAATTCATGGGCATTTCAATTCCATGGAAGTGAAGGTTTCAAATCTGCAGGAAGAGAGGGAGCAAAAAATGGGCTAATATTTCTGAAGGTGAAGGATTATATTGTGGACAACTTCATACAGTCACAGGATAATAGGTGACACCCACTGAAATGTTTGCAACTGATTTAAATTAATTGCTTTGTCTATTCTGGGGTGTTTCTGCAATTCTCACTGAACTAGCCTTCTCCAACACCGTTAGCAGAATGTCTGGAATGCCCCACAGTCTTTAAGGAGAGGTGATAGTGTAATGGTAATGTCACTGGACTGGTAGTCCAGAGGCTCAGGGTAATGCTCTGGGGACCTGGGTTTGAATCCTGCCATGGCAATGGTGGAATTTGAATTCAATAAAATTTGGAATTAAAAGTCTGATGATGACCATAAAACCATTGTTGTAAATGCCCATCTAGTTCACTAATGCCCTCTAAGGAAGGAAATCTGCTGTCCACAGCAATGTGGTTGACCTTTAAATGTCCTAGGGATGGGGAATAAATGCTGGCCTAGTCAGTGACACCCAAATCCCATGAATGAACAAAAAAAAGAACAACTTGCGTTTAGGTAATCCCTTTAAAATAGTCAAACACTCATGAGAGTTATCAACAAAGTTCAACACTGAGCCTCGTAAGGAAACTTCAGTAAAGATAAATGAAGAGGTATGTTTTAAGGAGCATTTTAAAGGAGGGGAGAAAGGCATGGAAGCAGAGAGGTTTAGAGAGGGAACTCCAGAGGAATGGGACTAGCCAGCTAAGGGCCCCAGATGCCAATGGTGAAGCACTGGAAATCCATCATGAGCAGCAAGAGGTCAGAATTGAAGGAGTATAGCAAACTTGGAGGATGTTATAGATACAGAGAAGGACATGCCCATGGAGGGAAATGAAAAAATACACCAGCAATAGGTTTTGCATTAAATAAGCAAAGCAAAAATAATAGATAAATATATTTCATTGTATAACTATTTTCATAGGGAAAGAATGCTTGTACTGTGTTACCGGGCTTGTAACACTGGATGGGAGCCTCCGAAGCAAAAAATGTTGAGAATTCCTTGGTTAAACCACATTCAGAGTCCTGTGAACAGTTCTGGTCTCTATATTGTAAAAATAACACAGATGTAGACATTAAGGAGAAGATGCAAAAAATAATTATCAGAATGATGCCAGAACTGAGAAATTGTACCTGTTAGGAAAACAAATTGAGCAGGCTGGTGTCTCTTTGCTCTAGAAAAGTGAAGACTGAGAAGTGGCTTGATGAAGGTCATTAAGATTGTGAAAGGGTTCGACAGGTTAGATGTAGAGAAGATGGTTCCACTTGTGGGTGGGGCCAGAACTAGGGGCAATAAATATAAGACGGTCACTAGTAAATCCAATAGGGAATTCAGGAGAAACTTGCTTACAATAGAGAATGGTGAAAGTGTAGAAATGACTACCACAAGGAGTGATTGAGTGAATAGTAGAGATACATTTAAGGCTGTGTTTGCTGACACCACAAATGAATGGGGTGCATTAGTATTGAGGGGTCTCCCAGACCCTGTAGATACATTTGCTGTGCCTGTGATATCACTGACAGCGATGTCCCGGGCAGCTGCCTGCATCAAAAATGGCCCAGATGTAACAAATATAGAACAGTCTTGTCCACCACACTTGCCCAGCACCTTGCCACCCCTCCTGCCAGCTCCCTCCTGGCCCCTTGCCATCCTGCTCGCCAATGTACCCTGGCCCCTCACCACTCCACCCGCCTCCTCCATCCCAGCCTGTCACCACCCCGCTCACCCTTCCCCCCAGCACCTCGCCACCCAGCTCGCCACTGTCCTCCAGCCCCTCATCACCCCGCCCCCTCCATCACAGCCCCTCTCCACCTCACCTCGCTCCCCCTCCCTCCCAGCCCCTCACCACCCCACTCATCCCTCCCTCCCAGCCCCTTAACACTCCACTCGTCACTAACCTCCCAGCTCCTCGCCACCTCACGCCCTCATGACAAGCCTCTGGACTCGGTCATATCAGAGTTGTTGGATATGCAAAGGCAAGCTCAGGAACATCAGGAAGCAGTGCCCGCTGCACTCCTCAGATTGCAAGGCATGACGGAGGAGTCCATCCGCCTTCAGTCTGAGGTTAAAGTGCCGGCATGCAATGCACCGAGGTCAACACTAGTAAGATGGTGGCCGCCATGGAGATCAGAGGACACCCGCCAAGGTCATCACAGACAGGGTGTCACAGTCAGCAGGCTGCATCCACCTCCACTGTGATTGCCCAAGGAGTACCAAGATGTAGCAGCAAGGTTAGGAAAGTTAAGAAAAATTAATTGCAAGTGTTAATCACTTGTACATAATGTTCACTATTGTCAATAAATTCCCAAGAATGTCTCCCTGCCTCTGGCTCCTTGTTCTGATGAGCAGTGTTCATGTCACTCAGATGTGAAACCTTTCAGCACAAGATAAAGGCAGGTGTCTCAGTGCAGGGCCTCTTCCCTTTGCAGCCTTCAGACCAAAGTGATGGTCCAGCCTCACACTCCCTGGACACATTACTGATGCTTGCACCTTGGCGGTGCTGGTCATTGCTGCCAGAATGTAGTGGGCAGGGGCCACAGACTTCTCTCATCCTCTCTGTGTGGTCTCAGCACTTTTAAAGTGGGACTGGCCCCCATCTCTTCAGCATCTGTGACCTCTGATGCTGTGCTCCTGAAGGGCTCAGCTGCTGAAGGCAGATAAAGGATCAGATGCTTTTAAAGTTTCATGGCTGTGTCTCTATGATATGATCCTGATCACAGAACGCGAGCGATCTGCCCTCAGACAATCAGGAGTCAGACATTCTCAGAGGCTATGTGAAGATTTATGGAGTGTCCTCACTGCATGTCATCATCATCCTCCTGGAATCAAGCTACTGTAAGGGCCTCCACTGTGTCTCCATGACAGGAGCATTCTTACAGAGGGTACTCGTGCTGCCTTAAGCCAGCCTGGAATCAAACATTCGCAGATGCAATGTGAGGATCTATGGGGTTGTCATCATCCTCCACAAATCTAGCAGCTGCGAGGGAGTCCCAAGCACGCCTGCCTTGTTTAACCAGTGCGAGGGCCTCATCCCCATCATCGTCGCCTCTGAGGAACTCCTCACCCTCATCCCCATCGGTATCCTCCTCATCGGAGAAGGTGTGCAGCCCCTCCATCTCCTCCTCAGCCAGCTCCTCTCCCTGTTGCAGCACCAGGTTGTAAAGGATGCAGCAGATGATGACGATGCATGACATCCTCTGTGGACTGTATTGCAGGGCTCCACCAGACCACTCCAGGCATCAGGAGCTCATCTTCAGCATCTCGATGGTCTGCTCCACCAAGCTGCAAGTTGCAGCATGAGCCTCATTATAGCATCGCTCTGCTGCAGTCTGAGGCAGCCGCTCGGTGTCATCAGCCACGGCCTCTGTGGGTAGCCCTTGTCCCCAAGGAGCTATCCCTGCAGCTTCTGTGGGCCCTGGAAGACTTCAGTGATCTGTGACCGACTGAGAATGTAGGTGTCGTGCACACTCCCTGGAATCTGTGTGCACACCTGCAGGATGCACTTGTGGTGGTCGCACAGGCAGCTGCAAATTCAGCGAGTGGAATCCCTTGTGGTTGATGTAGTTCACCGTGTGTTGTGATGGAGATCTGAGCGCCACATGAGTGCAGTCAATTGCAGCTGCAGGAAACCTGAGATCTGGTCGAATCCAATCACTCTTGCATCTTGGCAGTCCCGGTGCCAGGCAAAATGCACAAATTTGTGTGTCCTCGCAAAGGTGGCATCTGTGACCTCATGGTTCCATTTGTGTGTGGAGGCTTGTGACATCCCACAGAGATCTCCACAGCTGTGGAGCCCTGAAAGGAGACACTGGCATAGAAATTGAGCGCCACAGTCACTTTCACAGCCATTGGCAGTGGATGCCCTCCATGTCCCCTTGGCACCAAATCCTGCAGCAGCTACAGATGTGAGCGACCAGTTCCCTAGACCTGCGCAGTCTTCAGTGACACTGGTCTCTGTCATCTGCAGGAACGAAAGGCAGTGTCTATAGACCTTGGGTGTCACTAGGCGCTTGGCCAGCGATGACTCACTCTTGGATGGTGTTACGGCAGCCCCAGCCGCCCCTTCTTCCTGAGGGTGCTGCTCCTGCCTCTGCGCAGCCAGGAGTGTCAGCCGCTCCCTCCTCTGCTGTCTCCACTCTCTGTAGGCCATCAGTCATACAGTTAGTTCACCAGGCTCCATATCCTAATGTACTCCTCCTGTAGGATGAAAGAGAGAGATACGTGGTTAGCATGGTGTACAAAGAACCTGTTCTGGTTAAGTATGACGGCTTTCCGGAGAGTGCTGACCACCACTTGGATGACCAGAGATTAGTACACTGCCCTGTTAGCTTGAACCGTGGTGGGGACTGGTCCAAACCAGGATGCTCACAGTGCATGGGGCTGTGAGCACCTCCAGCAGCATTAGCGAGGAGATTGTATAACGTGTGCAGTTGTGAAACTGTTCTGCAGTCCACTAAGATGCTCATGAATTTGCAGCCTGTGCGGGGGTGAGGGAGTGGGAAAGCTCTGGAGCACTTGGTGGCACTTTGACCTCGCTGCATTGCTTGAGTGGACAGATAAGTTCGGAGCCCGACTCCAATCATATCGATGTGGCTGTGTTTGAACTGTCTCAGTTGCAGAATGATGGTCACTTTATGCAAGTTTCTCTAATGCGTGGCCTCTTCCCTCCCACAACCTCCCCCCCACTCTAAATGCATGTGTGCTATATTCAACGGCATGGCTGCCCTTGCCCTGCCACAAGTCGCCCCAACGACATGGCTACCCTTAAGCCCCCACCCCCACCACAAGTTACCTCAATGGCAGGGCTGCCCTTAACCCCGACCCCTCAACTCCCCTGAATCTTGAAGTCCACTAGGCAACCCTGGCAAGTGCTGCACATCATTACCGTGCTCTCACCCTCGAGTTCCCCTCAAAGTGCAGGCCGCCAAGTGCACACTTTTTATGTGCTGTTGTGAAACATGTTGGCATGCTTTCCCACCAACATGTGGGTGGGATGATCCAGCGGGGGAGGGGACGATGCTGGCAGGCTGGCCTGATGACGATATGCTGATGTATTACAATGAGGTTCCCGATGTCCGATGGTGGGAAACGTGGCCCGCCATCGGCGGGCTGAGCAGGCGATCACGAACTGGTCTATTCGTCGTCGTAAAACCGATCGCTCCACATAGTCCGCTCACGCCGCCAATCATGCCCAATGCTGGCGGGCACGGAACATTCCACCCAGCGCCTCAATTCATCAATTCTGTTGCAGCTTCCTAAAAAGTTCATCCACAAATCCCTACTTCAGGGAAAGGCAACACACAGGGACTGCAGTGGTTCAAGAAGGCAGCTCACCACCACCTTCTCCAGGGCAATTAGGGATGGGCAATAAATGATGGCCCAGCTAGTGACGTCCACATTCTGTACATGAATGTCAAAAAAAAATCACCAGCCCCATTTCAAATTCGATGCAGTATTCCAAACAGAACAGGGACAGCATTGCGAATTTGAAACTTTTGAGACCAGCAAATTTATTTCTGGAACACATGCCCTCAACCAGAGAGTTTTTTCATTCCCACAGGAATGCTGGAAAGAACCTTTTTCATAAACTGATAGAAGAGATGCATCCACAGCTGTTCCTGATGCATTTCACCAATCCCGGCTGATTAGCCAGCATACTGTGTTCCATTTTGCAGTAAGCGGTTCAGCAAGTTAATTATTAAACAAACTGAATGAAGTGATATACTTAGAAGGCCTCCTGTAAAAAGCATTTACAGAATCATACAGCACAGAAGGAAGCCATTCAGCCCATCATGTCTCTTTGAAAAATAATCCCACTTCTTCCTCATTGCCAAAACCTTTTAAGCACACCACAGTTCCCTTTTGAAAGTTACTGTTGAATCTTTCAGGCAGTGCGTTCCAGATCATAACTAATTGCATTAAAAAAAAATGCCCTCATCAATGTCCTGGCCTTTTTGCCAATGATCGTAAAGGTG
Organism: Carcharodon carcharias; assembly: GCF_017639515.1. Taxonomy (NCBI): domain Eukaryota; kingdom Metazoa; phylum Chordata; class Chondrichthyes; order Lamniformes; family Lamnidae; genus Carcharodon; species Carcharodon carcharias. The sequence goes on from NC_054470.1 coordinate 108,266,646, forward strand.
TCCTCTCTTTATTGGCCCTCCTGCCAGTCAAAGCAATTTCTCCCAAACCAAGCTATCAAATGCCTCACAATCTTGAACACCCCTATTAAATCGCCACTTCCTTGGAAAATCAGCTTTTTAAAAAATTCTTTCATTCCTGAAGGCACTGATGTTCACCGGTGTACCCTTACAATGTCAATACTGTAGTGAACCCCCCAACCCACAACTCCTCATGAGGCCATTCCTCATAAGGACATGCCTGGGCAGTGAGTCATCGCTGGTTTATTTGATTCTCGAGCGTCTGAGTTTGGCCCTGTTCTCACCTGATGTCCCACATGTGAACATATTCTAACAGGCCAATGGAGGGCAGTTGCAAGCAGGAATCCCCATTGCTCTTCCACCCCACCCTCTCCACAAAGGCGATTGTGGTGTCTCTCTGCCCAAATGAGCAATTAACTCCTTGAAAGTCTGGAGTAGAACAGGGAACACCAATACACCAGGCGATGTATTCCACCAGTGGGATACATAGGGGCTATTTGTTCTGACATGGATGCAAGCATGGTGGTAAAATTCTATTAACATTACATCTGTAAATTTGAAATTGCTTTGCAGTAAATTTCCATTTTAAGCCGTTTTGTTACATGCACATCTTGAAGGCAGAGTTTAAAAGCCATTTATGCATTATGCTCATGTCATTCCAGATTTCTTTTCCCTCACTCGGGTTAAAATTCACTTTGGGGGGCATTGAAAAATAGCTGGCATTCAATCCATTCCTCATAAGGACGTGCCTGGGCAGTGAGTCATCGCTGGTTTATTTGATTCTTGAGTGTCTGAGTTTGGCCCTGTTCTCACCTGATGTCCACATGTGAGCATATTCTAACAGGTAAACGGAGGGTAACTGGAAGCAGGAATCCAAATTGCTCTCCCCCGCACCCCCTGTCCCACCCCACCCCCTCCACAAAGACGATTGTGGTGTCTCTCTGCCCAAATGAGCAATTAATCCCTGACATTCACTCCCATTTCAATAGTAATTATACTAAACCTGAATTTCCTCGCTCTTGTGTGCCTATCTATCAATCCCTGCCCCCAAACACAACTTGTCTCATTATATTGGGCCTGCCCTCAAGCTAAACAGTCTAGGACATGAACTTCCCGCCAAACAGGCATAAAATTAGGGACTGCGTTTGTTGCCAATGCTGCCCATGCGCATTTATAGTGTTTTACTCGGTTATGTCATTGCTTGTGATGGAGAAGGCAGTGGCCAGGAGCTGAGATGCTTATCAAACAGCTGTGAAAGACATTTCCCCATGAATTTTGAAATAAATTTCAAGCAAATGCAGGTGCTGTAAGAAAACATCAGGTGAGACCCCGTCTCCAAACCAGTTAAAAAAAAGTTCCAATCGCGCACAACAGCGTTCGCCCTACAGCTCCCCAAACCAGAGGAGGCCACTGAAGGATACGGTGGGCCATTGTCCTGGACATTGATTTGGCAGCTTAACCTGCTCACACTAGGCCTCGATTGCTAACAGCATTATTCTCATCTAGCTGGTGCCTATTGTAGGGTGGCCAAGTTATGCTATTAATGATCAGGTTGATCTGCAGACACTTCTTGGGTGGAAACATTAAGTTTATTTGCAGTATACTGAGCAGCAACTACATCTGTGCTTTCAACTCCAACTCTATCTCGGCACTGATTCCTGAGATAGCGTGCACTTACTCTCCCATTGGTTACTACAGATCATGTGATCTTCCTTAACAAGTATTATTCTTAAAGGTACATTGCACACTAAATAAAACTATAATTACTACGGTGCCAAACTGCTACAACCACACATGATCCATTCAGTCCCATGCACACGGTTCTGATTGGCTTACACACATCACCCTGCCCCCTGAAACTGACATACCATTGGTCGAAGTGGATGTCAATCATGTCCAGATGCCCACCTCTGCTGTGCTATCAGGCTAGGTTGTGCAGCAGCCCTGACAGGTTTTTTGCTAGCATAATCAAAAGCAGAAAAATTAAACAGTTGAGCATGAAAATCACCTTCATTCAGGAGTGATTTTTGGAAACATTCATATATGCAAAGGAAGTTTGAAACAAGTAGCAGTTGATGCTCATTCAATTGTTGATTTTGGATCTGAGATAGGTATATTTTTGTTAAGGGATATGGGGCAAGGGTATGTATATGGAGTTAGTTGTTACGGCAGGCAGATGGTCAAAGCCAAACTGCTCAAATCCCAGAGGGAAACTTGAAGCAGATGCCACAACTATTTGCAATTTGTATTTATTTCGAGGTGTGTGCTTTGAATTCAGTAGTGATAAGACCACTAAGTTAAACATTTATTAATAGAAGAAATGATTTTAAGCACATACAATTACTACTATGATAACTCCCAGCTCCACTGATTAATCTAACTCCCAGTTATGCCTCTGTTAAGGCAACAGTAAAATACATAGATTTAAACAGACCCAGGCAAAGCACACCCTGGACAGTCAAACTCAAAGTGAATTTTTCTCAGCTTCAGTTCTTTGTAGACTGCAGCTTGATGCTTAGGTGCTAGAAGCTTTTCATACTTGTGTTAGATCTTAAAATGCCTGCCCTTACACACAGCCTTCTCTCCTTTATACATATTTTCCACTTTGAATGCAAACTCCTGTTGATTTACTATGCCTTTGGACTTTATTGCTCTAATAATAAAAATCTACCACAGCACTAATTTTACCAGTAATCTTTTAGAAAAATAAACACACTGTTTCTTAACTTCTCCTGGCTAGGTGTAACATTTCACCCCCTCTTTTGAATTCAAGCTACCCTGGTTTATTTCAAAATACAAATTTTCCCTTTACACCTCACATTCTAAAACTTCACCCATGTTTACCTATTTAGTATTTCAAACCTAGCATCTCTTCTAACATCAAAGCCTTCAGACCAGCTGTCTTTAATTCAATTAAGTCCCCCAGGCTCCCCACACACACACACATACCCCTCATAGACACAGAGCCCACTATTACTCTATCCTAAATTCCATTAACATTAAGAAAATTATTATATCTTCCTTACGTTAGGTTGCAGACCAGTCATTGAACTCATTGACTGGCAAAAGAAGCTTGAGGGATGGCCTCCTACTGTTTTTACGTTCCTCTGCTCTGACTGGATTGAATTCAAATGAAGAAAACAGTAGTTGAAGCAGAATTTATCAAGAAAACATGAACGTCCAAATAACCTTCAATGTTGCTCCATAAATTCTGACTGTACTTGCAAAATGCTGCAGATTCTGGAAGTCTAAATGAAAACAGAAAATGTCTGGAAACACTCAGCAGGTCAGGCAGCAGCTGTGGAGAGAGAAACAGTGTCAGCTGACCTTTCATCAGAACATTCAAGTGACATTAAGAGCATTTGTACATGCAGCAGAATATGATCATTAAAATATACTTGTAGTAGCAGCACTCAGAGTTGTTCCAATTGGCCCACCCCTTGCTCCTTCCCTGGAGCCTTGAAAATCTTTCCTTTACGAGTATTTATCTAGTCCCCTTTCAAGCGTTACATTTGAATCAGCTTCCACTGGTCTTTCGAGCAGTAGATTCAAAGTTGCTATGTGTAAAAATAAAATTCCTTCATCTCCCCTCTGGTTCCTTTGCCAGTCAGCTTAAATCACAGAATTGTTACATTGTAGAAGAAGGCCATTTGGCCCATCGTATCCGCACCGGCTCTCTGAGCATTATGACTCAGTGCCAATCTCCTGCCTTTTCCCCGTAACCCTGCACATTGTTTCTATTTAAATAATCATCCAATTCCCTCTTGAATGCCTCAGTTGAACCTGGCTCCACCACACTTCCAGACAGTGCATTCCAAACCCTAACTACTCACTGTGTGAAAAAGTTTTTTCTCACCTCACATTTGCTTCTTTTGCAAAACATTTTAAAACTGTGTCATCTGGTTCTCAATCCATTTACAAGCAGGAACAGTTTCCCTCTATCTACTCTGTCCAGACCACTTTTGATTTTGAAAACTTCTATCAAGTCTCCTCTTAGCCTTTTCCTCTCCAAGGAAAACTGTCCCAACTTCTCCAATATTTCCTCATAACTGAAGTGTCTCATCCCTGGAACCAATCTCATAAACCTCTTCTGGTTTCCATCCAGAAAGGACATTCACATCCTCCCTATAGTGTGGCATCCAGAACTGTACACAATACTCCAGCTGAGGTCTAACCAGTTTCTTATATAAATTCATCAAAACCTCCCTGCTCTTAGACTGTATGCCCCTATTAATGAAGCCTAGAATACTGTATGCATTAGAAACAGTTCTCTCTACCTGTTCTGCCACCTTTAATGACTTATGTACATATACACCCAGGTCTCTCTGCTCCTGCACACCCTTTGGAATAGTATCCTTTATTTTATTCTGTCTCTCCATGTTCTTTGTACCAAAGTGTAATCTGTGTCCTCTGGTTCCCGATCTTTCTGCCACTGGAAACAGTTTCTGGTTATTTACCCATATCAAAGTCCTTCATGATTTTGAGCACCTTCAAGAGGGTAGGTAAGTGTTCTGCTGTCAAGCACCTGATACCGCCTAACTAGAAAGCATACAGAAGTAATTTGTGCGGTGATTGTTGCTTTAAGGTCAGCCTTACTGAGTAAGGGTCACATGGTCAGAATAGCCAATCATCACCAAGTGCAGGGAATCTCATAAGGGGGTGGGGTTTCCTCACCAGGGATAGTGTGTTGTAGCCTTGCTAGAGGCAGGCAGCTAATCCAACAGCTTTGTAAATAAAGTTCGTTGTTCAATTAAAGAAGACTCTCAGTAGCACATCTCGACATCTGGTGACGAAGATAAATGATCCTGGCGCTACCTCTCACCATAAAATTCTGAGTATCTCATTTTAAAGAGGGAAAGAAAAAATATATACTCACCAGGATGCCTTTTTTAGGGAGAATTGACCCATTTGACTCCTCGACGGAGGACTGGATAATACATCAAGTGCATGGGGCTTATTTCCAGGCCAATGAAATAAGGGAGGGGGCAAAGTGCAAAGCAATTCTCTTGAGCATCTGTGGGAGTCAAACCTATAACCTTATTCGCAGTCTCAGAGCTCCAAGTGTGCCCAAATCCAAATCGTTCAGTGAGCTCAAGGATTTAGTGAAGGCCCATTTTCAGCCCAAACCATCAGTCATTATGCAAAGATTTGAATTTAATATGACGGTGAGGGCCCCAGGCAAATCGATGGCGACTTATATTGCTAAGTTGAAGCAATTGTCAGAGCGTTGTGATTTTGGAGTGACCTTGAACTACATGCTACAGAATCAGCTAGTTTGTGGTGAGCACAATGATGCTGTTCAGAGCTGATTGCTTGCAGAAGTCAAAATAACTTTTAATCAAGCAATGGAGATAGCACTGGCCATAGAAAGTCCTGAAAAAGATTCTCAGGAGCAACAGAGCTTGCAAAATGGTGCCGTTTACCAGTTAGGGTGGGAACCTGAAGCCAGGCGTGGCACCAGAACTGCAGAAACAGCCACGAGGCAGGAATCATTCCCAATCACCCAGAAATCAAAAACATATACTGAGGCAATCAGACAGTGAACCTGAAGTTGAAATGATACCGATGTGGGGGTAACCGTACTCCTGAAACATGTAGATTTAAGTTTGGTATGAGCCATGTGTACCAGCAGCTCCAGTTAAATAACAGATCCCGGGGGTATGTCACAATAAACTCACACAAGGGCCTTTCCAGCATACGCACCTTTCTTTTGGCATGTCCTCGGCATGTGCATTACTTCAAAGGATGATGAAGAGTCTGCTACAGGAATTACTATGGGCTGTAGTAACTGAGTCGACAGAGGCTGAGCATTTGGCAAATTTAAAGGAGGCATTAAGAAGATTTCTGGAAGCTGGGGTCCACCTATAAAAGGAGGAATGCACTTTCCAAGTCACCAAGGTTATCTATCCAGGGCACTGTGCGGATGCACAAGGGTTACACCTCATAGAAGAAAAGGTTAAGGTGATAAAGGAGGCACCTTCCCCCACAAATATCACCAAACTCAAATCATTTTTAGGGATGATAAACTACCCAATTTTACCCAATTTATCGATTGTACTGGCCCCCTTACACATACTGTTGAAGAAACACCATCGTTGGTCTTGAAAGGCTCCACAGGAGGAACAGAGTAAAACAACTGCTGCACTCCTCAACCTTGTTAGTGAACTTCAACCCATCTAAAGAATTGATATTGACCTGCAACAATGCTCCATATGGTGTTAGTGCAATGTTGTCCCATGAAATGGACGATGGCTCTGAGAGGCCAATATGTTACGCGTCAAGAATGTCTGTGGCCGATAGAGCTTATTCGCAGATCAAGAAGGAAGGACTGTCAATAGTCTTCGGAGTTAGAAAATTCCACCTGTACTTACATGGCAGGCACTTTACTATCGACTCTGACCACTTTTGGGCCTTTGCAAAGAAGGTAAGGCTATCCCACCAATAGCCTTGGCAAGAATCCGGCGATGGGCATTAATTCAGTCCGCCTATGAATACACTTTCAAGCACTGACCTGGGACACACATAGCGAACACAGGACGCTCTAAGTCACCTACCCTTGCAAGAAAGCATCGTGTGTACTCCTGTACCCCAAGAAATCATCCTTGCATTGAATTTTTTAGACACATTGCCCGTCTGCATGAAGCAGATCAGGAATGGGACCAATCGCTTCTGTCCAAAGCGAGAGACCAGATACTTACAGGGTAGTTAAATGAGCCAGTCTCTGAGGAAATGAAACTATTTTTTACCCGCAAATACAAATTGAGTTGTCAGGATGGCATCATACTATGGAGAGCAAGAGTAGTCGTTCATGTACCAGGCAGGGGACTGCTCCTAACCGAATTACACAGCACTGACCCTGGCATTTCTAAGATGAAAATGCTCACCAGGAGTTACATGTGGTGGCCTGGCATAGATGCAGATATTGAGAAGTTAGTCAAGCACTGTCAACAGTGCCAACGGCAACAGAAGTTGCCTATCACAGCCCCACTACACCCTTGGGAATGGTCTATCCGACCATGGAGGCGGATCCATATAAACTATGCGGGTCCATTCATAGGCACAATATTTTTGCTCAATCGAAGTATACGCAAAACGGATGGAGATTTTAAAGGTGAAATCACCTAAGCCACATGCTACCAACGAAAGGTTATGCCAATGCTTTTCAACTCACGGATTGCCCAAAGTTATTGTATCAGACAATGGAGCTGTATTTACAAGTGCTGAATTTCAGAGCTTCACCAGTCTAAACGGCATTAAACACACCTGAACTGTGCCTCACCACCCAGCAACAAACAGACTGGACAGGAAAGCCATCCAAACTTTCAAGTCAGGACCAAAAAAATTGTCAGGGGGAACCTTGGAAACCAAAATCCCATGCTAGCTTCTTAGCTACCTCATGCAACAATAGGAGTTCCACCAGCAAAACTGCTTATGTAGTGTCGTCTCAGAATGAGACTGAGCCTTGTATTTCCCAGTTTGCCAAGGAGGGTAGAGAAGAATCAAGGTAAATCAGAAAACAAGCCATGATTTGCATAGTAGATTCCGGAAATTTATAGTAGATGAAGCCGTATATGTAAGAACCTACGGTAGCGGTCCAAGTTGGATCCCAGAGATTATTGTCTGTGAGACCGGACCCCTTTCATACCAAGTAGACATGGAAGGCCTGATCCTCCAAAAACACGTGGATCACCTGAGGAGCAGGGAGACGCTTCCACCGTCAGTGTTGCCACCAAGGAATGTTATTGAACCTATAAGCACCAAAGTGCCTGATCGACCTGTCATAGACATAACTGATGTCTTCATTGAATCAATTATTGATGAACTGTCTGTGCCAAAAGAGGTATCTGCATCACAGTTCTTGTTAGTGTCGATCCTGTAGGAGAGCTGCTGTGCCCAAAACAGAAAACCCCCTCAACGACTTGATATGTAATTACTGAGCCCATATATATGTGTATAATCTGAATTCATGACAAAGTGCCAGTGTGATTATTTCTAAGATTTTTTATGTTGTTTTCTATTCACTTGTATAAAATAATTTGTATCAGGAATGTAAAACAAGGGATTAAGTGGGGGTGGGGGAGGGTGCGGGGATGTGGTGATTGTTGCTTTAAGGACAGCCTTAATGAGCAGGGTCGCGTGGTCAGAACAGCCAATCAACACCGAGCGTGGCGAATTTCATAAGGGTGGGGGGGGCGAAGTTTTCCAAAAAGGGGGAGTGCATTGTAGCCTTGCTCGGGCAGGCAGCTAATCCAACAGCTCTGTAAATAAAGTTCATTGTTCAACTAAAGAAGCCTCTTGGGTAGTACATGTCTGCAGATTGGAATAGCCTTTTCCCCCGTTCTCCCACTCTCTTTATAGGATCCATTCACTACAACAGTTTTGGGTGAATTCAAGCCATGTGTCGGGAACCATTGGCACAAACCCATGCTCCAACATTCTTTCGCATTGTAGAGTTCGGCATTTCACCATGCTGTGCCTTCATAATGCAATTACCATTAAACATCTTGCTTTAATCAGATGTGGTTTCAAGCTTGACATATGTGTACATCTTGGATTGAGGCTATGGTTCCCAGAATATATGCTGTATTACAGGGTGGATGTGATTATAATGTGCAAGGCTGCCTATAGAGAAAGCCAATTATTTTACTTCAGAAGGACCACAGCATCTGTCGAAGATGGCAATTCTGTTCATTCAGTCCAATGCTGGGAATAATCTACTTATTCTAATTTTCAACAGCAACAATATTTTAAGTATGTTAATGTTAGGATGCATCAAATAGCAGAGGAGGAGGTGGTGGATAATTTAACCCAAGGTGATAACGTAGTGGTGTTGTCGCTAGACTAGTAATCCACAGGCCCAGGGTAATGCTCTGGGGACCTGGGTTTGAATCCTGCCATGGCAGATGGTGGAATTTGAATTCAATAAAAAAAGTCTAATGATGACCATGAAACTATTGCCAATTGTTGTAAAAACCCATCTGGTTCACTAATGCCCTTTAGGGAAGGAAATTTGCTCTCCTTACCTGGTCTGGCCTACATGTGACCCCAGACCCCCACAGCAATGTGGTTGACTCTTAAATGCCCTCTGAACAAGGGCATTAGGGATGGGCAGTAAATGCTGGCCTAGCCAGTAATGCCCACTTCTCATGAATGAATAAACAAGGCACACCACTGAAAATGGCGCCATGCCCTCATTGATTGTCCACATCCCCAATGAACAGCTTCCAAGAAGTCCACTTCAGCCCCTGCTCATAGACTTTGGAAGGCTGTTGCTCTTACAACTGACCCACGTGTGGTGCAGAAGTCAAATTGTGTCCATCATTCTATTTTCTTCATAGTTACGATGCCCTTAAAATTGCTGCCTAGCTGGCAACTTGGGATCCAGTTCATATTAATTAGATCTTATTTGTTCATTACCAGACATTTCTGTTCTGTTTAATGTCTTGTGAGTAATTTTTAGCAGGTATATTTATACACTTGTGTATCATTTCCCTTAGAGCAAAGAAGGTTAAGGGGAAATTTAATGGCGGTGTTCAAAATTGTGAAGAGTCTTGATAGTGCAAATAAGGAGCAACTGTTTCCAGAGGTAGAGGGGCCTGTAAGCAGAGGTCACAGATTTACAGGAAGTGGTTTAAAAAAAAACAAGGTGATGATGTGCAGACTTTATTTTTAGACGGCGGGTTTTTGTGATCTGGAATCTGCCTGAAAGGCATGTGGAGGCACATTTATTAGCAACTTTCAAAAGGGATTTAGAAAAGTACTTGAAGGGAAGGAAATTGCAGAGCAATGGGGAAAGAGCAAGAGAGAGAGACTAATTGAATAGCCTATTCAAGGAGCTGGCACAAGCATAATGGGTTGAATGGCCTCCTTCTGTGCTGTAAGATTTCATGCTGCTATGGAGAAAGGAAAATAATTAATAGATCTGAATAGCAGAATTGTGATGCTGTTTCTTAAAGGTGATTATTTGGTTGCGAATTTGGTGTCAATTAACCTAAAAATGTGACCTCATAATCTTTGTAAAAGTAAAGTGAGCCATAAGTGGATGACACAGGCAACTGTGGGGATAGCTTTGGAAAACTATTTTCTGTTCATTGATACAAAGTAAAGCTGCAGGATAGAAAGTGGATCCCGTGGGGTGGGATTTGATGCTGTGCGTGTATTGCAGAAGTCAAGCGGCTCTTTAATATAGTGCAAGCCCTCAGACTGTAGAAGGTGCTGAATGTGTCATGAGGTTGAGTCAGGAAACAGCTTGGAAACAGCAACATGCGCAGTTGCTTTTCAGTTACACCCTGACAGTTCTCGAATGACTATTCCTTGCAAAAGAGGCTGGACAAGGGGCATACAGGTCTGTAAGGAAAGGCTGCCTTGCAAGAGGTCAGAAAGGTGACTTGTCACTGTCAAGAAGTGGGAAGTGCCAGATCCCTCCCTTAAAGGCCATGGGCGAGCCAATTGACATCAAACAGCAGCTTTCGTGGGACCAAATGTATAGAATCCAATTTCACAACTTGCCTGAGTAGGATTTAAACTCATCAGCTGGAATTTTCCGTTGGCGTCGGGCATCAAGGCAGGTGGAGGTGCATAATATGGCAAGAAGGCCAAAAATCAGTTTCACACTGGCATGAAAGCACAGCGCGATCATCCGATGGCGCCCACCATGGTGGAACGCAAATCCTGCTGGAGGCCTTTGTCAACCCGATATGCAGAGTAAGGCCAAACCAGAATCGCCCCACCCACCACAGAAAAACACGCTGGACCAGAAAACACCTGGACATGTGTGACATGCAGAATTCAGCACTTACCATTAGGGCCTTGCTCAGGTCGCAGACATCCAAGGAGCAGAAGATGCTGGAGCCCTACAGCGACCGGACCCTGGAGCAACAAGTGTATCGCATGCTGGGTGGATTCTCATTGACATGGCTCTGCCGCGCAGCAGCTCAAGGAAGGTGGGAGGTCTCCGTTGATGTCTCAGGTCTGCTTCGGAACATCACAGTATTGGCCATGGGCTGCTACGAATGATTGGCGAGAGGGGGCAGTGAAGGTGAAGGTCCAGCTGTGAGTAGGAGAGGAAGATGAGGGGAGGAGGGGGGAGGGGATGGGTTGGGGATGGCTGGGTGCAGGGGAGGAGGGTGAGGTTAGTGGGGAGTGACAAAGATGTTTGTGGTAGGTGAGGTTGGGAGGTGAGAGGAGGGAGTAGCAGGGGAGAATGCGGTAAGTGGGGAGGAAGGCGTAAGGGAGGGAGTTATGAGGGGGTGAAGGAGATTGGAAAGGGGAAGTTTTCAGGTGCTGGGGGATGGGTAGGGTGGGGGAAGGTGCCTGGGGGGAAGACGGAGTTCAGAGGGGGGGAAGGTTTCCAAGGGGAGGAAGGTGTCCAGCGGATGAAGGGAGTTTGAAAGCAGGAAGGTATCTGAGGGAAGGAGGAACTAAGGGTGGAGGAGGGAGTAAGGGGTGAGGGGTGTCCAGGTGAACATGTAAGGGAGGGGTCTGTGGAGTCAACGACTGCCTCCTGGGAAGCGAGCTGAGGTTGGGTGTGGTACGAGGCAATGGTGAGTATAAGAGGGGGTAGAGGGAGCTAGAAATGTGGAAGGGTGAGAGTGTGTTGGTAGCAGTGGAAGAATGGCCAGGGTGGTTGGTGGGGACTTGGAGGAAGACGGGGACCCTGGGAGTGGGAAGGAGGAGATCAGGGAGATCAATGTGGATGGGGGTGGGATTCTCAGGAAGATGGGGAACGTGCACATTCACCTGGACATCCTGGAAAGCAAGGGTTTTGGTTGGTAGGTGATGGTGAGGAGGTAGAAGGTGATACCAGGTTGGTCAGCAGGGGAAAGGACATGAGTGACTGGGGAAGGGGAAAGGACAGGGGAGCTGATCAAAAACTTCACTACGACCATAGGTATAGAAACCGAAAGTGAGCGGAGCCTTGTGTTGGATGGGCACAGGTGCTGCATGGGAGTGCAGTCAGTGGGTGGGTGGAGATGCAGGTCAGTTCAGACGGACAACTGAAAGAGACCCCCAGCAGGCAGCATTGAAAATGCTCAGGACATTGAGATGAGTATGATGGAGGAAGAGTCCGTATGCAGGGAGAGTGCTTGCATGAGGCTCCGAAAGGCCCTGCCACACACACACTTCTCCTTCCAGAATCACTCGTGGTCCTGCTGCATGCAGCTGAACTGCTAGTAGAGGGCAGAAACAGTGGGAGGACTTGCAAAGCCTGTAAATGAAGCTGAAAGACACCATTACACAATATCCAGTGAAAGTGAATATATTTCCAGATTATAAAGTGACAAAATGTATTCAATCACGCAACCACTTGTGATCAGAATTTCTTAACTTTTCTAGGTCTACCACTTCTTCTAGGTGCTGCCCTGACATCTGCAGCAGGGGTGGAGACAGCCTGTACAATGGTTGGGTCTGTTGCCTCTGATGACTTTGGCATGCATCCTCTGGAGAGCCGAGGGCTAGTGGGCCCCGGCTTGCTTATGCTGTCCTCCTGTGGGCTAGCTGCTCTATCTGTGGTGACAGAGCTCGAGGTTGAGGGGGTAACAGGTAAAGGGGGCTCAGAGGGAGAGGACAGCTTCTGAGATTCCTGAGTGGATGACACAGGGGTGTCCAGCTGCCACTCCTTCTCCTTTCAGGTGACCGAGGGCCCCAGCCTGACTCCTTGAGGGGAAGGAGCTCCTGGAGGGACATCAAGGTACCCCATTTCCCTCTTGCATTGTCACTGCAGGAACTCACCCATGGATCCTGCAATAGAGTGTCGGTCTGCGCGCATCTCCGCATTCTGCTGGGCCAGGATCTCCATGGTGTCCGCCATCCTCCCATGATGACCTCCATACGGGCACATGTAGGCACTACTTCATCAGAGATCAGGCGGATGCACTCCTCCAGCTTGCATGCCACTCTGTTATTGACTTCCCACAGCTCCGCGTGATGTTCTCCCACCTACTGCTGACTCTCCACGATGAGTTGGAAGGCTGAATCTAGGGGCTCATCATCTGACTCGGACCTCACAGATGCCTCTTCCCCAGCAATCCTCCGAATGCCGGGGAGCCGGGCTGAACCTGTGTCCTCCTGCTGCGGACACGTGTCCGTGCGGTGACCACCAGATTGTGAGCCCAAGCCTGCTCTGGATCTAGGTCCCACCAAGGTGTGTGTCTCTGTGCTGGGGGAGGGTATGGGTAAGCGCTGTGATGGGTCTTCCAGGCTGCTCATTTCCAGCTCTTCAATGGAGGAGGTGTCCTCTTGGATGGGGGTAAGGATGTGAATGGAGCTGAGGGACTGGCTGGCTGAGGGTATCAGTCCTTACGCAGAGCTCCCTATGAACCAAAGTAGAGATAATTAATGCATGGCAGCAGAGTCAAAAGCAGGAGAGAGAGCACTCACAGTTGCGTTGAGAAGGGGAATGATGTGGTGCAGAAATCTCATGTGGGTGTCCACCATTGACCTCACCACCTCCGCAGGCAGGGTCCATGTCCTCACCAGTCAGCACACTCCACAAAATGAGTGAGGGGCCTAATGTGGGCCACTCCGCCCCCAGTATGGGACTTCTCCCTGCTGTGGTGAATCAGCTTCTCTTGCATGAAAACAGATAGCGAGAGTGTGAGCAGAACGCATGCCACGGCAAATGATAAGGATGTGTGGAAGTTTGTGTGATGAGCAGAGCCATGGATGGGATGAGCACACCAGCACTCGAGGATATGAGCCTGATGGAGAGTGTGTGAGAGTTAGTGGGGCTGTCCCTTGAGGTGTGAGATCCCTGTGGACGTGTGATGGGTTTGTGAGTGTGTGAGTTGAAAGTGATGGAGTGGCTGACTTACCCTGGTGGAACGGATGAGAGCGTTCATCCTCTTCCTGCATTGGGTGGCTGACCTCCTCTGTGCTCCAGTGGCATTGACCCCCACTACCACCCGCCTCCCCAGGCCGGATTGGTGACTCTGATGGACCTCCTGCAGCCAGAGCGGGGGTAGAAAACATTGCAGCGGTCTTCCACTGTGCCCAGCAGGTGCCCCAGAGAGGTGTCACCTAATTTGGGGGTGGCCGTCTTGTTTGCTCTCAGGGACATCTGTCACCTGGAGCAGCCCTGGTCTGTAGATGTGAAGTAGTCACGAGCTCTGGTGCGCTTTAACTATGCCATCCGGGGTGAGGAAGCACTGAGTTCACACGGGGCGGGCAAATCTGAGCCCACCCGCCCGCCAGCAGTCTGGAGTGTTTCCTGTGAATACATTATTAATGAGGCAGGATGCACCGGGAATGGGACGACACGGTGCGAAAACCCGCCATTGCGGCTGGCGGGTAAAATGACTTCTTTCCCACCCACTACCGCGCGTTGTGCAAATCTGGAACGATTCCGCCCGTAATGTGGAGTTGCTGATCTAATACTGTAATCGTTAGATTATCACATCCAATCTACCTGCTGAATGCTGAAAGTGCAAATTCAACAAACTAACTGAGCAACGTTATTAATAATTTCACACGTTTGTACATTTAAAGAATTGTACATGCTTATTGTGAAAATTTAAAATCAAACTGAAACAATGCAAATGTAACCACAATACATGTAAACAATTCAAGTTACGTTAGCCTTATTGATATATGTACTTAGCATAGAAAAATGTCCAGGTGATTGGGTGATTTCATGAGATGTCTTGAGTAGGACTAAGGTGCAATGCTTCTTCGGGATGTGACCCATCGGAGCTCCATAAGCTTGTCATGTTTGTACCAGCATCTTTCAATACTGATGGTTCACCCCAGAGACTTGTTCAATTATATTATCTTTAGATGAGCGCAAAATCATCAGTGTAAATGAGATTTATATCTTTGAAACTTGGTGACTTTTTCTTCGGATGGCAAAAGGCAATGTGACCTTTTTTTAATGTCACCGAGGAGAGAATTTATCTCCCAATCCGATGCAACAGATTTTTAAATGGTCTTTAAATGCAAATAAATGTCACATTGGAATAATGGAAAGGAATAGAAATACAGAGGAGTGAGTAATCAAAACATTAAGGATTTGTTACTCAATTCCCAGCACCATTGTATAAAACCAAGGTGTCGTACCTATTCACAACTTACTCAATGTTGTGATGCATAACACAATCAAAATAGAGTAAAATACGGTAACAGCAATGATCACGGATAGTTACTTAAAAAGTAAAGCATTCATCAGGCAATAAAACAGACATAAATATAACGGATTAGGTGAGTTATTGAGCATTCTCTGCTTATGTCACAGAAAGCTTCCCATGAAAATCTAAGGGTCCCTGTGGCATGGATTTCCCGTTTCCCAATCACAGTTCAAATCCATGCCAAGTCAAGGAGATCGCCAGAGGTACAGTAGCAGTGATATCAGCAAGCAGGGTAAGCAGCCAATCACATTAAGGTATTCTCATAGACAGGAAACTTGGAAGTTGAAAGCTAAATTTAATTCTTCATCTTTAATTTAAATTTTCACTTTAGCAAAATAAAAGCTTATGATTGGATTTAGATGGAAGCTAAAATATCAATATAAACAAACTTTAAAAGATATTTTATTTTATACAGGGTGGAGTTTTCTCTCAGCTGTCAGCAGGAGGCCTTATCCACCGAGGGGGCTGAATAATATGGGGGGAGGCGGTTGGTTTGCCCCCATCCCACCCCCATCCCCGCACCACCCCTGAAGCAAAGTCAGCGTGGAGTCAACTCGCTCGACACCAGCCTGCCCCACCAGCAGACTAAACAAGGGCCAAGTGGGACTTCTGCTCCTCAATGGAAGTCCTGCCCTCTGGAGCTGCCAGCCGATTGGATTGACCAGCAGCTCCATCAGTCCCGGCTGCACCAAGAGCATGTTAGTGGCTGTTTCCCGGACTGCAAGAAGAGGAGGAAGGAGACCCCGGGATCCCCGAAGCTGGTAAATCTGCTGTCTTGGGCAGGGAGGGTTTCGGCAGATTAGGGACGGGAGGGGTCGGAGATGGGTTTAAGGCCGGCAGAGGAAACACGCCCAGCAGGGACACGTAAAATGCAGCCCAGGGTCTTCTGAGCGTATATCTCTTACCTCAATCTGGGCCATGAACATTGGGTGGGTTGCTTCTGTTTCACAAAGGAGCTGCTCACTGAAATTTGCCACTGTTTGTCCTGTAGACCAGACCTGCAGTCTGAAAGCAGGACAAAGACAGAGCGGTCAATGGCTGTGAATGTAACCATGATCATGAATTTTTTTGCACCAAGCTCCTTCCAGGATGGAGCAGGCAACAACTGTAACAATTCCCAGTTCTCTGCACTTCTGTGGTAAATGCTAAGATTGCACGACCTCAGTCTAAGCTTCCACTGCAACACTGTGATGTAACAACTGTGACAGACCACTTGATTTAACAACTGTGATGTAACAACTGTGATGTAATAGCTTGATCTAATAACCTTGATGTAACAACGGTGATGTAACGAGTTGATGTAACAACTGTGATGTAATGGCTTGATGTAACAACTGTGATGTGACAACAGTGATGTAACAACTGTGATGTAACAGCTTGATCTAATAACTGTGATGTAATGGCTTGATGAAACAACTGTGATGTAACGGCTTGATGTAACAACTGTGATGTAACAGCTTGATGTAACAACTGTGATGTAACAACTGTGATGTAACAACAGTGATGTAATAACTGTGATGTAACAACTGTGATGTAACAACTGTGATGTAACAACTGTGATGTAACAACTGTGATGTAACAGCTTGATGTAACAACTGTTATGTAACAGCTTGATGTAACAACTGTGATGTAACAACTGTGATGTAAAAGCTTGATGTAACAACTGTGATGTAACGGCTTGATGTAACAACTGTGATGTAACAACTGTGATTTGACAGCTTGATGTAACAACTGTGATGAAACAACTGTGATGTAACAGCTTGATCTAACAACTGTGATGTACTAACTGTGATGTAACAACAGTGATGTAACAACTTGACCTAACACCTGTGATGTAACAACTGTGATGTAACAGCTTGATGTAACAGCTTGATGAAACAACTGTGATGTAACGGCTTGATGTAACAATTGTGATGTAACGGCTTGCTGAACTGACTGTGATAGAACTGCTTGATGTAACGACTGTATTGTAACGGCTTGATGTAACAACTGTGATGTAACAGCTTGTTCTAACAACTGTGATGTAACTGCTTGATGTAACAACTGTGATGTAACAAGTGAGATGTAATAGCTTGATCTAACAACTGTGATGAAACAACTGTGATGTAACTGCTTGATGTAACAACGGTGATGTAATGGGTTGATGTAACAACTGTGATGTAACAGCTTGATCTAACAACTGTGATACAACTGTGATGTAACAACTGCGATGTAACACCTGTGATGTAACAAATGTGATGTAACAACAGTGATGTAACAACTGTGATGTAAGGTCTTGATGCAACAACTATGATGTAACAGCTTGATGTAACAACTGTGATTGAACGGGTTGATGTAACAACTGTGAGGTAACAACTGTGATGTAACAGCTTGATGTAACAACTGTGATGTAACAACTGTGACGTAACAGCTTGGTCTACCAACTGTGATGTAAGAACTGTGATGTAATGACTTGATGTAACAACTGTGATGTAACGGCTTGATGTAACAATTGTGATGTAACAGCTTGCTCTAACAACTGTGATGTCACAACTGTGATGTAACACCTGTGATGTAACTGCTTGATGTAACAACTGTGATTTAACAACTGTGATGTAACAGCTTGATGGAACAACTTGATGTAACAAGTGTGATGTAACTGCTTAATGTAACAACTGTGATGTAACTGCTTGAAGTAACATCTGTGATGTAACAACTGTGATGTAAGAGCTTGATGTAACAACTGTGACGTAACAGCTTGATGTAACAACAGTGATGTAACAGCTTGATGTAACAACTGCGATGTAACAAAAGTGATGTAAAAACTGTGATGTAACGGCTTGATGTAACAACAGTGATGTAACAGCTTGGTATAACAATTGTGATGTAGCGGCTTGACGTAACAACTGTGATGTAACAGCTTGATGTAACAACTGTGATGTAACAGCTTGATGTAACAACTGTGATGTAACAGCTTGATTTAACAACTATGATGTAACGGCTTGATGTAACAATGGTGATGTAACAGCTTGATGTAACAACTGTGATGTAACAGCTTGGTATAACAATTGTGATGTAGCGGCTTGACGTAACAACTGTGATGTAACAGCTTGATGTAACAACTGTGATGTAACAGCTTGATGTAACAACTGTGATGTAACAGCTTGATGTAACAACTATGATGTAACGGCTTGATGTAACAATGGTGATGTAACAGCTTGATGTAACAACTGTGATGTAACGGCTTGATGTAACAATTGTGATGTAACAGCTTGATGTAACAACTGTGATGTAAAGGCTTGATGTAACAACTATGATATAACAGCTTGTTATAACAACTGTGAACTAAAGATTTCATGTAAGAACAGTGATGTAACGGCTTGATGTAAGAACTCTGATGTAACAAATGTGATCTAACGGCTTCATGTAACAACAGTGATGTAACGGATAGATGTAAGAACTCTGATGTAACAACTGTGAAGTAAAAACTTGATGTAACAACTGTGATGTAACAGCTTGATGTAACAACAGTGATGTAACAGCATGATGTAACAACTGTGATGTAACAGCTTGATGTAACAAATGTGATGTAACGGCTTGATGTAACAACTGTGATGTAACTGCTTGATGTAACAACTCTGATGTAACAACTGTGATGTAACAACTGTGATGTAACAACTGTGATTTAATGGCTTGATGTAACAACTGTGATGTAACGGCTTGATGTAACAACTGTGATGTAACGGCTTGATGTAACAACTGTGATGTAACGGTTTGATGTAACAACTGTGATGTAACGGCTTGATTTAACAACTGTGATCTAACAACTGTGACGCAAGAGCTTCATCTAACAACTGTGATGTAACAACTATGAGGATCGGCTTGCTGCAACAACTGTGATGTAACAACTGTGATGTAACAACTGTATGTAACATCTGTGATGTAACAGCTTAATCTAATACACTTGATATAACAACGGTGATGTAACCGCTTGAGGTAACAACTCTGATGTAACGGCTAGATCTAAAAACTGCGATGTAACAACTGTGACGTAACAGCTTGGTTTACCAACTGTGATGTAAGAACTGTGATGTAACAACTCTGATGTAACAACTGTGATGTAACGGCTTGATGTAACAATTGTGATGTAACAGCTTGCTCTAACAACTGTGATGTCACAACTGTGATGTAACACCTGTGATGTAACTGCTTGATGTAACAACTGTGATTTAACAACTGTGATGTAACAGCTTGATGGAACAACTTGATGTAACAAGTGTGATGTAACTGCTTAATGTAACAACTGTGATGTAATGGGTTGATGTAACAACTGTGATGTAACAGCTTGATCTAACAACTGTGATACAACTGTGATGTAACAACTGCGATGTAACACCTGTGATGTAACAAATGTGATGTAACAACAGTGATGTAACAACTGTGATGTAAGGTCTTGATGCAACAACTATGATGTAACAACTGTGATGTAACAACTGTGATGTAATAACTGTGGTGTAATGGCTTGATGTAACAACTGTGATGTAATGACTTGATGTAATAATTGTGCTGTAACAGTTTGATTAAACAACTGTGATGTAACAAATGTGATGTAACAACTGTGATGTAATGACTTGATGTAATAATTATGCTGTAACAGTTTGATTAAACAACTGTGATGTAACAAATGTGATGTAACAACTGTGATGTAACAACTGTGATGTAACGGCTTGATATAACAACTGTGATGTACAACAGTGACGTGACAGCTTGATCTAACAACTGTGATGACACAGCTGTGTTGTAACAGCTTGATCTAACAACTGTGATGTAACAACTGTGATGTAACAGCTTGACCTGACAACAGTGATGTAACAACTGTGATGTAACAGCTTGATGTAACAGCTTGATGTAACGACTGTGATGTAACAGCTTGATGTAACAGTTGTGATGTAATGGCTTGCTGACACGACTGTGATCTAACTGCTTGATGTAACAACTGTAATGTAACAGCTTAATCTAACAACTGTGATGTAACAACTGTGATGTAACAGCTTGATGTAACAATTGTGATGGAACAGGTTGATGTAACAGCTTGATTTAACAACTGTGATAAAACAACTGTGATTTAACAGCTTGATGTAACACTGTGATGTAACATTTGTGATGTAACAACTGTGATGTAACAGCTTGATGTAACAGCTTGAACTAACAGCTTGATGTACCAACAGTGATGTAACAACTGTGATGTAACAGCTTGATGTAAAAACTGTGATGTAACAACTGTGATGTAATGGCTTGATGTAACAACTGTGATGTAAATGCTTGATGTAACAACTGTGATTTAACGTCTTGATGTAACAGCTTGATCTAACAACTGTAATATAACAACTGTGATTTAATGGCTTGATGTAACAACTATGATGTAACAACTGTGATGTAATGGCCTGATGTAACAACTGTGATGTAACAGCTGGATGTAACAACTGTGATGTAATAAATATGATGTAACAGCTTGATCTAACAACAGTGATGTAACAACTGTGATGTAACAGCATGATGTAACAGCTGTGATCTAACTGCTCGATCTAACAACTTATATGTAATGGCTTGATGTAACAACTGTGATGTAACAGCTTGATGTAACAACCGTGATGTAATAACAATGATGTAACAACAGTGATGTAACAACTGTGATGTAACAACTGTGATGTAACAGCTTGATGCAACAGCTGTGATGTAACTGCTTGATCTAACAACTAATATGTAACTGCTTGATATAACAATTTTGATGTAACTGATTGATGTAACAACTGTGATGTAACAGCTTGATGCAAGCAACAACTGTGATGTAACAACTGTGATGTAAGAGCTTGGTGTAATAACTGTGATGTAACAACTGTGATGTCACAGCTTGATGTAACAACTCTGATGTAACTGCTTGATGTAACAACTGTGATGTAAGGGCTTGATGCAACAACTATTATGTAATGGCTTGATGTAACAATTGTGATGCAAAGGCTTGATGTAATGGCTTGATGCAACAACTGTGATGTAACAACTGAGATGTAACAGCTTGAAGTAACAACTGAGATGTAATGGCTTGATGTAACAACTGTGATGTAAAAATGGTGATGTAATGGCCTGATGTAACAGCTGTGATATAACAACTGTAATGTAACAGCTGTGATGTAACAACAGTGATGTAATAACTATGATGTAACAACTGTGATGTAACAGCTTGATCTAACAACTGTGAGGTAACTGATTGATATAACAACTGTGATGTAACAACTGTGATGTAACAGCTTGATCTAACAATAGTGATGTAGCAACTGTGATGTAACAGCATGATGTCACAGCTCTGACGTAACTGCTTGATCTAACAATTGATATGTAACAACAGTGATGTAACAGCTTGATGTAACAGCTTGAACTAACAGCTTGATGTACCAACAGTGATGTAACAACTGTGATGTAACAGCTTGATGTAAAAACTGTGATGTAACAACTGTGATGTAATGGCTTGATGTAACAACTGTGATGTAAATGCTTGATGTAACAACTGTGATTTAACGTCTTGATGTAACAGCTTGATCTAACAACTGTAATATAACAACTGTGATTTAATGGCTTGATGTAACAACTATGATGTAACAACTGTGATGTAATGGCCTGATGTAACAACTGTGATGTAACAGCTGGATGTAACAACTGTGATGTAATAAATATGATGTAACAGCTTGATCTAACAACAGTGATGTAACAACTGTGATGTAACAGCATGATGTAACAGCTGTGATCTAACTGCTCGATCTAACAACTTATATGTAATGGCTTGATGTAACAACTGTGATGTAACAGCTTGATGTAACAACCGTGATGTAATAACAATGATGTAACAACAGTGATGTAACAACTGTGATGTAACAACTGTGATGTAACAACTGTGATGTAACAGCTTGATGCAACAGCTGTGATGTAACTGCTTGATCTAACAACTAATATGTAACGGCTTGATATAACAATTTTGATGTAACTGATTGATGTAACAACTGTGATGTAACAGCTTGATGCAAGCAACAACTGTGATGTAACAACTGTGATGTAAGAGCTTGGTATAATAACTGTGATGTAACAACTGTGATGTCACAGCTTGATGTAACAACTCTGATGTAACTGCTTGATGTAACAACTGTGATGTAAGGGCTTGATGCAACAACTATTATGTAATGGCTTGATGTAACAATTGTGATGCAAAGTCTTGATGTAATGGCTTGATGCAACAACTGTGATGTAACAACTGAGATGTAACAGCTTGAAGTAACAACTGAGATGTAATGGCTTGATGTAACAACTGTGATGTAAAAATGGTGATGTAATGGCCTGATGTAACAGCTGTGATATAACAACTGTAATGTAACAGCTGTGATGTAACAACAGTGATGTAATAACTATGATGTAACAACTGTGATGTAACAGCTTGATCTAACAACTGTGAGGTAACTGATTGATATAACAACTGTGATGTAACAACTGTGATGTAACAGCTTGATCTAACAATAGTGATGTAACAACTGTGATGTAACAGCATGATGTCACAGCTCTGACGTAACTGCTTGATCTAACAATTGATATGTAACAACTGTGATGTAACAGCTTGATGTAACTGCTTGATGTAACGACTGTGATGTAACAGCTTGATGTAACAGTTGTGATGTAATGGCTTGCTGACACGACTGTGATCTAACTGCTTGATGTAACAACTGTAATGTAACAGCTTAATCTAACAACTGTGATGTAACAACTGTGATGTAACAGCTTGATGTAACAACTGTGATGGAACTGCTTGATGTAACAATTGTGATGTAACAGGTTGATGTAACAGCTTGATTTAACAACTGTGATAAAACAACTGTGATTTAAGAGCTTGAAGTAACACTGTGATGTAACATTTGTGATGTAACAACTGTGATGTAACAGCTTGATGTAACAGCTTGAACTAACAGCTTGATGTACCAACAGTGATGTAACAACTGTGATGTAACAGCTTGATGTAAAAACTGTGATTTAACGTCTTGATGTAACAGCTTGATCTAACAACTGTAATATAACAACTGTGATTTAAAGGCTTGATGTAACAACTGTGATGTAATGGCCTGATGTAACAACTGTGATGTACCAGCTGGATGTAACAACTGTGATGTAATAATTATGATGTAACAACTTGATCTAACAACAGTGATGTAACAACTGTGATGTAACAGCATGATGTAACAACTGTGATGTAACTGCTTGATGTAACAACTGTGATGTAACAACTGTGATGTAACAGCTTGATGTAACAACTGTGATGTAATAACAATGATGTAACAACTGTGATGTAACAACTGTGATGTAACAGCTTGATGCAACAGCTGTGATGTAACTGCTTGATCTAACAACTAATATGTAACGGCTTGATATAACAATTTTGATGTAACTGATTGATGTAACAACTGTGATGTAACAGCTTGATGCAAGCAACAACTGTGATGTAACAACTGTGATGTAAGAGCTTGGTATAATAACTGTGATGTAACAACTGTGATGTCACAGCTTGATGTAACAACTCTGATGTAACTGCTTGATGTAACAACTGTGATGTAAGGGCTTGATGCAACAACTATTATGTAATGGCTTGATGTAACAATTGTGATGCAAAGTCTTGATGTAATGGCTTGATGCAACAACTGTGATGTAACAACTGAGATGTAACAGCTTGAAGTAACAACTGAGATGTAATGGCTTGATGTAACAACTGTGATGTAAAAATGGTGATGTAATGGCCTGATGTAACAGCTGTGATATAACAACTGTAATGTAACAGCTGTGATGTAACAACAGTGATGTAATAACTATGATGTAACAACTGTGATGTAACAGCTTGATCTAACAACTGTGAGGTAACTGATTGATATAACAACTGTGATGTAACAACTGTGATGTAACAGCTTGATCTAACAATAGTGATGTAACAACTGTGATGTAACAGCATGATGTCACAGCTCTGACGTAACTGCTTGATCTAACAATTGATATGTAACAACTGTGATGTAACAGCTTGATGTAACTGCTTGATGTAACGACTGTGATGTAACAGCTTGATGTAACAGTTGTGATGTAATGGCTTGCTGACACGACTGTGATCTAACTGCTTGATGTAACAACTGTAATGTAACAGCTTAATCTAACAACTGTGATGTAACAACTGTGATGTAACAGCTTGATGTAACAACTGTGATGGAACTGCTTGATGTAACAATTGTGATGTAACAGGTTGATGTAACAGCTTGATTTAACAACTGTGATAAAACAACTGTGATTTAAGAGCTTGAAGTAACACTGTGATGTAACATTTGTGATGTAACAACTGTGATGTAACAGCTTGATGTAACAGCTTGAACTAACAGCTTGATGTACCAACAGTGATGTAACAACTGTGATGTAACAGCTTGATGTAAAAACTGTGATTTAACGTCTTGATGTAACAGCTTGATCTAACAACTGTAATATAACAACTGTGATTTAAAGGCTTGATGTAACAACTGTGATGTAATGGCCTGATGTAACAACTGTGATGTACCAGCTGGATGTAACAACTGTGATGTAATAATTATGATGTAACAGCTTGATCTAACAACAGTGATGTAACAACTGTGATGTAACAGCATGATGTAACAGCTGTGATCTAACTGCTCGATCTAACAACTGAACTGTAATGGCTTGATGTAACAACTGTGATGTAACAGCTTGATGTAACAACTGTGATGTAATAACAATGATGTAACAATGGTGATGTAACAACTGTGATGTAACAGCTTGATGCAACAGCTGTGATGTAACTGCTTGATCTAACAACTAATATGTAACGGCTTGAATATAACAATTTTGATGTAACTGATTGATGTAACAACTGTGATGTAACAGCTTGATGCAAGCAACAACTGTGATGTAACAACTGTGATGTAAGAGCTTGGTGTAATAATTGTGATGTAACAACTGTGATGTCACAGCTTGATGTAACAACTCTGATGTAACTGCTTGATGTAACAACTGTGATGTAAGGGCTGGATGCAACAACCATTATGCAATGGCTTGATGTAACAATTGTGATGCAAAGGCTTGATGTAATGGCTTGATGCAACAACTGTGATGTAACAACTGAGATGTAACAGCTTGAAGTAACAACTGAGATGTAATGGCTTGATGTAACAACTGTGACGTAAAAATGGTGATTTAATGGCCTGATGTAACAGCTGTGATATAACAGCTGTAATGTAACAGCTGTGATGTAACAACAGTGATGTAATAACTATGATGTAACAACTGTGATGTAACAGCTTGATCTAACAACTGTGAGGTAACTGATTGATATAACAACTGTGATGTAACAACTGTGATGTAACAGCTTGATCTAACAATAGTGATGTAACAACTGTGATGTAACAGCATGATGTCACAGCTGTGATATAACTGCTTGATCTAACAATTGATATGAAATAACTGTGATGTAACAGCTTGATGTAACTTCTTGATGTAACGACTGTGATGTAACAACTGTGATGTAACAGCTTGATGTAACAACTGTGATGTAACTGCTTGATGTAACAACTGTGATTTAACAGCTTGATGTAACACCTTGATCTAACAACTGTAATATAACAAATGTGATTTAACGGCTTGATGTAACAACTGTGATGTAACAACTACGAGGTAATGGCTTTATTTAATAGTTGTAATGTAACAACTGTGATGTAACAGCTGGATGTAACAACTGTGATGTAATAACTATGATGAAACAACTGTGATGTAATAACAATGATGTAACAACGGTGATGTAACAACTGTGATGTAACAACTGTGATGTAACAGCTTGATGCAACAGCTGTGATGTAACTGCTTGATCTAACAACTAATATGTAACGGCTTGATATAACAATTTTGATGTAACTGCTTGATGCAAGCAACAACTGTGATGTAACAACTGTGATGTAAGAGCTTGGTGTAATAACTGTGATGTAACAACTGTGATATCACAGCTTGATGTAACAACTCTGATGTAACTGCTTGATGTAACAACTGTGATGTAAGGGCTTGATGCAACAACTATTATGTAATGGCTTGATGTAACAATTGTGATGCAAAGGCTTGATGTAATGGCTTGATGCAACAACTGTGATGTAACAACTGAGATGTAACAGCTTGAAGTAACAACTGAGATGTAATGGCTTGATGTAACAACTGTGACGTAAAAATGGTGATTTAATGGCCTGATGTAACAGCTGTGATGTAACAACTGTAATGTAACAGCTGTGATGTAACAACATTGATGTAATAACTATGATGTAACAACTGTGATGTAACAGCGTGATCTAACAACTGTGAGGAAACTGATTGATATGACAACTGTGATGTAACAACTGTGATGTAACAGCTTGATCTAACAATAGTGATGTAACAACTGTGATGTAACAGCATGATGTCACAGCTGTGATATAACTGCTTGATCTAACAATTGATATGTAACAACTGTGATGTAACAGCTTGATGTAACTTCTTGATGTAACAACTGTGATGTAACTGCTTGATGTAACAACTGTGATTTAACAGCTTGATGAAACAGCTTGATCTAACAACTGTAATATAACAAATGTGATTTAACGGCTTGATGCAACAACTGTGATGTAACAACTACGAGGTAATGGCTTTATTTAATAGTTGTAATGTAACAACTGTGATGTAACAGCTGGATGTAACAACTGTGATGTAATAACTATGATGTAATAATTATGATGTCACAGCTTGATCTAACGACTGTGATGTAACTGCTTGATATAACAACAGTGAAGTAACAACTGTGATGTAACAGCTTAATGTAACAACAGTGATGTAACAACTGTGATGTAACAGCTTGATCTAAGAACTAATATGTAAAGGCTTGATATAACAATTGTGATGTAATTGATTGATGTAACAACTGTGATGTAACAGTTTGATCTAACAACTGTGATGTAACAACTTTGAGTGTAACAACTGTGATGTAACTGCATGATGTAACAACTGTGATGTAACAGCTTGATGTAACAACTGTGATGTAACAACTGTGATGTAACAGCTTGATGTAACAACTGTGATGTAATAACTATGATGTAATAACTGTGATGTAACAGCTTGATCTAAGAACTAATATGTAAAGGCTTGATATAACAATTGTGATGTAATTGATTGATGTAACAACTGTGATGTAACAGTTTGATCTAACAACTGTGATGTAACAACTGTGATGTAACAGCTTGATTTAACAACTGTGATGTAATGGCTTGATGTATTAACAGTGGTGTAACTGCTTAAAGTAGCAGCTGTGATGTAACGGCTTGATGTAACAACTCTGATGTAACTGCTTGAGCTAACAACTGTGATGTAACAACTGTGATGTAACAACTGTGATGGAACAACTGTGATGTAACAGCTTGATGGAAGAGCTGTGATGTAACTGCTTGAACTAACAACTGATATGTAAAGGCTTGATGTAACAACTGTGATGTAACTGCTTCATTTAACAACTGTAATGTAACAACTGTGATGTAACAGCTTGATGTAACAACTGTGATGTAATAACTATGATGTAACAACTGTGATGTAACAGCTTGATCTAACAGCTGATATGTAACGGCTTGATGTAACAAATGTGATGTAACTGCTTGATGTAACAACTCTGATGTAATAACTGTGATGTAACAGATTGATCTAACAACTGTGATGGAACAACTGTGATGTAACAGCTTGATGGAAGAGCTGTGATGTAACTGCTTGAACTAACAACTGATATGTAAAGGCTTGATGTAACAACTGTGATGTAACTGCTTCATTTAACAACTGTAATGTAACAACTGTGATGTAACAGCTTGATGTAACAACTGTGATGTAATAACTATGATGTAACAACTGTGATGTAACAGCTTGATCTAACAGCTGATATGTAACGGCTTGATGTAACAAATGTGATGTAACTGCTTGATGTAACAACTTTGAAGTAACAACTGTGATGTAACAGCTTGATGTAACAACTCTGATGTAATAACTGTGATGTAACAGATTGATCTAACAACTGTGATGGAACAACTGTGATGTAACAGCTTGATGGAAGAGCTGTGATGTAACTGCTTGAACTAACAACTGATATGTAAAGGCTTGATGTAACAACTGTGATGTAACTGCTTCATTTAACAACTGTAATGTAACAACTGTGATGTAACAGCTTGATGTAACAACTGTGATGTAATAACTATGATGTAACAACTGTGATGTAACAGCTTGATCTAACAACTGTGATGTAACTGCTTGATATCAAAACTGTGATGTAACAACTGTGATGCACAGGCTTGATGCAATGGCTTGATGTAACAACTGTGATGCAATAACTGTAATGTAATGGCCTGATGTAAAACTGTGAGGTAACAGCTGGATATAACAGCTGTATTGTAATAACTATCATGTACCAACTGTGATGTAACAGCTTGATCTAATAACTGTGATGTAACTACTTGATATAACAACTGTGTTGTAACACCTGTGATGTAACAGCTTGATCTAACAACAGGTGATGTAACAACTATGATGTAACAGCATGATGTAACAGCTGTGATGCAACTGCTTGATCTAACAACTGATATGTAACAACTGTGTTGTAACAGCTTGATGTAACAGCTTGTTGTAACAAGTGTGATGTAATGGCTTGATGTAACAACTTTGATGTAACTACTTGATGTAACAACTGTGATGTAACAACTGTGATGTAATGGCCTGATGTAACAGCGGTGATGTAACAACTGTGAAGTAACAGCTGGATGCAACAACTGTGATGTAATAACTATGATGTAACAACTGTGATGTAACAGCTTGATCTAACAACTGTGATGTAACAACTGTGATGTAACAGCTTGATTTAACATCTGTGATGTAACGGCTTGATGTAACAACTGTGATTTAACTGCTTGATGTAACAGCTGTGATGTAACGGCTTGATGTAACAACTGTGATATAACAACTGTGATGTAAGAGCTTGGTGTAATAACTGTGATATAACAACTGTGATGTCACAGCTTGATGTAACAACTCTGATATAAATGCTTGATGTAACAACTGTGATGTAAGGGCTTGATGCAACAACTATTATGTAATGGCTTGGTGTAACAAATGTGATGCAAAGGCTTGATGTAATGGCTTGATGCAACAACTGTGATGTAACAACTGAGATGTAACAGCTTGAAGTAACAACTGAGATGTAAAGGCTTGATGTAACAACTATGATGTAACAACGGTGATGTAATGGCCTGATGTAACAGCTGTGATGTAACAACTGTGATGAAACAGCTGGATGTAACAACTGTGATGTAATAACTATGATGTAACAATTGTGATGTAACAGTTTGATCTAACAACTGTGATGTAACTGCTTGATATAACAACTGTGATGTATCAACTGTGATGTAACAGCTTGATGTAACTGCTTGATCTAACAGCTTGACATAAAAACTGTGATGGAACAATTGTGATGTAACAGCTTGATGTAACAACAGTGATGTAACAACTGTGATGTAACAGGATGATGTAACAGCTGTGATGTAACTGCTTGATGTAACAACTCTGATGTAATAACTGTGAATTAACAGCTTAATCTAACAACTGTGATGGAACAACTGTGATGTAACAGCTTGATGGAACAGCTGTGATGTAACTGCTTGATCTAACAACTAATAGGTAACAGCTTGATATAACAATTGTGATGTAACTGCTTGATCTAACAACTGTGATGTAACAGCTTGATATAACAACTGCGATGTAACAACTGTGATGTAACAGCTTGATCAAACAACAGTGATGTAACAACTGTGATGTAACTGCTTGATGTAACAGCTTGATCTAACAGCTTGATGTAAAAACTGTGATTTAACAACTGTGATGTAACAGCTTGATGTAACAACAGTGATGTAACAACTGTGATGTAACGGCTTGATGTAACAACTGTGATGTAATAACTATGATGTAACAACTGTGCTGTAACAGCTTGATCTAACAACTGTGATGTAACTGCTTGATATAACAACTGTGATGTAACCACTGTGAATTAACAGCTTGATCTAACAACTGTGATTTATCAACCGTGATGTAACAGCTTGATGGAACAACTGTGATGTAACTGCTTGATCTAACAACTAATAGGTAACAGCTTGATATAACAATTGTGATGTAACTGCTTGATGTAACAACTGTGATGTAACAACTGTGATGTAACCGCTTGATATAACAACTGTGATGTAAAAACTGTGATGTAACAGCTTGATCTAACAACAGTGATGTAACAACTGTGATGTAACAGCATGATGTAACAGTTTTGATGTAACTGCTTGATCTAACAACTGGTATGTAACGGCTTGATGTAATGGATTGATGTAACAACTGTGATGTAATAACTATGATGTAACAACTGTGATGTAACAGTTTGGTCTAACAACTGTGATGTAACAACTGTGATGTAACAGCTTGATGTAACAGCGTGATGTAACTGCTTGATGTCACAACTGTCATGTAACAACTGTGATGTAACGGCTTGATGTATCAACTGTGATGTAACTGCTTGATGTAACAACTGTGATGTAACAGCTTTATGTAACAGCTGTGATGTAAATGCTTGATCTAACAACTAATATGTAACGGCTTGATATAACAATTGTGATGTAACTGATTGATGGAACAACTGTCATGTAACAGCTTGATGGAGCAGCTGTGATGTAACGGCATGCTGTAACAACTGTGATGTAACTGCTTGATGGAGCAGCTATGATGTAACGGCATGCTGTAACAACTGCGATATAACAACTGTGATGTAAGAGCTTGGTATAATAACTGTGATGTAACAACTGTGATGTCACAGTTTGATGTAACAACTCTGATATAACTGCTTGATGTAACAACTGTGATGTAAGGTCTTGATGCAACAACTATTATGTAATGGCTTGATGAAACAATTGTGAAGTAACAACGGTGATGTAATGGCCCGATGTAACAGCTGTGATATAACAACTGTGATGTAACAGCTGGATGTAACAACTGTGATGTAACAGCTTGATCTAACAACAGTGATGTAACAACTGTGATGTAACAGCTTGATGTAACTGCTTGATCTAACAGCTTGATGTAAAAACTGTGATTTAACAAGTGTGATGTAACAGCTTGATGTAACAACACTGATGTAACTGCTTGATCCAACAACTGATATGTAACGGCTTGATGTAACAACTGTGATGTAACAACTGTGATGTAACAGCTTGATGTAACAACTCTGGTGTAATAACTGTGAATTAACAGCTTGTTCTAACAACTGTGATGTAATAACTATGATGTAACAACTTTGCTGCAACAGCTTGATATAACAACTGTGATGTAACAATTGTCAATTAACAGCTTGATTGAACAGGTGTGATGTAACAACTGTGATGTAACAGCTTGATGGAACAGCTGTGATGTAACTGCTTGATCTAACAACTAATAGGTAACAGCTGATATATCAATTGTGATGTAACTGCTTGATGTAAAAACTGTGATGTAACAACTGTGATGTAACAGCTTGATCTAACAACTGTGTTGTAACAGCTTGATATAACAACTGTGATGTAAAAACTGTGATGTAACAGCTTGATCTAACAACAGTGATGTAACAACTGTGATGTAACAGCATGATGTAACAGCTTTGATGTAATAACTGTGATGTAACAGATTGATCTAACAACTGTGATGGAACAACGGTGATGTAACAGCTTGATGGAACAGCTGTGATGTAACTGCTTGATCTAACAACTGATATGTAACGGCTTGATGTAACAACTGTGATGTAACTGCTTCATTTAACAACTGTGATGTAACAACTGTGATGTAACAGCTTGATGTAACAACTGTGATGTAATAACTATGATGTAACAACTGTGATGTAACAGCTTGATCTAACAACTGTGATTTAACTGCTTGATATCACAAGTGTGATGTAACAACTGTGATGCAAAGGCTTGATGTAATGGCTTGATGTAACAACTGTGATGTAATAACTGTGATGTAATGGCCTGATGTAACAGCTGTGATGTAACAAGTGTGATGTAACAGCTGGATATAACAGCTGTGATGTAATAACTATGATGTAACAGCTTGATCTAACAACAGTGATGTAACAACTGTGATGTAACAGCTTGTTCTAATAACTGTGATGTAACTACTTGATATAACAACTGTGATGTCACAACTGTGATGTAACAGCTTGATCTAACAACAGGTGATGTAACAACTATGATGTAACAGCATGATGTAACAGCTGTGATGCAACTGCTTGATCTAACAACTGATATGTAACAACTGTGTTGTAACACTTTGATGTAACAGCTTGATGTAACAACTGTGATGTAACGGCTTGATGTAACAGTAACTGCTTGATGTAACAACTGTGATGTAACAACTGTGATGTAATGGCCTGATGTAACAGCGGTGATGTAACAACTGTGAAGTAACAGCTGGATGTAACAACTGTGATGTAATAACTATGATGTAACAACTGTGATGTAACAGCTTGATCTAACAACTGTGATGTAACAGCTTGATTTAACAACTGTGATGTAACGGCTTGATGTAACAACTGTGATTTAACTGCTTGATGTAACAGCTGTGATGTAACGGCTTGAAGTAACAACTGTGATATAACAACTGTGATGTAAGAGCTTGGTGTAACAACTCTGATATAAATGCTTGATGTAACAACTGTGATGTAAGTGCTTGATGCAACAACTATTATGTAATGGCTTGGTGTAATAAATGTGATGCAAAGGCTTGATGCAAGGGCTTGATGCAACAACTGTGATGTAACAACTGAGATGTAACAGCTTAAAGTAACAACTGAGATGTAAAGGCTTGATGTAACAACTATGATGTAACAATTGTGATGGAACAACTGTGATGTATCAGCTTGATGGAACAGCCGTGATGTAACTGCTTGATCTAACAACCGATATGTAACGGCTTGATGTAACAACTGTGATGTAACGGCTTCATTTAACAACTGTGATGTAACAACTGTGATATAATAACTAGGATGTAACAACTGTGATGTAACAGCTTGATCTAACAACTGTGATGTAACAACTGTGATGTAACAGCTTGATTTAACATCTGTGATGTAACAACTGTGATGTAACAGCTTGATGTAACAACTGTGATGTAATAACTATGATGTAACAACTGTGATGTAACAGCTTGATCTAACAATGTTGATGTAACTGCTTGATATCACAACTGTGATGTAACAACTGTGATGCAAAGGCTTGATGTAATGGCTTGATGTAACAACTGTGATGTAATAACTGTGATGTAATGGCCTGATGTAACAGCGGTGATGTAACAACTGTGAAGTAACAGCTGGATGCAACAACTGTGATGTAATAACTATGATGTAACAACTGTGATGTAACAGCTTGATCTAACAACTGTGATGTAACAACTGTGATGTAACAGCTTGATTTAACATCTGTGATGTAACGGCTTGATGTAACAACTGTGATTTAACTGCTTGATGTAACAGCTGTGATGTAACGGCTTGATGTAACAACTGTGATGTAACAACTGAGATGTAACAGCTTGAAGTAACAACTGAGATGTAAAGGCTTGATGTTACAACTATGATGTAACAACGGTGATGTAATGGCCTGATGTAACAGCTGTGATGTAACAACTGTGATGAAACAGCTGGATGTAACAACTGTGATGTAATAACTATGATGTAAGAATTGTGATGTAACAGTTTGATCTAACAACTGTGATGTAACTGCTTGATATAACAACTGTGATGTATCAACTGTGATGTAACAGCTTGATGTAACTGCTTGATCTAACAGCTTGACGTAAAAACTGTGATGGAACAATTGTGATGTAACAGCTTGATGTAACAACAGTGATGTAACAACTGTGATGTAACAGGATGATGTAACAGCTGTGATGTAACTGCTTGATGTAACAACTCTGATGTAATAACTGTGAATTAACAGCTTGATCTAACAACTGTGATGGAACAACTGTGATGTAACAGTTTGATGGAACAGCTGTGATGTAACTGCTTGATCTAACAACTAATAGGTAACAGCTTGATATAACAATTGTGATGTAACTGCTTGATCTAACAACTGTGATGTAACAGCTTGATATAACAACTGCGATGTAACAACTGTGATGTAACAGCTTGATCAAACAACAGTGATGTAACAACTGTGATGTAACTGCTTGATGTAACAGCTTGATCTAACAGCTTGATGTAAAAACTGTGATTTAACAACTGTGATGTAACAGCTTGATGTAACAACAGTGATGTAACAACTGATATGTAACGGCTTGATGTAACAACTGTGATGTAATAACTATGATGTAACAACTGTGCTGTAACAGCTTGATCTAACAACTGTGATGTAACTGCTTGATATAACAACTGTGATGTAACCACTGTGAATTAACAGCTTGATCTAACAACTGTGATTTAACAACCGTGATGTAACAGCTTGATGGAACAACTGTGATGTAACTGCTTGATCTAACAACTAATAGGTAACAGCTTGATATAACAATTGTGATGTAACTGCTTGATGTAACAACTGTGATGTAACAACTGTGATGTAACCGCTTGATATAACAACTGTGATGTAAAAACTGTGATGTAACAGCTTGATCTAACAACAGTGATGTAACAACTGTGATGTAACAGGATGATGTAACAGCTGTGATGTAACTGCTTGATGTAACAACTCTGATGTAATAACTGTGAATTAACAGCTTGATCTAACAACTGTGATGGAACAACTGTGATGTAACAGTTTGATGGAACAGCTGTGATGTAACTGCTTGATCTAACAACTAATAGGTAACAGCTTGATATAACAATTGTGATGTAACTGCTTGATCTAACAACTGTGATGTAACAGCTTGATATAACAACTGCGATGTAACAACTGTGATGTAACAGCTTGATCAAACAACAGTGATGTAACAACTGTGATGTAACTGCTTGATGTAACAGCTTGATCTAACAGCTTGATGTAAAAACTGTGATTTAACAACTGTGATGTAACAGCTTGATGTAACAACAGTGATGTAACAACTGATATGTAACGGCTTGATGTAACAACTGTGATGTAATAACTATGATGTAACAACTGTGCTGTAACAGCTTGATCTAACAACTGTGATGTAACTGCTTGATATAACAACTGTGATGTAACCACTGTGAATTAACAGCTTGATCTAACAACTGTGATTTAACAACCGTGATGTAACAGCTTGATGGAACAACTGTGATGTAACTGCTTGATCTAACAACTAATAGGTAACAGCTTGATATAACAATTGTGATGTAACTGCTTGATGTAACAACTGTGATGTAACAACTGTGATGTAACCGCTTGATATAACAACTGTGATGTAAAAACTGTGATGTAACAGCTTGATGTAACAGCTTGATCTAACAACAGTGATGTAACAACTGTGATGTAACAGCATGATGTAACAGCTTTGATGTAACTGCTTGATCTAACAACTGGTATGTAACGGCTTGATGTAATGGATTGATGTAACAACTGTGATGTAATAACTATGATGTAACAACTGTGATGTAACAGCTTGGTCTAACAACTGTGATGTAACAACTGTGATTAACAGCTTGATCTAACAGCTGATATGTAACAACTATGATGTAACAGCTTGATGTAACAGCGTGATGTAACTGCTTGATGTCACAACTGTCATGTAACAACTGTGATGTAACGGCTTGATGTAACAACTGTGATGTAACTGCTTGATGTAACAACTGTGATGTAACAGCTTTATGTAACAGCTGTGATGTAAATGCTTGATCTAACAACTAATATGTAACGGCTTGATATAACAATTGTGATGTAACTGATTGATGGAACAACTGTCATGTAACAGCTTGATGGAGCAGCTGTGATGTAACGGCATGCTGTAACAACTGCGATATAACAACTGTGATGTAAGAGCTTGGTATAATAACTGTGATGTAACAACTGTGATGTCACAGTTTGATGTAACAACTCTGATATAACTGCTTGATGTAACAACTGTGATGTAAGGTCTTGATGCAACAACTATTATGTAATGGCTTGATGTAACAATTGTGAAGTAACAACGGTGATGTAATGGCCCGATGTAACAGCTGTGATATAACAACTGTGATGTAACAGCTGGATGTAACAACTGTGATGTAACAGCTTGATCTAACAACAGTGATGTAACAACTGTGATGTAACAGCTTGATGTAACTGCTTGATCTAACAGCTTGATGTAAAAACTGTGATTTAACAAGTGTGATGTAACAGCTTGATGTAACAACACTGATGTAACTGCTTGATCCAACAACTGATATGTAACGGCTTGATGTAACAACTGTGATGTAACTGCTTGATGTAACAACTGTGATGTAACAACTGTGATGTAACAACTTTGCTGCAACAGCTTGATATAACAACTGTGATGTAACAATTGTCAATTAACAGCTTGATTGAACAGGTGTGATGTAACAACTGTGATGTAACAGCTTGATGGAACAGCTGTGATGTAACTGCTTGATCTAACAACTAATAGGTAACAGCTGATATATCAATTGTGATGTAACTGCTTGATGTAAAAACTGTGATGTAACAACTGTGATGTAACAGCTTGATCTAACAACTGTGTTGTAACAGCTTGATATAACAACTGTGATGTAAAAACTGTGATGTAACAGCTTGATCTAACAACAGTGATGTAACAACTGTGATGTAACAGCATGATGTAACAGCTTTGATGTAATAACTGTGATGTAACAGATTGATCTAACAACTGTGATGGAACAACGGTGATGTAACAGCTTGATGGAACAGCTGTGATGTAACTGCTTGATCTAACAACTGATATGTAACGGCTTGATGTAACAACTGTGATGTAACTGCTTCATTTAACAACTGTGATGTAACAACTGTGATGTAACAGCTTGATGTAACAACTGTGATGTAATAACTATGATGTAACAACTGTGATGTAACAGCTTGATCTAACAACTGTGATTTAACTGCTTGATATCACAAGTGTGATGTAACAACTGTGATGCAAAGGCTTGATGTAATGGCTTGATGTAACAACTGTGATGTAATAACTGTGATGTAATGGCCTGATGTAACAGCTGTGATGTAACAAGTGTGATGTAACAGCTGGATATAACAGCTGTGATGTAATAACTATGATGTAACAGCTTGATCTAACAACAGTGATGTAACAACTGTGATGTAACAGCTTGATCTAATAACTGTGATGTAACTACTTGATATAACAACTGTGATGTCACAACTGTGATGTAACAGCTTGATCTAACAACAGGTGATGTAACAACTATGATGTAACAGCATGATGTAACAGCTGTGATGCAACTGCTTGATCTAACAACTGATATGTAACAACTGTGTTGTAACAGCTTGATGTAACAGCTTGATGTAACAACTGTGATGTAACGGCTTGATGTAACAACTTTGATGTAACTGCTTGATGTAACAACTGTGATGTAACAACTGTGATGTAATGGCCTGATGTAACAGCGGTGATGTAACAACTGTGAAGTAACAGCTGGATGTAACAACTGTGATGTAATAACTATGATGTAACAACTGTGATGTAACAGCTTGATCTAACAACTGTGATGTAACAACTGTGATGTAACAGCTTGATTTAACAACTGTGATGTAACGGCTTGATGTAACAACTGTGATTTAACTGCTTGATGTAACAGCTGTGATGTAACGGCTTGAAGTAACAACTGTGATATAACAACTGTGATGTAAGAGCTTGGTGTAATAACTGTGATATAACAACTGTGATGTCACAGCTTGATGTAACAAATCTGATATAAATGCTTGATGTAACAACTGTGATGTAAGTGCTTGATGCAACAACTATTATGTAATGGCTTGGTGTAACAAATGTGATGCAAAGGCTTGATGCAAGGGCTTGATGCAACAACTGTGATGTAACAACTGAGATGTAACAGCTTAAAGTAATAACTGAGATGTAAAGGCTTGATGTAACAACTATGATGTAACAATTGTGATGGAACAACTGTGATGTATCAGCTTGATGAAACAGCCGTGATGTAACTGCTTGATCTAACAACCGATATGTAACGGCTTGATGTAACAACTGTGATGTAACGGCTTCATTTAACAACTGTGATATAATAACTAGGATGTAACAACTGTGATGTAACAGCTTGATCTAACAACTGTGATGTAACAACTGTGATGTAACAGCTTGATTTAACATCTGTGATGTAACAACTGTGATGTAACAGCTTGATGTAACAACTGTGATGTAATAACTATGATGTAACAACTGTGATGTAACAGCTTGATCTAACAACGTTGATGTAACTGCTTGATATCACAACTGTGATGTAACAACTGTGATGCAAAGGCTTGACGTAATGGCTTGATGTAGCAACTGTGATGTAATAAATGTGATGTAATGGCCTGATGTAACAGCTGTGATGTAACAACTGTAATGTAACAGCTGGATATAACAGCGGTGATGTAATAACTATGATGTACCAACTGTGATGTAACAGCTTGATCTAATAACTGTGATTTAACTACTTGATATAACAACTGTGATGTAACAACTGGATGTAACAACTGTGATGTAATAACTATGATGTAACAACTGTGATGTAACAGCTTGATGGAACAGCTGAGATGTAACTGCTTGATCTAACATCTAATAGGTAACAGCTGATATAACCATTGTGATGTAACTGCTTGATATAAAAACCGTGATGTAACAACTGTGATGTAACAGCTTGATCTAACAACTGTGTTGTAACAGCTTGATATAACAACTGTGATATAAAAATTGTGATGTAACAGCTTGATCTAACAACAGTGATGTAACAACTGTGATGTAACAGCATGATGTAACAACTTTGATGTAATAACTGTGATGTAACAGATTGATCTAACAACTGTGATGGAACAACTGTGATGTATCAGCTTGATGGAACAGCTGTGATGTAACTGCTTGATCTAACAACTGATATGTAATGGCTTGATGTAACAACTGTAATGTAATTGCTTCATTTAACAACTGTGATGTAACAGCTTGATGTAACAACTGTGATGTAATAACTATGATGTAACAACTGTGATGTAACAGCTTGATCTAACAACTGTGATTTAACTGCTTGATATCACAAGTGTGATGTAACAACTGTGATGCAAAGGCTTGATGTAATGGCTTGATGTAACAACTGTGATGTAATAACTGTGATGTAATGGCCTGATGTAACAGCTGTGATGTAACAAGTATGATGTAACAGCTGGATATAACAGCTGTGATGTAATAACTATGATGTAACAGCTTGATCTAACAACAGTGATGTAACAACTGTGATGTAACAGCTTGATCTAATAACTGTGATGTAACTACTTGATATAACAACTGTGATGTCACAACTGTGATGTAACAGCTTGATCTAACAACAGGTGATGTAACAACTATGATGTAACAGCATGATGTAACAGCTGTGATGCAACTGCTTGATCTAACAACTGATATGTAACAACTGTGTTGTAACAGCTTGATGTAACAGCTTGATGTAACAACTGTGATGTAACGGCTTGATGTAACAACTTTGATGTAACTGCTTGATGTAACAACTGTGATGTAACAACTGTGATGTAATGGCCTGATGTAACAGCGGTGATGTAACAACTGTGAAGTAACAGCTGGATGCAACAACTGTGATGTAATAACTATGATGTAACAACTGTGATGTAACAGCTTGATCTAACAACTGTGATGTAACAACTGTGATGTAACAGCTTGATTTAACAACTGTGATGTAACGGCTTGATGTAACAACTGTGATTTAACTGCTTGATTTAACAGCTGTGATGTAACGGCTTGAAGTAACAACTGTGATATAACAACTGTGATGTAAGAGCTTGGTGTAATAACTGTGATATAACAACTGTGATGTCACAGCTTGATGTAACAACTCTGATATAAATGCTTGATGTAACAACTGTGATGTAAGTGCTTGATGCAACAACTATTATGTAATGGCTTGGTGTAACAAATGTGATGCAAAGGCTTGATGCAAGGGCTTGATGCAACAACTGTGATGTAACAACTGAGATGTAACAGCTTAAAGTAATAACTGAGATGTAAAGGCTTGATGTAACAACTATGATGTAACAATTGTGATGGAACAACTGTGATGTATCAGCTTGATGGAACAGCCGTGATGTAACTGCTTGATCTAACAACCGATATGTAACGGCTTGATGTAACAACTGTGATGTAATGGCTTCATTTAACAACTGTGATGTAACAACTGTGATATAATAACTAGGATGTAACAACTGTGATGTAACAGCTTGATCTAACAACTGTGATGTAACAACTGTGATGTAACAGCTTGATTTAACATCTGTGATGTAACAACTGTGATGTAACAGCTTGATGTAACAACTGTGATGTAATAACTATGATGTAACAACTGTGATGTAACAGCTTGATCTAACAACGTTGATGTAACTGCTTGATATCACAACTGTGATGTAACAACTGTGATGCAAAGGCTTGAAGTAATGGCTTGATGTAGCAACTGTGATGTAATAACTGTGATGTAATGGCCTGATGTAACAGCTGTGATGTAACAACTGTGATGTAACAGCTGGATATAACAGCGGTGATGTAATAACTATGATGTACCAACTGTGATGTAACAGCTTGATCTAATAACTGTGATGTAACTACTTGATATAACAACTGTGATGTAACAACTGGATGTAACAACTGTGATGTAATAACTATGATGTAACAACTGTGATGTAACAGCTTGATGGAACAGCTGAGATGTAACTGCTTGATCTAACATCTAATAGGTAACAGCTGATATAACCATTGTGATGTAACTGCTTGGTATTAAAACCGTGATGTAACAACTGTGATGTAACAGCTTGATCTAACAACTGTGTTGTAACAGCTTGATATAACAACTGTGATGTAAAAATTGTGATGTAACAGCTTGATCTAACAACAGTGATGTAACAACTGTGATGTAACAGCATGATGTAACAACTTTGATGTAATAACTGTGATGTAACAGATTGATCTAACAACTGTGATGGAACAACTGTGATGTATCAGCTTGATGGAACAGCTGTGATGTAACTGCTTGATCTAACAACTGATATGTAACGGCTTGATGTAACAACTGTGATGTAACTGCTTCATTTAACTACTGTGATGTAACAACTGTGATGTAACAGCTGGATGTAACAACTGTGATGTAATAACTATGATGTAACAATTGTGATGTTACAGCTTGATCTAACAACTGTGATGTAACTGCTTGAAATAACAACTGTGATGTAACAGCTTGATCTAACAACAACGATGTAACAACTATGATGTAACAGCATGATGTCACAGCTGTGATGTAACTGCTTGATCTAACAATTGATATCTAACAGCTGTCATGTAAAAGCTTGATGTAACTGCTTGATGTAACAACTGTGATGTAACAACTGAGATGTAACGGCTTGATGTAACAACTGTGATGTAACTGCTTGATGTAACAACTGTGATTTAACAGCTTGATGTAACAGCTTGATCTAACAACTGTAATATAACAAATGTGTTGTAATGGCTTGATGTAACAACTGTGATGTAACAACTGCGATATAATGGCCTGATGTAATAGTTGTGATGTAACAACTGTAATGTAACAGCTGGATGTAACAACTGTGATGTAATAACTATGATATAAAAACTGTGATGTAACAGCTTGATGTAACAACTGTGATGTGACAACTGTGATGTAAGGGCTTGATGTAACAACTGTGATGTAACTGCTTGATGT
Organism: Carcharodon carcharias; assembly: GCF_017639515.1. Classification (NCBI taxonomy): domain Eukaryota; kingdom Metazoa; phylum Chordata; class Chondrichthyes; order Lamniformes; family Lamnidae; genus Carcharodon; species Carcharodon carcharias. The sequence continues at coordinate 108,308,793 of NC_054470.1, forward strand.
AACAGCTTGATGTACCAACTGTGATGTAACGGCTTGATGTAATAATTGTGATGTAATGGCTTGCTGAAACGACTGTGATGTAACTGCTTGATGTAACAACTGTGATGTAACTGCTTGATGTAACAGCTTGATGTAACTGCTTGATGTAACAACTGTGATGTAACGGCTTGATGTAACAATTGTGATGTAATGGCTGGCTGAAACGACTGTGATGTAACTTCTTGATCTAACAACTGTGATGTAACTGCTTGATATAACAACTGTGATGTAACAACTGTGATGTAACAGCTTGATGGAACCGCTGTGATGTAAATGCTTGATCTAACAACTAATATGTAACGGCTTGATATAACAATTGTGATGTAACTGATTGATGTAACCCCTGTGATGTAAAAGCTTGATCTAACAACTGTGATGTAACAACAGTGATGTAACAGCTTGATCTAACAACTGTGATGTAACTGCTCGAAATAACAACTGTGATGTAACAATTGTGATGGATCGGCTTGATGTAACAACTGTGATGTAACTGACTGATGTAACAGCTTGATGTAACAACTTGATGTAACAACTGCGATTTAACGGCTTGATGTAACAATTGTGATGTAATGGCTGGCTGAAACGACTGTGATGTAACTGCTTGGTCAAACAACTGTGATGTAACTGCTTGATATAACAACTGTGATGGAACAACTCTGATGTAACAGCTTGATGGAACCGCTGTGATGTAAATGCTTGATCTAACAACTAATATGTAACGGCTAGATATAACAATTGTGATGTAACTGATTGATGTAACAACTGTGATGTAACAGCTTGATCTAACAACAGTGATGTAACAACTGTGATGTAACAGCACGATGTCACAGCTGTGATGTAACTGCTTGATATAACAACTGTGATGTAACAGCTTGATGTAACAACTGTGATGTAACAGCTTGATGTAACAGCTTGATGTAACAATTGCGATGTAACGGCTTGATGTAACAATTGTGATGTAATGGCTGGCTGAAACGCATGTGATGTAACTGCTTGATCTAACAACTGTGATGTAACTGCTTGATATAACAACTGTGATGGAACAACTCTGATGTAACAGCTTGATGGAACCGCTGTGATGTAAATGCTTGATCTAAAAACTAATATGTAACGGCTTGATATAACAATTATGATGTAACTGATTGATGTAACAACTGTGATGTAACAGCTTGATCTAACAACTGTGATGTAACGGCTGATGTAACAACTGTGATGTAACAGCTTGAACTAACAACTGTAATGTAACTGCTCGATATAACAACTGTGATGTAACAGCTTGATCTAACAACAGTGATGTAACAACTGTAATGTAACAGCACGATGTCACAGCTGTGATGTAACTGCTTGATATAACAACTGTGATGTAACAGCTTGATGTAACAGCTTGATGTAACAACTTGTTGTACCAACTGTGATGTAACTGCTTGATGTAACAATTGTGATGTAATGGCTTGCTGAAACGACTGTGATGTAACTTCTTGATCTAAAAACTTTGATGTAACTGCTTGATATAACAACTGTGTTGGAACAACTCTGATGTAACAGCTTGATGGAACCGCTGGGATGTAAATGCTTGATCTAACAACTAATATGTAACGGCTTGATATAACAATTGTGATGTAACTGATTGATGTAACCCCTGTGATGTAACAGCTTGATCTAACAACTGTGATGTAACAACAGTGATGTAAAAGCTTGATTTAACAACTGTGATGTAGTGGCTGATGTAACAACTGTGATGTAACAGCTTGATCTAACAACTGTGCTGTAACTGCTCAATATAACAACTGTGATGTAACAACTGTGATGTAAGAGCTTGGTGTAATAACTGTGATGTAACAACTGTGATGTAATAACTGTGATTTAACTGCTTGATGTAACAACAGTGATGTAACAGCTTGATCTAACAACTGTGATGTAAGAACTGTGATGTAACAACTTGATCTAACAACTGTAATATAACAGCTTGATGTAACAACTGTAATGTAACGGCTTGATGTAACAACTGTGATGTAATGGCTTGTGCTGCTACCGGACCTGGGACATTGGCCACCAGATTCTGGATCATCATCAGGTCTGCAGGTGCTCCCATACCTGACAAGAGAGAGACAAGTGTGCTGTCAATGTGGTCGGATCATGTGGCTGTTATAGTTGATTAGCTGGAAGATATGGGTGTGAGGTTTGCAGCACTGCTGCATATGCAAGGCTGAGATGAGCCTATGAATGTTAGGTCTGAGTTGGTCTGGACAGTGACTGTTGGTAGGTGAGTGATTGTGGTGAATTGAACAGTGTCTGAGTTCATTGTGGTGCATTATTGCATTTGCAGATGCACGCCTTGACCATTTGTGCACTGACAGCAATGGCTAGCTGCATGGACTGACTTTTGAGTATCTGTCTAGAAGGCCTCCTGGACCTCTGTGGGCAGACAGTTTCATTCATTCTCTTTATTTCCTTCAGCAAAGCCTTCAGTGCTGCACCAGGGAATCTCTCCATCCTTTTGTGCCATTTTCACCATATTCCTACCTAGGTCAGGGGTTTCCAAACAGTGGGGTCACAAACTCCCCCTCCTCTTAAGCAGCATTGGTGACCTTGAAGTAGATACAGCAATGGGACAGCCTGGGATTAGCTCCAGTAGCCCAAAACACACACACACACATTTCCTTTCCCTCCTGTGCTTTGTTGAGCATGTCCTAAGGTGAATGACCTCTGATGTCCCAACACTGACTCCATCTGAGCCTGCAAAACAGTACGGGAATAAGTCACCGGCCCCTTATTCTCTCTCAACAACAACCCTCTCCCCAACTCACAACTTCCCTCTACACCTCTCCCTACACCCCCACACTCTCACACTCTTTCCCTCCCCTGGCTCTCACTCTGGGGTCACGCCAGTATTCAGGCATTAAAATAGGGTCACAGTGAGAGGACATTTGGGAAGTTCTGGTTTAGAGAATCTTCCACAGCCCCTTCCAGCCCCCTGCTGTGGCCAGAATGCAATACCCCACACCAGCCCCCCAACCCGATACCTCCTCCTTTCCCTCCCACCCCATCCTCCAATGCCCCAGCTCCCTTTTAAGAGGTGCAGCCTGTCTTTAAGGAATGTAAGCTAGCTTTAAACTGGTTCGAGCCTTATACAAACTTGGTTCCCCCACCCCCTCCCGCTGAGATCTGCTGCTACTCAACAGCATGCTTAGTCTTGGGCTGCTTCATCATTGCCACAAGGTTTGCACGTTGTCTGCATCTCAGCGAGCGGGCATGGACTAATCACACAGCGAGATTCCCGTGCCCAGTTTCAGGGCTTCTCCAATTTCTCCCCACTCATGTGAGGATTAACTTCAATCTGATTGGTCGAGGAGACATGCAGCTGCTTGTGCTGTTTACAAGGTTTCAAATCCATCTTTGGTTTGACTCTCTAATTACCACAAGTCACAGCACTGAAGCCCACAGATAGCCTATTTTAATGGGCAAGGGCAATGAGCACTGCTGTCTGCAAAATGTGGACCAACGTTAATGGTAAGAAAATCATAGATTTTATTTGCTAACATTTAAGGAAGATGATTAATTTCTTGACAATTACATATATATATATAATATGCACACATACACTTTAGAAGTGTCATGTGATGCATTCCCATTGCTGTATAACCCCCTCTGAAACCCTCTCCCATTTTACAAAGTGCATTTTAAAGTTTACCAAATCTTTCACATTGGCGAGCTGCATAAATATCTATCAAATTGAAATATGAATATATCGTACTGTAATTGGACTTATACATAAAGTTATTACATTAATACTCTGCAAATTAAACTGAGTAAATGAGAGTGGGCATGCATGGGCAGAGCTACACTCACTGGCAACTGATTTAAATGAGTTGAGATCTCAGGCAGAAACAATACTTTGCAGATATTAAAAGGATGCATAATTTAGCTCAAAAACAACCCAGCAGGTCCACTGAATCAGTTTGGCACTTCTGAAATATAGTTTTTGCACCTCACTGGAGTTATATTATTCCCAGTTGGAACCTATGTGAAATGGGAATATGTATTGGAGGTGACAACACAAGTCTTGACTTCACTACACTTGGATTTATGATTACCAACTTCACTCATGCTTTTTTGGTGCATCACTGTTGATGTGAATGAGAAACTGCACTGTGTCAAACTCCTGATTAGGTGGAGGATACTCAGAGCTACTGGGCATGTTAAAACCAAAGGGAGTTGAAAAAAAGGATAAAGAAGTCTTCAATTGTTGTGTGCCACCCATGGCTCAACTGGTAATGTGCTTCATGTCTGAGTCACAAAGTTCTGGATTCAATCCCCACTCCAGGGCTTGAGCATAAAAGTCAATACTGACCCTTCAGTGCAGTACTGAGATAGTGCTGCATTGTTGGAGGCTGTGTTGGCCTGCTTGGGCAGATGTAAAAGACCTTCTGGCACTGTTTTTAAGGAGAGTAGTGGAGTTATCCCCGGCCAATATTTATCCCTCAATCAACATCACAAAAGCAAGTTATTTGGTCATTATCGCATTATTGTTTGTGGGAGCTTGCTGTGCACAAATTGGTTGCTGGGTTTCCTTTGCAATGGTAAGTACACTTCAAAAGTAAAGCACTTTGAGACATCCAGTTATCATGAAGGGCCTTATAATATTGCAAAGCTTTCCTTCTTTTAGACCAGGGATTGAGTGGGTACATCTGTGCCAGCCATATTGCAGCTCATGCTATGACTCACATTGATGCAGAATTGGGTTGAGGGATGGATTACAGCCAGAATGATTCGTCACATTGAAGAAGAATAACAAAGTCTGTAAGTGAGCCATTTCTTCTGGGACCTCAGTTAACTCTTTTATCGCAGACATAAAGTAAAAGGACTCTTATGTGGTGAAGCAAAGGAGACAGGCTTATAGGGTTCTGACATTGAGAACCCACCACAATCTGAAAAGAACATCTGAGCACGGATCTATTCAATATAAAATAATTATATATACTATATAAGCCTCTATCTGGCATTGAATGGAGGTAAATACCAGAACTGCCTCTTAGACTGCTTAAATAGCACAATGCTTCTTTTTATATGCAAACGATCCCTGTTTCACAGTGCCTCCTTTAATTTATTTTAACTCGGTAACTGCTGCAGCTTTCAGGGAGAACATAGAGCGACAGAAGGTGTGTTATTTTGCAGTCACTAACATGCTCCTTCATTTGTTAACTTAGCAAATGTATCTCACAACTAACATTTTCACGGAGAAGAACCCCCCCCCCCGCACCCCCCGTAGACTTGCCATGATAATAGACAGGTCTCTGACAGACCATAAGAAATTGTCAAAACCACAGGAATTGTGGAGGGAGGCTGGTGGGGGGTGATGTCAGGATTTTTTTTGTGTACATTTTTTTTGTGTACATTTTACGATGAGGTGTGACCAGCTTCCCTTTCATTCCATCAACATGCATCATTGTTATAAATCACACGGAGGCTTCAGGCCTGTCGTTACCATGGCAACTGCTTCACGGCAAGTTATTTATAGAGATCTGTATTTGCTACAGTTCAACATATTTAATGGCAGGGAAGCTGTAGCCAATACAAATCAACGTAATATATCATAATGAAAATATTTAATATTTATTGTTGCGAAAACAGCTATCCTTCTGATTAAAAATACATTCTGAAAGTACAAAGAATACCAAGCATAGCCAGTATGCTGGAACCCATCTTAATCTAGTAATTATTATAACTTGCTTTTTCCAGAAAATGAAAACCACAAACAACATTAAGACCAGTGCCACATTATAAAGTAGATTAATAGTATCAAACAATATTGGATAATGGAATGACTCTCAGCTGGGTTAGTGTATAAATGCACCGCCTGGTGTGTAATAAGCTATATAGATGAGGATAATCACAGGTTTGTTCCCTGGACTTTGCTGAATTAGCTGATTGATGCCAGTGCAGCAGTAGGGGCTCTACAATTTGCTTCAGTGTCCCAAGCTGCATGAGAGGAATTCCTGCTCCTGATTTTAGTGATATCCTTGTTCCATTGCGATGGATTCTGCTCAGGCACAGCACACCAACAGCCGAAGTACACATTCTGAGGTTCCTGTCTTACGGTTTCCAGCCTGTCGTGTTCTCACAGTAAATCAGTCCCCAGTGGCTTTCTACCCCCCCACTCAACGTTCTCCCTGACGTTACGCACAACTGACACAGACCACAACTACACTCCTTACTGGAAAATACCAGTCTATTGGCATGAGGGAGAAACAGGACTGTGGGGGTGGCTCACAGAAACAACTACCTTATATTCATTTTCCAGACTCACCATAAGGAGTGGCTACTTAAGCAAATTAATGAAGGGTTGCCAGCAATGATGAATCAGCACATTTAGGAGATGAAAGACACATGAAGGGATACCAAATAATTCAACATCTGTCAAATCCCATATCATCTAATAGCTATAATTTTGCACTATGAATTAATTAAGATGAGTTATTGCATTTTTGATGTGCTTTCATTAAAATATATACGGTAGTAAATGAAGGTATAGCCTCTCCTACTGTCTATCGGGGTCACATGATTGTTCTTGGAAGCTCTGACCAATGAGCCCTAAGCGCGGGTAACCTGTGGGGCGGGGCTTCTTGTCAAGGACCTGGTTCAAGCGTGTAGCACCTGAAAAGCTGTCTGTAATAAAGTTTATCTGTTTCTTGTTGAAACCTATCCGGTACTTCAAGTCATTACATTTGGCGACGAGGGTAAAGTAACTCCAACACTGCACCTGGCCTTGTTAATGTGAGTGGATCGAATCTAAAGAAAAAATAAAAGACTGCTCACCAGTTATGCCACTCCTTATGATGCAACTCTGGAAGACTGGAGCCAGTATGTAGAGTGCCTTGGTTTTTATTTCATAGCGAACAAAATTACCATGGAGGAAAAGCAGAGAGCAATCCTTTTGAGCGTATGTGGTAGGCAGCAAGACTTACAATCCTATCCACAGCCTGATGGCCCCGAACGTTCCCAATTCTAAGTCCTGTAATGAATTAGTGGACCTCATGGAAACACATTTCCAGCCACAGCCATCCCTAATAATGCAGGGGCGTAAGTTTAATTCCAGAGTGAAGGTCCCAGGAAAGTCCATCGTAACCTATATAGCGAAGCTGAAGCAGTTGACAGAACATTGCGACTTCGGAGACACATTAAATGATAACCTGCGGGATCAATTAGTTTGTGGAGTTCAGGGCGATGCCATTCAGCACTGTTTACTCGCTGAAGTCAACATTGATATGAAGTGCGCGCTGGAAATAGCACCAACCATGGAAAGTGCAGCGAGAGGCTAGCAGGCTTTACAACATGTACAACATGGCACTGTTCTTCCTGTGGGGTGGGAACCTACTGCCAGGTGTGGCATGAAGACCAGAGACACAGCAGCGAAGTGAGAAGCAAGGTCCCCTATTACAAACACGAAAAAGCTGAGCAGAAACACTTCAGCAGCGAATCCAAGGTTAATATGTCATAGATGTGGGGGTGACCACGTGCTGGACACCTGCAGATTTAAGGAGGCAGAATGCCATTGCTGCCATAAGAAAGGTCACATAATAAAGCAATGCAGAGCGAAATTGAAATAGCCCATAAAGCAGCAAACCAAAATGATTGAATTGAATAATACAATAGAACCTGAAGATGTCGATACCGACATCTATCCCCTGTGCAACATCACAGCGGTAAAAAACGAACCTATTACTGTCACAATCCAAGTTATTGGGAAGCCACTAATAATGGAGGTAGTTACGGAAGCCTCAACCACAGTGGTGGGAGAGCACACATTTAAATATCTAAATGAAGGTACCCAGCCACTGAATCTGGAGTGGACAACCATTCAGTTGAAGACACATACTGGAGAATCTATACAGGTAAAGGGCATTGCCACAGCACCTGTGTCCTATAGGCCTAGGTGAAGGGCCTAGCCTGCTGGGCCAAGACTGGTTACAGAAAATCAAGCTTGACTGGTCTGAAATATTTCTTGTGACAGCAGGAGTTCCTGAACTGCTAAGGGAACATGACAGTGTATTTTGGGATAAGTTAGGAGAATTGAAGGGCCTTCAAATGCTGCAAGGATCCCTCAGGTCAGAGCTGTTCCTCTGGAAAATCATGAAGAGAAACAAAACGAATTTAGTACCACTCTGAACAAACTGAAGAAATAGTTGGCAGAGAAGACGCAACAATGTTCAATATTCCAGAAGGAAGTCAAGAGATACAAGAAAGAGACTGAACAGCTGAAGAATCAGCTGAATGAAACAAAAGGGGCATTTGAAGGAACAGTGGTAGAAGTTGCCAAGATGCGAGTGGATAATGAAGCCATTGGTAGCTCAACTACAGAAGTGAACCAAGTTAAGATTTCCCCAGAGAGAAATTTGGCCGACTGTGAAATCAAAATGAAAGATGAGTCAAACTCTGTGGCAAGCAGACAAAGAAAAGACAGAAATCAAATCAGAAAGGCCAAATGGCTATGTCTCAAGAAACCGCTCCACAACCGAGAAGGATTATTCCCAACTAAAAAAGGAAGGTTTATTGGTGATATTCAGATTGAAGAAATTCCACCAGTATTTGCATAGATGACATTTCACCATTGTAACAGACCATAAGCCATTAATGGGTTTATTCAATGAGGATAAAGCCATTCTGTCAATAACATCAGCAAGAATTCAATGTTGGACTTTGATAGTATCTGTGTATGAGTATACCTTTATGCACCACCCTGGCTTACATATTGCAAATGTGGATGCACTTAGTCGTCTCCCACTACCAGATAACATTGTGCATGATCAAGTGCCACAAGAAGTTGTGCTTGTACTGAATTACTCAGAATCTTTGCCTGTGTGCATGAAGCAAATTAGAGATTGGACAAATAGATACCCAATTTTGTTGAAAGTCCAAGTATTGCAAGGGTGGTCAAATTAACCTGTGTCTGAACAGATAAGACATTCCATGCTCAAAAAATAGAGTTAAGCTGTCAAGATGGAATCTTGTTGTTGGGATCAAGAGTCATCGTCCCTTTGCAAGGAAGAGAAACATTCTTGACAGAGCTTCACAATGCACATCCAGGCATATTGACAGTGGTAATGCTTGCAGGAAGCTATGCCTGGTGGCCAGGCATTGACAGTGACATTGTAAGCATGGTCAAGCACTGTCTCCACTGACAGCAACAACAGAAGTTGCCTGTTTCAGCTCCACTGCATCTGTGGGAGTGGCCTGATCAACCCTAGGTTAGATTACATATTGATTATGTAGGACCATTCTTAGGTACCATGTTTTTATTGATCGTAGTTGCGCATTCTAAATGGACAGGTGTAAATAAAGTCAGATCATCGACATCAAGTACAACTGTCGAAAAGCTGTGTCATTCTTTCAGTATACATGGCCTATCGGAAGTCTTCATTTCTGATAAATGTACAGTCTTTCCCATTACAGAGTTTCAGAAATTCATGAGTTTAAATGGAATCAGACATATTGAAACAGCACTGTACCATCCCTCATCAAATGGTTTAGCTGAGAGAGCTGTGCAAACTTTCAAATCTGGAATGAAGAGGTTATCAGAAGGTACTTGAGAAACCCGACTTTCCCACTTTCTTCACCTACGTACAAGGTTAAGCCTGGTGTTTCGAAACTTAGAGGGGAAGGTAGAGAGGAATCAGAATAATCAAAAATTGAATCACCATATTCATAGCAAAGCTCACAGATTCACAGTGGGAGACTCAGTTTTTGTGCAGAATTTTGGAAGTGGACCATGTTGGGTTCCTGGAACAATTGTCTCAGAAACTGGTCCCTTATCCTTCCAGGTGGAAGTGGAGCACCGAATTGTTTGAAAACATGTGGACTATCTTTGGAGTAGGGAGACATTTCAACAACCATCTATTCCGCCTATGATTAACGTTGAACCATTAATCCCTAAGGCGACAGATCGACCTAGAATAGACATGCCCAATGTCTTTGTAGAGTTGCCTAACCCTGAACTGCCACGTTCTAATGATATATCTGGTGCTGCATTTCCTGATCATGTCAATCCTGTGAAAGAATCTCAAGTAGACAAAGCTGCTCTAACTGAATAAGGAAAGCACCTCAGAGACTTAATCTTTAATCACCTAAGTTGTACATATATATATTGTAGGATATTCAAATGTTCTCTGTAAATAGAAACTGTAAATATAACTAAAGGGGAAGAAAGTGTAGCAACTGAGGGTATAGCCTCTACCACTGTCTATCAGAGGTCGCGTGATTGTTCTTGAAGGACCTGACAAATGAACCCTAAGTGCAGGTAATCTGGGGCAGCAGGGCTTCTTGTCAAGAACCTGGTTCAAGCATGTAGCATCTGAAAAGATCTCTGTAATAAAGCTTACCTGTTTCTTGTTGAAACTTGTCTGGTACATCATGCATCATGTCATTACAATCCCCTTTTCCAGACCAACAAGATTCAAGATCTCTGCACTCCTCTACTTGAGGCCTCTTATGCCAATCCAGCTTCCACTGCTCTAGCACTGGCAACCACGCTTTCAGATGACAAGATTTTTGTTCTGAAATTTCCCTTTAAATCTCTTCGGCACTTCTTATCCCTTTAAGCTGATTCTGAAAACATTCCTCTTTATCATCTTGTACCACCTACAAGATGCACTGCATGAATTCACCAAGGTTCCTTCGGTAGCACCTTCTAAACTCACAATTACTACCATCTAGAAGGACAAGGGCAGCTGATACATGGGAACACCACCACCTGGAAGATCCCCTCCAAGCCACTCACCATCCTGACTTGGAAATATATCACCATTCTTTCACTGTCGCTGGGTCAAAATCCTGGAACTCCCTTCCTAACAGTACTGTGGGTATACCTATACCACATGGACTGCAGCAGTTCAAGAATGCAGTTCACCATCACCTTCTCAAGGGCAACTAAGGATGGGCAATAAATGCTGGCCCAGCAAGCGAAGCCCAAATCCCATCAATATGTAAAAAAAAAACAAGCTTTTGGTCGCCTGTCCTATTGCTGTGGCTTGGTGTCAAATAATAACACTCATGTGAAGCGCCTTGGAATGCATTAGAGATGTTATATAAATGCAAGTTGTTGTTGTACGCACCCCTCCCAGCATGAACATGCATATGTTGCCTATGTGCAGATCTCCATCAACACAAGTGACACCTCCATCAATACAGGAACACAGTTTAAAAATAAGGGGTCTCCCATTTAAGACAGAAATGAGGAGAAATTTTTTCCCTAAGGGTCATGAACTCTCTTGCCCCCATAGTGGTGGAGGCAGAGTCATTGAATGTACTTATGGTCGGGTTAGCTGGATTCTTCTCGATAAGGGAGTCAAAGGGTATAGGGGTAGACAAGAAAGTGGAGCTGAAGCCACAAACAGGTCAACCATTGAATGGCAGAGCAGGCCCAAGGGCTGAATGGCCTACTCCTGCTCCTAATTCACATGTTCAAATGTAATGAAGCTAACGAGAGACATAAGACACTGTGAGGGCAGCATTTCCCAGCATGGAGCTGCCTCTGCTCCCCAGCTCATCTCTAGAACATGGAAAATGCATTTAGTTGTAAGCAAGCCACCTTGCTCTGTGGCCACAGGTATCAGTGACCTCCCATTGTGGAACCACTGCATGTCAACTACAGATCCATCAGCATTCACAGCAAGAGAAACAGCATTATTGTTTCAGGTCGAGGGCCTTTGTCAGGTCTGGAAGAGGTTAGAGATGCAACAGTTTTTAATTAAGAGGCAGCGAGAGGGGGAGGGGGATGGGAGGAAAGAGCAAAAGTGAAGGTCTGTGTTGGGATGGAAAGCAGGGGAGATTAAATGACAAAAGGAGTGATGGTGCATGATAAAAAAGGAAACGGTAATGGGAAAGTAAAGAAACAAAAGATGGGTTTAAAGGGGGTGGAAACAGTTACAGTAGAATCATTACCAGCACCTACTGGTCAAGAAAATGGGAGCAGTGGTTAGGAGTTCAAATTGTTGAAGTCAATGTTAAGATGGAAGGCTGTAAAGAGTCTAATCAAAAGTTGAGGCATGCTGTTCCTCAGACGTATCATATATGCACAAAAAAACAATCATTTAAAATGACATTTTTTTGTATCTTCAAATTACTTGCTGTCATTATTCACTATTCCTGAGCAGAGCTACATAATGCAATGCAACAGCTTCTGACCCTCATTGTGCTTTTGTGATACTCCCCCCTGCAACCCGCCACACCCCCTCCAGCCCCCAAATTCAAAAATGCTTGGTTACACAAGTGAAGGTACAATTCAAACCTCTTATGTACTAAAGATCAATCCAGTACCTGGATTGAGAGACTGCAACATAAACTTATGTCATTTTAAACCCTCTTCCCTCCTTTAAGATGCTCTTTCAAATCAATCTCTTTGACCAAGCTTTTGCTCCCAAGGTTTCACTTTTGAGTAAATAGAGAGAAACCGTTTCCAATGGCAGAAAGGTTGGTAAGCGGAGGACACAGGTTTAAGGTTATTGGCAAAAGAGGCAGAGGTGGCATGAGGAAAAATTTTTTACGTAGTGAGTTGTTGTGATCTGCAATGCACTAACTCAAAGTGCGGTGGAAGCAGATTCAATTGTAACATCCAAAAGGGAATTAGATAAATACTCAAGAGGGAAAAAGAAATCAGGAGGTCATGGGGAAAGGTCAAGGGACTAGAATGAATTAGAGAGCTCTATCAAAAAGTTGGCACAGACACAACTGATCGGAACAGCCTCCTTCTGTGCTGAATCATTCTATGATTTTGTAATTTGGCTCAATTGTAGTTTAATAAAATGCATGGGGTGTTTTACTGCATTAAGCATGCTATATAAATACAGCATGTCGTTGTTAAGAAAATTATAAGGACCACCAATTATGTTTGATTTTACACTGTTTTAAAAATACAATCCTTTAACCAGTCTTCTACATACTGTTACCAAAGATTTGTGATTTTGGTAAGCATTACTTTGTTACTTTGTCCATTGTGGCATTGTTAGCTACAGATTGTGAGGTAGGCTCATAATGTAACACAAAACTGAACAAAACTACAGAGATCGTTAAGGTTGTACAAAGACTGTACAACTTCAACCATCTTCAATATACGGATCAGATCTAAGCTCTGCAGTCCTGCCACATCCAGTCGTGAATGGTGGTGGCCAATAAACAACTAACAGGAAGAAAAGGCTCCATAAATCTCCCCATCCTCAATGATGGGGGAGCCCAGCACATCAGTGCAAATGACAAAGCTGAAGCAATTGCAAAGTATCTTCTGCCAGAAGTGCCAAGTATATTTTTCATCTCAGTCTTCTCCAGAGGTCCCCAGCCCCACAGATGCCAGTCTTTGGCTGATTCGATTCACTCCACTTGATATCAAGAAACAGCTAAAGGCACTGGATACAAAACCTATGGGCCCCGACAACAATCAGGCAATACTACTGAAGACTTGTGCTTCTAGCCGTGCTTCTGGCCGAGCTGTTCCAGTACGGCTACAACACTGGCAGCTACCCGGCAATGTGGAAAACTGCCCAGGTAAGTCCTGTCCACAAAAAGCAGGACAAAACCAATCTGGCTAATTACTGCCCCATCAATTTGCTCTTGTTCATCAACAAAGTGATGGGAGCTGTTGTCAATAGTGCGCGTAATTAGCAATAACCTGCTCACAGATGCTCATGGGTTCCACTAGGGCCATTCAGCTCCTGACCTCATAGCAGCCTTGGTCCAAACGAGGACAAATGTTTGAATTGGAAAGGTGCGGTGAGACCGACTGTCCTTGACATCAAGGCAGCATTTAAAGAAGTGTAGCATCAATGGCCCATGCAAAGTTGAATCAATGAGAATCAGTGAGAAAAGCTTTCAAAGTTGAATCAATGAGAATCAGTGAGAAAAACTTTCCAATGGTTGGCGTCATACCTAGCACAAAGGAAAATGGTTGTAGTTAGAGGTCAAACATTTCAACCCCAAGACATCTCTGCAGGAGGTCCTCAGGGTAGTGTCTTAGGCCTAGTTAACTTCATCAATGGCCTTCCCTCGATTATAAATGGGGATGTTCGCTGATGATTGCCCAGTCTTCAGGACCTTTCACGACTCCTCAGGTCCTGAAGCAGGCTTTGTCCATATGCAGCTAGACCTGGATAACATTCAGGCTTAGGATGATAAGTGGCAAGTAACATTTGTGCACAAAGGACCAGATAAGGACATCTCCAACATGAGAGAATCTAACCATTTCCCCTTTACATTCAATGGCATGACATCACTGAATTCTACACTATCAACATCCTGGGGGTTATTGACCAGAAACTGAACTAGACCAACCATTTAACACTGTGGATACAAGAGCAGGGTCATTGGCTGGGACTTCTGTGGCATGTAAGTCACCTCCTGATTCTCCAAAGCCTGTCCACCATCTAAGAGGCACAAGTCAGAAGTGTAGAGGAATAGTCTCCACTTGCCTGTGTCTCCAACAACACTCAAGAAGCTCAACATTATCCAGAATTATTAAAGCAGCTTGATTGATCACCATCACATCCACCACCTTAGAAATTCACTCCTTCCATTATTGATGCACAATGGTAGCAATGTGTACCATCCACAAAATGCACTGCAACAACTCACCAAGCCCTCGTCGACAGCACCTTCCAAATCTGTGACCTCTACCACTTAGAAGGACAAGGGTAGCTGATGTATGGGAATAGCAAGTTCCCCTCCAAGCCACTCACCATCTTAACTTGGAACTATTGCCATTCCTTAATTGTTGCTGGGTCAAAATCCTGGAACTCCCTTCCAAACAACATTGACTATGTACCTACACCAGATGCACTACACTCGTTTAAGAAGGCAGCTCACCACCACCTTCTCAAGGGCAATTAGGAATGGCCAACAAATGCTGTCTGTGCCAACAATGCTCGCATCTCATGAATGAATAAAAAAAATGTACTTTTTACCTTTTGATCATGATGGTTGCATCGCATCACACTTTCTAATCTTTGATATGGTTTCATCATCAGCTGGAAACTTCCAGACATGAACAGTGCACAAACAGGAAAATTACAAAGAAATTATAATTTCCAGAATAACTAGAGAGTGCTGCATTGTTGGAGGTGCTATCTTTTGGAAGAGGCGTTAAATCAAGTCCCCTTTGCCCTCTCAGGTGCACGTCATATTTTGAAGAAGAACAGGGGATTTATCTCCAGTATCATGATCAATATTATCCCTCATTCAACAGCATTAAGATAGATTACCTGGTTATTATAGATGTTTATGAAAGCATGCTGTGTGCTAATTGGTTGCCACATTCCCTACATTACACCTGTGATTACAATTCAAAATGTAGTTAATTGGCTGGAAAGCACTTTGGGGAATTCTGAGGCTTTCAAAAGCCACTCTAAATCCAAAACTTTCCTGTTTTAGTATGTAGCAATATAGCTTTTAGCAGATTTTTTAAGCTAATTTTAGGTATTCTCTTAATTGGTCAGACAGCTCCGTATAAATGCTTACAGTAGCTGAAGGTATTTAAGTCTAATTTGGTTACTGATATAAATGTGAATGATTAAGAGAAAGAAGGGCAGTTAAATTTGCAGAAAAACTGTTAAAAGAGCATCCAATGAGAAAGGTTGTTGAAGCCTTTGGCTCAATTTCATGGGGGGTGCAAGTGTATTGATGACACCCACTCACCCCATTGCAAAAGTAGGATGCCAGACGACCAACTTTTTTAAAAAGTCTGCCCCTCAGCAATAACGCACTGGCAGAGGACTAAAGGAGGAGAGAGCAGGACCTCTGCCCCTCAGTGGAAAGAAGTCCTGCCTCGAGAGTTGCCATCCAATCCGATTGCCCGACAGCTCTAGCAGCCTCAGAAGCTCCATAGTTGCATGCCAAGCTCAGCTGAGAATCTTCTGTCACTGTGGCATGCTATGTAGCCTTACTACAGATACAACTTATCCTGCCAATCAGAGAGAAGTGACAGTAGCTGTGCTCAGCATCAAGGTGATGTTCAATTATGCATGGAACCAAGGAGCCCAAATAAAATTGAGGTCTCTGGGGACCAATTGAAAAAAAACTTCAGTGGTTGAAATTATGCCTGATACAAAGATAAGTGATCATGGCTGCTGGAGACAAATCATTACAGCCACTGTAGGAGTTTGAATGAGCAGTTTCCTGGATCCTACCATCTCCCACTGCCTCATCATTGATCAATAGCAATTCCATAGTGTTCAGCTCCACTCACAAGTCCTTCATGTAGGGAATTGAAGGATGGCATCAAGAAGCCACAGCAAAACTGGGATCAGTGGGAATCAAGTGGCTCGAGATACACTAAAAACAAACTAAAATAATTATGGTTGTTGGAGACTAATCATCATTTGACATCACTGCAGGAGTACTCAGGACACATTCTTGGCCCAACCATCTTCAGTTGCTCCCCCAGTGAGTTTGCTTTTGTTGTGATATTAGTGTTAATATGTTTACTTTTGTTCTTTCTATGTTATCTTTACAAAGATAGCAAACAAAAATATGATCCAAGCATGTTCGACTTCTATATGTGACTGTTGCAAGCAGCCATTTCAAGGTTATAGCCTTTAAGAGATTCAATTTTTCATCTGTTTTATTTTATAGCCCTTCTTCCTACCTTTTTGACCTTCTGTTAAGTTTAAAATTCATTCACATGAGGTTTTCCATTTCTTTTTCTCTTTAGTCTTTGTTAAAATTTGAATTCCATCAAAACCATGCTTATATGTTCATCCATTCAAGGTTGCTAATTAGCTTCATCAATTAACTCAAAAAACACTGAGTCCCATAAAGCATCTGCTCTAGTTCATTGTTTCATATGTCATGCTAAGCAGCAGCCATTGATCACCTCTATTTGTCCTTTCATTTCTCCCTTTCAGTTTTATCATCCATCCACTCTCCTTTTAAAATAAGGGGTGATGTTGGGGGTGAGTGGTGCTGGGACTTGTAGGCAGGCTCTGGGATGAAGACAGTCATGGCGGCCAGACCAAGGTAAATCTTAGGTTTTGGATGGGGAGGGAAGAGGGTGGGGGGTGGTGGGGGGGCAGGTGGCGTGTGAGGGGGGTGGCAGGATGGTGATTTTTGGAGGCCAGGTCAGGAGGTACAAAGTGGGGTTAACAACTGGGAAGGGGGTACTCGCAATGCACACAGAGCACCTCCCAAATAATATGTCCTTTTCCTTCCTGCCTTTTCCACATAATATTCAGGTTAATTGGCTTGCTAACAAGCTCAATTACCTATTAACCTTTTCCTTAAAAATGGAGGGTGGGCTACTGATTTCGGCACCCGCCAGCCTGCTATTTTATGTGGACTGGGTCAGGAGTGGGTGGGAGTGAGGTGGGCTAGCTAGCCACTGTCATATTTTACATGCCACTCGCCAAAAACACACCCGGCGGTGGGGGTGGGGGAGTGGATGGGCCAAAATCCAGCCCTATAATTATAGGTTACAATTTAGTATACGCTAAATTGAGAAAATTACAGTTGTAGCAAATAGCATAAAACCCAACATCCCTCAGCCCAACATTTGTCATAAAAGTCCTGCCAATGACAGAACAAAGTGGTGCATTTTAAAGATATACTTACTGCTTTTTTCTCTTTATTTTGTGGCATTTTGAAATATCTTAAGGACACGTCCAACTGTGAAAGGAGCCATGGAGAGGCGATTAAAAGGTTGCAGGCTAAAACTGTTGGCCTTGAGCTTTGAAATTACATTTTTGAACTATTCATCAAAGTACTCATGGTTCTAGTTTGAATAGAAATTACATAGAGCATTTGCCCAAAAGATTCTGTACTTAACAAGCAATATTCAATAATAACTATGCCGTTTTTTTAAGTTGGACTTTGTCACCAGATTTACACTGCAATTAGTCTAAGCAGATCTTTTGCATAAATTGCAGATTATTTAAGTGTGTGCTTTGACCAAAAAAATAAAACAAATGTCATGTGAAATTTGTTCGAGCTAGATCATGTCAAAATCTCCAAAATGCGCTTGCAGAGGAAAAAAATAAATGATTAAGCTGTGTTGCATTCAGAATTTCAAAACATCTAGCTGAAGATTGTATCTATGAGTAAACATTTCAATGTAGTTGTTTTTATTTAAGATGATGAGCATCCTTGTTAAATGATTAACCCATGATCCAAGTTGGCTTCCTCCAAGTATATAAAAAGGGCTGAGAGGATGGGGTGGGAGGGATGCGGTAGTGGATGTTGTAATTCTGACTTAACGTCATGGGACAGACAGTGAGAGTGAATCCACAGCCAATGGAAATGAAATTCGGGAGTCATTTGAAACCATCTACCAGTTCCCTATCAACCATTTTACACTGTCATCCCAAGTCAAAAATTACTCCCCCACTCACCTCTTCCCCTCACTTCCAGCCTGCCAGAGTGTAAAACTTGGGTGTAGAAATTTGAATGCATCCGTTGGAGAGGGGTTGGGGAATCAGACATTCCTAATGCCAACTCTTGGAACTTGTTACCTATTAGGGTGATGGAAGCAATTGGAGACAGTCAACAATTTCAAAATGAAATTGGATGGACACTTGAGATAATTAAACTTGCAGGATTATGGGGAGAAAGAGGGGGAATGGGACTGATTGGAGAGTTGGCATGCAATTCATGTGCAGAATGGCCTCCCTGTTCCAGCATCTCATAACACAAGCATGTGCAGTTTGACTGTAGACAACAGGGAAACTTAACAGACTGAAGAACTTGGCCTCTGAAATGATCCATCAAGCCACTCAGCTCAAGGATGATTAGCGATGGACAACAAATGCTGGCTTTGCCAATGACACCCACATCCCATGAAAGAATTTTTTTTTTAAATTCTCTTGTCAAGCAAGAAAATGTGCCGGCCATTGTGGGCTAGTGGAAGAGTCAGGGCCATGATAATTGGCAATGCTAGAAGAGGTGTCCCACAGGGCTTTTTTTTTTAAACACAATTCTCCTTTTTCCATCTTACCTCTGTCTCAGCCTACTGAATCTAGACAATAACCTGCAGCTGCTTACACCAGCTGCTTCTTTCTCTACCCTCCATTCATGTTAAAAGCTAACTCTTTCCTTCTCATTACAGGAGCTGAAAGTGTGGAGATCCCTCAGCTGCTTCAGGAATGGGAAACCATCCTTCCTGAAAATGCACCATCACTCAAACTGACTCTCGCTGGAGAAGTCTTGTCCCAACTTCATATCAGGGCTCCACGTGGAGCATTCTACCAACATGCCAGTGGCAACTACTTAGCTAGGGCTTCCAGAGTGTCGCATTATGCTTGCACTCTATTCTCACCCGGTGCCAATTTGGCACGGAGATTCAATCCTAGGAATGTGGCCGTTGCTCCAGTCCTCCCTCAGGTTAACAATATGCCAGCTCCCATGCTGCCCACTCTGCCAGTGTTCTTGTTGGTGCCAGTCAGCCAGTTGTACCAGCTCGCACCATCCCACGCTGAGATGCTGCAATTTGTCGTCAGGCCCTGAAGTCCCAGCACTACCTGTGGTTGCCCACAATGGCCTTCTGAAGTGTCCACTACTGAGACCAGCAGCCTTCCACTTCCCTAGTGGTAACCATTGGGGAATCAGTAGGAGCTCTAGGAGAGGTAAAGAGCACACAATAGATCCAGAGGTTTTACACAAGGGTGATTCAGAATTATTTCTGTTTCCTATTATGTAGAGGTGGAATTAAGTTGTTTCATAAATTTGTTGATCTGGATTTGTTGGCAGTGCTTTCTATATCTATTAATGTGAGGACAAGGCCATAAAGCTAGACTGAAGGAAGGCAATGGGATGATGTTAGTAATGTTGACAGTGCTAAGGATTGCAGCTCTTGGGCTATTGCCAATGGGAGGGGTGGTTCAGGTGAAGCAGTCTTAGATGAATCACTATGTGAGAGCTCTGGCAGCCAGGGTCATATCTCTCCGAGCTGTTATTCCTTCTCTTCATATCTCTCCCCCTTCTGCTCCTGGTCCTGATCCTTCTCCTGCTGCACTTCTTGCTGCCCATGATGGCAAAGGTTGGTCCTTTGTGAAGGCTAAGTCACAAAGCAGACAACGAGAAATCGATATAACCCTTCAGGGTGTACAGCAAGGCACTTCCAAATGGCCTAGTCAAGCATTGCTTGAACACATTGACCATCTGCTCGATGACTTTTCTGGGGCGTCATGGTTCGGGTTATATGCCAGCTCTGAAACTGTTCCCGGCTTCCTGACTGGCGTCATGAGCCAATTATGATGGGCAGAGCCCCTGTTACTCAGTAACCTGGGAGCTCGGGGAGGAATAAAGGCAGACACTGAACACTGGCAGAGGGTGAATGCATTGCAACTGTTGCCAGAAAATCAGGCTCAGATTTGTTTGCCCATTGGAGCTTGCCTGTGGTTGCTAGAAAGCTGGTCATTGAGAGAGTGAAATCTCGTTCTATTGAAAAAGGTTGGTGATGGGGAACATGCAATGTGTGCGCAGTCAATGGCACCTTCAACCTGGCGGGGGGTGTTGGTGGTGGTGGGGGTGGGGGGGGGTGGGGGGGGAGGGGGGGTTGCCAAGTCTGCAATGTGGGGCAAGCCTAGTGCCCTCTTGCCCTTCTTTCCCTCCCTGTCAATGGGGAATGAGATGTAGGTCTCCCCTCCTGATCTCAGTCACCTCTCTGATCAATGCTATGATAGAATAACAGAATTGTTACAGTGCTGAAGGAGGCCATTCAGCCCATTGTGTCCATACCGACTACAAACTGGGAAATTTCCTTGATGTGACCTGCCGCAGTCCGGCAGGATGCTGTTGCATAAAGGTTGAAGGCCACGGTGACCTTGACAGCCATAGGCAGTGCTAGCTGTGCACTTCGAGACTCAAGTTATGACTGCAGCAGATGACGGAGCTCAGTGACAGCCACCTCGGCAAAGCCAAAATGATTGAGACATTGATCCCCCTTGTCCTCCAAACACAAAGGTGGCCCTACAAAACCATATATTCTTGAAATAAAACAGTTTTGGAGACAGCCAAATAGAGGGCAGCACCAGCAAAACTTCTCTGAAGCCAGAATTAACTCAGAAAAGAGGGTAAACAGGCCCAGATATTACCCAACAGCCTTACAGAAGGTATGAGAGACCAATCAAAGATTTGTTACAGTGTAGAGGAGGCCATTCAGCCCATCATGCCTGCACTGGCTCTCAAAAAGGGAAATTCACCTAGTACTATTCCCCCGCTTTCTCTCAGATACCCTGCAGATTCTCTCTCTTCAGATAACAGTCTAATTCCCCTTTCAATGCCTCCATTGAACCTGCCTCCAGCACACTCCCAGGCAGTCCAGTCCAGACCTTAACCACTCGCTGCGTGAAAAAGATTTCACTCATGTCACTTCTGTTTCTTTATACAAATTACTTCAAATCTGTGCCCTCACCTTCTTGAACCTTTCAGGAGTGGGAACAGTTTCTCCCTATCTGCTCTGTCCAGACTCCTCATGATATTGAATATCGCTATCAAATCTCCTATCAGCCTGCTCTTCTCCAAGAAAAATAGTTCCAGTTCCTTCAACCTATCTTCATAACTGAAGTTCCTCACCCCTGGAACCATTCTCGTGAATCTTTTCTGCACTTTCTCCAATGCCTTCAAATCCTTCCTAAAGTGAAGTGCCCAGAATTGGATGCAATACTCCAGTTTAGAGAAAGCAGATAGAAAGAAAAGACTGGTCTACAGCTTTGTCTCTTCCCTTGTCATATTATCACTCTGTTTGGCTTGCAGTATCATCACTTTTGTCACTGAATCACCCCTCACTCCATTACAGACCTCTCTCCCTTTTGTTCCATCCCTGTCCTCTGTTCCCTGGTTCTGTACTTGTATGAAAGTTGTTCAGTTCTAACGTCTTCCAGTTTGGAGCCATTGCCCTAAAACCTGGCGGCCATGGGAGGAGCGTTCCGTCATGGCCCCTATAGTCAGGCTTTCCTGCGAATCATTCTACAACGCTATACCCAGCTTGCTGCCACCTGGATTTCCCGAGGCTGCAAGGATTAGCAGCAAGGGAAGGCAGAGCAGCATAACAAGAAGACCTCAAACACTGTGGGCAATTTTACAGCCCACCTGATCTTGTACTGCATTGAAGTCAATGCAGAGCAACATTCAGTGGATGTAAACACAGTACTCCACCCAATCCTGTGGGTTCTCGACAGAGGGGTTTGATTAAAACTACTTCCATTAAATCATTTTTTTCTCTCTCCATTGGTGCTGCCTGAGTGCTTTGCAGCATTTTTAAATTTTATTCATTTAAGTGAGTTTGAATGACTTTCCTTCTGGTACCAGTTGACAGTCCTGACATTTAAGTGAAGCTCCCGTTGATGTACATTGTGCAGTGTCCTGGAGTTCCTGCTGTCATCATCAACTCATCAACCTGACCTTATAAAATAAGCATCAAATGTTGCTGGGGCCTGACCTAGCAGTATGTAAATTTGAATTTCGTTATATAAACAAACCTGGAATGAAAAACCAGAATCAGTGATGGTGACCATGAAATGATCAGATTGTTGTATAAACCCATAGGTCCCCTCATGTCCCTTAGGGAAGAAAGTCTGCCATCCGTATCAGGTCTGAATTACATGTGACTCTAGTCTCACATCAAAGAGGCTGACTCTGAACTTCCCTCTAAAATGGCAAGGCACTGAGTTGTATCAAACAATGAATAGAAAAGAGCCACCACTCAGGAGAAGAAGACTCACCACCAGGGCAGCTTGGGATGGGCAGTAAGTGCTAGTGACCCCCACACCTTGTGAACGGAGAAATAAAAAGTATTGACTAAAAGAGACTTCTTTGATGACTGTGAGGAGAATTTGCATCTTAATTGTTACCATTTTTTTCCCTTTCTTGTCCTGATATCTTAGTACCAACATGGGCTTTCCCCACCCAGCAGGAAAAAAACAGTAAAAACTGGGTAATAAGAATACTGGTCTGAACTGGTCTTATCTACCTTAAAATGGAGCACCAGTTAAACTGGGAAATAAGAATACTGGTCCAAACTGTTTTTCCTTCTGGGCACAGAAAGAGTGGAAGAGAAGGACCAATTGAAGGACAGGCCTCAGGCACATGGCAACTGTCTTAAGTAACAGACTCAGCCTACCTTTATGGGATGGCTGTGGTTCAGTTGGTAGGCTGCTTGCCTCTGAGATGTGGTGGGTTTGAGTCATACTACACAGATTTGATCACAAAACCTAGGCTGACACCATGCTGCACTGTTCGAGGCACTATCTTCCAGATGAGATGTTAAACCAAGGCCCTATCTGCCTTGTCAAGTCGCCATAAAAGATCCTATATGGCACTATTCTGAGGAACAGCAGGAGTGTCCTTCCCAATGTCCTGCCCTCTCAGCATAAAAAAAGGCAATGAGCTTTCTGCTCAGACTGGTACAGCCCGTGCAGTGATTTGTTTTCTTTCTTGTTGCTGTTTGTGGGATCTTGCTGTGTGCAAACTGGCTGCTGAGCTTATGACATTACAACAGGGACAATGTTTCAAAAGTAGAATAAACTCTCCTTGCAGACTTCAGCAAGGATTTGTTCATCTATGACCTTAAAAAAAACCTATTCATTCATGAGATGTTGGCATTATTGACAAAGCCAACATTTGTTGTCCATCCTTAGTTACCCTCGAAAAGCCTTATTGAACCACTGCAGTCTGCCTGGTGATGTATTCTTTGTAGCTGTTTGATACAACTGAGTAGTTTGTTAGGCTAGTTCAGAGGGATGTAAAGCACTTTGGAATGCCCTGAGGTTGTGAAAAGCATTATTTATTTACAAGCCTTTCTTCCTTTTCATGAGCAGTTTCCAGTGCTTGCACAGACTGTGGTTCACAAGGGACTGAGTTGACTTAATTGTGACATATGCAGTACAGGGACTGTAGCCAAGCTCATCCACAGGTGCAGTATTCCCAGTGACAGTGAAGGCCACAACAGCCCTTCGTTTCTATAATTCCAGGTCATTCCAAGACAGCGCTGAAATGTTGAAACAGGCGACATTGCTTTGTTTACTGGAGCAAACAGTTTCACCTCCTTCCCTGCAGGCAATCAACAATGTGTAGTCAGTAAGTAGTTAGCCATAGTCCACAAAGGACTGAAGGCACATCCTCCCATTCAGGTGTTACGATCCCAGCTGATGTTAATAATGGACAGGTCAGATCCCAGAGTGAAACCTGGCTTGATAGATCCTAACTTTTTTTGCGTAGGTACTGTGGAGGAAAGTTACTGAACAAATTCACAAGAGTCTGCTGATGAACTTTTAATACAAAAAATAAAATATCTATTAAAACAAGAAAAATGAACTACGTTACGCCAGACAAAAAGTTTGGAAAGATCTCAATAAAACATAAGAACATGATTCAATTTCCCAATGATTTTTTACCCAGCAATATCTTTACAGACACATAAACCAGTGAAAAGTTATCGCTAGCTTGACACAAAGGTTGGGGTTGAGAAACTTATCAGCCATGATTGAATGATGGAGCAGACTCGATGGGCCGAATGGCCTAATTTCTGCTCCTATGTCTTATGGTCTTAAGGCTCCTTGCTTGGGACTGGAACATGTGCAAATGATGTTCTTCTGGTGAATTCTTAACCATTCACTTGAAGCTTCTCACCCAACTCGTATCTCTTCCAGGACTCACAAAAATAACCCACTTAGCTCACTGTTTCAGTAGCAACACGGTTGAACTGATCACACTACTGAGTCCAGTAACTGACTATTCAGTTAACTACTGTCCCACTAGCCTTGTACTTTTCTCTTCTCTGAGAGCTGAGAAATCCCTGCCTTCACTCTCTGACACACACTGAACTCTTCCCTGTCTTTCTCCTGTGTCTCACAGGAGGCCAACCTCCTGTGTGCAGCATTGGCACTGACCACCACTGCCAACATCTCCCAAGCCAGAGTGGTGGGACTGATGGGCCTCCTGTGGCCAGAGAAGGGGTAGAGGACAATGTGGTCCTCTGTGGTGTCCAGAAGGCATCCTAAGGATGCATCAGTGAATGGTTTGGCAGGCTGCCGGCCAGCGAGACAGTGTGTTTCATGTGGCTGCATAATTAATGAGGCGGGAATGGGATGAAACAGCACTAAAGCCTGCCATTGCAGCTGGCGGGTAAAACAACTTTTTTCCCACCCACTACCACACTTTGTGCAAGTCTGAGATGATTCCGCCTTTTGTGCTTTTCTTCCCCAAATCACTAAACATCTAATCGCTTTTTAACCCATCTCTTTAACTTCAGACCTTGTAAAACCTCATTAAAATTATATGTATCAGCCACAGGTCCACACAGACTTCTAGGCACCAAGTCTCATGAACAACCAAAAATGAAACTGAAACCTTTTTACCTTTCTTAACGCACAAAGATATATATTCAACTTAAAAATTATGCATTGTTCCTAACTCAGGGCTGTGCAATTTTGCAAGAGTTCTAGGATTACCAAAGTTTAAATGACAACTACTTGCATTCATTTTTAATGGAACCTCATCCACAGACAGGATGAGGTTTCATAAACATTTTAAAGTGTTTGAAATTTTTTTAATAAAATTAATGGGCATATCCCAGCTCATGTGATAGTTTCACATGATTTCAATTCACTTAGCATTGTTAACATAGTAAAACATCACAAAGACATAATTTGACACTGAGCCACTGTTATGACACAGTAGCTGGTAAAGGCTGAGTTGTTTAAATCCCAGAGGGAAACTTGGACGACTATCATAACCTATATTTTCAATTAGTAGGTTTGAGATGCAGCTCTGAATTCAGGAATAAGACCACCGAGCCTCACAAGGCTTTTATATAAAACTATATTAAACGTTTATTAATTTAACAACAAATTAACCACATTCACATGTCTACAACCTACTACCATAATAACTTTTAAACAAAGCCCCAAATGAATCACTCCCAGGTAAATCTTCACCAAGGCAACAATAACCCATAGACTTTAAATAAACAACAGGCAAAGCACATTTGACCTTACAAGTTCAAAATGAGGTTCCTTTCAATTTGGTTCCTTTGCAGACACAATTGTAGGCTTACAGGCTGTTTAGACCTTAAATGTCTCTGCCTCACACACAAACTCCTTTCTGTTTATACCTAGCTTCCCCTTTGAATGTAAATTTTCCATTGTATTACTAGGTTTTAAAATTTTACCTCTCCTAACAATAATCCTTTCATTCCACCAATTTTATTAGTAACATAAACACATTGCTTGGTATCTCCCAATTAAGTGTAAGATTTTACTCCCACTCTTGAATGCTTTATTCAACAAAAGCAAATTTACACTTTACTTTTTCCTCACTGTTCTTATCTAATTAACATTTCAAAACTACTATACATCAAAGCACCCAGACTAGCTGACTTTAATCCAATTAAGAGACATACACACACATAGACACAGACCCTACTACAATTCCAATGTAAAAATATTTCCAAAAACATTATAGGCATTAATATCTCTTCATGAAAGCCACCTAGAGAAATACTTGGACAAGAGACTAAAAAGAGACAGTAGGTTTTAAGGAGTGACTTAAATGAAGAGAGAAGTCCTCCTCCACCTTCAGGTGCCATGCCCTAAGAGGGCATGGATGACCATGGACTTCGTTACGACCATGTGAAAAGAACTGAAATGACTCCCTTAGTCTCCCACTGCAGTTTTGACTATAACAGGGGATTTTTTTGTGAATTTGGAGAGGATGCACTTTGCCAATTCTGTAGGAGTCCCATCCTTTACGCTTTTAGGTTGTAAAGAATTAATCAGACAGGTTTTCTTAGGTTAAGCAAAAAGATAAGATAAATGTATTGAAATTATTTCCTGAACTAAACAAAGACTAGGTAACTCGCAACCAGCATTCATCCATCACAGGCTTTCGCCTGGGCCCACATGCATATGCAAGCATGCACACACTCAGATGGTAGAGGAAGAGGATAGGATTTTTACAGTTTGTGAAAAAAATTAAACAGGTGTGTATATGGTTAGCTGTTCCTTGGCTGATCTCGAGGCGGTGATTCCATGTTACAGCTGTTTTGTTAAGTTGTCTTCCTGGGTGTAGTTGTACAGAGCAGATTTCCATGGGTTTTTTGTCTCAAAAAAGTCTCGGTTCACAGTAGATTCCTCTTCTCAGGATGGTTACTTTGCAAAACTAGTATAGCGCTTGCAAGAGAGAGAGAGAGACAGAGAGGGCACACAGCTTCAACAGCCTGTGTTCAGTGCAACAGTGTCTTTTTGTTCTCTCCCTCCTGTTTGGCAAGGAGTCCTTAAAGTACCTTGCTGGCTATATATTCCAGTGAAATTCTATTAGTTCATGCCTGCTGCAGATATTGTTTCAAAACAGGTAATTGCATGTCGATGTCTCATCTCAGAAACATTTGAAAAGTCTCAGAATGGTGTGGAGCCAACAGGAAATGAGGTCTTTCATGGTTCCAAGGGGGTTGAGCATCTGTTTTTTTTCATCCCACTTGGTGGAATGCGAGTTTGTGTATATCGTAGCAGTCCAAGCAGTTTCATCATTGCCTCTTAGAGGGTTCCAGTTCTTGTTTAAATCCAGCTAGAAAAAGAAAATTTAGAAATTGTATCTTTAAAAAGTGCATCTTGTAACAACTTCCATTGGATTAGTCCATCATTATGCTTGACAAAATATTGTAGTGGTTTGCCATTGCCTTCTACAGTATGATTGACCAGGAAACTCTCCTGCTCTTACTGGCTGCCATCAGGTTTATTGGAAGAATTTACAGACTGATAATCAACTTGTTTGGCCATCATGTCCTGGAGTGGGTCTTGAACCCAGAAGTGATGGGGCTATCACTGCGACATAAGACTAAGAAAGAGGTAGACATGGAAAAACATTTAGGGAGGGAATTCCAGGGCTTTGGACAGATCTGCCGAAGGCAATGACAGCAAAGGAAATTCAGGATCTTAAGATCAGAAAATAAAATCACAGTCACAGTCGAGTTAGATTCTTCTTCAATTCTCTGCCCAAAGGCAGGTCCGATTGACAGCAATGTGACCTTCATCACGGGTAGGGCATGGAGACAGATCCCAAATCCACCTCAGCTGGAGTGAACCCCATGATGTTGACATCATCTGATCCACGTTGCCCGTTTGGCCAACACGCTTCCCAAGGAGTCCGAGTTGCTGACTACATGTTGTAGTCAGGAACTATGAATAGGGATTGAAGAGGCTCCAATTTTCTTTCCATCACACGGTTGACCAGGAATCTCATCCGTACTTACTGCCTGCCGTTGGTGTATGTTGGAAGAATTTACAAGTTGATACTCAACCTATCTGGCCATATTATCAAGTCCTGGAGATGGTCTTGAACGCAGAGCTTCTGGCTAAGAGGCAGTGCCACTAGCCACTGTGCCACAAGACCTCCTGTCATGGTAAATTATATGAATCATATAAGATAAGGCTCACCAGGCACCATTAAAAATCCTATAATGTCATACAAAGTAAACTAAATTCAACATAAATGTGTCACCATAAACCAATCATTGGAGTTGTATGATATGATCCCTAAAACGCCAATAAAAATCTCAGCATTCCAGTTGGTACCAGAATTTTATATCTTTTTTATTTATTCAAGGGATGTGGGCATCGCTGGCTGGGCCAGCATTTATTGCCCATCCCTAATTGACCTTGTTCAGACGGCATTTTTAAGAGGCATCCACATTGTTGTGGGTCTGGGGTCACATGTAGGCCAGACCAGAAAAGGACAGCAAATGGGTTTTTACAACAATCAACAATGTGGCTATCAGATTTTTAATTCCAGATTTTTTTACGGGGTTCAATTTTCACCATCTGCCATGATGGGATTCATGCCTGGGTCCCCAGAGTATTATCCTGGGTCCCTGGAAAACCAGTCCAGTGACAATACCACTATGCCACCAACTCCCCAATTCAGTAATTGAGTAGGTCAGATCCGAGACTATGGTCTACGTTCCATTAGTGGGATGTCATCAACCATGAGGTGCTCCAGTTTGTTTTGCCCCATTCAACAGCACATCCTAAACCTGCAACCTCTACAACCTAGAAGGACAAGGGCAGCAGGCACATGGTAAATGCCACCACTTCCAATTTCCCCTCCAATTCACACATCATCCCAACCTGGACTTGGATCAAATGTTCCCTTCTCATTGTTGGGTCAAAATTCTAGAACTGTTTACCCAACAGCTGCATGGACTGCAACAATTCAAGATGGCAACTCACCAGCTTCTGAAGGGCAACCAGGCATGTACAGAAAATGCCAACCTTGCCAACGACACCCATATCCCGAGCAGGAATAAAAAGTAAACTCTGTAATTGTATGATTTGCAGTGATCCAGGACTTCACAATGACATTTCTGGACATGTCCAGTAGACACTTGAACTTCTTGCAGACACCTACAGGAGCTTGAATAACATTGAACGCTGAAAACATAGATTTCCACCATGTCATTCTTCACTCACTTAATTTGCACATTTGCAAATACGGTTCCCAGCAAGGTTCAAAGTTTGCAAGAAAAATCGCATTTCACAAATTTGTTTATCTCTATCACATTTTATGCTCAGTACCCTCAGTCCTGCTCCTAAACAACTATTCATCTATTTTGCAATAAAAGAAAATCAATGCAGAAAATTTTGCACACAAGTACAGACTCCATTAGCTAGGCACTTTTTCATTAGTCTGCTAAAACACCGTTCATCAATAAAAACATTTTTCTCAATTTAACAGAGTGCATCTTACAGGTTACACAAGTTTATGAGCATATATGATGAATGAGAATATATCATATCTAAATCTGATCACAGCAGAGCTTGCCTGGGTGAATTAATAGGTGTGGCGCATTACAAGCATCCCACATCTTCGAGTATTGCATACAGGTTTGGCCTCCCATGCTTAAGGAGTGATATACTTAAATTGGAAGCAGTTCAGAGAAGGTTCACTAGGGTGATTCCTGAGGTGAAAGTTTTGGTTTGTGAGGAAAGGGTGAGCAGGTTGGAACTATAATAATTGGAGTTTAGAAGAATGAGAGGTGATCTTATTGACACATTTAAGATTCTGAGGGGGTTGACAGGGTAGATGCTGAAAGGATTATTCCCCTTGTGGAGGATTTTTGGACAAGGGGTTTAAAATAAGTGGTCTCCATTTAAGATGGAGATGAGGAGAAATTTCTTCTCTTAGAGGGTTGTTAGTCTTTGGAATTCTCTATCACAGGGAGCAGTGGAGGCTGGGTCATTGAATTTTTATTTTTATTCATTCATGGGATGCGAGTGTCGCTGGCTGGGCCAGCATTTATTGCCCATCCCTAATTGCCCTTGAGAAGGCAGTAGTGAGCTGCCTTCTTGAACCGCTGCAGTCCATGTGGTGTAGATGCTGTTAGGGAGGGAGTTCCAGGATTTTGAGAATATTTCCAGAACATATTCAATCAAGTTAGGCAGCTTTTAGATCTACAAGGGAGTCAAAGGTTATGAGGGGTTAGGCAGGAAAGTGAAGTCAAGGCCACAATCAGATCTGCCGTAATCTTATTGAATGATGGAGCAGGCTTGAGGTGCCAGATGGCCTATTCCTGCTCCTATTTCTTTTAATCTTACACCTGGGGTGTGTACAATGTGACAACATTTTGTAGGCCATAAACACCATTTAAAATATTTGTTACCAATTCCACTGATTGAACAAAACCTCCACAGGTTATTCAATTGTTGGGAGTCAACAGGAGATCATGCTAAATGTTCATTGTGAACTTTCCTGTGCACTTTTAATTTTTTGCCCACAATCACTTTTTTTTATCTTCCTCCAATTTGACAATTGTGGAATTGAAGGAAGTTTTTTTTTGCCAATGCAAATATCCACACAAGTATTTAAAAGCTAAATATTTTGCCCAAGTAATTATATAAACATAAGAGAGAAAGAACTATCGTTCTATAATACCATTCAGAATTGTAGATGCACCAAAGCACTTTACAGTCAATTGTCATGAAAATATAATAATTGTCATAATATTATTGTGATTTATTGTAAAGATAGATTAATAGTGGATAAAAACAAAAAACTGCGGATGCTGGAAATCCAAAACAAAAACAGAATTACCTGGAAAAACTCAGCAGGTCTGGCAGCATCGGCGGAGAAGAAAAGAGTTGACTTTTCGAGTCCTCATGACCCTTCGACAGAACTAGCTGAATCCAAGTAGGGGATTCTAAGCTTATATTTTACCCCTTCTTGGATTCACCTAGTTCTGTCGAAGGGTCATGAGGACTCAAAACGTCAACTCTTTTCTTCTCCGCCAATGCTGCCAGACCTGCTGAGTTTTTCCAGGTAATTCTGTTTTTGTTTTAGATTAATTGTGGAGTCTGGATTAGTTTCTCTGTGTGGTTGTGTGTGGGGGAGTTTAATTGAATTGCAGACAGCTCATCTGGAGCTTTTGAGGTATCAGAAGAGAAGCTAGGTTTGAAATGCTAAATATGTAAACATGGTTAATGTTTTACCATGTGAGGTGTGAGGAACATATGCATTTTTAGATAAACAAGAGTAGTTTGAATTTCAAAGAGATAATGGGATGTTGCACCTAGTTATTAAAGGCTAAGCCAAACAGTGTGTTTATTTTTCCCAAAGATTACTAATAATATGAGTAATATGAAAAATTTATTTTATGGCAAAAGTAAAGTTGCAAAGACATATTGGGACTATGGAATTTACATTAACAAGGGAGAAATCTGTATAAAGGAGATGAGGATATGTGTAAGGAGAAGGCAGTCTAAGATCTAACAAGTATGAAAAGCCTCCAGCCTAGATGCAGCAAGCTGCTGTCTGCAGGAACTGAAGCTAAGAAAACTTACTGTGACTATCACTGTCCAGGGTATTATGTGTTTTACCTGGGTCTGGTGAAATCTATTTTGTTTTATTGTTGCCTTAATAGAGGTGTAACTGGGAGTCAGATCAATTAGGGGATTTAGGAGGTTTTTTGTTGTAGTAATTTGTAAACCTATGTATGTGCTTAAAATCTTTTCTTCTATTAATAAATGTTTAATTTAGTTCTGTAAAAAAAATCTCTAAGACTTGGTGGTCTTATTACTACTGAATTCAAGGCATGCATCTTGAAATAAAAAAACAAATTGCAAAATAGTTGTGGCAGCTGTTTCAAGTTTTCCTCTAGGATTTGAGCAGCTTAACATTTACCATCCACTGTGTCATAACATGATGAAGTGCTTTTCAAGTAAAGTCACTGTTTTAATGTACAATTGTTTTTGTGATGCTCGTTTAAGGCTAAATATTGGTCAAGAGATTGGCAGAATTCCTATACGAACATACGATTTAGGAGCAGGAGCAGGCCATTTAGCCCTTCGAGCCTGCTCCACATTCAATAAGATCATGGCTGATCTGATTTTAACTTTGACTCCACATTCCTGCCTACCCCTGATAACTCCCCTGCTTGTCTTTAAAATAGTGCCCTGGAATATCTTAGATTAATATGAGAGGGCTGTGGTAGGAAAAATCTATAATTATTATATTGAATATATATATATATTTGTGTGTTAAGAAAGGTAAAATTGCTTCAGTTTCATTTTTGGCTGTTTATGAACCTTGGTGTCTGGAAGTCTGGGTGGACCTGTGGCTGAAAGGCCAGTCTTTTGGGTTATATATATATTTTTTAATTAGGTTTTCTAACCCCTTTTTAACCCATCTCTTTACCTTCAGGAGGTTGTATGTTTCATAGTCTTGGGAAAAAAACACAAAGTAGAAGAAACTGGGCTGTTGCCTAGCAACAGTGGGCAAATGGCTCAGAGACACAGAGAAAGGTAGGGAAGAGTTCAGTGTGTGTCAGAGTGGAGACAGGGATTTTAATTATATTAATTACATATTCCCGAGAAACACACTGTTTCCATGGCAGATGGGCTCTCATTCACCCGCTACGCCATCTTGATGTCCTCGACGCACCTTGACACCCATCCAGGTGCTCCTTCATCTCAAGGAATCAGGCCAGGGCCCTTGGGCACCCGAAAGGAGGAGAAGCAGCAGTTGGACACCCCTGGGTCTTCCACTCAGGAATCTCAGAGGCTATCCTCTCCCTCCGAGTCCCCTTTGCTTGTGAGCCCCTAAGCCTTGTCCTCTGTCACTGCAAAGGGAGCAACTGGCCAACGAGTGATTCTGGAGGGAGAAGTGTGTGTGTGTGGTAGGGCTTTTCAGAGCCTCTTGCAAGCATTCTCCCATGCATGTCAATTCCCTGAACATTTTCAATGCTGCCTGCTGGGGTTCGCTTTCAGTTGTCCATCTGAGCTGACCTGCATCTCCACCCACCCAATGATTACACTCCCATGAAGCACCTGATCTCACCCACCAAGGCTGTCATTTCACTTTTGATTTAGACAGCATGGTCTAGATTCGATTTGTCATGCATGTGCCTATCCTTTCCCTTCCCCCAATCATCATTTCCTTTCTCCCATCACAGTTGACACCCCTGGCATCACCTTCCACCTCCCCTCTGTGACCTACCAGCCACAACTTTTTCCTTCGGGGATGCCCAGGTGAATGTGCATGTTCCTTCCTTCCCAAAAATCCCACCCCCATCCACATTTATCTCCCCGATATCCTCCTTCCCACCCCCAGGGTCTGTATCTGCTTCCGAGTCCCCACCAACTATCCTCACCATCCCTTCTACTGCCACCATCAATCCCTCACCCTCCCACCTACCACTTCAATCGGCCATTCTCATTATTCCCTCATACCACCCTAACTTACCCGCTTAGTCCCTCCCCCATCCTGACTCCCTCAGAAACTCTTTCTTTTGCCACTCTTAGTCCATCCCCCCTCCCAACTTCTTCCTCCAGCCTCAGTTCTTCTTCCAGCTTTATCCTTCCCGCTTTCTAATTCCTTCATTCACCCTTACATCTTCTTCCACTCTTACTCCCTCCCCAACTCTTACTTCCTCCCCTCTCTGCACTCCTTCATCCTCCTGGACTCCTTCTCCTCTCTGCACTCCTTCCTCCCCCTAAACTCCTTCCCTTACACCTTCCACAGCCCCCCGTACACTTACCTCCCCAGTTGCCATCTTCTTCCCCCTTACCCTCTTCCCCCTCATTGCCTTTCCCCACAACTTCACTTCCATGACACCTTCATTGCCCCCCTCCTAACCTCACCACCCCCCCCAACTCCCAGTCAATCCTAGACCTTCCTCTCCACTCCCTTGACCATCATCTGTTACGAGCAGACCCTCAACGGTGATTTTCCAACTTCCATGATCTGCATTGCAGCAGAGCCATGTCCATGAGGATACACCCAGCATGCTATGAACGTTCCTCTAGGATCCTATTGCCATTGGAATCCAGCATCTTCTGCTCCTCGGATGTCCGCAATGTGAGCAAGGCCCCGGCGGTACTTCCCAGCTTTTGCACGTCACAGTTGTCAAGATGTGTTCTACACCAGTTTTTGCACCAATGTCGGCAAACAATCCAGCTGGGGGGGAATGAGTCCGGTGGGCTGATCTTAAAATGGTATGTTAATGTATTACAATGAGGTTCCTGACGTATGATGGTGGGAAACGCAGCCCACCATCAGCGGGCAAAGTGGATGATCGCAAACTGGTTTCACAACGTTGTTTAACCCACTTTGGCCTTCTCGTCATATTGTCTGCTCACGCGACCGAACACATCTGACAGCAATGAGCATGGAAAATCCTGGCCAATGAGTTTAAAATGCAATTATCTTTGGGTGACTCTTGGAGAGGTAAGAGTTGGGTGAGAAGCGTCAAGTGAGTGCTCAAGAATTCACCAGAAGAAAATACTTTACTCTCCACTTGCCTGGGTGAGTGCAGCTCCAACAGCACTCAAGAAGCTTGATTCTTGAATACTCAAAGCAGCCCACTTGATTGGCACCCCATCCACAAATATTCACTCGTTCCATCACCGACACACAGTGGCAACAGTGTGTACCATCTACAAGATGCACTGCAGTAGCTCACCAAGGCTCCTTAGACAGCACCTCCCAAACCCACAACCACTATCATCTAGAAGGGCAGCAGATACATGGGAACACCACCACCTGCAAGTTCCCTTCAAGCTACTCACCATCCTGAATTGGAAATATATCACCATTCCTTGACTGTCACTGGGGCAAAATCCTGGAACTCCCTCCCTAACAGTACATGGATTGCAGCGGCTCAAGGAGGCATATCAACACCACCTTCTCATGTGCAATTAGGGATGGGCAATAAATGCTGGCCTAGTCAGCAACACAGACATCCCATGAAGGAACAAAAAAAATGGTGCCATTCCCAAGGAACCTTTGTCAAGCTAGTTCACTATTTTATGTGTCAGTAAAAATTTTGCTGGGTAAAGGAACATTGGGAAAGTGAATCATCATTGAGACCTGTCCAACCTTTTTTGTCTGGTGTAATATAGTTCATTTTTCTTGTTTAATAAATATTTTATTCTTTATGTTAAAAGTTCATTAGCAGACTCCTGTGAATTTGTTCCGTAACTTTCCTCCACGGTGTCTACAAAAAAAAAATGAGCATCTATCAAACCTGGTTTCATTCTATGATCTGACTGGTCCCGTAGTAACATCAGCTAGGATCATATGACACTGGGAGTGTCAGCCAGAATCTTATAGTCAGGTCTCCAGAATGGGAATTAAACAAACAACCTACAGAGCTAGAGGCAAGTGTTACCCACTGAGCCACAAATGATACCTAGATGCTACTGGAGATGTTGAGTAGATGTGTTCAAACTTGTTTTGTTGACAGACACATGAGCCCAAATTTCATTGCCATGGTGATGTTGGTAACGAGCGCCATAAATTAAAGAATTGCGCTCCCCAATCCTCCAATGGAAAACCTTTATCACAACTTAATGGAAAAATAATTAGAATACACACTGCAGTGAGCGTAGCAGAGGTTCAGGAGCGGAGGGGCCAATGGCCAAAGTTAAATCCTGTCACAATGGGATACTACTTGGGCCTAGTAGTGTTAGAAATAGATATAAGACATTTAACTGAGTGGGAGAAACGAGTACAAATTCAAGTTATAGTGAGCTGTTTTGCTTTAATGTCTGTTTTTATACTTATCTGGTTTGTTCACTAAATAGAACAGTGACCACCCACTCTCTTCCCACTGAGATGTATGAACTAATCGTAAACTAGAGACTCAACTGGACGAGCAGTCGGTAATCCCAGTGATATTTCTGATTTACTATGTGAATTTTAATGAGGTGTAAAATCGGTCCATTGTGATTGAGAATGCCAACATTCACAACGCACAGGATTAACAATCCCGAAAACATAATAAAAAGCCACATTTGGATGGTAGCTTAAGGCTACAAACTGGAAACCCCCTCTCGCCTCTGAAATATCATTTCACATGTTTTGCAATTTGCACCAGTGACAATAAACAGCATCAGTACATCACTGCTGAGTAATTTTTAAAATGCTCCCAGTGGGGCTAACATGATTTTTTTCTTGATTTAAACAGCAAACCATAAGACCATAGAATAATACAACACAGAAGGAGGACATTCTGCCCATCGCTCCTGTGCTGGCTCTTTAGTAGTGTTGTCCAATTAGCCCCACTTCCCTGGTCTTTCCCCATAGCCCATGTAATTTCGGAGCTCACCAACACCATTCTACGATGGGCCAAGTGACTGTAGTGATCTTGGTGGCATTAATTCAGCAAACCTGAATTTACCAGAACCCATGTGGTTATGATAATTAACTGTTCAACATTTTCAGTGAGCATCTCCGAGGAAACATGCCAGGAAGTTAAGGCACAGCACATGTAAAAGCATAAGTCACACATGCCATAACGTCTTAACATTTCTGCACCAGAACAAAGGCATTCATCACAGGTACGAAATTGCTATGATGCACATTTTCGGCAAAGTTAAGGACCATGGTCTTAAGACAAATGAGGGTTCATTGTACGTTCCTACTTGGCAGACCACCTGCCCTGGGAAAACACTGCACCAACCAGCTCAGGTGGAGGCAAGAACCGAAATTTGGTTCTGCACATTTCCCGGACCGTCTACGCCAAATTCGCAACATCCACCGCAGAAGTTTCCCTAAGCACCAACAACGACAATATGAACTGCCAACTCTGTGGACGTTCATTCTGATCCTGCATCAGACTCTTCAGTCATGAGAGGACCCACAGAAAACGATGAAATCATTTACAGCTTGGACATGCTTGAACAATGAGCAGCTTTCCACAATGTATTAAAGTTCAGCAGAAAATAAAAGGAGGGTTTCCTGTGCTATTTTAAAACATGTCTTACTTGCATAAGGTAAGTGTGTTAACAATACTACTAAAATAGTAAATGTGTGCTTGCTGCTAGCATTTTAAGCATTACCACAAAGATAATAATCTCTGTCTTACTACCTGAGCCATGAGAAAATTGCCAAAGTGTAAATAAGATTAGGGAGTTGAATGGGCAGCTGAAATAACTTGATGGAGCAGCAAGTTTGGTGAAGAAAAGGCTAAACTTTACTAAGGAGACAGGTAGAGGTGCTTGCACGCTAGACACAATCTCTCCGGCGGAAGACCCACAGACAGGATTACTCGTGCAATAAGCTTATTGGTCAAAACCCCCCATAATCGCATCACATGATGAGTGATTGACAGGAGGGAGGGACAATACATCTAGTTGCTACAGTGGCTCTACAATTGGAATGTGAGAAATGGGTTTTGATTCATGGGGCACTGGCATCAGTATTAGCAAAATAGGAAGCTGTATTGTTCGGATGGCCTTCACCTGAACCACGCTGGGACCAGTTTATCTGCAAATCATATAACTGGGTTGTAGAGAAGGCTCTAAATGAAATAGTGGGGGATTGGGAGGGTTCTTGTGAAGGGACATTTGGAAAGTTAAAGAAAAAGAACAAAGCAATATTCCAGGGCAGTGAGTGGGTAACAAAAACCAGAGTGTGACAGGAAGGGAAAGAGCAAACACACATAAAAGTACACCAGCCAATCAGGTCAAAATAGGGAAGAATGCTAAAAAGACAGTTCTAAAGACTCTTTATCTGAAAGCAGGCAGCATTCATAACAAGGTGGAAGAATTGCTAGCACCAATAGAAATAAAGGAGTATGATATGATAGCCAGTAGTAATTGACCATGACTGGGA
Source organism: Carcharodon carcharias (assembly GCF_017639515.1). Classification (NCBI taxonomy): domain Eukaryota; kingdom Metazoa; phylum Chordata; class Chondrichthyes; order Lamniformes; family Lamnidae; genus Carcharodon; species Carcharodon carcharias. The sequence goes on from NC_054470.1 coordinate 108,346,905, forward strand.
CCTGAATATTCAAGGCTTTTTGACATTTCAGGACAGGTAGAAAGGAAAGGTGGTGAGGAGACTCTATTAACAAAGAATGAAATCAATGCAATAGTGAGAAATGATCTTGGTTTGGAGGATCAAAATGTAGAATCAGTTTGGGTGGAGATAACAAATAGCAAAGATAAGAAGGCACTGATGGGAGTGGTTTATAGACTTGCTGACATAGCTATACTTTAGGCCAGAGTATAAATCAAGAAATAATGGAGCTTTATAAGAAAGGTACTGGAATAATTGTGGGAGAATTTAATCATCATGCAGATTGGACGAATCAAATTGGTAAAGGTAACCTGGAGGATGAGTTCATAGAGTGTATTCAGGACAGTTTCTTAGAAACATAGAAAAATAAGGCAGAAGTAGGTCATTCGGGCCTGTAAGCCTGCTCTACCATTCAATATGATCCTGGCTGATCCTCTATCTCAACGCCATACTCCAACACTATCTCCCCATACTCCTGATGCCTTGGGAGTCTAGAAATGATCTATTTCCTTCTTAAATATATTCAGTGACTTGGCTTCCACAGCCCTCTGTAGTAGAGAATTCCACAGGTTCACCACCCTCTGAGTGAAGAAGTTTCTCTTCATCTCAGTCCTAAATGGCCTAGCCCGTATCCTGAGATTGCGCCTTCTTGTTCTAGACCCCCAGCCAGAGGAAACATCATCCCTCCATCCAGTCAGTCCATCCCTGTCGGAATGTTATACATTTCAATGAGATCCCCTCTCATCCTCCTAAACTCCAGTGAATAAGGCCTAGTCGACCCAACCTCTTCTCATATGACAATCCTGCCATCCCAGGAATCAGTCTGGTGAACCTTTACTGCACTCCCTATGTGGCAAGTACATCCTATCTTAGGTAAGGAGACCAGAACTGCATACAATACTCCAGGTGTGGTCTCACCAAGGGCCTGTACAGCTGCAGTAAGATATTCTTGCTCCTGCACTCAAGTCCTCTCATAATGAAGGCCAACATATTAGAACAATACATCCTGGCACCCATCAGGGAGCAGGCTATTTCAGGCCTAATCATTTGTAATAAAACAGGATTAATTAGTGATCTCATTGTAAATCACCCTCTTAAGTAAGAAGGATCATAACATGGTGGAATTTCACATTCAGTTGGAGGATGAAAAATTTGGGTTTGAAACTAGTGTCTTAAGCTTAAATAAAGGCAATGATGTGGGGCTGAGGGGCAGGCAGGAAAGAGGAGTTAAGGCTGCAATCAGAACATTTATGATCTATTGAATGGCAGAGCAGGCTCGATGGACTGAATAGCCTACTCCTACTCCTATTTCTTATGATCTAATGAGGGCAGCACTGATCACAATTTTACATCAGTGAATTACAATATAAGCCTGGTAAAAAAAATGTTAAACCATTTACTGGGAGCAAGTACTCTGTCCAGTTCTTTGCCATCTTAAAGTTGCCTTATGGAGTGAATTGCCTTCCCATTTTTCCATTTCAGCCAGGCACTGTGACACCATGAACATTCTGCGGACAGTTTGCCGTATGCAGTCCAGAAACCAATCAGGAAGGCAGTTGGGGTGACGTGGGTTATAATCAAAAGAAACATGATCACATTTTTAAGTCCTGTGTTTCATGCATTTCTGCTGCCCCAACAAGAACCATTACATTTATAAAGCACCTTTAACATCGTATCATCAGGAGATGTTAGGACAGGTAGCTAAAAGCTTGGCGATAGGGGTAGGTTTGAAGGGGCACCTCAGAGAGGATGAGATATAGTGAGGCGGTCAGGCTTAGGAGGGAGAATTTCAGAGCTGCAGGCCCAGCCAGCTGATGGCACGGGCAGCAATGGTGGAGCAATTAAAATCGGGATTTGCAAGAGGCCAGAATTGGAGATAGGCAGAGAGCTCAGGGGTTTGTAGCACCGCGGGAGGTTACAAAGCTAGGGAGGGGTGAGACCATGGAGGGATTTGAAAACCAGAATGAAAATTTTAGTTTTGAGGCATTGCCTGACCAGGAGTCAGTGTGGATCAACGAGCATCAGAATGATGAGTGAACAGGATTTGGTGCGATTTAGGACACTAGCAGCAGAGTTTTGGATTAACTCAATTTTACAAAGGGTGGAAGGCGGGATGTCAGGAAGGAAACCAGAAACTATGTATTCTAACAACACACACCACTCATTGAAAAGACAGCACTTTACATATAGATGGCATTGCTTTGACATAAATCACAGAGTCAGTGTCTTCTAATACCTTATAACTGCATGGCACTGCAGCCAACATGAATTCAGGATTCTACTTCTAAAAAGAAAATGGAGGTAGCACATCAAGACACTTTGTTGCTCAAGTCTCCACTTGTATTTAAGCAATTACAAACCGGGTCAGACAACTTGTCACAATAAAACAGCCTTGGCAAATCAGGACTATCCAGCAGGATTAAAATTTCTGGCCTGTCCATCCAAGTTGGCACCAGGGAGGGATGTCAATATACTATTGGCAACACCTAGTCAAAGAGGTCCATAATGAACAGTGAGATGATTAGTACAACTTGTAGCAGAGCACAAAGTACAAAGTGACGCGTCTAATCAGACGGTCATCTGCCTCATGTGAAATGAGCAAGAAAGAGACTTTTACTCCAATCTGCTCTTGGTAACTGGCCGCATTGATTGGCCATCCCTGCTTGACTTGAGTCCTTGAACCATTGCAGTCTTAGTGACGGTTATGCTCTCAGTCACAATGCCATTAAATCATTCTTAATTAAATGATTCTATCATAGACACAGGTTTGTCATTTTTTCTTTCAATAACCCACCCACTAGTTCCTTGCAAAGTCCTGCTGCCCATCCCTTCCACAGCCCAGCAAACTGGAAGATACAAAACAAAAATTCCCTGGCTGGCTTGTTCCAAACGTTGGTCCAGATTTTTCCCTGACTGGTTTGGTAGTGTTTACAATTACAGCTGTAATTGAATGCTTTCCACCTGAGCACAAGATCCAGTACTCCAGTACAGTACTGAAGGAGCACAGCACTATCAGAGGCGCTATCTCTCAGGTTAACCAAGGCCGTGTCTGCCCTCACAGGCGTATGTAACCAATCCCGTCGCACTATGTCAAAGTTCAGCATGGATTGTGGGCTCAAGTCTCTAAAAGAGGATTTGAATCCACAACTTTCTGACTCAGAGGTAAGAGCACTGTCAACTGAGTGACAGCTCAACTTGCATACAATAGTTACTCATTCTAAACTGTTACAGGGATGGGAAATAGATTTTAAAAATTAAAAGCAGTTTTTTTTTTCCTCTGGCATAACAGCATCAATTTCAACAAGACACTCCTCTATTCCAATTCAACATGCACAACATTTTTACTTCCAGTCTACAGTTAGATTTTGCTGATTGACAGGAGCTTGTGATACGGTGTTTCATATTTGCTGGTCTCCCCCAATACTGAGAGAATAAGGTCATTGATCCCATCTCGTCGGGATTTGGGATCAACTTCTTCATTTCATAAATGATATCCACCACTACATCCACGTCAGTGGATCCATATTCTGTCACAGAGGCTTGGCAATTCGTTGTCAAATGGATAAGCCCTGAGGAGGGGAATTAATATATTTCTCCTTAGGACACTTAGCACTTAACAATTATGCAGAGAAGATCATTAGGCTCAGATGTTATTAAGATGCAGCTCCAAAAAGAATTATAACCTATTTCACATACAAAAAAGCAACCTTTGCAATTATATTATATTGATATGAATTACAAAACATCAATCATTCTGGAATATATTTACTATCTGCAGAATCTGAAATGAGATTCTAAGGCAAATCCTTGTACAATATTGGCAACCACATTGACAAGCTTTCCACTTATTACATTTCACAGAATTAAACACTTAATATGGTTGATTCGTATCTTAACTCTATCTAATTGCCTTGGTTCTGTAAACCTTAACAACCCTTGCCTAACAAAAATCTACCAATCTCAGTTTTGAAATGTTCAGTTGACCACCATGCCCCCCACCACCCATGCAGCCTCCCTCCACCCCCACCAAACAACCCTTCCAATCTCAACAGCTTTTTGGGGGAGAGATTTCCAGATTAACTTGCAGGACTCTGGTAATATCTAATTTACCAGGAGGCAGTTGTGCGAAATATCCTGAAAGATTACCCTGAAGGTTTATTCTGCAGAGATTTCAAAAGGAAGTTGGATGGGCACTTGAGGGAAATAAGCTTGCAGGGCTATGGGGATAGAGCTGGGGACTAGGAATGACTGGATTGCTCTACAAAGACCCAGCATGGACTGATGGGTTGAATGGACTCCTTCTGTGCCATAATGACTCAACTTTACTCTGGCATAAGCAGAGATTGTTGGAAGTTCTTTCCCCTAACAAGCAGGAGCCTTGTTACATTTCAAAAAGCTACATCGCACTCCAGAGCCTTGAGTATTACATCTATAGGCTTACAATTAAGTGTTGCCCTGTTGGAGATGCTGTCTTTTGGATGTGACATTAAAACTAACCAAACCCTCTCATGTAGACAAATGGCACTATTTTGAAGAAGAGTCGGGAAGTGCACCCTGGTGTCCTGGCCCATATTCATCCTTCAACCAACACCACTAAAGAAAAACAAATTAGCTGAACGTGTATTTGTGAACGGTAAGTAAGTTGCTTTGGCAGATTTTTTGATTCTCACAATAGTCATATAGGTCTTAAAGGAGCTGGACAAGATACAAATCTGCGACATCTTCTGAAATAATTCTCCAAGTGAACAAAGCCCTAAAGGTGCACAACATTATGTGACATCTTCTTTCCCCATGTCTTTTCTCCTCTCCCTCAGGACGTAGTACCTCATGCTGGCGAATATGTTCCAGGGACACCTCATGGTACCTTCCCAAAATGGCTATTTTTCTTATATGTTCACTAACAAGCTATTCAACCATGTATTGAAAAGGGCAAAACAGACATGCTATCCTATCATGATCTGACATTCGACACCTACATTATCACTGAAATCTAGTTGATTATTTTTCCTTTAGCTGTGGTTGATGAGGATAATTACCACAACACAAACTGAGGTGAGCTAACTCAGCTCAGGCTGGAGATCGAATCTATGATATTCCTGGTGCTTACTCTTCTATTACTCACCAACCCCACCATCTAAACCATCCTAGAAGTGTTGAGTAATTGCTTAAAAGTGCCTTGGGAACGTTCATTGAGCATTAACATAAAACATTCGAAGGTAGTGGCAAAAAGCAGGAGTTTAATTCCTCTACATAAAATAGACTAGGCGCGTTGACCTTCAAATCATAAAATATTGATAATCTGCCAAAGCAAGTTACTTACTGTACACAGATACACGTTCAATAAATTAGATGAATGCAATTTGAAGCGTTCAATTCATTCCTGTCTACACTAGGGGCTGTGCTGGTTAATTGAGTATAATCAATTGTTTCTGGCTAATGTGTGAAATCTAGGTTACCTCCTGATCAAAGTTGACAAGATGTATAATTCAGCACTTTACACAAGCGCTGATGCAGATCCTGGCCTGGCAATCTTGTGTGCATTTCTTTGCGAAAGCAAAAAAGTTGAGATATTTTTGCATTCGGCAAATAGATGTTGAGTCTGCTGCATCTGCTATTAACAAGTTGCCAGACATGGTATTTAGCAAACTATTAAACTGTCATTTCCACAGTATTTTACTGCATCTGACAGCATAAATCATGCCTTAAACATTCAAATTACTTCATGTAGGATGGTTCAAATGGGACTTTGCTTAACCAAGGAAGTGTACTAATTAATCAATAGTGTGTCAGCATACAACATGCATTGCTACAAATGGGCTTGAACAAAGAAACAGGGATTGAAAAGAAAAACAAATACAATGTGTAGGTGTTAAATCAACCAGGAGGTTTATGTTACTCTGCAGAAATTATGCAGGCTGGCTAATTTGATGCATGGTCTACACCAACACACCATAAACAAACTAAGGCAGGTCCCTAAGTCAGATGCATAACTGTGTTATAACCAGAATTGGGACTCCATTTGCCCAACCTAGCACCACATCCAGATTAAAAATTATTACATGAAATGCACATTGACATATACATACCTGTACAATGGATTTAATACTCTAGAGATAAAAACAAAAAAACAAAAAAAAAAACTGCGGATGCTGGAAATTCAAAACAAAAACAGAATTACCTGGAAAAACTCAGCAGGTCTGGCAGCACGGCGGAGAAGAAAAGAGTTGACGTTTCGAGTCCTCATGACCCTTCGACAGAACTTGAGTTCGAGTCCAAGAAAGAGTTGAAATATAAGCTGGTTTAAGGTGTGTATGTGGTGGGGGGGGGGGGGGGCGCGGGGGTGGGGGGGGGGGGAGTGGGAGAGAGAGAGAGAGAGAAAGAGAGAGAAGTGGAGGGGGTTGGTGTGGTTGTAGGGACAAACAAGCAGTGATAGAAGCAGATCATCAAAAGATGTCACAAACAACAGAACAAAAGAACACTTAGGTGTTAAATTGGTGATATTATCTAAACGAATGTGCTAATTAAGAATGGATGGTAGGGCACTCAAGGTATAGCTCTAGTGGGGGTGGGGAGAGCATATAAGATTTAAAAATATTTAAAAATAATGGAAATAGGTGGGAAAAGAAAACACCACACCAACCCCCTCCACTTCTCTCTCTCTCTCTCTCCCACCACCCCCCTCCCCCCACCCCCACACACCTTAAACCAACTTATATTTCAACTCTTTCTTGGACTCGGACTCAAGTTCTGTCGAAGGGTCATGAGGACTCGAAACGTCAACTCTTTTCTTCTCCACCGATGCTGCCAGACCTGCTGAGTTTTTCCAGATAATTCTGTTTTTGGATTTAATACTCTGTTTAGTATAGAATATAGCTGAACCTTTGAGGCAGACCAACACTCAATAATAGTAATTACCAATGGTAATTCAGAGTGGGTACTGACACCAATACGGCAGCCAAATAGTTGGAGGCGGAGTGGGGCTTTGAACAGTGTTTGCAGTTAACAGAGTCTCGTTACTCCGCAGAGTCTGTGACCGTGTCTCGCAGAAGAGCAGGGGAGTTGACCCCCAGTGTCGTGGACAATATTGATCCCTCAACCAATATCATGAGAAGAAAAACAGATTATCTGTTCATGCTTATATTGCTGCTTGTGGGATCCTGCTGTGCACAAATTGGCTGCTGTGTTTCTTATAGGACAAAAGTGACAACAAAAGCACCTTATGGGATTTAAAGCCCTTTGGGAGGCGCTGATGTTGTGAAAGATAAGTCTTCCTTTTAGGTCAAATTGTGCGCTGATGTTAGCTTGAATTGTCCTACTAGCAGGTGTGCCTTGTGTCGATGCATTGTATCATGTAATTCCCTCTCCGGGGAACTCTGTAGTGCTTCATCAAGACTGAATCAATCATTGTAAAATTCCCTTTAGGACACAAGCTCCTTATAGAATAGCTGCCAGAGCAGTTATCAGGAGACTTGACGACTGACTATTAATGGCTTCTGTTGGCTCCCCTGCAGCTCTTCACGGCCATGGATTTATGAACTGTGTTCACAAATAAACCCACTGTGTTACAACTGTTTCATAATGTAGGGTTCCTACGGAATCCATGAGGGGCTCCTAGCAAGTTTTCCTACAGCATTTGATGGACAGTAAAACAACCGGATTTTAGGGGAAAAAAATCCCAAAAGCACAGCAAGTGTTGCATTTATGTAACAACACTGCTGCAAATCTGAAATGGACAAACAGAAAATGCTGCAAACATTCAGTAAATGACAAATCGAATGTGTTATCTGAGATAGAATCTATCATTAAGCCCTATGTTGGGCTTTCAGTGACCTGTCTTTCAGCATTGGCAGAATAATTTATTTTATTATTTGTTCATGAGATGTGTGCATTACTGGCTAGGCCAGCATTTATTGCTCATCCCTAATTGCCCTTGACAACTAAGTGCTGGGCCATTTCAGAGTCAACCACATTGCTGTGGGTCTGGAGTTACATATAGACCAGACTAGGTAAGGACAGCAAATTGCTTTCCCCAAAGGGCATTAGTCAACCAGTTGGGTTTTTATGACAATTGGACAATGGGTTTGTGGTCATCAGAGGGTTTTTACTGAAGTCATGGTGGGATTCGAACACAGATCCCCAGGGTATTACCCTGGGTCTCTGGATTACTAGCCCAGTGACAATACCACTGCAGTACCACCTCCCCCAAAGACCAAAGAATTGATTAAAGTGACATTTAACCATAAAGCATAATTCAATTGTCTCCCCGAATGTATCCTTGAAAAGGTACAGACGGAGAAGAGTAAAAGAGTGAAGGTTACGGGAATCAGGAGCTTAAATTATTATGAAAGGTTAAAAAAATGCTTTTATTTGTTTGGGTAAGACATTTCACAGAATCACAGATTTTTAACTAATTTTAATTTCAAGCTAACTGACTTCAAGTTTTTAATGTTGCATTGCAAGTTGATAAAGAAAGGAAAATAAAGCCTTGCATTTAGATAACAAAATATTGCTGCAAATCTGAAATGGACAAACAGAAAATGCTGTAAATATTCAGTAAATGACAAATGGAGGTTGGTACAAGACAAATTGGGCTGGTAATGGGATGAATAAAGAAACAGAGAATGGATCTAGAGGAGGTGTAAATGGCAACAGCAGAATCCTTACCAGAACCTGTTCTTTGAAGAAATGGAAATAATAAGATTTGTGATTATGATCACTCCTGTCATCCATCCTATTGCAACTTACCTATTCATTCATTTCTCCCCTTTCCCTGCCTCTGTACTTGCTTAAAATCTATTACATCTCTAATCTTTGCCGGTTCCGTTGAGAGATCAATGACCTGGAACAGTAACTCTGTTTTTCTCTCCACAGGTGCTGCCAGGCCTGCTGAGAATTTCCTGCATTTTCAGCATTTATGTAGTGCCTTTCACATCCTCAGGACTTCCCAAAGAAAGAGAGAGCTTCCCGGACATTCTGCAACACGGTAACCTTTAAGGTCCACATGAGAGAATAGATAGGGTCTCGGTTCAACACCACATCCAGGAAATGATGTCACTGACAGTGCAGCACTCCGTCCTTATTGCCCTGAAGTGCCTACCTGGATTAAATGCTCAATTCTCCAGAGAGGGATCCTTAGCATTTGTCACTGGGTGTCCTTGCAGTCTAGAATGAATGTTGCATTTGCATGTGTGTGGCAAGCCAAACTGCATGCTGTTCTTTGCAATCTGCATCTGTTTGGTAAGCAAGAGCAGCGCAGGATCATTCTTTAGAAGTCTGAAGTTTCACACATCATGGGGCAGAATTGGACCTCTTGATAATTTAATAGGTTTGAAAGGGACGTAATGAAGCCCTTCCTACACACAATGAATGCCTGAGAAATATCCAATCTGAAATTGCAGCAAATACAGCCACCCAAAACAGATGTTAAGCCCCTTTTTAATATGCTAATGAGGTGCTTTAGGAGCCCTCAGGGAAATTGGGCCACCCTGAGGCTTCGGGCCTACTCTCCTGGTGTATTCCAGGTGTGGCCATGGCCTATCTTTTTTTCTAAGTGTCTTGTGGAGCAGGGAGGATGGCTCTGATTGACACCCCCCACCCCCTCCCCCCACCCCCCACCACCCACCCTGCCCTACTCCCCTCAATTCCCAGGACTTAGCTAAGGTCCGCTGCCAGTAAGGCAAGCAACCCAAAGTACAACAGGCACCTTCTTCTTGCCCAAACATTTGACATCAAGCTCCAAGCCCAAGTTTGGTACTTAATTCTGGTTGGGGTGCATGCACCTTGCATGGCTGCTGACTCTGAGCCTGGAAATACGCCAGGACAAATGTTTAGCCCAGTCTCTCCAGTTAGTATTTATTATTGTTGATTAGGACAGACGTACATGGTAACGCATTACCTAATTTGTAGGGGGCTTCTCACAATATTGGAACAGACACTTAACCATTCTGGTAGGTGGTTGTGTTGACTCTCAGTATTTTCTGCTGCACAGTTACTGTGGTCTAACAGCAGTACATCGTGTGATATGCTGAGCAAAAAATCATTCTGAGAGGTCATAAAGATGCTTACAAAACCAGAACCAGCAGTAATGAGAGTGAGTGGGATCATGTTAGGTTCAGTAAATTCCAAATTCAGACATTCTCAGACTTCCATTAGCACAATGTAAAACATTATGCTTTACAAATAGACCTTTTCCTGAGCTGCTATTATTGTGGTCCTTACTCACCACTATTGTTGGCTTGCTTCCTGGTCTTCAGGAACTGCAACTTCAGTTCCTTCTTATTTATTCATTCATGGAAATGTGGATGTCGCTGCTAAGGCCAGAATTTATTGTTCATTTCCAATTGCCCTTGAGAAGTTGTTGGTAAGCCGTCTTCTTGAACCTTTGCAAGTGTGTGTGATGTAGGTACAACTGCAGTGCTGTTAGGGAGGGAGCTCCAGAATTTTAATCCACAGACAGCAAAGGAACAGCGATTTAGTTCCAAGACAAGATGATGCATGACTTGGAGGGAACTTACAGATGGTGGTTTTCCCACCTTGCCTGCTGCCCTTGTCCTTCTAGGAGATAGATGTCATGGGTTTGGGAGATAACTGCAGTGCATCATCTATAAGCTACCATCTATGAGGCCTTACCAGCACCTCATAGATGATGCACTGCAGGCACGTTGCACTGGTGGTGGAGGGATTAGTTCATTACCGATGTGATGCCAAATAAGCTGTGATGAGGATGCAAAGATGCTGCAAAAAGACATGGACTGTTTAAGTGAGTGGGCAGGAATGTGGCAGATGGACTATAATGCGGAGAACTGTGAAGCGATCCACATTGGTTAAGAAAATAGAAAAGCGGAATGCTTGTGAAAGGATGAGACACAGGATTCAGTGGGACCCAGGGCTCCTTGTACACAAATCACAGAAAGTTCACATGCAGGTACAGCAAACAGATAAGAAGACAAATGGTATGTTAGCCTCTATTACAAGGGGATTGACGTACAATGGTAATAAAGTATTCCTGCAAATATATAGGTCCTTGGTGAGATCACAACCAGAGTACTCTGTACAGTTTTAGTCTTGCTACCTAAAGTAAGATATAATTGCCTTAGAGGGAGTGCAAAGAAGATTCACTAGGCTGATTCCTGAGATGAGGGTTTGTCCTACAAGGAGAGATCAAGTCGACCAGTGCCCAGATTTTCATCACGACGGCTGTAATTTCTAAGTCCTCCCTCCGAACCCGGCATTTCCGATCTTCGCAGGGGCAGGACTGGAGTTGGGTTGGGGTTCACATATGCATGATTCACTGGAGCACCTGGCCATCTAAATCACCAGCTGCCTCCAGTGAAGTGGGATTTTTGAACTCTGGCTGTGTGCATCCTGGAGTGTGCAGAGCAGACCAGGGAAGAGGAGATCTTGGTAGATTCTTTGAATTGCTAGGGTACCTCTTTGGTGAGGTAAGGTCCCCCTTTGGGTAGGATCCTGGGACACTTTTGGGAGAGGTAAGGCACCCTTTGGGATTGTCAGAATTAAACATGATTATGCACTTTTTACACACAAACTCATTGAAGCTGTCAAGCTGCTCAGGATATTTCAAAGCTGTCCAGGAATTGTCAAGCTGTCCCTGAAGTGTCAAAGCTGTCCAGGAACTATCAAGCTGTCCAGGAAGTGTCAAGGGATGCTAGGTAAGTTGACATGGAGAGGGTAAGGGCAAAGTGTGGTTGGTGGGGGGGATGGAGTGGCATGAGTTGGCACTCAGTTGGCGTAGGAGGTATGAGGGGCTATGGGAGTGGGTAGAGGGGCATGGGCTGGCCAAGGAGGTATGAAGGGCTATGGAGTGGGGGCATAGGTTGGCATGGATTGGGCATGGGGAGTGCGTGTGAGGGTGAGGGGGGGATGAGGGGTGATGGCTGGAGGGATGTTTTGTTTTTTTTAATTTAAACATTTCCAGAACACAGAGGCAGGTCTTACGCCCAACCCACCTCTGCACCCGGCAGCCTCCACACTCATTGTGGTATCACTCACCCCCAACTCCTATTTCAGCCCACTAGCCACCCCCACCCTCGCACCCCCGCAACACCAACCAAAAGTTTGACCTGCAGGCAGCCATTTTTAAAGGTCAGGTTCATCGATCCAGGAAATCTCTCGACTCTGCTAGGTGGCTCGGGGATGAAAATCTGGGCTTAGGTCAAAGTCCAGGGGAATGAGAGGTGATCTCATTGAAATAGGTAAAATTCTTAAGGGGTTTGACTGTGTAAATGCAGAGTGGGTGATTCCCCTGGCTGGTGAATCTAGAACATGGGATCACAGTCTCAGAATAAGGGATTGTCCATTTAGGTTAAGATGAGGAGAACTTCCTTCATTCAGAAGATTGTGATTCTTTGGAACTCTTTACTCAGGGGCTTGCGGATGCTCAGTTGTTGAGGATATTCAAGACTGAGATCAATAATTATTTGGTCACTAGGTAAAGAAGGGATATGGAGACAGAGTGGGAAGGTGGAGTTGAGGTAGAAGATCAGCCATGATCTTATTGAATGACTGAGCATGCTCGAATGGCTTACTTAAGCTCCTATTTCTTGTGTTTTTGTGATTTTGGATGGTGTTGAACTTTTTGAGTGTTGTTGAAACTGCACTCACCGGAGCAAGTGTGTTCCATCACAATTGTATTTTATGCCTAGTAGTTGTTGTAAAAAGCTTTGGGATTCAGGTTGTGAGTCACTCATGCAAAATGCCTAAGCTGTGACCCACTCTTGTAGCCACAGTATTTATGTGGTTGGCCTGGTTAAATTGCTGGTCAATACTGAGCCACAGGATATTTATACTGCGGGATTCAGTGACGATAATGCAGTTGAATGTCAAGGGGAGTTATTTAGGTTTTCTCTTGTTGGAGATGGTCATTGCCTGGCACCTGCGTGGGATGATTGTTATTTATCACTTATCAGGCCAAGGCTGAATGTTGTCTTGCTTACAGACAATGACTGATTCAGTGCCTGAAGAGTTGTGAATGGTACTGAACACTGCAATCATCAGCAAACATCCATATTTCTATCCTTATGATGGAGGGAAAGTCATTGGTGAAGCAGCTGAAGATGGTAGATCTTAAGACACTGCCCTGAGGAGCCCCTGTAGCGATGTCCTGGGGCTGAGATGATTAGCCTCCAACAACCCCCTGATTCCCATTGACTTCAATTTTGCCAGGGCTCCTTTAACTTGGTAATGCTTTTAACATAGTAAAAGATTCCAAGATATTTCAAAGCAGCGATTATCAAAAACAGGAGACACTGGACCACATGAGGAAATATTAGGACAGTTTGATGAAAGAGGTAGGGTATTGAGGAGCTTCTTAAAGGAGGTGAACGGAGAAATACATGGAGGGAACTTCAGAGCTTGGAGCCTAAGCAACTCAAAAAAAGCCACCAAAGGTGGAACAGTTAAAACCTTATGAGCCAATCTTGGCTTGTGTGTAGCATATAAAAGACTGTTAAGTGAGTCCCCGGATGGTTGGCATGAAAGTTTATGTACTGTATGAAGCATTAGTAAGTCAGAGCATCACATATTAGAACTCTGGTGTGTGCTGAATTTGCTAGGGTGTCACTGGGAGCTCTTGAATCCAGAAGTAAAGAACATATAAACTTATAACTTAGGAGCAGGAGTAGGCCATTTGACCCCTCAAGCCTGTTCCACCATTCATTGAGACCATGGCTGATCTGACTGTGACCTCAACACCACTGTCCTGCATACCCGATACCCCTTGATTCCCTTGTTAGTCAAGAATCTATCTACCTCTGCCTTAAAAATATTCAATGACCCAGCTTCCACAGTCCTCTGGGAAAGAAAGTTCCACACACACGGAACCGTCTGAGAGAAAAAAATTCTCCTCATCTCCATCTTAAATGGACCACCCCTTATTTTTAAACTGTGTCCTCCAGATCTGGTCTCTCCCACAAGGGGAAACATCCTCTCAGCATCCACCCTCTCAATCCCCCTCAGAATCTTGTGTTTCAATAGGATCACTTCTCACTCTTCTAAACTCCAATGGACAAAGGCCCAACCTTTCCTCAAAAGATAATCCCCCACCATTCCAGGAATCAGTCGAGTGAAACTTCTTTGAACTGCTTCCGATGCAATTATGTCCTTTCTTAAATAAGGAGACCAAAACAGTACTCCAGATGTGATCTCACCAAAGCCATGTGCAACTGTAGCAAAACAGCCCTACCAACATAAAAGCAAAATACAGCAAATGCTGGAAATTTGAAATAAAAACAGAAAATTCTGGAAAAACTCAGCAGGTCTCAACAGATGCTGCCAGCCCTGTTGAAATTTTCCAGGATTTTCTCTTTTTATCCCTACTTTTATATTCCAATCCGACTCCATTCCACACCCGTCCTGCCTCACTCACCCACTCATCCCAGCACTGCAGAATGAAAATCATGCCTTTTGGGCACACTGTTTCCTGTGGCAGGGGAGCCAAGTGGGATATTTCCCAATCCCAGCTACCTGCCTCGGGAGCGAAAACCTCACCCATGAGGGCAAAAGGAATAGAAGGTTAGGCTAATAGGGTTAATTTGCAGATGGAGAATGAGGTTTGTGTGGATCATAAACACTGACCTGGGCCAACTGTGCTAAATGATCTGTTTCTGAGCTGTACGCAGGCTTTTGAGATTATTTGGTGAAATATAACTCCATGTCCTTTTTGAATTAATACAAATTGAAAACACTCTGAATAGCCATTCAATGTCAAAGTACTGGATGGATTTTCTAGGGTCATAAAATGTGGAGGCAATGGCATAGTGCTATTGTCACTGGGTTAGTATTCCAGAGGCTCAGGGTAATGCCCTGGGGATCTAGGTTTGAATCCTGCCATGGCAGATGGTAGAATTTGAGTTCAATTTTTAAAAATCTGGAATTAAAAGTCTAATGAAAACATTGTCGATTGTTGTAAAAATCCATCCGGTTCACTAACGTCCTTTAGGGAAGGAAATCCACTGTCCTTACCTGGTCTGGCCTACATGTGACTCCAGGCTCACAGCAACCACACACCAACAATGTGGCTGCCTCTTAGTTGCCCTCTGAATAGGGATGGGTAATAAATGCTGGCCTAGCCAGTGATGCCCACATCCCATGAATGAATAACAAAAAAAAACACAAGAGTGAAATGAGTGGCTGCTGGTAAGTAATTTCCAGTTTTACTTCATTGATGAGGTCATTCATTAGTTTCTTCCAGCGTTAGGAGATGCTTGGCCACCCAAGGTGTTTACAGAGTGTAATTTCAGAATGTCAATACTCAGACTCTCACGGTTTTCAAAGTTGATTGCATTGGACCATCAGGCTAGAAAGCAACCATGTGTGTAAGCTGACAGCTTTAAACAATTGTGCAAGAGAACTGTAAAATTCCCTGGTTAGTAGCCACTGATTCTGCAAAGTGATAGTTCTTCAAGAGAGTTGGCAGAGGTGAGAATTTGCCCTCTGCCAGTCTCTAGGAGCCATACTGCTATTTAAAATTAACTTTTGCTCTGCCAGATTGATGGTGGCAAATGGTGAAATCAAATGTTGTAAAATTTGATGTTCTTTCTCGAATGCAAAATACTGTAGATGCTGGAAATCTGAAAGAAACAACAGAAAATACCGAAAGTATTCAGCAGCTCTGACAATGCCAGTGGTGAGAGAAACCAGGATCAATTAATGTTTCAGGTCAATGGCTTTTCATCGTAAAACTATCAATCTCCGTTTAGGAATTTGCAGTTGACAACTGCACCCCCAACCCAACTACCAGCCTCAACTGTTTTTTAGGGAAAGAGAGTTTCAGAATTCAACCACTCTTTGTGTGAAGAAGTGCTTTCTCGAATCACCCCTGAATGGCCTAGTTCCAATTTTAGGGTTATGCTCCCTTGTTTTGGGACCTTATAAATCATCCTATAAGAGGGGACTTTTATTCATACATAGCACTTTGTGACACCCTCGGGAGACTTCAAAGCACAACAAAGTCAATGCATTACTACTGATATAGAGTCACTTTTTTAGTGGGCAAATGCAACAGCCAAGCAAGATCCCACAAACAACAAAGAAGCTGGATAACCAATTTTTTTTTATATCATGGAAGAGCACATTCATGAAACAAACTCTCGACAGATGCTACCAGATCTATTGTGCATTTCCAGCATTATCTGATTTTATTGTCTTTGTTTTTAAGTGTTGGTTGAGGGAAGAATATTGGCCAAGATACCAGGGGAACTCCCTGCTCCTCTTCAAATAGTACCTTGAAATCTTTAATCTCCGCCTGAACCGGTAAACAGTGCTTCTCGTCTGAAAGACTGTCCCTCCTACAATGCACCTTTATCCTCAGTACTGCATTTTTCAGCAGTCAAGCCTAGAATATGCCTTCAACCCACAACCTTCTAACTTGGGTGAGGATGTTACCAATTGACTCATGTTGATTATCAATAACTAACTGGCCTTTCACGGTTCTTGTTGACCATGAGATTCCCCCAAGGAATCCCTTGGTCCGCTCCTATTTCTGATCTACATTGTGCCCTTAAGCAACACCATCTGAAAACACAGCATTATTTTCACTTTACACTGAGGATGCCCAGCTCTACCTCCCCCACCACCTCTCTCAAATTTCTCCCCTGTGTTCAATAATCTACATTAGCTCCTTGTCAAGCAATGTCTTGGTTTTAAAATTCTCATCCTTGTTTTCAAATCCCTCCATGGTCTCACTCCCTACCTATCTCTGTAATATCCTCCAACTCTACAGCCCTCCAAAATATCAATGTTCACCTAATTCTGTCCTCTTGAGCATCCCCAAACTTAATTGCTCCACCACTGGTGGCTGTACCTTCAGTTACCTTGGCCTTAAGCTCTGGGATACTCTCCTTAAATCTCTCTACCTTGCTTTCCTCCTTTAAGACACTCCTTAAAACTTACCTTTGTAGTAACTGAAGGTGTAGCCTCTCTTGCTGTCTATCATGGGTCATGTGATGTTCTAGGAGGCTCTGACCAATGAGCCCTAAGCGCAGATAATCTGGGCGGGGTGGGGCTTCCTGACGAGAGACCTGATTGAACATGTAGCATCTGAAGAGCTCTCTGTAATAAAGTTCATCTGTTTCTTGTTGAAAACTGTCCAGCCTGTCAAGTCATTATACTCTTTGATCAAGTTTTTGGTCCTCTGACCAAAAATCTCCTTTATGTGGCTCGATATATTTTGATTAATAATGCTCCTGTGAAGCGCACTAGAATGTTTCATTACAATGAAAATGCTATATAAATATAATCTGTTGACATAGTTGTCACTTGATTGGCATTAATCCCAGAAAAGGGCCCAATGTTCTGTTACTGTTCCTCATATCTGGCCCGATCTCATGGAACTTCAGCTATGACTCAACCCTCTGTTTTGACAAGTCGCTTCAACAAAATCATTATTGCAACTGAACCGCACTGCCAGCGGATTGATGGTGCAAGTTTAGGTAGTTAATTCTTTGTGCTCTCTGCTAACCCGATGACTGAATTTTCCATGACAGCATTAAAACAGAGGGCATACTCCAGGTTCCATGGTAACCGTCCCCAGATTGTCTCCTGACCTTTTGTTCTGCAATGCAGGGTGCCAGTTGAGCTATTGCCTGTTGTTACTTCCATTGTTCTAAGTCTGTTATTATATCAATTGCAGACACTGGCACCGAGCTGCCTCATGCTTACTACTCAAGCAATGATCAAGGAATCCTCCTTGTGAACTTAGTTTAAAACAATTGATCAAAAGCAATGTTGGAAACCTGAAAGAAATAGCTGGAAATAGTCAGCAGATCAGGCAGCATCTGTGAAGAAATAGGAATCAGACTACAGTTGTGAATAAAAGACAGGATTGCACTTCACAGCCTCAGGATATCCCTAAGGTGTCTTATGACCACTTTTGAAGTATAGTCACTGTTATAACGTAGGAAGCGAGGCAGCCAATTTACATACAGCAAGCTCCCACAATCAGCAATGTGATAACAACTAGACAATCTGTTTTTTTTTTAGTGATGTTGGTTGAGTGATCGATGTTGGTCAGAACACCGGGGAATACTCTCCTCCTCTTCTTCAATATAATGCTAAGGGATCTAACATATCCACCCAAGAGGGCGAACAGTTTAGCATCTCATCCGGCAGTGCAGCAATTCCCTCAGTACTGCCCTGGAACATGAGGATTTTGTGTTTAACCCCCTGGGTTGGTGTTTGAACCTCTGATCCTTCTGGCTCAAGGGTGAGGGTACAACAACTGAGCGACAGAGGAATGGGCAGGCCTGACAAGGCTTGGGGGTTGGGGCTCGGGGGTGCAATCAGTTACTGGTGGGGGATCCACCAGCAACACCACCAAGTGCCCATAGGGTGTCCTAGCTTCCTTCTTTTACCTCGGACTCTGCCAAGTAGGTAAAAAACAGTTCGGACCAGTACTCTTATTTCCCAGTTTTTACTGGCGTTCTATTTTAAGGCATACAAGACCAGTTTGTACCTGTATTCTTATTTCCCAGTTTTTACTGTTGTTTCGTTCTGGGCAAGATGTTCCTTTGCTGATGCAGCTGCCCATCAAATGTATCTGGAACCAATACTCCCTCCCTGAGATTCTGGTAAGGTCAGACGTGGAGGTCTGCAGTGTAAGAAAAAAGAGGGTCTACAGAAAGTAACAACAACATGTGCATTTATATAGCACCTTTAATGTAGTAAAATTCCCACAGGACTTCGCAGGAGTGTTATCAAGCATAATTTGACACTGAACTCCAACATTTGGATAGGCAGCCAGAAGGCTTGGTTGAAGTGGTAAGTATTAAAGGAGCAGCTTAAAGGAGGGGAGAGTGGTAGAGAGATGGAAAGGTTTAGGGAGGGAATTCTGGAGCTAAGTTTTGGGGTGGGGGGTGGGGTTGGATAGTGAAGCACATACTGCTCTCCTCCACCTCCCCTCCATTACAAAAATAGTTTCAAACTGACCAATCTAAAAAAAGCACTGTCTTGCAGCAATACACGCTGCCCGAGGGCTAAACGATCATAGATTGGGACTTCGGCCCATCATTTGGAGCTAGTCCCACCTTCGAGAGCTACCAGCCAAACTTATTGGGCAGAATTTTCTGCCTGTCGGGTGGGCAGACCCGACCCAATCTCCGGCGGGCAGGGAACCGATCCCTGCCGGAGAAGCGGGCCGCACTGCCATTTTACGTGAGCGGGCCAATTAAGGTCCGCCCAGTGTGATGTCCGGCGGGAAGCGCTGTGTGCTACCTGTGCGGGTGAGGGGGATTCCCCAAAACCGAGAGTGCGCTCTTTCACACATGCACACGATAGAGCACACATCTCGTCGGGGCTCCTGGCCGACCCGCCAACCTTAAGGTTGGACGGGCAGATCCTTTAATTGTTTAAATGATCCTGTCAATGGCCTCAATTGGCCATTGACAGGTCGGCGGGCCCGCAGCTGATTTTGCTGCGACCCAGCCTACCTGAAAATTTAAATGGGGCGCAGTGACGTCAGGGGTTCCGCCTGACATCATCCCGTGTCATTTTATGTGGCGGCGAGCGGGTCCCACCCCCCTGCTTGCCAACAGCAAAATTCTGTCCATTGGCTGGCAGCTCTAACAGCCCCAGCAGCACCGGAACTCAGTAGTGGGCATTGCCAGGACTGCAAGCAGACCCCAAGAAGAAGAGCAATGGATCCTGGACTGAGGTGAGTCCTGGGCTTTTAGTGGGAGAAGGGTTTGGGAAGGCTTGTGGTGGTGGGTGGGGTGGTTGGGGGGTGGGTTTTGGAGGGGAGGCACCCAAGGGTGGGATACCACCTTGGGTGGGTGCCCCCGATGCTAGGGCACCCCTCCAATGATGTCCACCCCCTTCCTTCTCACCTTTCCAATCAAGTTATTTTAATAAGAGCCTTCTAGATCTCATCCACCTGCCCACGCCAACCATACTATGGCATGGGCAATGTAATATTTGGGTCAATTAGCTTGTAAACAAGCTCAACTGCCAGTTAACATTTGTGTAAAAATGGCAGAGATTGCCTTCCTTGTTATGGGGACCCGGTGGTCAGGGATGTGTGGGAAGGCAGTGGGCTAGCCACCCACCACGTTTTACATGTCCCTGCCCCTTAGGCCTAGTCAGCTGAAAGGCCTGCCACCAGTGGTGGTGCGGTTTAAATAAGGGTTGTGCAGGTCAAAGAAATGGATTAGCACCTAGTATAAAAGGGAAATCAGAAGTCTTTTGAAATATTCAAAGGAAATGTGGGGGAAAATAGGGACCAAAGTGAGGCAGGGGACATGGCTGAGTTACCAAATGAGTGTTTTGCCTCTGTCTTCATTAAAGAGGATGCTGCCAAGGTCACAGCGAAGGAGGAGGCAGCAGAGAACTTATATAGGGGGCTCCAGCCACAGTCTCCCAATCCTCCTTGAATGTGTGGCTGGTGTCAGTGGACTGGAAGGTTGCTCAAAAAACGTGGAGAGTGATAAACTTGATGACTACCAGCAAGTAAGCCTAACATCAGTGTTGGGGCAACTTTCAGAAACATTAATCTAGGACAAAATTAATTGACACTTCGAAAAATAGCAATTAAGAAATGAAAGCTAGCATGGACTTTTTAAAGGCAAATCTTGCTAAACTAATATACTTAACTGCTTTAAGGAAGTAACTGAGGGCAATGATGGGGCTCCTGACTTGACTTTTGCTCCCATCCAGTGGAGAGCAGTTCTTGATTATTGGGTTAAAATGGTAAAGGCCTCATGTTAAATTCCCCATTGGGATTGCTCTACCTCTCTGCACCCCAGCCTAGCCCATATATGCACCCAGTTAAAATCAAGCAGACACATTCTCAGGTCCCTTGCTTTTTTGAATCATTCACAGAGTGTGCATCACTGGCAAGACCAGCATTTATTGCCTGTCCCTTGTCTTGCTGGGCCATTTCAGAGGACAATTAAGCGTCAACTACATTGCTAAGGATCTGGAGACATGTAGGCCAGACCCAGATAAGTGCAGCACTTTCTTTCCGCAGTGAAGCACATTGGTTTTTACAAGAATCCTAGAATATCAAGGTTATCATTACTGATACTAACATTTTAATCCAGATTTGCCTTGAATTTAAATTTCCCCAGGCTGCTATGGGGGAATTTAAACTTGTGTTTCCAGATCATTATTCCAGGTCTCTCTGCTGCAGTATTCTCTCTGGAGATTTAACTAAAATGTCTTGCATTCCTTAAAGCCCCAGTTTAGACTTCCAGGGATGTCAGTGTGAATTAGCCACCGTGATGTAAGATTAATTAATCCTGAGGCTTCCTCTTTTCCAAGAAGGAATGTGCCTTTGTTTGCAGATGTTCACAGGCAGTAAACCAATATCAAGTCCTTAAGTAGCTGTAAAATATAATTAACTGTTTCTGTGAAGACTTGAGCACACAATCCAGACAGACACTCCAGTGCAGTACCGAATGGATGCTGCCCTGTTATCTTTCAAATGAGATTTTTTACACCAAGTCCTCATCTTCCCTCTCAGGTGGACACTATTTTGAAGAAGAGCAGGGATGCTATCCCCAGTATCCACTGAAATTTATGCCTCAATAGACATCACAAAAACAGGTTACCTGGTTATTGTCACATTGCTTTTGTGTCATGTGCAAATTGACTGCTGCATTTCCTAGATTACTACAATGTCCACGACAAACAAAAAAATTAGGAGTGGGGTGTCCTGAGGACATGGGAGGTGCTATATAAATGCAAGCCCCTTTTGTTTCATAAAGCATTTTAGGAAGTGGACATCTTTTTCAATAAGGTATATAGCTTTCATTGACTGATTCTGCTTAAAGTAATTGGCACAATTACTTTCAAACCCTTTGAGAATCACTAATAAGATTATTTTCTTCAATCTAATCTTTTTTCCAGGTGAAAAGTTGTGCTGCTGCCATTACTGGCAGCAAAACTAAATACAGCTGAGCAAAGCAACCTGGCTCATTCAACTCGGAGAAAGAAACTTGTAAGGGTGTTTCTGCATTTTAGATTGTGTGATTACTTGGCATAAAAATAGTTTAGAAATGATTTAAACCAGGGTTTATTTTTCTCTTTATCTCATTCTTTCTTTCTCTCTTTATCTCTTTCTTTCTTTCTCTCTCTTTATCTCTTTCTCAATCTCTCTCTCTCTCTCTCAATCACCCTCTCAATTCACTGTTGACTACAGAATCTAGATTGGAGAAGCTGAGGCTGTTTGAGACGAGATTTGATACAGGTGTTCAAAATCATGATGGGTCTGGACGGAGTAGATGGGGTGAAACAGAGGATGCCAATTTAGGGTAAAGGGCAAAAGAGCCAAAGGTGACATGAGGTGATACTTTTTCACACAGCAAGTGGTTGAGACCTGGAATGCAATGCCTGAGAGAGTGATTGAGGTATTCAATCTGGTATTCAAAGTGGAATTGAATAATTGTTTTGAAGAGAAAGAAAATTCCAAGGCCACGGGGAAATGTTGGGGGAATGAGACTAGCTGAGTTGCTCTTGCAGAGAGCCAGTATGGACACAACAAGCCAAATGGCCTCCTTTTGTGCTGTAACCATTCCACAGATCCAGTGATAAACCTGGTCCTTATATTCAATGGATAATTTCAAAATTAAGTAGCTTTTTTCAGAAACCAATTGAGTGGTAAAATTGTTTTGGAGCTGGAGCAACTTATTTGAAACATTGATGTGTGCAGGTTCATTTAATGAATAACCCTAAATGCTTTAATAACTCTGAAAGGGGAATGGGGAGATGTTTTCTATTTTTATAGAAGAGATGTGAGAGCATGGTCATGTAGCTCATATGAACAATATGCCACAACTATCTGAACCTGGAAACTTTACTCCATTATGCACTTTGTATTCATTCAGGTTTTGGTTCATTCAAAGACACAGTCTGCTTGTGGAAGCTGCCTATGAGCAGCAAGTACTAGAAATAAGTGTTGGGCTATAAGCCCAAATGTTATTGTCTCCATCGTGTAATCAGCCTCAATCTTGAATTTATCATAAAGTATTCCTCTCTGCCACTAGCAGTTTAGCAGCAGATGTTTAGCAGTTTTGGCCTTGTCGGACTCAGACAACACTGAAGGAGACCATTCAACCCTTTACTCTTTTGATAGCTCTTTAAAAGAGCTATCAAGTTAGTCCCATTCCTGTGTTCTTCCCCAATGGCCCTGCAAATATTTCCCTTTCCAGTACATGTCCTTTTGGAAGTTACCATTGAATCTGCTCCCACCACCCTATCAGGCAGTGCGCTCCAGATTACTGTATGCAAAAAATATCTCGTCTCACCCCTGGTCCTGTTGCCAGTTATAAATCTTTGTCTTACATTAGTGAAAACAATTCTCCTTACTTACTCTATCAAAACCCCTTATAATTTTGAAAAGGTCTCTTAAATTTCTCCATGACCATCTCTTTTGAGACCTTACTCTTTTGCCTTTTTCTTGGCTTACCTTGAATAAGTGTCTTGGACTCCTCCTATGTCAATTACATGTAAAAATCGTTGGATAGTTCACAACATCCCATTTCACAAAAACATCAGTCCCAATATGAACTGCCCCATCTCTGTTTACTCGCAGTGCATGATACCAAGTGAAATGGAGATTTCTGCTGTCTGTGATCTAACATTATGTAACATCTTCACTATTTGCACCCAAACAAAAATTGGGACGTGCAAAACCAGGTTAAAAAAAGGATCAGTCAACCAAAAAATTTGGGCGCGAAATGTGGTAATTCAAAAGTAATCAAGAATTGTTATAATGTCAAGAGCTGTATTTTCACCACTGAAATACTTCTACTCCCCCACCAAGATAATCTCCTCCTTTTCACTATTAACCTAAACGAAGATAAAAAAAAACATTTACTCAGGTTATCCTTTTGACAGATGCTACTGTGAATTCTGTGGACTGCGGAAATTTGTCGGTGCATATTTAAATACAGCCATGATTTGGAAGGGGTGAGGAGCTGATGCCACCATTGGACCAGCAACACAACTGCCCTTTTCACCCCCGGATTGATTCCAGAGTCACACGATTAAAAGGGGGGGGGGGGGATTTTAACCCATCAGCAGTTGGGTAATACCAGGCTGGGTGCTAAAACTTGCCTCCCACCCAATGTTGTGGGCTTCTCGCCCGTCTAGTTTTGATACATAAAATGGGGTGAGAGAGCATTAAAGCTAAGAAAGACAAGATAGCAGCCAGATGAAGACAATGCTGTCAGCTAGCATGTTCAAGGTTGTCCAAGGTTGCAGCAATAGAAAAGTTGCTAAGGACACTGAAAAGACCAATATCATCAGTGTAGGTAAGAATACACCAGTGTTTACTCAGAATTAAGCAAGGGATTACGATATAAAGCAATATCCAGCAAAAGAACCAATCAGGGAAGATAATGAAAAAAATTAAGAAATAAAAGGGTAAAAATAAAAGTGTTTTCCTTTATTCAGGCAGTACAGCAGGAGTATATATGCCCATATTTGCTGTAACCTATCAGTGAATAATTCCACTTGCAAATTGCTTTCTAGGCTGAAGTAAAAGAATGAAATGATTGTAATCCCTGTCTTCGTTGCTACTCAAGTGAACAGCACAAAGTTATTTTGCTTTAAGGACATAGAGTTAAATTAAAATTATTTACCCCATCCCCAACTTCCCCAAAAGTCTCTCCTTTCTGTCTGTAAGATTCCAATGTGAAAAGATGCTATTCAATCTGAACCCCACTTCTGAGTTGGTGTAAACCCCTCAACTATGCTGATCTTGGCCCAGGTTGAGGTGGCAACAGAATAGGGAGGGGAAATATTTGGGGGATTTTCCACACTTTGGCCTGGATTTTCGCCAAGTCAGGACATCATGGGCACAGCAATGTGGTTGATTCTTAAACGCCCTCTGAACAGGGGCAGTTAGGGATGGGCAATAAATGCTGGCCAAGCCATCGATGCCCACATCCCATGAATGAATAAAAAAAAGACTTATGGAGGCTTCTTGAAGGCTGTTTCACACATTCCTGTTAGATCTTACATAGCCCTCACCTCACATAGCCTTTCATTCTCCTTTATATATGTTTCTCTCTCTTTAATATGTAAATCCTATTGTTCCATATGTCTTTGAAACTGTATCTTCCTCATAATATAAAAACTTTCATGTTTTTCATTAAACCAGAAAAATATTCTGTAAATTATTATACATTCGTCGGGGGAGAAATAACTCCTGAAATTCCTTCATTGACACACTTTGAAATATTTTTTATAATGCTGTTTGCTTTCAATAGTTAGATGCTGTGTTGTTAAGTTAGATGTGGTTTTGTTGCAGTGATTGATTATAGGGCTCTGCTCTGCAAAGGCAAGTTCAACATTATATTGATCAGTATTGTGTAAGGGTTGAGATGTATGTGAATACATCTCTGATTGGGCAAAATGCTCTTTTGCATTCAAAGCTGAAAAAAAAACTGCTTGGGATCTCTCTTGTGATGATTTAAATGCCCAGAATCCTTTTAAAATGAAAATAAAAATTTTCAGCATCTTTCACTTAGAGAAAAGAAGACTCCATCTGCACCTGGACTGCTTTGATTGACAGAAAATCTGGTTTCAGTTTAAAAAAAGACCATCTGGTTTTTCCGTATTAATGGAGTCCATTGTTTTCATTTCCCATGGATTGGGAAGCTCTGTGCCTATTATGAATGCTTGGCTTAGTTTCAGAAGCCCTAGGACCACTTATCTCAGCTGAAGGGGTTGAGTCTACATTTTGATTGACAGTTTTAAGAGATTATTAAAGAATTATATGTCTTTGATGAAGTTACAACAGGACTGACCACTTCAGGGGATTTAATTTTTTTTGAGTGGGTTTTATGAAGGGAAAACCATGTTTAACTAATTTATTGGAGAACTTTAAAAGAGTCACATGTGCTCTGGAGAAAGGGGAACCGCTGGATATACTGTACTTAGATTTCCAGAAGGCACTTGATAAGGTGCCACATCAAAGGATGTTGTAGAAAATAAAAGTTCATGGTGTAGGGAGCAACATATTGGCATGGATAGAAGATTAGTTACCTAACAGGAAGCAGATAGTAGGCATAAATGGATGTTTTTCTGGTTGGCAGTGTGTAATAAGTCGTGTGCCACAGTGATCAGTGCTGGGGCCTCAGCTTTTTACAATTTATATAAATGACTTGTATCAAGGGACCAAATTGGCTGATGATACAAATTATGGTAGGAAAGTAAGTTGTGAAGAGGACATATGGAGGCTACAGAGAGACATAGATAGGTTAAGTAAGTGGGAAAAAAAACTGGAAAATGATGTATAATGTGGTAAAATGTGAAATTATCCATTTTGGCAAGAAGAATAAAAAAAGTAGCTTATTTTCTATATGGTGAGAGATTGCAGAGTTCTGAGATTCAAAGGGATCTCGCTGTCCTAGTGCATGAATCTCAAAAAGGCTAATATGCAAGTACTACAAGTAATTAGGAAAGCTAATAGAATGTTATCATAAAAGTAGAGAGGTTATGCTTCAGTTGTACAGGATACTGGTAAGACGTAAATGTGTTAGAAGCAGTGCAGGGAAGGTTTACTAGATTAATACCTGGAATGGGCAGGTTGTCTTATGAGGAAAGGTTGGACAGGCTAGGCTTGTATCCATTGGAGTTTAGAAGAGTAAGAGGTGACTTGATTGAAACCTTTAAAATCCTGAGGGGTCTTGACAGAATGGGTATGGAAAGGATGTTTCCTCTTGTGGCGGAATCTAGAACTAGGGGTCACTGTTTAAAAATAAGACAGAGATGAGGAGAAAATCTTTCTCTCAGAGGGTAGTGAGTCTTTGGAACTCTCTTCCTCAAAAGGCAGTGAGAGTAGACTCTTTGAATATTTCTAAGGCAGAGGTATGAATTCTTGATAAAGAAGGAGTTGAAAGGTTATCAGGCTAGGCAGGAGGCTACAATCAGATCAGCCATGATCTTATTGAATGGCGGAGCAGGCTCGAGGGGTGGAAGGGCCTACTCCTGCTCTTAATTCTTATCTTCGTATGATTGAGAATTCTTTTTCATGAATTGTATTTGAGTGAGAACTCTTTTAGATTGTTGGTAGTTTAATTTTCTTCATCTCCATTTCAAAGTCATAGCTCCTGAGGTCTGCCCACAATGGCTATGAAGGATATATCAGGGCATGGAAGGATCTTGGGGATATGGGAATATGAGGAGGCATGCTGGTGGCATCTGGGTGGGTGAGAATTTTAATTCCCCTAGGTGCTGTGATGTGATCTGAACTGACGTATCTAAAGCATTATCCTGAGCCTCAGGATTATTAGTCCAGCAACATTACCACACTGCTACCATTCCCAAACGATCAATGAGGTGAGGTAACAGAAGATTGTGTCACTAACTTATTCTTCAATCCTTATTAAAGTTCCTTAGAACTTTATTCCTTGGAACCAGCCACTGTTTTCAGGTTAGAGGAGAAATTTTGGAGCAGAAATAAATTAATGTGAGTTTGTAAACTGAGATTCCATCTCCCTAATTCATTACCCAGTCCCTATGAATAGATCATCTATATTCAAATTTCAGAATGTAATGGTGCTAGTAGTTAGTGATCTGATGCAGAGGAATGCAGAGAAGGCAATGATGCACTTGCATAACCTGAATAAATTAACTTATCTTCAAGTAACCTATCCACTGCTCAAAGAGAATTTTATGTTCAAATGTACACAAGCAGTGCTATAGCAGAGAGTTAGCCTCCTGAGATCTACCATGAAATCCTCTCTCGGCATCTTTATAAAATATTCTCATGATATTAATGAATGATTGGCCTTTGGAAACTAGATGTGGCAAGGAAACAAATAGTGGAAAGTTTTTCCAAATGTAATTCCTTCCCCTTCTTCGTGAACAGACAACGTTTGAACTGATAGATATTCTCAATAATCGATTCTTCCACATTCACTTGTCCCTCTTCTTTTATTTCCTATAATATCTGCGCTGAAACAAAACTTTAATAAAGCAAAGATTGGATTAACTAATATCTAACTTAATAAATAGAGAGAATACTCTGACATATATTTGTCCTTGGTGTGTAAGGATATAGTTGGATGTAATTGTTAATAATAGAGCTGATGCATTAAAAGCCAACCCACAACCCAGAGTGCAAAAATGATCAATGTCCATACAGCATCCAGTAATCTTACAGTAAAGTTAATACAATGCGGAGTATAAACCAGGATGGACAATCCCACTCTGGGGCTGGATTTTGTCAAGGTTGTCGGGACTCCGGACGTTAGTCTTTCTTGCAGGCTAGAAACCCAGAATTGGCTTCGATAGGACATCTGTCGCAATCTTCCAGGAGGCGTTCAATTAGGAAGCAGTCTCCAGCTGCCCCATCCAGTTAAGGACAGCGGGTCACCAGGGAAATGGAAGGCCCACTCAGAGGATCCCCTGAGAGAGGTGAGCGCTGCTGGTGTAGGTAGGAGAATGTGAGGGCACCTTGAGACACCACCTGAGGATTTGTAGAAGTGGAAAAAAGTGCAGCTGCAGCTTTCAGGCCACCATTCTGAGGGGAATCCACTCCACAGGATAGCCTGCAGTCATTGGATTCTCTGGCACCCAAAGCACCATGGGTAGGGGAGAGAAGTTAAAGGAAGCCTTAAGGGCTCCATAGTCTGTCACCGGAAGGCCGCCTCCAGGCAATAGCTGAGCTTTGGCCCCAGCCAGGGCTGAGGTACCTGCTTGGCAGTGTCATCAAAGTGACCTCAAGTGGGCACTTAATTGACATTAATTAACTACCCTCCATTGCCAGAAAGGTAGCTGGTATCGGTCAGACTCCAACTCTGCAGGCTTTTGCTCCTGGTCCCACCTCCAAATCTGACTCAGTGGGACCAGGAGAATTCAGCCCTAGGATAGGCGATCCCACACTGGGATAGGCAATCCCGCACTGGGATAGGTGATCCTGTACTGGGATAGGCGATCCCGCACTGGGATAGGCGATCCTGCACTGGGATAGGGGATCCTACACTGGGATAGGTGATCTTACACAAGGTTAGGCAATCCCACACCGGTATAGGCAGTCCCACACTGGGATGGGTGATCTAACACTGGGATAGGCGGTCCCGCACTGGGATAGGTGATCCTACACAAGGATAGGCAATCCCACACTGGGGTAGGCAATCCCGCACTGGGATAGGCGATCCCGCACTGGGATAAGCGATCCTACACTGAGATAGGTAGGCAATCTGACACTATCCCAGTGCAGGGATACCTGTATGATACCTGTGATATGGGAGCAAGTTAATTGTATTCTACATTGCTAAGAATGGATAATGTATAGCAGTGTTCTTCATAACTATGATCATAAAAACCAAAAAGCCTTAACAACTTGGTTCTCTTCTCACTGTCTGCTTTGGGAACATAAAATCAGGAGTAGACCATTTAGCCCCTCAAGCCTGTGGTGCCATTTAATAGGATTACAATCATAGCTGCTATAAAAAATCTTTCAATCACAGTTATGAAATTTTCAATTGGTCTCCCAACATAGAAAGCATGTTAGGGGAGAGAGTGCCAGAGTTCCTCAGCACTTTGTGTGAAGAAATGCTTTCTGCCATCTGCCATTAATGACAGTTCTAATCTTTGTTCTGGGCTCCTCCACCAGAGGAAATAGTTCCTCTCTATCTACCTTATCAACAACTTTAATGACCATAAACATCTCAATTATATCACTCCATAATCTTCTGTACTGGAGTGACTATACAACCTGTCCACAATTTAACCTTTTAGCCCCATCAGCTGCCCTGTCTCCTCTTAAGTTTTATGAGGACTTTGAATAAAGCTGAATAGCCACAGACTCTGAAATTCCCTGGAGCTGTTTAGTACCCTAACGTTTAATAAAATAGACTTCAGTAAACTAAACTGCAGGCTGAAAATGGTGGAAAGAAATATGATTAAACAATTTTGACTTTGAAGATATCGGAAGGCAATACATTTATTGAGAAAATTGAATAGTTTTAATGGAAAGATTCCATCTATGTTGATAGATCCAATCTGCTTTGCTATTTGTTGTTCAAGATGAAGACTTTTCTAAACTGCTTAGGTCCTTAGGCTTTCTTCTTTCAAGCAGACATGTCAAGAAGTTCATGTATGTCATGTGATTCTACATTCTAGCTCTGTTCAGCTAAATATACACAAAGTATGTTCCTGTGATGTAGAGAAATTATTTTGATAAAATAACATGATTTGAAAACTTGGAAAGTCTTTTTACAGGTTATAGACATGTGTAACAGTTTTAGATTCATGGAATCTGCATGCCCAGGCTTCATTTTTGGTTTGAGACTTTAATGAAAAAGGTTGCCTCAATGCTGTGACCAGTAGCTTTAGAGATGAAAGTCAATTTTGTTTCCATTGGCTTTGCTACTTAATCCAAATGATGGGGTGTTTACTATACTAGCACCATAAGTAAAAGTGGAGTCAGCCTTTTCTCAATGATAGCGGAATAAGCCTCTGAGTTAGAAGGATTATAAGCTCAAGGCCCATTCTTGTAGCACTATTTTGAAGAAGAGCAGAGAAGTCCATGCCAAACTTTATTTCTCAACCAATATCAATAAACGGGTTCTTTGATCATTATTATAATAAACTTGGGGTACCAGACAGGTTTCTTGTTAAAAACAGTAAACTTTATTTTCAGAGCTCCCGATGAAGCTACATGCTTTTACAAAGACCTAGGCTAGAAAACTCCGTCCCGAAGATTACATGCGCTTAGGGCTGATTCGTCCATACAATCACATGATCCCATAACACAGTGAAAGGTTTAACTTACAGGGCAGAATTTTCTGCCTGTCAGGCGAGTGGGCCCCACCCCCTTCTCGCCAATGGCAAAATTCTGCCCACAATTATTAAAATTATCATGTTACTATTTGTGTGTAAATTGGCTGCTACCTCTTCTGCATTGCAACTGTTGACTACATTTGAGTTAGTAATTGATGCTGTTCCACTTTAACATTATTGATCCACACTTGGTGGCCCAGTCATTGCCAGCATTTCCCTGAGCCAAGCAGCACCAACTGGTTTTGTTAATGTCCCCTTGACATATGACCCATGAGGCTGACCTCAAATCCTCTCTGTCACAAAGACCACCTACTTTCACTTATGTGATACCACCCATCTCGTCCCCTGCCTCAATCCATCTGCTAATGACACCCTCATCTATGCTTTCATCGCCACCAGTCTCAAAGTCATTACGATAATTACTTGCAAAGATTCAGGTCAACAATCGTGCTTCTTACAATGATTTAGCTTAATACTTTCAAGAGCGGGGGAGGGCTTGGTTTAACTTTCATGCATTGGAATGCTGTGATTGAGACACTTCGAAGAATCATCAGTGTAAATACTGTTGCAGCTGTGGATCAAAGGGTAACACATAAAGTATATGTATAAGGGTTTGAAAGCACAGCTAATTAAAGTGAAGTGGGAAACTAGGTTATAAGGTAGGATGGTAGAGATGCAGTGGCAGCCATTTAAGGAGATATTTAATAGCGCTCAGCGAAGATTTAGCTCTGTGAGAAAGACCTTTTGAGAAGACCACATCCGTGGCTAAATAAGGAAGTTAATGATAGTATTAAATTGAAAGACACATTGTGCAAATCTGCAAAGATTAGTTTTAACTGGAGGAACAGCACCTCATCTTCCGACTAGGCACTTTACAGCCTTCCGGACTGAATATTGAGTTCAACAATTTTAGATCTTGAACTCTCTCCTCCATTCCCACCCCCTTCCCGTTTCTTCCCCCTTCTTTTTGTTTTTTCCAATAACTTATATAGATTTTCCTTTTCCCACCTGTTTCCATTATTTTTAAATGTATTTCCACCCATTGTTTATTTCTACCTTTTAGTATTCCCCCACCCTCACTAGAGCTATCTGTACCTTATCCGTCCTGTCTTCTACTCTCAATTAGCACATTCCTTTAGATAATATCACCACCTTCAACACCTCTTTGTTCTTTTGTCTATGACAGCGTTTGGTTATCTCCACTTATCACTGGCTGCTTGTCCCAACAAACCCCACCTCCCCTTAAACCAGTTTATATTTCACCTCTTTCCTATTTTTACTTAGTTCTGTTGAAGGGTCATGAGGACTCGAAACATCAACTGTGCTCTTCTCCGCCGATGCTGCCAGACCTGCTGAGTTTTTCCAGGTATTTCTGTTTCTGTTTTTGTTTTGGATTTCCAGCATCCACAGTTTTTTGTTTTTATCTCTGTGTTTAATTGACTGCCTCTTCTCTTCAA
Source organism: Carcharodon carcharias (assembly GCF_017639515.1). NCBI lineage: Eukaryota > Metazoa > Chordata > Chondrichthyes > Lamniformes > Lamnidae > Carcharodon > Carcharodon carcharias. The sequence continues at coordinate 108,379,127 of NC_054470.1, forward strand.
GAAATGCCTACCCTGAAGAAGTTTTGTTCTACTGTCCGTCAGGATTTTCGAATCTCTCTTTTGCCTTGTTCACCTTCATTGCTTTCCATTTGTCTCCTGGTGTTTGACAAGGTGTTTACTAAAACCCGCTTTCACAGCCATATTTCCTTCCTCAGTGACTGTCTCCATCTCCGGCTTACCCCACGTGGATTTCAACTGAAATTCCATCCCTCATGTTTCGAACCCACCCAGGATTACAGGTATCTCCGGAACATACAATGTTCCTCGGATTGCTGTTCCCGTCGCATTCTGAGATCCACACTCAGTGCCATGCTCTGCCATATGAACACACTCGACCTCTCCCTCCAGCAGCACCACCGCACCCTTTTTCAAAGCTGCGAGTGCCCCCAGTTGCATTTTATTCTTCATCTCATCCGACGCCTCAGCAAGAAACTTTTTCTCTTTCTCTCAAGTGCTAAGGAACGCAAGCTCCAACAACTCATCGACACCAACACCAATCCAGGACCCTCCACCCCTGCCCGTCCCTCCGTCCCCACCCCATCTTCCAATCCCAGCCCCGGCCGTTTATTCACTGTACCCCCTGACCTTCCCCTCTCTGACGCTGAACATTCAGTGCTCAGCAAAGGACTTAGGTTCAAACCCTTATTCCCTCATCTCAATGAATTTCGGGCTCGGCACGATGCTGAACTCTTCTTCCGCCGCCTTCGTCTCCGTGTTCACTTCTTTGGGCAGGAATCCTCTCCCCGTTCAACGGATCCTTTTACCCACCTCCAATATTCTCCCTCCACCTGGACCCCTCCCTCTGGATTCTTACCTTCTCTTGATCTTTTCATTGAAAAATGTTGGCGTGACATTAGTCGTCTCAATTTCTCTACTCCTCTCACCCATTCTAACCTGTCTCTCCCTGAACTTATTGCACTCCGTTCTCTCAGGTCTAACCCTAACATTGTCATCAAACCCGCTGACAAGGGTGGTGCTGTTGTTGTCTGGCGCACTGACCTCTACCTCGCGGAGGCAGAGCATCAACTCGCAGACGCTTCCTTCTACCTCTCTGTGGACCATGACCCAACTACTGAACATCAAGCCATTCTTTCCAGGACTGTCACTGACCTCATCTCCTCTGGAGATTTTCCTTCCACAGCTTCCAACCTGATAGTCTCCCAACCTCAGACAACCCACAGCTACCTCCTACCCAAAATCCACAAACAAGACTGTCCCAGCAGACCGATCATGTCTGCCTGTTCCTGCCCCACAGAACTCATTTCTCGCTATCTTGACTCCCTTCTCTCTCCCCTTGTCCAGTCCCTTCCCACCTACATCCGTGATTCCTCTGACACCTTACGTCACATCTACAATTTCCAGTTCCCTGGCCCCAACTGCCTCCTCTTCACCATGGATGTCCAATCCCTCTACACCTCCATCCCCCACTGGGATGGTCTGAGGGCTCTCTGCTTCTTCCTTGAACAGAGGCCCGAACAATCCCTATCCACCACTACTCTCCTCCGTCTGGCTGAACTTGTTCTCACACTGAACAATTTCTCCTTTAATTCCTCTCACTTCCTCCAAATAAAAGGTGTGGCTATGGGTACCCGCATGGGCCCCAGCTATGCCTGTCTCTTTATGGGGTATGTGGAACATTCCTTGTTCCAGTCCTACTCCGGCCCCCTTCCACAACTCTTTCTCCGATACATCGATGATTACTTCGGTGCTGTTTCATGCTCTCGTCGGGACCTGGAAAAATGTATTAATTTTGCTTCCAATCTCCACCCCTCCATCATTTTCACATGGTCCATCTCTGTCACTTCCCTTCCCTTTCTTGACCTCTCTGTCTCAATTTCTGGTGATAGACTGTCCACCAATATCCATTACAAGCCTACCGACTCCCACAGCTACCTCAACTACAGCAGCTCACACCCCGCTTCCTGTAAGGACTCCATCCCATTCTCTCAGTTCCTTCACCTCCGTCACATCTGTTCTGATGATGCTACTTTCAAAAACAGTTCCTCTGACATGTCCTCCTTCTTCCTTAACCGAGGTTTTCCACCCACAGTAGTTGACAGGGCCCTCAACTGTGTCCGGCCCATCTCCCATGCATCCACTCTCCCGCCTTCTCCTCCCTCCCAGAAACATGAGAGAGTCCCCCTTGTCCTTACTTATCACCCCACCAGCCTTCAGCATTCAAAGGATCATCCTCTGCCACTTCCGTCAATTCCAGCATGATGCCACCACCAAACACATCTTCCCTTCACCCCCATGGTGGCATTCCATAAGGATCGTTCCCTCCGTGACCCCTGGTCCACTCCTTCATCATGCCCTACTCCTCAAACCCCTCCCACAGCACCTCCCCATGCTAACGTGCTAACACAAAAGTTGCAACACCTGCCCCTTCACTTCCTCTCTCCTCACCATCCATGGGCCCAAACACTCCTTTCAAGTGAAGCAGCATTTCACTTCCACTTCCCTCAACTTAGTCTACTGCATTTGTTGCTCCCAATGCAGTTTCCTCTACATTGGAGAGACCAAACGCAGACTGGGTGATCGCTTTGCAGAACACCTTCGGTCTGTCCGCACGAATGACCCAGACCTCCCGGTTGCTTGCCATTTCAACACTCCACCCTGCTCTCTTGCCCACATGTCTGTCCTTGGCTTGCTGCATTGTTCCAGTGAAGCTCAACGCAAACTGGAGGAACAGCACCTCATCTTCCGACTAGACACTTTACAGCCTTCTGGACTGAATATTGAGTTCAACAATTTTAGATCTTGAACTCTCTCCTCCATTCCCACCCCCTTCCCATTTCTACCCCTCCTTTTTGTTTTTCCAATAATTTATATAGATTTTCCTTTTCCCACCTATTTCCATTATTTTTAAATGTATTTCCACCCATTGTTTATTTCTACCTTTTAGTATTCCCCCACCCTCACTAGAGCTATCTGTACCTTACCTGTCCTGTCTTCTACTCTTAATTAGCACATTCTTTTAGATAATATTACCACCTTCAACACCTCTTTGTTCTTTTGTCTGTGACGGATTTTGGTTATCTCCACCTATCACTGGCTGCTTGTCCCAACAAACAACCCCCACCCCCCACTTAAACCAGCTTATATTTCACCTCTTTCCTATTTTTACTTAGTTCTGTTGAAGTGTCATGAGGACTCGAAACGTCAACTGTACTCTTCTCTGCCGATGCTGCCAGACTTGCTGAGTTTTTCCAGCTATTTCTATTTCTGCAAAGATTAGTGGTAGGTCAGAAGATTGGTTGGACTTTAAGAGCCAGCAAAGAATAATTGAAAAAATAAAGAGATAAAGTTGAGTAAGAGAGAAAGCTAGTTAGTAATATAAAAATAGATAGTAAGAGTTTCTACAATTATTTATGCAGGAAAAGAGTAACTAAAACCAGTGATTGTCCCCTGAAGAATGAGTCTGTGGAACTGATCATGGAAAATAAGGAAATGGCGGAAATGTTGAACAGATATTTTATGTCTGTGTTCACTGTAATAAACTTAGAAAACCTCCCAAAGATACCAAAAAAGAAAAGGTGAACAGGAGGGAAGAACTTAAAACAATCACTATCACTAGGGTGTAGGATCAGAGTCCCTCCAACTGGGAAATTTATGGAACATAATTTCAAACACATGGACATGTTTTGACCTCATGGTTGGAACTATAAATTACAAAAGATAAGCTGAAGTCAGCAGTACAGGGCTGGGCAGCAAGGCATTAATTCAGACATTTAGTAAAAAAACAGTGACTCATCAAAAGTGTTTGGACATTGACTGACTGCTACCAAGGAACAATGGTACCAGGGAAGTGCTATTACCTGCCATCAACTAATGCAATCAAGAAGCCTGATTACCCAATACATTGGTCTAAAGGACATGTCATCATTACAATACACTCAAGGAATTATGCAACTAAGGTCTGCAGCACCGAAAATAGTACTGGAATAGGGTCATTCAAACCCTCATTAACTTTGGAGTCAGGTGTTGTTACTATGCTGTTGTTACTGTGACACCTCAAACAGCAGAATAATGCTCATACATTGAGAACTGATAATATTCATCTGGATACATCTTCCATGGAAAACCCCATGTTGTTTCAACCAACAGGAGTTGATGACACTTGTCTAGATTTTGCATGGAATCAACTAAATGGACACTGGAACAACAGGAAACATGTTTTGACATGTTAGAGTTAAATTACTATAAAAGAAGAGTAGATCTAAGTAACTAGCTTGCAGTTGGAAGGAAGGTCAGGGCTGGCCACCTTGATTCAGTCCTATATTCTACACTGAACAGACCAACCATGTTGGGGATTGTAAGTGCTTTCAGCCATATTGTGGTGATATTGGCCTGACTGTTTTGGTCTGTAGTCGGAAGAAGGGTTGAGTTTGGTCACCTTGACTCAGACCTACAGCCAACACCAGACAGACCAGCCACGTTGGGGATTTTTAAGTTTCAGCCAAATCATAGTGATATTGGTCTGATGGTTTTGTGGAGGTTTGGGGTGAAAACTTGACGTTTTTTTCGCCAGACCCTTGTAACTTGTTTCAGCCATATCGTGGTGATATTGGTCTGACAGTTTTTCCTTAAGGTTCCAGGACAAGATGTGGTGTGTTGCCCGTGTTTTTGTAAGTTTAAACCAAGCTGTGGTGGCTTTGTGTCGGGTAATGGGAATGGGGTTGTTTTAAATTTGGGAATTTTTAACTGTGGGGTTGTGGGTGATTCAATAAAGAAATTGTGAAATATCAGAAGAAACTTGTCTCGCTGGCCATTCTGTTCAAGCCATATACTTGTGAATATGGTGTCATGAACTGGAGGGTCTCTGAGGGAAAAGGGGAACCCTTACAAGGGATTCCATACCCCTTGCAATAAAGGCCAACGTCCGACTTGCCTTCCTAACCACTTGCTGTACCTGCATGCTAACTTTTTGTGATTCATGTACCAGGACACCCAGGTCCCTCTGTACCTCAGAGTTATCTCTCTATTGAAATAATATGTAGTTTTTCTATTCTTCCTGCCAAAGTGGACAAGTTCACATTTTCCCATATTATGACAAGGAGGATTAGGTACAAGGATACTGTCACCTCCAATGGTTTCAGCCCCATCATTGGCCACAGCCTCAACAATGGCTGTCCCAATCATGGCCAGCGCCACCTCCTCAATTGAGGTTAGGAGAAGTGTGCATTCCTGTTCCCCTCCGGTTACCTCCTACCTATTCTTGGCTGCTCTTCACCCTGAACTATAAGGGAAGTGTGCCAGTGAGTGTCGTGCAATCCATTTGGCATATGTGTTGAATATCTGGCAGTGTGTTCAACCTGTGAGATGTGGGTATGAGGCTTGCAGCAATGAGGGTGTCTCTGTGAGGGAGAGGTGAAGCATACGGATGTCAGGTATGAGTCCTGAATGATAGAAATTGTTGGTAGGTGAGTGATGGGGGTCTGAGAACAGTGGTGCAAACAGTAGGGTATGGTATTTAAAGATACATTCAATGACAATTAGTATGGGGGCCATTGAACTTCTTGCAGTGCTCCATTCAAGTCCACCAGTCTTGTCTCTTGGCATTGACCTCCATAGCTACCTGCTCCCACAGCCTTCTGAGTGAGTGCCTGGAGGGCCTCCTGACCTCCTGATAATAGAGGGCATCTTTCCTCCTTTCAACCGTGCCTCCAGGGCAATGTTAGAAAACCTTGGACTCTGCGCTTTCCTGTGTTGTGGCATATTCTTCAATGTTGTGCAGGTCAAATTCAGTTCCCACATGACTGCCTGAACTTGCTCTGGCAGCAATTTACCTCCCCTTTAAGAGGTGCAGGCTAGATTTAAGAGTATATTGGCCCCCTGCTGACACAACTCGCCAATCGACAGTGCGGTTACTGCTGGCTGGATGCTGAAATCCCTGAAATGAGTTGGCAGTGTGGAGTTGTGGAGTTGTGTGGAGCCTGTTTTGCAAAAGCGGGTGTAGATTAATCACGCATTACAACCCTTGTGCCCATTTTCGGGGCACAGTTTAGACACCGTGGTGTGCATGTAGTGGGCAGAGGAGGAGAGAGCAACTTCAAGCTCATGGTATTGTAATCTCTGTCTGTTCCATCATAAGCTATTTTCAATTGTCTGTAGGGAGAGTGCATGTTTCTGTCAGTCTAATGGAGAGTCTGTGTAAGTGCGTAATCTCTGGGGAGGGTTTCCTGTGTGCACAGGGAAAGTGATTTGTACATTTTTATTGGAGCCCAAGAATTCTGATACACAATCTAATACTGTAGACATACCTTAGTTTTCACAAATTGAAGTCTGTGTATTAAAATAATTTGTCAACCTTATTCCACTCACCCTTTTTTTTTCAGAAGAGGCAATAGCAGCAATGAGCTTCTTATGGAAGGTACTACAAAGTAAAATTGTGCCTGATGGATCATTGTCAATGGACACTAAACCCTTCCCTTAGCTCCCCACTCCCCCATCCCCCAGTCCCAGAGGATTAACGTTTGGATTGCCAGAAGCTGACACTTGGCAACCACAGGCCATGTGTCAGTGTGCGTGTTTGTCGGGGCTCAGAGCAGACATATAGAGCACAAATGAATATTAGATGCCTAAGCTTGTTAAGGATTTATTTTCTATACTGCTGACTGCTTTTGAAAACAAGTGAGGCTAAAAGAGAAAAAGGGGCTGACTACAACAGAACAGAACCCGCTCCCCACCAAGACTCAGCTGCCCTCACCCCTCCCCCACCCCATGCCCAGTATCTCTCGACACAAGTGCAAGTGGTAGCTGTTGGAATAACTTGACACAAATTACCAATTGTTCCAGGGTTTTTCAGTGAATGCATCAGCACCCTCCGAGGCAAAATACTGAGGTTGGACATGCTGCTCAGTTCCTGCTCAGTGACCTAGTTAACAGAAAATCTTGCAAACTCCTCCAGCAAGCTGCTGGCACAGGAAGTCACAGTCAAATATCCTCTTGCACCTCACTGGGTACATTCAGCACAAACATGGAATAGATTGATTATAAATATAATCATGCCTTGGATACTTCAGAGTACAGGTTATCATATCTGACTGCATTCAGGATTCACATGCTTATCAATGGCCTGGCTCCCTTGTTTTTCAAGCACAGGCATTAGGGAATTATATTATGTCAAGAGTGTGAAATTAATGTTATAAAATCAATAGAAAGGATACTACGGATCCTGATGAATGTGAATCTGGAACTTAAATTAAATGTATATATTTCCAAATCATGGATTAGCAATAACAGCACTGGAGCAATATGTTCATATCACATTCGCATAATCTTTTTCAATATTTAATGAAATGGAGGGGGGGAAATGAATCAGTTGAAAATTCTTCCAAGGCGGATACCTGAAGGGTTAGTGACAACTCTTGACATCCCTACAATATTGCCTCATCAAAATAACCCGTTTTTCATATTCCACAAAGGCGCCCTCTGGTGGACCCTCATGCATTGCCACAGGTTCACCTCCTCCTCAGTAATATTACTGCAAGATGCAGACTGCAGATAGAATCTCCCAGTTTACTGGTTGTACTTGGATTGCACTGTTTTAAATTTAATAACTGATGTTTATATGTCCACAAAATGTAGCCTTTAGATAAAATGCGATTTTTTTCCCCCTCTCTTCATCTGTTCAGATATGCCACCTATTGCTCTGTGAAAACAGAGGGCCACCTTATTTATGGGTGTCTCTCACTCTCTCTCTCTCTCTCTTACTCAGTCCTGTGCAGCATAGATGTAGAGAGTGCGAAACTTTCCAGGATTGTTCTGGAGATTGATCCTCTCCAGGACACTGCTGAGAGAAACACAGGAGGAAAATCATAAGGTCATTAAAAAAAAGTGTTTTTTTCTCATTTTCTTGTATATTAGCTATAAAAATATTCACTTGGTAGTACAGAACTTGAATATTTCTGAAAGAGAGACATGTTGCTGAAGTTTTTCATCTTGCACTCATCAGGACAAATACAAGAATACCAAATTTCAAATGCTCACAACAATTTATACTACAGGAGAAAAGGGTGCTGATTGGCTGGTAAGTAGACTCTGTAGTATAAATTGTTGTGGTCATTTGAAATTTGGCATTCTTCTGTTTGTCTTGATGAGTGCAAGATGCAAAGTTTCAGCAACATGTTTCTCTTTTTAATAATATAAAGATATTGCAAATGGGGGAGGAAGGGCAATCATGGATCATCCCAGCACGCCCATTGTGTGTGGAATGATGAGCGCATGATGATCCGGGGAACAGGCATATACATTGATATTGTCCGCAGGCTAACTGATCGAATTTCCTTACTCTTCCTTTCAGCATCAGCAGTGCAGGGCCTGGACCCAGAGCAGCAGGGGTCCCCTTTGACACCTGAGGGTCATGAAGATGCACCATCAGAAGCGTCACACCATCTCTGCCAGGCAGGCACCAGTGCATATACTGGCACCTCAGTGGGCATCATATCTTCGGCTATTGCCCTGGGTCACAGCGGTGAGGGCACTTCACAGTCACTGGAGCAGCTGGCGGACACAAAGAGTGCTGATGGTTGCCACAGTTGGAGGACTGCAGGGGCCCAGGCACGTGCTCAGTCTGTCGCTGATGATGAACCTCTGGAGTCGTCAACGATGCAGCAAACTGATGAGATGTGCCGGGTGTGCGGGACCATCTGATGGAGATACAGAAGGCTGTGCTTGGCTTGGTGTCAGCGATGGAGGAGTCTACATGGGCTGTAGCTGATGCATTGAGCATTATGGCTGAGCGCCAAGCTTCCTCCATGGAGAGATTGGCAACTCTCATGGAGAGGCAGCTCCAGGGACAGGATCAGGGGTCCCTGGGGTTGCGCTTGGACCTGCAATCCCTCACGGGCATTGACCTCACATGGTCAGTGCCTGTGTGGGTGGTGGTTAGGGCACCAGGTACCTCACCATGGTGCCCATCCACCTACAGTGAGCATGGAGGGCCAAATGGACCTCACGTTAGCGGAGCAGCTGCCTGTCATCTCTGCTGGCACCTCTCAGAGCACTCCGGATGAGGGCTTCAGCTCCTCCGCCCCTCTGCCAGTGACCACGGCACCCAATGAGGCTGCGATGACTGGGGAGATGCCAGCTGTAGAGCTGGCAGCTCCCTCCCAGGCTGGGCCAGCACAGGCTCGACAGGTCAGAGGACGTCCGCCAAGGTTATCGAGGCTAACAGGACATCAGAAAGAGCAGGCTGTCTCAGATGCCAGTGACAGTGAGGGGGCATCACCAAGACGTAGCACCTGCAAACATAAATTGAAGGCACCTTAGGCACACCCCAGGTTCATCACTGATAGTTTTTTGTTGGCCTCTCTATGAGCTCCTTCTGATTGTGTGTGAAGTGCAACACCATGTTATTTCTGTTATGTCAAGAGACTTTTGTTACAACATTAAATTTATGTCATCTAAAATGGCTGGGGGTGCCTCTTTTCTTGGGCAGGTGCGTGGATTCCTGAGATATTATGAATGATTTGTGTGTCATTGACATTTATTGACTGGGCCCATCGTCAATGCTCCTATCCAGACGGATTTTGCACTAAGGCCTCCAGGATGGAGGCTACATGCCAGGCTTGTGTTGGAGATCCATATGTGCTGTGCTAGCTAAAGGTTCCTTGGATTAGAGCATCCCCGGTGTCCCTGCCTCCCTGGAGTATGCCCCCTCATCATTTCCCTGTACATTCTCATCCTCAGACTCACTGCTGGACTCATCATGTTCAGCCGCAGCCACTGCGTCTACACCTTCTTCGTCCACAGCGTTCCCCCTTTACATCGCAAGATTGCAGAGAGTGCAGCATGCAACCACTATCAGCAACACACGATCTGGGGGGTACTGCAGTGTGCTCCCAGAATGGTCCAGGCATCGGAAACACATTTTGAGAAGACTGATGGCTCCTTCCACCGCAGCCCTTGTGGGGGTGTGACTCCTATTGTAGCGCTGCTCAGCTTCTGTTCTCGGATGGTGGAGCGGTGTCAGGAGCCACCTTCTGAGGGGACAGCCCTTGTCACCCAGCAGCCAACCATCCAGCCGGGCTGGAGCACTGAAGAGCCCCGGCACCTGGGAGTGTCTGAGGATGTAGGCGGCGTGGGAGCTGCCTGGGTACCTTGCACAGACTTGCAGAATTTGCAGCTTGTGATCACACACTATCTGCACGTTCCTGGAGTGGAAGCCCTTCCTGTTGACAAAGACACCTTGATGGCCACATGTATGCAGTCGATTGAACCCTGAATGCGGGGGAAGCCAGCAGTCGCTGTGAAGCCTCTGGCTTGCTCTGTCTGGCTGGCCTCATCCCAACGGTACTGGATGAAGGTCAATGCACGCCTGAACAGAGCATTTGTGGCCTACTTGACACAAGTGTGGACAGCCGATTGGGAGACACCACAAAGATCACCCACCAACCCCTGGAAAGAGCCAGAGGCATAGAAGTTGAGGGCAGCTGTGACCTTTAGAGCCATGGGCATGGGGTGTCCACCCACACAGTTAGCTGAGATCTCAGGACCAATCATCTGACAGATATAGTTGACTGTCTCCCTTCAAAGACGGAACCTCCTTCGACACTGCACCTCAGACATATTGAGGTAGCTGCTTCACTGCCTGTATACCCTGGCAACAGGATAGTGGCAGTTTCTGTGGCCCCTTCCGCCTTGCGCTACCTCTTGGCCCTGCACCCCTTGTGCCTGTGCCAGTCCTCCCAAAGGTGGCTCCCCCAGAGGCAGAATGTGTACTCCTGGCCTCCTCCCCCTTCTAGCCCTCCCTTCCTCCTCAGATGAGATGCCTCCAGTGGAGAGATCACCTCCCATTCCCAGGCTCAGGGAGGCTTCCTGAAACCTGTAGGCCCCAAAACAAACCCTCACTGAAAAGTGCTGACCTGAAAGTTATGAGTCCAGTCCAAGCAGCTGCTATGCATTTGCAACTTTTCCACCTCACACAGGCAAGTTTCACTAACTTCTGAGCAGTAATTTTTAAATGTTTGGATTCATGAACCCACTGAGCCCTCTTCTCCCGCCCGTGCTTGAGCTTCATGCAAATTTCTGATACCCGCCTGCCTGTTGCATCTGTGCGACGAGCCGAAGATCGCGTGGGCGCCTTAAAATCCAGGTCCATTGGAGCCTCAAGGGCTTTAAGTGGCCCGTTAATTAATGGCGGTCGTGATGCGGACATCGTCGCGTGCCTGCCCACCGAAATATCACGGCGATGTTGGGATTGCGCACCTGATGTCACCATTCGTATTTTACGCATCGGCGTGCGGTTCCAGCCCTCCCACCACACACCAACGGAAAAATTCTGCCCATAGGGCGGAGGGGATTAAAGATGGTGTTCTGCATGGCTGAAGACTCTGATCTCGATGAGAGGGGAATGCGCACCAAAGCGAAATGTGAGAGCATGCTAATTAGAATTAGGATGTCAGCCCTCTTTTAACTGAAAGTAGCAATTGTTTAGTTGCTCTTTTACTGACAAATTCATTGGATGTCCCTGATCCTTTCATGCAGTGGTTCTCCAACTCTTCCATTTGCGGAGCGTTTAGGCGGCTGATATTGTCATGTTGTATGCCCGTAAAGCTTAATGGAAGACGGAAACTTTACCTTCTAAAAAAAAGACAACATGGAATATTGGAACTGTACCTTCACAAAATGGACTCCAGAAAGTCAGATGACTCTTTTTGTTGTTTCTGGACAGACAGAGACAGACAGGTCTGAACATATCTCTGGGAAGTTAATTAAGATACAAATGGCCTTCCCAGATGCTAATTGAATACCCCTCATTATTTCAATGGAATAGGTTTAAAATGACAATGGCTGCTAGACCTGCCCACCCCACAAAGAAAAGATGGATTTCAAATAAAGTTTCAAATAAATTCAGTGAGAGTGATCGTAGCTGAAATTTTGGTGGTGGGATATCAAACGTTATGTGTCAATGGCTTCAAGCCACTGTTTGGCCAACTGAATATATCAACACTGCCATCACAGGCAGCCCAGCAAGTCAGTCTAGGACCAAAACCTATAAACAAAAGAACATCTGAATTAGCAGCAGGTGTATGCCACTGGGCCCCTTAAGCCTGCTCCACCATTTGATAAGATCATGGCAGATCTGGTTGTGGCCTCAACTTCCTTTTCCTGCCTACCCCGATAACCTTTTACTCCCTTGTTAGTCAAGAATCTATCTACCTCTGCCTTAAAAATATTCAATGACCCTGACTCTACTGCTCTCTGGGGAAAAGAATTCCGCAGACTCACGAGGGAAAACATTTCTCTTCAACTCCATCTTAAATGGGAGTCTCCATATTTTTAATAGGGAAAGATCTCAACCATTGAAAGGAAAGAACACTGTTTTGAAAATAAAGTCATCTCATGCAGTGAAGAGGGGCTAATTAATTTTACTTGCAAGATTACATTCTTTAACTGCAGGAGTTTGGCCACAATTTTACTGAACCAGCCAAAAACATCCAATCTGCGTTGTCTCTAGTGAACATAAAGAAAATCCTTCAGGCATGCAATGTTTTCAACCATGTGAAGGACCATGTAACCAAGCGCCCTGTTTCTTTTTACCATGCTTCACCAGCCTAGTAATCTAAGTACATGTTACGTCTCTAGAATTAATTTTTTCTTGTGTGTGCATATGTGTTTGTGTGTATGTGTGTGCATTTGGTGAGTAGGTATCTGTTATGTTTACATTTTGCATATTGTGGAAAATAAACATATAACCCTTTCTTTTGATTTAAACTTACAAGAAAGCCTGTTTATACTTGTTCTTTAAAGTCAAAGCATTCAAAAGAGTCAAAACACTCCTCAAAAATACATCTTGTTACAGTCAACCAAGAGGTGAGAGGAGGGGGAATATCATCCCACATCTCTCCTAACAGGAACATGGGGCAAAAACCCCCCACAAACGCCCCATCCATCCTCTTCCATCAACTTTCACCTGCCACTGAGAAAGAATTCATCAGAATTATTGGCAACATACAGAACCTAGAAATTTTTAGCTGCTTTTATGTTACTAAATGCAATAAATTTATGTGCATCAACAATTTTGTATTAAATATCATAAGTAGATTATTAATTCATACCAGAAACAAAAGTATAAACATTTTTATATTTTGAACATAAATACACCGAGAACACGTTGACATATTCTAATGTTTGTTATAAAATCATCACAATAATATTCCTCTGAGAAACTAATAGTTATTTTACATCCAAATTAATCTTACAGTATAAATGGTAACATAAATCTTGCTTTTAAAACTACGTTGTGATTGTTCATGTTTATAGTGATATACTTCATTAGCAAGTAGTTCAGAGAAGGTTCATTAGTTTGATTCCTGGGATAAAGGGTTGCCTTCTGAGAAAAGGTTGAGCAGGTTGAGCCTATTCTCATTGGAGTTTAGAAGAATGACAGGTGATATTACTAAAAGGTAAGATTCTGAGGGGGCTTGGCATGGTACTCACTGAGAGCATGTTCCCCCTATCTAGAACAAAGAGGCATAGTTTAAAAAAAGGCAGTCTCCCATTTAAGACAGAGGTGAGGAGGAGTTCCTTCTCTCAGAGGATCGTTAGTCTTTGGAATTCGCTTTCACAGAGAGCAGTGGAGGCTGGGTCATTGAATATAGTCAAGGCTAAGTTAGACAGATTTTTGACGTTTAAGGGAGTCAAAAGTTATAGGGTGGGTGGATGGGTGGTGGTAGGGGCTAGGCAGGAAAGTGGAGTTAAGGCCACAAACAGATCACCCACAATTTTATCGAAATGGGAGAGCAGACCCAATGGGCCGAATCATCTACTCCTCATAATTCTTTTGTTCTCCTGTTGCAGCGCTGCCCAACATTGCTTCCGGGAACCCGTGTGCTTCCTCTGGCAGTTGTGATCATGCCAGGCATCTTGCCTCCCACAGGTAGTCAGTCACCCCAGGGCTGGCAGTGGGGTCACAGGGCAACGGGTAGAAATCCTATCCCTCCCTTGACATCAACCAAAGCCGTAGGCCTTTGTCACGGAACTTGATAAATCTTCTTTAGCTATTTTTATTACTATCGATTGTCAAAGCTGCAAGCAAGAATGATTAGAATAGAGAATGAGGGAAACTCAACTGTCAGTGATAAAGATTTAGAATCAAAATACTGTCAGATTGGTGTAGGATCGCAATTTTACGCGCATACACATCATAAATCATCCACAACGTTTATACATCTGACAATGATTTGTGAGCATTTAACAGACCATCAATTGCTGCCTTTCCATAAGGCAGTCTTGCAGTCAGTGTTTAAAGTAATGGAAGTGGTCTGTATTTATCTCTTCACCGGCATCACTCAAATTGTCATTTAGCTCCTGTTGCTGTTTGTAGGATCATGCTGTGCACAAATTGGCGGCCGTGTTTCCCTGCGAAAAATAAAGTCATTGGCTGTGGAGTACTTTGGGATGTTCCAAGGTTGGATAAATGCAAACTTTTCCATTTTTCACAGAAGCAGCATAGCAACTGAGAGAATGCGAGATGCCAATTCACCGTGTTCTACGGCAAGCCCTTGCAGCTGATGGTGAATGCATTGAAAACATTGAAGTTTACTCCAAATAGGATTGGCAGTTGTTTCCTTAGCTTTTAAGATATTGGCTGAGGCAAGTTCTACTTTTGCTCACTTGCGCTTAGAATCTAAATTTTTAAAAATTCATGTATGAAATATTTATTTCCAGCCCTCATCAATGCATCTTAATGTTTAAAGCACGTGTTTTAAGCTTTGGTTCCAAGTCATTTTCTTGATGGAAACTTGACTAACGATCAGCATTTAGCTTATCCTGGTCCGCGATCCTGGGCCATAGTCTGAAATCAATGGTGATGGTTGTAGTATTATAAGGGTCTGGCACATACGGGGTTAATGTGAGACTAATTACAGTACTGCCCACAGAGTGATGTAAGAAGGCACATGACCCTGGTCCAGGGTTCAGTGTGATGTTGAGCAGGGTAAAGACCTAAGCATGGAGATAGCTCCTAGCCATTATCCTTTACTGTACATTTGTAAATAGTTCTACTTATTAATAAAGACTCACAATTAACCTAATGAAGACTATGAAAGCTTCTTTAAGAGATGCTGTTCTGTAATCAACACCCTCCCAACAGTGTTGGACATAGCTGCTTTTGCATTAGTTGTCCTGTGTTCATTTCCCATCCACTGCAAACCCTCTCATTTAAGAATACAATAGCATCATGGTAATGTTACTGGACTAATAATCCTGAGGCCTGGTCTAACGCTTTGGAGCCATGCATTCAAATCCCACAATCTCAGCAGGGGGCTGAATTCAATTAAACAAATAGACCTAGAATAAAATGCTAGCCTCATTAATTATGACCATGAAACTATTGAATTGTCTTAAAAACCCTTCTGATTCTTTAGAGGAGGAAATCTGGCATAATTACCTGGTCTGGCTGAAACATGACTCCAAATAGGCAATGTAGTTAACTCTTAATGACTCTCAGATGGCCTAGCAAGACACCCAGTTATATCAAACCGCTGTGAGGAAAAAGCACTGCGGGCATAGCTACGCCACATGGACCACCACGGTTCAAGAAGGCAGCTCACCACCACCTTCTGAAGAAATGCCATCACAAGGGTAGTTAGGGATGGACAAGAGATGCTGGCCTTGCCAGCAATGCTGACATCCCAAGAACGAAAAAAAAAATGAAAAGGTACCTCGTCTCAGCAGAAAGCCCTTGACTTCAGAAATGAACTGCCACCTAACATGGTGAACTGCATTAGAGACAAAAATCAAAGAAGAAGTGGGGCAGATTTATATTCAACCACAGAAAGAAAGTTGCAGCATTAGCACTAAAGCCAGGAAGGAAAAGGAAAATGATGTGTGTGTGGCCCTAAATGATTATGTTTTTATATTCTTGCAACTTTTATTTATATCATCTAGAAACCTGGCCTGTGCATAAATATTTTTTGTTCCAATGTGAAAAGGGACTTATTTATAGAAGGAGATTTCCAGCACCACATTTTCTAACTTCAAAGGATTCCTATCATTGGCCATCCATCACGGCACAGATTTTTTCAATAATAGCCTCTTCTTGCAGATCTTCGATGCCAAGCTGTAGGTTTTTCAGATTCTCTGGCACTTTGGTGGCTCAGTGGATAGCTCTCCAGCCTCTAAGTCAGGAAGCTGTGCATTTAGATCCCGCTCCAGGGTCCTTAGCACAAAAGTCAGGGTTGGCACTTCAGTGCAGGGACTGAGGGAGTGAAGCATTGTTGGAGGTGCCGTCTTTCAGATATGATGTTTAACTGAGGGCCTCATCTGCCTGCTCAGGCTCAAAAGATCCCATGACACTATTTTGAAGAAGAGCAGAGGAATTGTCCCTGGTGTCCTGGCCGATATCTATGCCCCAATCAATGTTATTAAAACAGATTATCTGGTCATTATCATATTCCTGTTTGAGGAAGCTTTCTGTGGACAAATTGGTTGCCACATTTCCTGTAATACAACATTGACTATGCTTCAAAAATAATAATTGGCTATAAAATAATCCTGAGTCATAAATAGTGCTTAATGAATGCAAGCTCTTTCTTTCATTCTTTCTTTAACATTTACACTTCATGGGCAGAATCTTCAGTTTGGCAAGGGTGGGGCCCACTCGCCGACGCGTGGTGACATAGGGTGTGCATCCCGAGATCACCGCGCGTCATTCAGAACTTGAGTTCAGTGGGTGCACACCGGAGTCGGCTGCACGCCTGCCTAACTGTCAAAGTTCTATTAAGGCCATTTAAATTCCAATTCAAATAATTAACTGAGCTGCCCTTCCAACCGTAAGGTTAGCAGGGGGCAGGCGAAGAGCCCAGGAGGCCTTCTCATTTATCATGAAACCTCATCCACGGGCGGGATGAGGTTTCATGAGGGTTTTTAAGCTTTAATAACATTTTCCAAAAAAATCATAGACATATCCCAGCTCATGTGACACTGTCACATGAGGGGACATATCTTAAAAACTTCTTTCTACCTTTATTTAAAGTTTTACAAATCAAACTGATCTCCCTAAGGCAGCTTGTGCCTCAGGGAGATTTTTGTGCTTCTGCGCGCGTGCACAAAAGAGCGCAGGCCCCGACTCTCCCTCCTCCCCCCACACATGCAGGGAGCACTCAGCGTTTCCATGCGTGCATCACAATTAAGGCCCGCCCACGTAAAATGGCTACATGCAGTCAATAGCGGATGGTGATCGGCTGCACGTCCACCCACACCCATTCCCGCCCAACCCCTCCAATGGGGAGAAAGTTCTCCCCCATGTTCTGGGAGTTGTGAAGCAATTTTTGGCTTTTGACATGAAAATGGCCACCAGAGATGGGGCCTAGAATAATTTAAAACAGGGAGTAGGCCAGGTCAGTTTAAACCCAGCGCAGTGCCAAACATATTTTACTCTGGAAATCTACCTCATCTGAATTTAAGATTTCAATGACCTGCATTTATAGAGTCTCTTGAGTAGTAAAATTTTCCAAGGCACTTCACAGGGGAGTTATCAAACCAAATTTGACATAAAGCCACATAAAGAGATATGAGAACAAGTGACCAAAAGCAAGGTCAAAGATGTAGATCTGGAAATTCCGGAGTTCAGTGCTAACTTTCTTATAGCCATTTGGAGAAGCAGGAAACCTGGGGCAAAATTTTCACCTGGGCTCTGGAAAACCTGACTCCTGCAGCTTGCAAAGTGCGCACCTGACCCATTTGTGAAGTTACGAGGGATTTTCTTTTTCTCATACAGATTAGAAGGCCTGCCTGAGTTCTCCAAGATAGCAGCCCAGCTCCCAAAATCGTTTAAGGACCCCCTAAACCTCATTCCCTCAACCCCCAATCAATCCCATTCCCCCATGCCACCTTTATGGCCCCATGTATCTTCCAAATCCACACATCCAGTTCTCTGGAGCCATGGAATGGCAATGGGAATTATTTTAAAGTCTTTGGGAAAACATCAAGATTTTGCTGAGTTGGGGAGAGCCCACAGAACTTTAGAAATGATGGCCAAGACCTAAATCTGGGATTCCAGCTACCCCCAATTTTCACCTGTGTGGGATAAGGATGGGGGCTGACAATCAGCCAAGCCTCATTATGCATTCCTGGCTGACAGCCCAGGCAGCTATTAGCTCCACCCCAGGGAAAACATTGCTTGATTGACAGCTCATTCTCTGTAATTTATTCTGTAAATTTTACAATGTTTATTTACACAAGATAAAGAGGTGTTAAGTGCTTGCAGTTTCTGCTATGACACTCTGAAGGGTCTGAATTATTGACACTTTTATAGGGCTGTAGTAAAGGCACTTTTTAAAGAAAGTAGGAAGTTATGAATTTCTTAAAGCTTTTCTGAACATGCTTTTGTTATGATAGGGTCCATTGGTAATTAATGTATAGTGGGAGAATGAGCATGGAAATGCGATTGGTTGGGATGGAGGGTATGAGGGGCTATGTGGGGGTAGGTGGGAGGCTTGAGGTGGCATGAGTTGGCAAGGATGAAGCATGGGAACTGTGTGGAGGTTGAGGGATGAAGGCTAGAGGGATGTTTAACTGGGACCGAGTTCCTGAGCATTGAGGTGGGCCTTTTAAACAGCCCGAGCAGCTAGCAGTCTCTGTGGCTGCTCCTGAACTCTTTCTTGAGGCTGCAGGCCAGACCCCCATGAACACCCCCACCTTCCTGATATGGAAAGTCCAACTTTGCAAGTACTTTCTCCAGAGGTGGGGAGGCTAAACAAGGAAGTTTACTGACTCCTGTTACCCACCTCTAGGATAAAAATCCAAACCTAAACTTTTAACAATCAAAGAAAACCCCAAATTCAAACTAATTGTCATTAGTGCTGAACAAAGTAACCCAAGGGAAAGAAAGTTGTAATCCTTTAAGTGCCTGTTAGGTTTGTAAACAAACAAGAAACCACATAAAAGACATACTCTGTGTGATAGACTCATAAAAGTTTCAGTAGTTATTGGATCAAGAAGATCAGTTGTTGATCTGAAGCTTTTGAAAGATAGCCAAGCATTCATAATGGAACACCTCTCATAACAAAAGCTTCCAGCCACACTAACAGAACAGCTATCCTTTTCCATTTCAAAGCAGAGTGCCTGTCAATCAATGAAAGAGGAGCAGGTGCAGACTGATTTTTCTACTTTCAAAAATGGAGTTTTCTTTAAAACAGCCAGATCTACCAGTCTATTGAAATCAGAACACAAATAAATGACAGCAGAGGACATTTTGTTTTGTTTTATTTTAATACATTATGGTGCTTTCTCCATTGGAAGAGTACTGTAATGCATTTAAACAATTATCCAATGCTGGTCAATATAATGGTCAACTTATCTGTGCAAGGCAAATGCCTATGATGAATCATTATATTAAAAACACATCTACACTGCAAAACACCATCTTATAGTGACATTTGAAGGTGTAAAAACATTTTACATGTAACTTTGAGGATGTTCTGGGTTCCTCAGCAGGCTTTTCCTTTTCTTTACAAACTCTCAAACCTAACATGCTTTTAATGGTCTTCCATAACCCTGGCCACCAGATGAAAATGCTTTAAGGGAAGAAACCTGATATTTGTCCCCCATTTAAAATGGTGAACCTGAACTCAGTGGGGGGGGGTGGGGGGCAAGTGCACATTTTGCTTACTAAGAGCTAGGTACAAAAAGACCAGAGGGAAATAGCACATAGTTAGGAATGGGAAGAAAAATTGGATTTCCTCCAAAAGGATTCTGGGTGGCCATTTGTGCACAGAAACTTGCCTGCAGATGAAAATATAGCCCCAGAAACCAATCTTTACTTAGTTTTTATTCATTCACAAAGTGAGATATTACAAGTGTATGGCCTCTAACTCTAGAACCCACCACCAATGTCAACAAGTGTCTCTTTACATGTGCACACGTAATTTTCCAATAAGTTCCTGCCATCTGTATGTACTCAAGCTTAATTTATACAATTATTATTTAGGGCTGAGGATGAAGGCTTGGCTGCCAATAATGGGGTGATGGAAATTGGAAATGTTCTTGAGGCCAGAATTGGAGACATACAGAGATCTCAGAGTGCTGTTGGGCTGGCAGAGGTTACAAAGCTGAGAAGAGACAAGGGGCAGGATTTTCGTGTCATCGGGCGGGCAGACCCAGGAGTGGCTGGGAAACAGGCTGCTGCCCGTAATCGGCCCCAGACCGTGATTTCACACTGGTTGGCCAATTAACGGCCAGCCAGCGTGAAACACCCGCTGAAAAGCCTCAGCACTGCCAGGGTGAGGGCGGGAGGAGGGCAAGTGTTGAATCTGCGTGGACGCAGGGGACTGCGCAATGAGAGTTCCCTGAGGACAGAGAACTACCTCAGGAAGCTGAAGAGTTTTAAACCATGAAATAAAGATTTGGAAATACAGGAAAAAATGTCCACACATCAGGCTCCCTCACATGAACATATAGATTATAAAAATTCTGTCAAAACATTTTTTTTAAATTAATATTAGAAACTTCATCCCGCCCGTGGATGAAGTTTCCTCCAAACTCCGAAGGCTATCTGGCCAATTCACCTGCCCATCAATGAAAAATTGCACTTAATAGGCCTCTTAATTGTCGGCAGGCGCGCTGCCGACTTTCGTGCGACTGCATGATGGTGTCGGAACGCTCGCCCGGTCACATGCATTGCACGCTGTTTAATGCCTGACTGGGTTGGCCACGCACACGCCCATGGGACGTAACATCCTGTCCGAGGTATGGAGGGATTTGGAATCAAGGCTGAAAATTTTAAAATGAAGGCGTTGCTAGAGCGGGAGCCAATGTACATCAATTACCATGGGAGGCTTTAAAGGGTCAGAATCATGCTCTCCCACTTTATAAACATTTAAACTCTTGACAGAGGGCTCACTCCACTCCTGTATTCAGGTACTGCAGACACACATACACAGCTTCCTCCTGAAAAAGATTTGTATAGATCCAGCTAGAAAATATATATCAGGTTCTGACTGGCTGGAGTCCAAAGTGTAACTCTAGCCCTGTTAGTATTCTGCTACATTCTATTGGGTTTCATATGCTTGTACTGTTGGCCAAAAGCTATCTTTACCATTCATCTCTTGATTTTACAGAGACCATTTGCTCCTCGTATCCCTGCAGCAATGGGCTTCAAATAACTTAAATGGGCCAGATCTTGTTCTCAGTAGAAAATGAATGGTGTATGATTTGTGCCTTAGTAACAGTGAGTGCTTTTAGCCACACTGTTATTTTGACTGCAAAATGCAGCCCTATAAACAGCGAGCAGAAATTTCAGGACATTTTATTGTTGTGGCTAACTACCTCCCGGCTACCCATGCTTTTTAGATTAGAAGCAGTCATTTGATTTCCAGTGGCCTATTGTGCGATTTGTGGTTATGGCTTTGCAGTCCAAGAATGACCAGTTTTTGATACTATGACAAAGAAATAAAGTGCAATACTGAATGCCAAGCTGTTCTACAACAGGGATATCTCACCCCCACAGCAGTTTTTAAGTGGCATATTTCAAGTTTCCCTTATTTTCAAAGAAATATGGTAGCAAGACTTTCATTATTTCCCCTCTGCAATGCATTCATCAGATTAAAGAAACCCATCACATACACCAGCTAGAATGGAAGTCTGTGCTACTACAGGTCATTATGATGGACAGAAATTGATTAGGGCAAGTCATTGAACTGTAAAGACTAATATTACCTGCAGCAGATGGGGTTGCAAAACAGCCACAGCATGTTAGATTGAACCTTAAGGGGGATAAGGTGCAATAAGATTTAACTCCCCAACAGCAACTTTACAGCAATTGATGCTTTCAACTTTTACAGGGATTTATTTTTCTTGCCTTGTAGATTTATGACAAATCATTAAAATGGTGTTTTAATGAAACAAAATGAAGAATTATATTTCATTCCTGTACTTTTTGCCTGTGGTTTTATTGAACGCGTTATGGAAATTTTAAAGCCCACCATAACCTATCTGCTGAATCTCAAATAGGTTTTGAATTGGCATTTGTGCTGTCTGCTACAGAATCAGAGAATGATACAGTACAGAGCCCTTCGGTCCATCATGGCCATGCTAGCTCTTTGAAAGAGTTATCTAATTACTCTCACTCCCCGGCTCATTTCCTCATAGTCCTGTATATTTGTGTGCATGTGTGTGCGTAGTTAATTCCACTGATAACTCCACTGCTTATCCTGACATCGTTCTTATCACATTAGAACATTTCTTCTTTTATTACAAAAAGAAATGTCACGATCAAAATGTTTTTGGTTTAATGTGTGTGAAAGTCACTTCTATATCTATCAACCTATTTAAAATATTCCCTCTGGCATGTGATAGACAACACTCAATACTGCAGCAATTTTTTGCAAAGGTGGCCTCCTGCAGCAGACTGGGGGATCAACGCTGCAGGTATCTTTAAAGGTCCTCCTGCATATCTGGCCATAACTGTGGCCACAGGTCACCCTGGAGAGTTTTTGCCTTCAGCGGTGTTCCAGCAGCTAGAGCCATTTTTATTTCACAGCTTTTAAAGGTTGCTGAGGGGGCATCTCATGATGGAGGCACCCTCTCTGTCCCGCACCCGAACTGCGTGTAACTTCTGTACTGGAGGGCCTCCTATTTGCCCTCTGGCTTTGAGAGCCCATTCCACATACCTTTATTGGATGGAGCACGTGCCGTCTGGGATTAATTAGCCAATCCAAGCAAAATTTTTATTGGCTTGCTATTACGGACAGAGGATGGGGTCAGGTGCCAAATTTTATACCAACATCAGGTTCCTGACCCACAAAGGAAAATCCCACTCTATGGATCAAGAATCGGCAGCAGGCAAGAGCTCAAAAAGGTTAAATGTTCAAATTTTTTTTCAGTCGCCATATTGAACTTAGTAATGCAAATAAGAGTTTTGACATAATTTTTAATATTGCACAGAATTTTACAGCACAGAAACAGAAATTTGGCCCAACTGGTCTATGCTGGTGTTTATGCTCCACACAAACCTTCTCCCTCCTGACTTTGTCTCGCAACATCAGTGAACAATTCTATGTTGTTGTCTTTATTAACAAGAAATTATTTGTGCAAAAGCATTTTCTATGTTTACAACGTGATAAGAAAGATTGCCATCAGAGCCTTGAAGCCCCGGGTCATGAATGATTTTACGATTACAATCTGTCAGCTAAAGAGACAACAACAATAATTACAATTTCTTAGCATCAGTGTTTGAGTCTGAAAACACTGGAGAAAATTCTGCATGTGTATTGTGTCACGAAACTATCATACTTTTTCATAATGTTATTGTGGGCTATTGTAAAGTAGGCTTATGTTTGTGTCCGTGGATAGTTCTGTCTGTGTGGCTGTTTTAATTAAATTAGAGACTGAGAAACTGCAAGGTTGAAATTATCAAAAGAATTAGGTGTAAAAGGGCATGTGAAGCACTAATGAATGAACTAGGGTAAAGTCTCAGCAGATAGGGTGTAAATGAAATTTGCATTTTTAGGTAAGTGGAGATGTGTTTGGTTTTCAAACAGACATGATAAGGATGTTTACAACCAACAAGGTAAATAAGGCAGGTTATTATGTTGATTTTTCCCAAAAGTGCTGGCCATAATGACAATATAATAGAATTTAATATTATGGGAAAAATAAATTCCAAAGGCATGGGGGAACAATAGGATTTATAGGTTAAAGAGGAAGAAATATATTTCAAGAAGGATTGGAAGGCTATGAGGTGTGGCCGTGTAATATTTGACAGATACACCATGTGAAGCAGATTTGGGGAAAAGCCTCTAGCCACTTTTTAGAAGTCTGTACTTCCAGTAACCAAAGCTGTGTTTAAAGTCTTTGGAATTCCACTATCAAGTGGGTGCTTGTGGCAACCTTACAGGATTGTCTATATAAATTTCAAGGGCAGAATTTTACACCAGTGGGGGGGTAGTTGAAGAGCGGGTGTGTGGAGGCGCGCCTCCAATCGGCGCCCCCGATTGGGGGCCCACCACATTTTAAGCATGACGTCTGCACAGAAGTGCCATGTGCTCCCTATGCAGGTGGGTGTGGGGGGTGGGGGGGGTGGGGTGGGGGGGTGGTGGGGGGGTGGAATCCTTAAACCTGAGAGTGCGCTCTTTCGCACAAGCACATGAAAGAATGCATTCATCTCCCTGAGGCAAAGTGCTGCCTCAGGGAGATCGACTATACTGTAAAAAATATTAAAAATAGAGAAAACAATATTTCCTGACATGTCCATAGCTTTTAAAAACACTTTAATTAATTAAATTTTTTAAATCCTACATGAAACCTTATCCTGCCTGTGGATGAGATTTCATGCTTTTTCTAATGCCCTTAATATTGGACGGGCAGGTCCATTAATTATATAAATGATTCTGTCAATGGCCTCAATTGGCTATTGACAGGTCCGTGGGTGCACAGCTGATTTTGCAGAGCCCCCGCCTACCTGAAAATTTAAATGGGGTGCGGTGACGTCGGGAGCTCCGCATCATTTTACACGCAGCAAGCAGGCCCTGCCTCCCACTCGCCGAAGGGAAAATCCTGTCCCAAATCTATTTTGGACTGTTGCCTTAAAGAGGGTGTGTAGTTGGGAGCATGGTTAACTAGCAATTTTGGGAACTGTTATAATATTAAGTAACCATGTAATTGTAATCTTGTGTATGTGTTTTATTCTTTTCTTTTGTTAATAAACAAATTTAATTTAATTTTTTAAATCTCTAAAGATGTTAGTGGCCTCATTGCTTCTGAATTTAGTGCACAAATCTTCTCATAATAAATACAAATTGCAAAACCATTGTGGTAGCACAACCAAGTTTCCCTTGTAGATTTAGTCAGCCTGACAGATACCACCTTCCATATCATAGCAATAAAATTCTTGGCAAATAATCTGCATGAAACATCAAAGTGTGAGGAAAGGCAGGCTAGGATAGTAATTGTTTGTTTATTGTCACAACTGGTCCCCGGGCAAGGTTCCCCCAATTTTTTACAGCCCCAGAAGAGGCATCCCAAATTATTGTGCTCCCAGGTGAGGAAGGGTGAATTAGGTCCCCTTCTTTATTTAACCCCATTAATTGGTCGCAGCAAGATTAATTTAAAAAGGATCCATTCCCTTGTGGATACCATTTCCAAGTCCAAATGTATTTATGTTTTAAAAGGAGCCAATTTAACCAGGCTGTCTTGAAGTTAAAGAAAGAGTGAATTTATTTGTTTATAAAAATGTGAGGAAAAAAATAAAAACGCAACACACATACACACAAATTAAAAATATGAAGGGAGTCAGGAAATAAAAGCTAAAAAGATATACAAATCAGTCTTTGGCTGGTCTGTGAGGAGTAGATAATGAAATATTGCAGCTGTTAAGTTGGATGATTCCGGTAGCGCTCACTTTGGCAGTTGAGCAGTTGGTTTGGAGACTCTTGACTCTGCAGGTTAGCTGAAAGGAGTTGTCCTGTTTCCTTTTCAACAGTGGTTTTGCTGACTTGTGACTTGCTTCCAGCTATCAGAGAGAATTTTTTTTATCTTTAAGGGCGAGGGTGTCTAGTTGATGTTCTTCAGCTGTGACCTTCACAGCGCACCCTTGCACACCAGGCCTGGAACACAAAACTAGCACACAGAACTATGGTTCCAGTTGGCTTTTTAACCCCTTTGCTTATGTCTTCCTGGAAGGGAAAAAAAAAAACAAGCACGCTTTTCACCCAGATCTGCTTATTTTTCGACTCACATCATGTCCACAGTCTGGGACATAACTCACAGGAGATGGTTTCTGCTAAGATCAATATGTCCGTAAATGATTCGGGACTATGATCTGTGGTCATGACATTATTTGTTTTCCCTAAAGATATTAAAACACAATAAGAAATAAATTTGGGAACGTTTTTTGTAATGAACTTACACTGTAACCTCTCCAGTCTGGAAATCTATTGTTCAGAAACACCAATTTGTCCAGGACTTTTTTGAGCAGACTCAAGCACATCACAGCATCATTTTACAACAGTCCCTCAGGGTCGGAAAGATGTATTTGGAGAAGTAAAACCATTTCTATAACTGCTTTATAATGTTTTATCACAGTTTTATGCTTCAGGTAAATATTTATATCTATGGTGTTTTCCATTTCACAAACTTGGGGTTAGGCATTCTAATGCCATGCTATAATGCCGCCAATATAAAAAACTAGAAATGATTGGGTCCCATGAACTCCAGACTGGAGCGGACATAACATATTACAAGAAAAATGCTCTTCTTTAGTAAAAGTCAGAATTGAGCAGAGAGATGCGCATATGTAGAGACTCTGAGAAATATACATAGATAAAAATGAGATAAATGTGCCAGGGTGATGTTGAGCACTAAGTCTCAGTCCCAGTGGACATTTGTCAAATCAGGGCTGCACTGCTGTTTGACTTGTTACTACATGGCAGATGATGTGTGCCAGGCAGACCAAATCCGCAAGGGAAACTTGGTCGCTCTATCGCAATGATTTTGCAATTTTTAATTATTATAAGAAGATGTGTGCACTGAATTCAGAAGTAATGAGTCCACCAAGACCTTTAAAGATTTTAAAAGCTAAATATTTAACACAATAAAAGATTACAAGCACACACATAAGACTACAATTACTTACTACTATAAAACTCCTACATTTCTAATTAACCTGACTCCCAGTTTCACATCCCCTTTATGGCAACAGTCCAAAATAGATTTTAGATATAAAACCAAACCAAGCAAATTGACACAGACCCACTTGGTAGTGGAATTCCAAATGGCTTTCTCCAACTTCAGTTGCTGAACATAGCCAACTTATGCACAAATGGCTGGAGGCTTCTTGAAGGCTGTTTCACACACTCCTGTTAGATCTTACATGGCCCTCACCTCACACTGCCTATCATTCTCCTTTATATATGTCCCCCTCTCTTTAATATGTAAATTCTATTGTTCCATAAGTCTTTGGAACTGCATTTTTCCCATCATACAAAAACTTTCATGTTGCCAATATTATCAGTAACCTTTGGAAAAAATAAACCCACTGTTTAGCCTTGCTTATCTGACTAGTTGTAAATGGGCTAACATCCCTTTGAAATCCAAACAATCCCTTCACTTATCTAAAAATGCCAATTCCCTTCACACCTTACATGCTAAACCAGCGTCCGTGAGCTGAATCTTATGGTCGGCATGCAGGGGCGAGCCCGACATGTCAATGCATAAAATGACATATGATGACGTCGGGCATGCGTGCCAACGTCATTGCACGTCATCTTGATATTTTGTTTGGCGGGCGCGCACCAGAGGCGGCTGCACACCCGCCAAAATGTCAACGGCCTATTAAGGCCATTGAAAAAAGTAATTAAACTAGTTAAGAACGCTGCCCGTCCAACCTCAAGGTTGGCAGGCAGGCGAAGAGCCCAAGCGGCCTTCGCATTTATCAGGACACATCATCCATGGGCGGGGATGAGGTTTCATAAAGCTTTCATAAAATAAATAAATAATTCTTCCAAACTTCACAAACATGCCCCAGCTCATTTGGGGACATGTTTAAATAAATTTTTACTTTAGTTATTAAAAAGTATTCAATCCATGCCTCAGGGAGTTTGCTGCCCTCTTTCCCACACATGCGTGAAAGATCGCAGGCCCCGACTCTCCCTCCTCCCCCGCCCGCACAGGTAGCGCTGAGCGTTACTGGCTGCGTGTTACACCGGGCAGGCCTTAATTGCCCCACCCACGTAAAATGGTGGCCTGCAGCCGATTGCGGGCAGCAATCTGCTCTGCCCTTGCCCCTGCCCAGCTCACCCGCCATAGGAAAATTTCTCCCCCATATTTACTCATTAGTATTTCAAACACATTTCTACACTGAGGTTCTTTTGATAATACCAAGCTCCAAATGTAATTAAATCACACAGTCTCTTAAACCTAACTTACAATAAACCAGAAAAATATTATGAAAATTATTATACTTTCATAACAGGCTTGAAGAAGGAACTTGTCGAATGTCAAAGCCTTTCAACATAAGTGCCTTTGTTATAGAGGTGCTGAGTAGCTCCTACACTCTCAATGTCTTTGTGCATTATTTCAGAGTGATTGGTGCTGCCACAGGATCAAAAGTGCAAAATTACAGTTGGTGAAGATGTGCAAATCCTGAAGATGGCTCAGCCTTACACGTGGGATATTAAAGGTGAAATATAAATGCAAGCTGCTGCTAACCATTGGCAAATTTTGAGTTCTGCAAATGCCTCTAGGTGCCCAGTGATTAAATCTTGCAGCCTTGTTAGACAAGTTGTAGTGAAAACTCAGCCTTTGCTTCTGGATTCAGTGTAGTGCTGTAGCAATATTTTCACAGTGTTCAAGCTACAATTAGACAAGCTGCCTGAGGTAATGATAATGCTTGTTTCAGCCAGAGTTCAAAAAGGCTGCTACACATTTTTTTTTTACTGAGTACATATCTTGAGCAAATTGGCTTTAAGCCACAGAGGGAGCTTTGGAGTGTTGACATGAACTAAAAATTTAAAAAAAAACAAAAGGAAATTATTGTCTGTTTGAAATAAAAGGGCTTAATAACATAACAGCTAAAGATAACATTGAGACAAAAGTCATGTATATGATGAGGTGGCTGATCATAGACCATCACCATCAAACCAATTCCAATTCCAGAGTGGAAATCAAGTCAGAATAGGACATGGTCAAGCCAAGAAGGGTAAACTGTGAGTGGATGTAGTTGTTGAGTTGAAAGGGGGTGTGGGGGGTTGGGGGGGGCGGGGTGGGGAGGTGGCAGTAGGCTACAGTACTTCTTATAGGGATTGGTAAAGGTGTGGCTAGTTATTTTGGGGCAGGAATTGATACGAACAGGTGAATTAGGAGTAGAACTAGGCCACTCGGCCCTTCAAGCCTGCTCCGCCATACAATGAGAGCATGGCTGATCTGACTGCAACTTCAACTCAACATTCCCATCTACCCCTGTCTACTCTCAGGCAATGCTTCCCAGATCCTAACCACTCGCTGCATACAAATGAGATGAGGTAAAAGTAACTGGCCTTGACATCAAGGCAGCATTTGATCAAGTATGGCATCAGGGACCCCTAGCAAAACTGGAGTCAATGGGAATCAGGGGGTTGGAGTCATACCTAGCACAAAGGAGGATGATTGTGGTTGCTGGAGGTCAATCATCTAGGTTCCAGGACATCACTGCAGGAGTTCCTAAGGATAGTGACCTAGCTCTAACCATCTTCAGCTGGTTCATCAATGACTTTCCTTCCATCATAAGGTCAGAAGTGTTCACTGATGATTGCACAATG
This sequence comes from Carcharodon carcharias, assembly GCF_017639515.1. Classification (NCBI taxonomy): domain Eukaryota; kingdom Metazoa; phylum Chordata; class Chondrichthyes; order Lamniformes; family Lamnidae; genus Carcharodon; species Carcharodon carcharias. The sequence continues at coordinate 108,408,370 of NC_054470.1, forward strand.
TTCAACACTATTCGCGACTCCTCAGATACTGAAGCAGTCCATGTCCAAATGAAACAAGACCTGGACAATATCCAGGCTTGGGCTGACAAATGGCAAGTAATATTTGTGCCACACAAGTGCCAGGCAATGACTATCTCCAACAAGAGACAATCCAGCCAACTGCCCTTGACATTTAATGGCATTACCATTGCTGAATCCCCCACTATCAAAATCCTGGGGGTTACCATTGACCAGAAACAGAACTGGGCTATCCATATAAATACTGTGGCTACAAGAGCAGGTCAAGGACTCAGAATCCTGCAGTAAGTAACTCACCTCCTGACTCCTCAAAGCCTGTCCACCATCTACAAGGCACAGGTCAGGAGTATGATAGAATACTCTCCATTTGCCTGGATGAGTGCAGCTCCAATGACACTCAAGAAGCTCGACATCATCCAAGACAAAGCAGCCCACTTGATTAGCACCTACAGTGCTGTTAGGGAGGGAGCTCCAGGATTTTGACTCAGTGACAGTGAAGAAATGGTGATATATTCCCAAGTCAGGATGGTGATTAGCTTGGAGGAGAACATGCAGGTGGTGGTGTCCCCATGTGTTTTCAGCCCTTGTCCTGGTAGCAGGTTGTGGGTTTGTAAGGTGCTGTTTAAAGAGGCTTGGTGAGGAGGTGTGGTGTAAATGTATAAGAAGAATCGTGCTTCTTCGGAGGTGGGAAGCGTAGGAATAGAATAGGAATCCTAGTGAACAAAAAAATACAAGAGATCAGGAGGTTCCTGACCAATCTTTGAAAGAGTGACCATGATTAAGATCGAAAGAAAGCCTGGTTGTCATACAAGTTTATGCCCCGACTCAAGATCACAATGAGCAAGAAATAGAGGCATTTACTGGTGACATAGCCTTAAGTGGTTATTAACCTTTCAAATCAACTGATGTGGTAATTGTAATGGACGGCTTTAATGCTTAAGTCAGTGAAGGAACATCAGGAACGTATGTCACTCAATATAATCTTGGATCGAAGAATCAAAGCGGGGTGAAACTATTACAGTTCGGTCAAGACAGTGATCTGATGGTAGCAAACACCTTTCTTAAGCAGCCAAAAAGAAGACTGTTCACTTGGAGGATCCCTGGCGGGTTGTATAGAAATCAAATAAATTATGCGGTGTTGAAGCAACACTTTGTCACCCAGGCCCAGCTAATTACAGATTGTTTCAAAAATTATTTTACTGACCTGCTGCTTTGAAAAGGCCACACTGCGTTGTGGGTTTATATTGAGGTCTGAAGAATTATGCTACATTGTATGATTCTAAAGGTACCAACATTGACAAACAAATGATACAGGGCAGAATTTTCCAAGCCGGCTGGCGGCAGGCATGATAGGTGGCGAGCGCGGAAAATATGGCGCAACCTGCTTCAGGACGGCGTGAAGGCGGATTGCGATCGTCCGCTCAGCACGCCGATGGTGGGTCGCATTTCCTGGCATTGGTCAGCGGGGAGCTAAATGTAATCCATTAGCATACAATTAAAAGGCCATCCCGCCAGGTTCTTGGAATCCCGCTGCATCACCCGTCCACATCGGCAGGAAAGCGCGCTGATGTGTTTCACAACAGCACGCAGGCGACGCGCACTTGGCGGCCTTCACTTTGGGGGAAACTGAGGTGAGTGAGCAGCAGTGTTCTCCACAGCTCGCCCATTGTTTATAGGCCTCAGGGGCGCCGAGGGCAGGGGCAACTGATGCCTGGACCCGGAGGCGACTGCTGCAGGAGGTTGGTGGGGATGGTGTCCGGGGGCAAGTGCTGGCAAGCCTCAGAGGCGACTGCTGGGGGGGGATGGTAAGTGCTGCCCTGGCGCTGCATCCTGCACACAGGCAATCGAGGTGGGGGGCAGGGTAAGCTAGTGGAGTGGCCAAGCATTAAGGACACCTGTATAAACTGACCACACCTCTGCAACTGAGAAAAATCAGGCACAGCCACAGTGATATGATTGAGATCAGGCTCCTAACCTGCCCAAATATGCAAGCAAAGCAGAGGCACTAAAGAACACACCCGCCGCACACCCCCACCCCTGGAGCACAAGCTTCGAGTCCGCCACCATTTTATTGGACCGCGGAGCAGTTGGACTGCACATGTTGTACCATCTCCTCCCCAATGCTGGCCATGTAGCAGTCACTGCTGGAGGCACTCACAGCCCCTTGCAATCTCAGCATCCTGGTTTGGACCAATGTCCCCCATGTCGCAGGTTGACAGGGCAGTCATGTAGCGCACTCAACTCTGACCATCCAAGGGGTGACCGGCACTCCCCGGGAAGCATTAAGGGGCAGTCACACAGGGCCAGGAAAGGTGCTAAGTACAGCCATGATAACCACGTCTCTCTCTCTCTCTTTCATGCTGTAGGAGGACCACGTCAGGATCATGGATCCTGGTGACCTGGCTGTATGCCTGGTGGCCTACAGAGACTGTAGGAGACTGAGAAGAGAGTGACTGAGGCTCCCAACTGTGCAATGGCAGGAGCAGCAGCCTCATGAAGAAGAGGCAGTTGGGGCTCCCGCACACACTGCCTAGGAGCAAGAGCGAGCCGGGGCTGGTCTGCACCTAGTGACACCCAGATGCTCCCTGCCATTCCTGCAGGTGACTGAGAACCAGTGTTGCTGACAACTGCACATGTCTAGGGAGCTGGTAGCTCACATCTGCCACTTACTGCAGGACTTGGCACCGAGGGGAAGGCATCCACTGCCAGTGGCTGTGAAAGTGACCATGGCGCTCAATTTCTATGCCAGTGGCTCCTTTCAGTGCTCCACAGGTGACCTCTATGGGATTTCACAATCCGCCAGCCACAAATACATCCATGAGGTCACGGATGCCATCTTCTCCATGGCACACAACTTTGCACATTTCACCCGGGACTGGACAGCCAGGATGCAAGGGCCATTGGATTCACCCTGATCTCTGGATTCCCACAGGTTCAGGGTGCGATTGACTGCACTCATGTGGCGCTCAGGTCTCCATCGTTACACTCAGTGAACTTCATCCACCACAAGGGATTCCACTCACTGAATGTGCAGCTGGTATGCAACTGCCAGAAATGCATCCTGCAGATGTGCACACGGTTTCCATGGAATGTGCACGACACCTACATCCTGAGTCGTTCATAAATCCCTGCAGTCTTCCGGGGTCCACAGAGGCTGCAGGGTTGGCTCCTTGAGACAGGGGCTACCTGCAGAGGCCGTGGCTGATGACACTCGTGCAGAGGCCTCAGACTGCAGCAGAGCGATGCTATAATGAGGCTCATGCAGCAACTCGCAGCTTGGTGGAGCAGACCATCGGGATGCTGAAGATGTAGTTCCGGTGCCTGGTTCGGTCTGGTGGAGCCCTGCAATACAGTCTGCAGAGGGTGTTAACACATCGCCATCATCTGCTCCGCCCTTTACAACTTAGTGCTGCAACAGGGAGAGGAACTGGCTGAGGAGGAGATGGCAGAGCTGCATGTCTCCTCCGATGAGGAGCAAGCCAACAGGGATGAGGGTGAGGGGGTCCTCGGTGGTGATGACGACGGGAATGAGGCTCTCGCATTGGCTAGACGAGGCAGGCATTCTTGGGAGGCCCTCATAGCTGCCAGATTTGTGGAAGATGATGAGGACATGCAGTGAGGTGTCCCTGTAGATCATTACATTGCAGCTATGAATGTTTGACTCCAGTCTGGCTTATCGCAGCACCAATACTTTCTCTGAGAATGCTCCTATCATGGAGATATGGTGGAGGCCCTAATAGTCGCTCAATCGCATGAGGATGATGATGACATGCAGTGAGGACACTCCATAGATCTCCACATAGCGTCTGAGAATGTCTGAATCCTGTCTGGCAGAGGGAAGCTCGCTTGTGCTCTGTAATCAGGGTCATATCATAGAGAGGCAACCATGAAACTTTAAATCCATCTGATGCTGTGTCCGCCTTCAGCACCTCAGCCCTTCAGGGGCTGGTGCACAGCATCACTGGTCGCAGATGATGGTGTAATGGGGACCAGCCCCACCTTAAATGTGCTGAGAGCTCACAGAGAAAATGATGGAACTCTGTGGTGCTTGCCCATTACATTCTGGCAACAATGACCTGCACTGCTGAGGTGCAGGCATCAGTAATGTTTCCAGGGAGTGTGACGCTGGACCATCACTGTGGTCTGAAAGCTGCACAGACCACAGGGAAGAGGCCTGGACTGAGACACCTGCTCTTATCTTGTGCAGAAAGGTTTCAGATCTAAGTGACAAGAACACTGCTCATCAGAACAAGGAGCCACAGGCAGGGTGACATGCTTAGGAATTTATTGATAATAGTGAACAGTATGTACAAGTGATCAATACCCGTGGCCAAGCTGTGCTACTACTTTTACCTAACTTTCCTAATCCTGCCACTACATCTTGGTGTTCCCCAGACATGCACAACAGATGTGGAGGCAGCCTGCTGACTGTGACACCCTGTCTGTGATGACTTTGGCGGGCATCCTCTGGAGGGCTGAGACTTGGAGGGCCCCGGCCTGCTTTCGGGGTCCAGCTGTGTGACAGTGGCATCCTCCTCAGCCTGTGAAGCTGGATTTATGGAGGTCACAGAAAGGCCGGATTCGGATGAGCCGATCACTCCCAGATCGCCTAGGTGGATGGCCCCGGAGCATACACCTGCTGATCCTCCTCCCCATGGGTGCCCGAAGGCCCCAGGCTGACTCCGTGAGCGGAAGGGGTAGCTAGTGTGAGATCAAGTTGCCCAGCACCCCTCTCGCTTACACACTGCTGGAGGCCAACTATAGCATCAGCGATAGTGTTAAGCCCACGCAGCAGTGCAGGAGTGATGTCCTGGACCAAGGTCTCCATGGCGGCCACCATCCTGCCAGTGTTGACCCCGGTGCATTGCAATGCCGGCGCTATCACCTCAGCCTGAAGGTGGACAGTCTCTTCCATTGTGCCTTGCAATCTGAGGAGTGCAGCGGACATCCCTTCCTGATGTTCCCGAGCTTGCCTTTGCAGCTCCAGCAACTGTGACATGACCAAGTCCAGAGGCTCGTCATCTGACTCAGACTCAGCAACGTTCTGGCTTGCAGCAGTCCTCCAGTGCCGAGGACCTGGGAAGTCTCTGCCTCCACCTGCTGTGGATCAGACAGTGCAATGTGCTCACCAAACTGTGATCCTGAGGCTACTCTAAACCTAGGTCCCACCGAGGTGTGTGTCTCTGCGCTGGTGAAGTGTGTGGGTGAGTGCTGTGACAGGACTTCAGGGAGGGTCCCTTCAGATTCCTCTTCAGAGGTTTCTTTGGGGCTTGATTGGAGGCCCTGGGTCATGGATTCTGTTGGCTGTTTGGCAGATGTGCCTGTGAAAGCAAGGAGAGATAAATTAGTGCATGGCAGTGGCCTGTCAAAGAGGACACATCAGCCACAGCATGGTTATCTGATGACTGATATTTTCCAAGAAGACCTTGGAAAACCCACGAGTTGCCTCATAAAAGATGCGCTTTATGCCTCCATGACGAGTGAGGTGGCAAATGGCGGATTCATGTTACACTGTTGGATCCTCACTTGGTAGAGCAGCGCCAATCTCATCGTGAGCACAGGGCCAGTCCCGGTCATCGCTGGCCCGCTGGATGGCTCTGTTTTTGAATTCTGTCAGAACTTTGATTTCCAGCATCCCTACACCTGTCTACAACCTTTTCCTCCTGTTGTGAGCCAGTTTGTCCTGCCTGGATAGATATCGGGCGAGTGTATCAGGACGCCTGCTGGGCCAGATGATAAGTATGCCTGACATGTGTGGGTGGTGAGTGGTCCCATGGACGGGTGAGGACAATGACGGTGTGTGTGAGAGAGTGAATGGTGATGTCCCTTGCACTGGCAGTGAATGAGGGCCCTGTGGATGTGTAATGGGTTTGTGAGTGTGTGAGTTGGGAGTGACGAAAAGTGTGACTTACCCTGGCGGAACGGGGGAGATCATTCATCCTTTTGTGGCGCTGGGTGGCTGTCCTCCTCTGCAGGGTGTTCACGTTGACCACTGCCTCCCAAGCTGGGTTGGTGACTTTGCTACCCATCCTGCAGCCAGAGCGGGGGTAGAGTGAATATCATTGGGCCTCCACAGCATCCTGCAGTCACTCGAGGGAACCGTCATTGAAGTGGGGGGGCTGCAGTCTTTTTGCCTTTGCTGGTCATGTCTCCCAGACAGCGGTGGTGAGCTGGTTGTAAGGAGCACCTTGCTGGCAGCTGCTTTTTAAAGGTGCCGGTCGGTGTGAAGCAACAGCGGGGTGATGGCGAGCGGGCGAATGAGAGCCTGCCCGCCATGGAAACGGCGCGTTTCCAGGGAATGCATAAATAGTGAGGTGGGCTCGAGTAGATATGGCGTGAAAAACCTCCATTTTAATCGACAGGTAGGACTTCATTTTTCCGGCCCGCTACCACACTTAGTACAACCCTGGGTAAATTCCGCCGATAGATTTCCAGGGTCCGGGGAAAGAGCAGAAGAGTGGGACTAATTGGATAGCTCTTTCAAAGGGCTGGCACAGGCACCTGGGGCTGAATGGCCACTTTGTGCGTTGTATGACTCTTGTGATAAATGCATGTAGTCACTGCTGTCGGCTTGCATTTGAGTCAATTCCCTGAATCGCTGCACCATTTATCCGGCCTGTGAGCAGCAGTCGAATGAAATAGCCAAATGCACAATTTCAGGGGAATTTGGTGAGCGTCCAGCTTCACAAATTGTAAACAAAGCATTAGCTGTTACTGCAGGATGACAGTCGCATTGAACTATGTAACTAGAAGTGTCAAGCGTGTACGATGACGATCGGTCCAGTATTGATTTGTACTGTGCATGTTAGTTGCCCTTGGGTAGGAGTTGATTGTAAACAACACCATCAAACTAGTGTCAGCTGTGGCTAAGTTGGTAGCACTTCTATCTCTAAGTTAGAAGGTCGTGGGTTCATAATCCCACCCACGAGACTTGAGCCTAAAAGTGTAGTACTGAGAGAGTGATACTGATGTTGAATGTGCTGTCGTTTTGATGATTGATACCCAGTCTGCCCACTCAGGTGGGCATAAATGGCACCTTTTCAAAGAAGAGCAAGGCAATTTCTCCGCAGTGTCCTGGTCAAGATTTATCCCACAGTCACTGAAGCAGATTATCTGGCTGTTCATCATATTGCTGTTTGTAGGGGGCTTGCAGTGTTCAGGTTGGTTACTGTGTTTCGTACTTTGCACTAGTAACGGTACTTCATTGGCTGCAAATGAGATGTCATGAAAGTTTTTATCTACAAATGCAAGTCTTCTTCCTTTCTACTAGTAAGAAAATGAGGACATAAGAAGTAATAGCAGGAGTTGGCCGAACAACTCATTAAAGCCTGCACCGTCATTCAATAAGATCATAGCTGACCTTTGACCTCATCTTTACCTTCTCACATTAACTCCATGTCCCTTGATTCTACAAACACATGAATTAGGAGCAGGAGTAGACCACTCGGCCCCTCAGCCTGTTCCGCCATTCAGTAAGATCATGGCTGATCTGATTTTAACCTCATATTCCTGCCTACCCCTGATAACCTTTCACCCCTTTGCTTACCTACAATCTATCTACCTCTGCCTTAAAGATATTCAAGGACTCTGCCTCAACCTCCTTTTTGAGGAAGAGAATTCCAAAGTCTCACAACCCCCTAAGAGAAAAATGTTTTCCTCATCTTTGTCCTAAATGGGCGACCCCTTATTTTTAAACAGCAACCCCGAGCTCTATACTCTCCCACAAGAGGAAACATCCTTCCCATATCCACCCTGTCAAGTCCCCTCAGGATCTATGTTTCAATCAAATAGCCTCTTACTCTTCTAAACTCCAGCCAATACAAATCTAGCCTGCCCAGCCTTTCCTCATAAGATAACCCGCCTATACCAGGTATTTATCTAGTAAACCTTCTCTGAACTGCTTCTAATCTTTCCTTAAATAAGGAGACCAATACTGTACACAGTGCTCCAGATGTGGTCACACCAATGCCCTGTATAACTGAAGCATAACCTCCCTACTCTTGTATTGAATTCCCCTCACAATAAATGATAACATTCTATTAGCTTTACTAATTACTTGCCGCACCTGTATACTGAGCTTTTGCAGTTCAGGTACTAGTCCACCCAGATCCCTCAGCATCTCAGAGCTCTGCAATCTCTCACTGTTTAGAGAATATGCCTCTTTTTTATTCATCATGCCAAAATGGACAACCTCGCAGAATGGCTGAATAATAACTTTACGTTTTCCTACATTACATTACATATTTATTCTGATCTCAATCTTGCATATACTCAACTGAGAAGCCACAGCTCCCTGGAGTAGAGAATTCCAGAGATTCAGAGCTCTATGAGTGAAGAAATTTCTCCTCACCTTGGCCCTAAATGATCAACCCCTTATCCTGAGACTGTGCCCCAGTGTTCTAGATTCCCCAGCCAGGGGAAACAGTGTTTCCCTCAGTGTTTACCTTGTCAAGCCCCTTCAGAACCTTCTATGCTTCCATGAGATAAATTTAGCTCATTGGAATTCTCTAGCTGAGCAGAGTTTGTGCGACTTAGGTAAATATTTTATGTGGTGTTGACTATGAAAACAAATAGGCCAAATTTTTCCCGTGGTTGGAGTACCCGTACTCTCAGGTAAATACACATACAAAGTTTTACAGGAAACTGAGTCTGAATATAAAGAAGCCTTCAATATTTTATTTTATTCACTAGATGTAGGTTTGGTGCTTACTGATCATCAGGAATCTAAGTCCAATATTCAAAACAAAAATCAAAGTAACGTTGCAGAGATGTTGCAATAATGATGCTCACCTTTAATTATAGGTAAAACTTCAAACAGGGTGGAAATGCTCAATTAACAAGAGTATCCAATCACTGAGTTATACTGCTCCACAAAAAAAAACCAAATTATTAGTTTTTGCAAGCTAGAAACATTTCACTTTGATACCCTAATAATTTCATTTGGGTCCCATCAGCTATTTTTGGCTATTTTTTCCATTTGGCTAGCTTCTTTATCAAAACAAAACTTTATGTGAGAGGTGTGGCTCAGTTATCAGCACTCTTCCCTCTAACTCAGATGTTTGTAGGTTCAAGCCCCACTCTGGAGCACAAAATTTAGACTGACACTTCCAGTGCAGTACTGAGGGAGTGCTGAACTGTTGCAGATGCCATCTTTTGGATGAGATGTTAAACTGAGGTTCCATCTGCTCTCTCAAGTAGATCCTGTGGCACAATTATAAAGCTGAGGTTGAAGTGGAGTATATGGACATCCAAAAGAAATTTAATAAAGTGCCTTAGAGCAGGCTTGTCAGCAAAGTTGAAGCCCATGAATGAAAGGGACAGTAGCAGCATGGATACAAAATTAGCTAAATAACAAGAAATGAAAAGCAGCAGTGAACAGTTGTTTTCCAGACTGGATAAAGGTATACAGTGATGTTCCCCGAGGTCAGTACTAGGACCACAGCATTTTTTGATAGCCTTGGGTGTAGAGAGCACAAGTTCATTGGGCAAAATATTGCCCTTGTTGGGCTGGCTCGGCGGGGGCAGGCAGGTGAGGTTGGGAAGCTGACCACCACCCGCGATTGGGGCCAGACCGCCATTTCACACCAGCAGGCCAATTAAGGCCCACCCAGCATGAAACGCGAGCGGCAGGGTGAAGGGTGAGTGAGTGCGCACTTGAAAATTTCCCTGAGGCACAGAACTGCCTCAGGGAGATGAAGAGTTTTCAAAAAAAAAAATTTTTTAATGTTATAAAACATGTCCCCTCGTGTGACTCTGTCTCATGAGCAGGGACATGTTATAATTGAAATTTAAAAAATTTTATTTCATTTTATTTGATGTTGGAAACCTCATCCCACCCGTGGATGAGGTTTCTAAAATAGTGCAAAGGCCGCTTATCAAAAAATTTCTTTCAATGACCTTCTTAATGGCCTTAACAGATTGACACTGGCGGGCACACCGATTCCGTGTGTGCCCGCCGACCGAAATATCGCGCGATTGCACAATGACGTTGGGACGTTTGCCAGATGTCAATGAATGTCATTTTACACTGTAGCGGGTCAGGCACGCGCCCAATTCTGCCCGATGGAGTGAGTGGCCTCTTTCTATGATGTGACCATTCTAAGAACAGTGGAGTTATTCCCGATGTTTTAGCCAATATTTGTCCCTCAACCAACGTCACCAGAACAGATTATTTGGTTATTATTTTATTGTTGCTTATGGGAGTTTCCACATGCAAATTGGCTGCAGTATTTCCTACATTGCAAGAGCAAGAGCCCGCCGAGGTAAAAATTCTGCCCGTAATTTGCAAATGACACAAAGTTTGGAAGTATTTTTGTAGGCTTAGATGTGGACAAAGACAGGCTGGTAAAATGGGTGGACACATGACAGTCGAAATTTAATACAGAGAAATGTGAAGTGATTCATTTTTGTTTGAAGGGTGAAAGGCAATATCAAATAAATGCATAATTCTAAAGTGGGTGCAAGAACAGAGAGTCCGAGGGGTATACGTGCATAAATCATTGAAGCTGAGGGCGGGTTAAGAAATGAGTTAAAAATGTAGATGTATTCCTGGGTTTTATAAATAGAGGCACAGAGTATAGAAGCAAGAAAGTTATGGTGAACCTTCATAAAATACTGATTCAATCTCAACTGGAATTTTGTGTCCAACTTAGGACCCGCACTTTAAAAAAAGGATGTGAAGGTTTTAGAAAGGGTGCAGAAAAGATTCACGAGAATGGATGCAGGGATGAGGGACTTGTGTTATGTGGATAGATTGGAGAAGCTAGGGTTGTACTCCCTATAGAAGAGAAGGGTGAGAGGAGGTTTGATAGAGGTGTTCAAATTGTGAGGGGTCTAGAGTGTAGATAGAGAGAAACTCCCCCCCATTGGCAGAGGGTTTGAGAAGCAGAGGTCACAGATTTAAGGTGCTTGACAAAAGAACTAAAGACAACATGAGGACTTTTTTTTAACAAACTGTGTGATTAGGATCTGGAATGCACTACCTGAGAACGTGGAAGCAGATTCAATTGTGGCTTTCAAAAGGGAATTAGGTATGCACTTGAAGATAAAAAAATTACTGGAAAGGGTGAGACAGTGAGACTAGCTGAATTCCTCTTGCAGAGAATGAGCTCAGACTCGATGGGCAGAATCTTGTACAGGCAATAGGGGTCTTGGCTGCTGGCTAGAGAGACAGCAAGTGACCCGCATTGTATCTTTTCAGGAAGGCCTGCCACGTCTTGTTTCACCAATGCATTTGACAGGCCAATGGCGAGACACCTCTCAGATCAAGGACCCAAAAGGTTATTGCAGAAAATAAAAGCTCATGGAATAGGGGGTAACATATTGGTATGGATAGAAGATTGGCTAGCTAACAGGAAACAGAGAGTTGGCATAAATGGGTCTTTTTCTGGTTGGCAGGATGTAAGGAGTAGTGTGCCTCAACTTTTTACATAAATGACTTGGATGAAGGGATCAAAGGAATGGTTGCTAAATTTGCTGATGACACAAGGATCGGTAGGAAAGTTAATTGAGAAGAGGACATAAGGAGGCTACAAAGTGACATAAATAGATTAAGTGATTGGGCAAAAACCTGGCAAATGGAGTATAACATGGGCAAATGTGAAATTGTTCATTTTGACAGGAAGAATTAAAAGGAAGCTTATTATCTAAATGGTGAAAGATTGCAGAGCTCTTAGATTCACAGGGATCTGGGTGTCCTAAGGCATGAAGCACAAAAGGTTAGCATACAGGTACAGCGGGTAATTCGGAAAGCTAATAGAATGTAATAATTTATTGTGAGGGGAATTGATTACAAAAGTAGGGAGGTTATGCTTCAGTTGTACAGGGCATTGGCAAGACCACATCTGGAGTATTGTGTACAGTTCTGGTCTCCTTATTTAAAGAAAGATGTAAATGCATTAGAAGCAGTTCAGACAAGGTTTACTAGACTAATACCAGGATTGGGCGGGTTATCTTTTGAGGAAAGGTTGGACAGGTAGGGCTTGCACTAGAATCTAGAAGAGTAAGAGGACACTTAATTGAAACCTTAAAGATGCTAAGGGGTCTTGACAGGGTAGATGTGGAGAGGATTTTTCCTCTTGTGGGAGAATCTAGAACTAGGGGTCACTGTTTAAAAATAAGGGGTCACTCACTGAAGACAGAGATGAGGTGAAATTTTTTCTCTTGGAGGGTTGTGAGTCTTTGGAACTCTCTTCCTCAAAAGGCAATAGAAGCAGAGTCTTTGAATATTTTTAAGGCAGAGCTAGATAGATTCTTGATTAAGAAGGGGGTGAAAGGTTATCAGGGGAAGGCAGGAATGTGGGGTTCAGGTTACAATCAGATCAGCCATGATCTTATGGAATGGCGGAGCAGGCTCAAGGGGCCGAGTGGCCTACTCCTGTTCCTAATCCATATGTAAGGCCTGGTAGCCCATAGGAACATAGGACTCAGGAGCAGGAGTGAAATACCCACTTGGTTTCAGTCATGGCCTCACCCCTCCTGACCTCTGTAATCTCTACAGGCCCACAGCACTCCTGCGCATCCCTGATTTTAAATACTCCACCATTGACGATCATGCCTTTAGCTGCCTGGAGCTTCAGCTCTGAAATTCTCTCCATAAACATCACCACTCCGCCAATTCACTTACCTTCTTTAGGGCACTCTGTAAAACCTACTTCCTTGACCAGACTTTTTCAAAAACCAAATGCAGTTGGGCCTATACACATTGGAGTTTAGAAGAATGAGAGGCGATCTTATTGAAACATACAAGATCCTGAGGGGGATGGACAGGGTAGATGCTGGGAGGATGTTTCCCCTCGTGGGGGAACCTAGAACTAGGGGGCTCTGTTTCAAAATAAACGGTCTCCCATTTGCGATGGAGATGAGGAGGATTTTCTTCTCTCAGAGGGTCGTTAGTCTTTGGAATTCACTTTCACAGAGAGCAGTGGAGGCTGCGTCATTGAATATATTGAAGGCTGAGTTAGACAGATTTTTGATCTACAAAGGGAGTCAAAGGCTAGCTGGGGGTGGGGTGGGAATGTGGGGTAGCAAAGTGAAGTTAAGGCCACAATCAGATCAACCATGACCTTATTGAATGACGGAGCAGGCTTGGGGGGGCCAAAAGGCCTACTTCTGCTTCTATTGCTTTTGCTCTTGTGTTCTTACGCTCAAAATACCGAAGATGCTGGAAACCTGAAATAAGAACAGAAAATGCTGGAAATACTCAGCAGAACTGGCAGCATCAGTGGAGAGAGAAACAGGGTTAACCTTTCAGACTGACGATGCTCCTTCATCCGAAACGTTAACTCTACAAGCCTGACCCAAGTATTTCCAGCATTTTCTGACCAGACTATCTGCCATCTGTTCAAATATGTGGCTTATGTAGCTCCGTGTTGTACTTTGTTTCAAAATGCCTCTATGAAGCACCTCTTACATTACATTAAAGATGCTGTATAAACGCAAGTTGTTGTTGTTGAATACTAGCCTAATCTTTACAACTTGCCCTCATAAATGAATCCTTGTAGCAAACAGCTGGCCTGCTTGAAGCACTACACCATTGGAAAGGAGGAATGGCCAAGAAGCTGAGGAACAAGCTGACGTTAGACAAGGCCCACTACCTCCTGCAACTCTGGCCCTCAAGTGCTGCCTAGAAGAAGCTAAGGAACATCCGGAAAAATCTGAATTGAAAGATTCTCTCGTCTCCTCAGTTTCAGGATTCCTCACTTCTGCATTGAACAGCTGATGGCTACTACACCTCCCTAAACTGAGCCTAATTTACCCAAGTGCAACAGCAGTACAACTCCAGGAAACTCAGAGCTGCTTCACCACCGCTTCACACCTCAGACCTTTTTAAATAAGACTAGTGGCAACTCAGACAGGTTCCAAGAGAGCTCCAGCAGAGCAAAGAAACTCGGGGGAATGCTCTCAAGTGTAGGGATTGGAGAGGTGACTCTTTTTTAAACTTTCCTCACAAGTAAAAGTTGTCAATGCAGCAAGAACATTCAAGAGATTATTTATCTAGCAAACCTGACAGAGCAACAAATTCAAGCTTGGAGTGAGTTTTTGGATAGAGCCCTCCCACCTCCTAGGTGGCGTTATGTTTAATGGTCCTCCCAGTTCCTATCCCCATGCTGAAGGGTGCTGTGGGGCTGGGCTGAGTGTGGTCTGTTCAACTTGGGCCTTTAGGATGCCTATTCACTGTGAATAGAACATGCCTATGTTCCCCATTGCTCATGAGAATTTGAAACCAAACCATTGTTCTCAGAACAGATTTTCTGATATTGCTGTGTTCCTCTTAGTTATCTAGCTGCAGTAAGTAAAGAAAAAGTGCTCCAGTTTCCTCAGTATTAGGTAGACCCTTCATTACAAATGCACAATTGAACTTGTATTGATCTCTTACTGCTAGTTGCTCTCAAGATAGCTTCTCCCACTGGGCTTCCTGACTCAATTTATTAAGGTTTAATATGATGCCCATGGTTGACACTCTATTTTGCCTGGATGGATGCTCTATGGTTTACCTGATGCCCTAGGCTTCTGCGATGAACTCTGGATGCCTCAGCCTTGGCACGTAGATCAGTCTGGTTCACCTGTTTTCCACCTGGTCCTTCACCCAAATCAATGCTCCTTGTGTCCTTTAGGGAATCTTCCAGGCAAGAACATCCAATTGATAACAATGATTCCTGTCAGCAATCTTCATGCAAAGTTTTGCTCATGTTGAGGTACAACCATGCTCTCACTAACCTCCTGAGGATTTTATTGTTTTCGGACGCTTTTGTAACTTCTCCTGAGATTACCTCCTTGAGGACTTGAGAATAAAGCTTTTCAAGTCAAAACTAGCCCCACCTCATTAAGCTAAACCCATTCAGGTTTATTCACTTGGCACTGTCAAGTTGTATAATACACTTCTTCTAACGGGAAAGTGCATGATAAGCAACCTTCTGCCCTACACCATCTCTCTCAAATGAAAGATTGATATTATGAGTACTCTGTGTTGTGCTGTGCACTATCAAATACATTTAGAGGTGTTCAGGCACTTTCTTGTCAGATACATATTTGTACTTGTATTAACTTAATAATAACACGTTTCTCTGCCATCACATCATACATCTTAGACCAATGGTACAGGTCCTGTTATCTGTTTACAATCCAACATCTTCATAGGCACAAAACTAAATTATTCCTTGAAGAATATGAACTTATTTATTGTTGATGCCCTCAATCACAGTCACTATGGCAACTGTTTCCATTCGCACAACATCCTTTAGGACTTGGCTTTGCTCACATTGATCTCAGCTGTGTCTCTTTAAAGAGGAGAAAAGGCAATTATCAGTTCGAGTCTAATTATTATATAGGGAAATACAAGGCATAAGGATTGAACTACAGCATGGGAAGGCTGTGGAAAGGGGTGGCACAGAATTGACAACAGCTGCGTTAGTCAAAAGGAGGTTGCATTCATAGTCTGCTGTATGAAGTATTTTATAGAATCACAAGGTGAAACAGAAGGAGGCCATGCAGCCCATTATCCTGGTGCCAGCTCTTTGAAAACATAACCTAAGATAGCTTAAATTTTCCTATGTTACAACAGTGACTAGACTTCAAAAAAGTGCATCATTGGTTTTAAAGCAGTTTGGAATGCCCTGGGGTCATAAAGGTGCTATATAAATGCAAACCTTTCTCTGATAAAAATAATGTGCTTCTGAATTATGCATTGGAGGATATTTTATGATTCAGAAACTGTTTGTGGTGAATAATGGATGTAAACTTGTACATAGCATTAGATGGTAGAGTGCGTGCACTTCATGATTTAGGTTCCCTTCATATTGATTGCCCATGTATATTGTATCTTTACACCATAGGGGTAAAACAATCCTTATACTTTGTTGAGGAACTAAGGTCTCTGCAGCAATATCATGGGCAGGATTTTGCCCTCACCAGGCAGGCTCAGTCAGGGCAAGCGGTCAGGAAACCAACTTCCGACCACAATCATGAATTCACACTGTGTGAGACACGCACTGCAGTGCTCAGCCCTGCCTGTGTGGGTGGGGAGGAGAACGAGTGGGGAACTTCACGCATGTGCGCTGGTGCACACAGGAAATGCTCCCTGAGGCACAGAGCTGCCTCAGGGAGATGAAGATTTCTGAAAATAAAAAAGTAAGACTTTAAAAATGTAAACAACATGTCCCTTCATGTGACAGAGTCACATGAGCAGGGACATGTTAGAAATTAATTCGAAATTTAAAAAAAATACCTCATCCCGCTTGGCCTTTTCGCCTGCCCGCCAACTGTAAGGCTGGACGGGCAGCAAAAAATTTAATTCAATTAGATCTTTAATGGCCTTGATAGGCCAGTTAATTGTCGTCGGGCACGCTGCCAACACCAGCGTGTTCCTGCCGACCAAAATATCACGCAAGTGCGCGATGACGTCAGGACACTCGCCCAACGTCATCATGTATCATTTTACACTTGTTTGGGTCAGGTGCACGCCCGCCCGACGAGCAGAAAACTCTGCCTCATGTATCCGGCGTTCCTCACGTCTTCGCATTTATTTCTGAGAGGTGAATGGCATCTTGTGCTAACTGGGGGACAGGGACAAAATCTATCAGCAAGTTCAAAAGGGAACTGGCTAACCGTTCTGACATGGGAATAATCCCCAGCAGCCAGTGATCATGATTTCCCAAAGATCAGGTTGTGTGTGGAGTTGCAAGGCCTCTTTGTGCGGCCTGGCTTGGGCATCATTCCTGCTCTTTGGCCCACAAGCACTTCAGAGTGAAAGTTTAATAACTTCCCAGGGCCTCTACAGTTACTTCCTCCTGCCATCTTCCTGTTACTGGGCAGCAGGCAGGTGAGGAACCCACCTTGTAAACAATGTTTTGGTGAAGGTGACGGAATCAAATTGTAACTTTTGAATCTTATGTAGATCCTGGTCTGCTTTTAGCAGGAGGCTGGTTGAGGCCCTGTTAATAATATGCTTGCCCAGGAATGCAAAGGCTTGGAGGTAGGACCTCAATTTTTTGGGTTTTAACATCTTGTCTGCCCATCGGGTTAGGAGGGGGAGTTCAAATCTTGGCCAATGAGTAGAACGTGTCAAAGTGCTAATTAAAAAAAAATCAAAGGAATGCATCTCAAAAGAGCATTGGATTTGGCACCACTGTCTGCTCCCATTCTCTTCATGGCCTGTCTGTTCTATACTTTTATCACCCACTTTGCGTCAAGGTTAAATATGAATCCCATTCACCTTCCCTTTTCTGAGCACCATGCCCCCTCATTGCAGAGTGTGTGGCTAATTCAAAGAATTTGTTTGTGCTCAGTTAACCTATGTCACTTTAATAATGATAATGGTAATCTGATGTGTAATATACCTTTAAGTAGGATGTTATAATGGAAGATCACATGACCTTCGTATCCAATAGAAGAGTGGCGCGATCTACTTCAGTAGTCAGTTGTCTATAGTTAGAGTCAGTAGTGTAGAGACAGGGTTTGAATTCAAAGCACACAAGTGTAGCTGCTGAGTACCTTTGCAAATAAACAGAATGTGTTCCAGCTAAAAACTGTCTGCTGACCTACTCCGTCTATTGTACCAACTCGGCCATCCCACAACAAGCGTGCAACCCAGATCCATAAGTCCCAACAAACTGGTGACCAGGATCCAACAAAGGTGCTAACTAAGCCTTCTTGATTCCAGGGCAAATATTCTCAATCTCCTTTGTCTCTACTTATAGCTCAATTTACCAATCACTGGTATCAGTTCAGCTGCCTCTCTCTCTGGCTACCTTCACTGTAGATATGGGGCCTGAGTTGCACGCAAAACTCTCAGTACGGCAAACTCAAGGTCCTAAGCAAGAAATTTGCGTTCAAATGAAAGGGTACAAACGTCTATACCCAAAAGGAATAACTAGGAAGCCAAAGCACTTCGACTTAATTTCTTATCCCAGTCCAGGCTTAAAGAGGAAACTTTTATAGGAACAGGGCAACATTCTGACAAGTTGCTCTTCACGGAGCCAAATGCATCTCATTAACAGCAGCCATGAGAAATCGGAATAAATTGCAAGCAGTGTTGTTTCTCGGTTCTTGTCTCTTCTCACTGCATTTTTAAAAACTCCTGACACATGCCAGCAGCTTTCCCACCTGTGATATGCCACTGTATAGGACTTAAAAGGCCTTGATTTTATTTAACAGAATAGTTTGTACCTTGTCGTGCCTCCATTAGCTCTCTCTTTAATTATAGGCGTGTGAACAAAAAGATCCAACAGATAAAGGGCAATTGGTGTGTCTGTTGGTGGGACTAATGTTCTCTCCTGGCAGTAACATTTTGAGATGACACCTTGGGTACAATCCTCTGACAGTTTCATTATGAATAACAGCTCTACCGTTCCAATATGCAAACTGACAAAATCTCGAGAACTGTCAGAGCGATTTGTGTGAACTGTCTTTGCCTGCAGGAAGATTTCTTTATACAATGCCCATCTCTGTCTCTCTGTCTTATCTCCTGTTCATACATCTGTCATATATACCTGAAATATTTCAAATACATAAACTAAGGAATTCAATATATGTAAAAAAGGGCAATTTGAATCTCATAATTTATTGCAAAATCAAAAATCGACTTCTCCTATTTCATATCTGTAGTGGCTTGTATAATGTGCAAGTATAATTAATGCTGTAACATTGTCCCTCTTCGTTCCTGCCTCAACAACTCACCTGCTGCTAAATTTCTAATTTTTGCCTTTATTACGCCGAGACATGACTATTCCAATGCTCTGCTTGACAGCCCCCCACACTTTTCTATCTCAGGGCATTGTGGGGCTGGAGGGGATTACAGAGTTAGGGAGGAACGAGGCCATGGAGGGATTTGAAAACAAGGATGAGAATTTTAAAATCAAGGTGTTGCTTAAGCAGGAGCCAATAGAGGTCAGTCAGCACAAGGGCAATGGGTGAATAGGACTTGCTACGAGTTAAGTTATGGGCAGCAGCAGCCTTTTGAATGATCTCAAGTTTGTGGAGGTCAGAACATGGGAGGGCGGCCAGGAACACATTGGAATAATCAAGTCTATAGGTAACAGACATGGATGAGGGTTTCAGCAGCAGGTATGTTGAGGCAAGGTTGAAGTTGGATGATGTTTTGGAGGTGACAATTGGCGATTAGAGTTGGTAATATGTTAAATGATAGAGATAGCTTTTTCTCTTTAGCAATCCCAGGCTAAGAGACTGCCTTGCTGGGAGCTGTGGCTGAAACCGTATCCTGCTACTTCTTTACAGAATCGAGTAGCTGTATTGGAATTCTAGTTGTTTTCATTGAGTTATTGCAACTGTGGCGATTATTGTTTTAAGGCCAGCCTTACTGAATAAGAGTCACGTGGTCAGAACAGCCAATCAACACCAGGCGTGAGGAAGCTTATAAGGGGGTGGAGATAACACAGCCTACAGAGTGTGTTGGAGCCTTGCTAGAGGCAGGCAGCTAATCCAGCAACTCTGTAAATAAAGTTCGTCGCTCAACAAAAGAAGCTTTTCGGTAGTACAGCTCTACATCTGGTGATGAGGATAAATGATCCTGGTGCTACTTCTCACCATACAACTCTGAATATCTCGTTTTAAAGGAGGAAAAAAATATATACTCACCAGGATGTCTCTCTTTGGGAGGATCAACCTACTTGACTCCTCGACAGAGGACTGTACTCAATACATCAAGCACCTTGGGTTTTATTTCCAAGCCAATGAAATAGGGGATGAGGCAAAGCACAAAGCAATTCTCTTGAGTGTCTGTGGGAGTCAAACCTACAACCTTATTCACAGTGTCACAGCCCCAAGTGTGCCCAACTCCAAATTATTCAATGAGCTCGTGGATTTTGTAAGGGTCATTTTCAGCCCAAACCATCAGTCATTATGCAAAGATTCAAATTCAATATGAAGATGAGCGTCCCAGGCAAATCAATGGCAACTTATGTTGCTAAGTTGAAGCAGTTGTCAGAGAGTTGTGATTTTGAAGCGACCTTGAACGACATGCTACGAGATCGGATAGCTTGTGGCATGTACAACAATGCCATTTAGTGCCTATTGCTGGCGAAGTTGGTATAAATTTTAAACAAGCAATGGAGATAGCGCTGGCCATGGAAAGTGCTGAAAAAGATTCAAAGGATCTACAGAGCTTGCAAAATGGTGCCATTTACCAGTTAGGGTGGGAACCTGAAGCCAGGCGTGGCACCAGAACTGCAGATGCAGACACAAAGCAGGAATCATTCCCAATCACCCAGAAATCAAAAACATATACTGAGGCAGTCAGACAGCAATCCTGAAGTTGAAATGTTACTGACATGGGGGTAACTACACTCCCGAAATATGTAGATTTAAGGAAGCCAATCCTATGCTAAGTTGGATATGCGCCAAGCGTACCAGCACTTGAGTTAGATAACATATCCCTTGTCACAATAAACACACACAAAAGCCTATTTCAGTATATACACCTACCATTTGGCATGTCCTCGGCATGTGCAATATTTAAAGGATGATGCAGAGTCTGCTACAAGGGTTACTACGGGTTGTAGTATACCTTAACGGTGTCCTCATAACAGGACCAACAGAGGCCGAGCATTTAGCAAATTTAGAGGAGGCACTAAAAAGATTTCTGGAAGTGGGAGTTCGCCTAAAAATGGAGTGCATTTTCCAAGCCACCGAGGTTACCTATCTGGGGCAGCGTGTAGATGCACAAGGATTACACCTCATGAAAGAAAAGGTTAAGGTGATAAAGGAGGTTTATGTGCCTTCCCCCACAACTATCACCAAATTCAAATCTTTTTTAAAGATGGTATACTACCATGGGCAATTTTTACCCAATTTATCGACTTCACTGGCCCCTTTGCACATATTGCTGAAGAAACACCATCATTAGTCCTGGAAGGAACAGAGTAAAACAACTGCTGCACTCTTCAACCTTACTGTTGAACTTCAACCCACCTAAAGAATTGATATTGATCTGCAACACCACTCCATGTGGTGTTGGTGCAGTGCTATCCCATGAAATGGACAACGGCTCTGAGAGGCCAATGGGTCACGTATCAAGAACCCTCTCAGTGGTTGAAAAAGATTGTTCGCAGATCGAGGAGGAAGGACTGTCAATAGTCTTCTGAGTTAAAAAATGAAACAAGTATTTACATGGCAGGCATTTTACTATTGTCTCCGATCATAAACCATTTTCCGGCCTTTTCAAAAAAGACAAGGCTATCCCACCGATAGCCTCACAAGAATCCAGCGATGGGCATTAATTCAGTCCGCCTATGAATACACTTTCAAGCACCGACCTGGGATACAAATAGCGAACACAGGACGCTCTAAGTCACCTACCCTTGCAAGAAAGCATCGTGTGTACTCCTGTACCCCAAGAAATCATCCTTGCATTGAATTTTTTTAGACGCATCGCCCATCTGCATGAAGCAGATCAGGAATGGGACCAATCGCTTCTGTCCAAAGGGAGAGACAAGATACTTGCAGGTTAGTTAAATGAGCCAGTCTCTGAGGAAATGGAACTATTTTTTACCCACAAATACGAATTGAGTTGTCAGGATGGCATCATACTATGGAGAGCAAGAGTAGTCATTCCTGTACCAGGCAGGGGACTGCTCCTAACTGAATTACACAGCACTGACCCCGGCATTTCTAAAACGAAAATGCTCACCAGATGGTGGCCTGGCATAGATGCAGGTATCGAGAAGTTAGTCAAACACAGTCAACAATGCCAACTGCAACAGAAGTTGCCTGTCGCAGCCCCACTGCACCCTTGGGAATGGCCTGGCTGGCCAAGGGGGCGGATCCATATAGACTACGTGAGCCAATCGATGCATACTCAAAAGATTGGAGATTTTAAAGGTGAAATCACCTACACCACATGCTACCATCGAAAGGTTACGCTTCTGCTTTTCAACTCACAGGTTTCCTGAAGTTATTGTATCAGACAATGGAGCCGTATTTACAAGTGCTGAATTTCAGAGCTTTCACTGGTCTAAATGGCATTAAACACACCTGAACTGTGCCTCACCACCCAGCAACAAATGGGCTAGCCAGGAGATACATACAAACTTTCAAGGCAGAAATAAAAATTTAAAAATAAAAACAAAAAAACTGCGGATGCTGGAAATCCAAAACAAAAACAGAATTACCTGGAAAAACT
The DNA here is from genome assembly GCF_017639515.1 of Carcharodon carcharias. NCBI lineage: Eukaryota > Metazoa > Chordata > Chondrichthyes > Lamniformes > Lamnidae > Carcharodon > Carcharodon carcharias. The sequence goes on from NC_054470.1 coordinate 108,430,523, forward strand.
CAGCAGGTCTGGCAGCATCGGCGGAGAAGAAAAGACTTGACGTTTCGAGTCCTCATGACCCTTCGACAGAACTTGAGTTCGAGTCCAGGAAAGAGCTGAAATATAAGCTGGTTTAAGGTGTGTGTGTGGGGGGCGGAGAGATAGAGAGACAGAGAGGTGGAGGGGGTTGGTGTGGTTGTAGCGACAAACAAGCAGTGATAGAAGCAGATCATCAAAAGATGTCAACAACAATAGTACAATAGAACACATAGGTGTTAAAGTTAAAGTTGGTGATATTATCTAAACGAATGTGCTAATTAAGAATGGATGGTAGGGCACTCAAGGTATAGCTCTAGTGGGTTTTTTTTTTATATAATGGAAATAGGTGGGAAAAGGAAAATCTTTATAATTTATTGGGAAAAAAAAAAGAAGGGGGAAACAGAAAGGGGGTGGGGATGGGGGAGGGGACTCACGACCTAAAGTTGTTGAATTCAATATTCAGTCCGGAAGGCTGTAAAGTCCCTAGTCGGAAGATGAGGTGTTGTTCCTCCAGTTTGCGTTGGGCTTCACTGGAACAATGCAGCAAGCCAAGGACAGACATGTGGGCAAGAGAGCAGGGTGGAGTGTTAAAATGGCAAGCGACAGGGAGGTTTGGGTCATTCTTGCGGACAGACCGCAGGTGTTCTGCAAAGCGGTCGCCCAGTTTACGTTTGGTCTCTCCAATTTAGAGGAGACCACATTGGGAGCAACGAATGCAGTAGACTAAGTTGGGGGAAATGCAAGTGAAATGCTGCTTCACTTGAAAGGAGTGTTTGGGTCCTTGGACGGTGAGGAGAGAGGAAGTGAAGGGGCAGGTGTTGCATCTTTTGCGTGGGCAAGGGGTTGTGCCATAGGAGGGGGTTGAGGAGTAGGGGGTGATGGAGGAGTGGACCAGGGTGTCCCGGAGGGAGCGATCCCTATGGAATGCCGATAAGGGGGGTGAAGGGAAGATGTGTTTGGTAGTGGCATCATGCTGGAGTTGGCGGAAATGGCGGAGGATGATCCTTTGAATGCGGAGGCTGGTGGGGTGATAAGTGAGGACAAGGGGGACCCTATCATGTTTCTGGGAGGGAGGAGAAGGAGTGAGGGCGGATGCGCGGGAGATGGGCCGGACACGGTTGAGGGCCCTGTCAACGACCGTGGGTGGACAACCTCGGTTAAGGAAGAAGGAGGACATGTCAGAGGAACTGTTTTTGAATGTAGCATCATCGGAACAGATGCGACGGAGGCGAAGGAACTGAGAGAATGGGATGGAGTCCTTACAGGAAGTGGGGTGTGAGGAGCTGTAGTCGAGATAGCTGTGGGTGTCGGTGGGTTTGTAATGGATATTGGTGGACAGTCTATCACCAGAGATTGAGACAGAGAGGTCAAGGAAGGGAATGGAAGTGTCAGAGATGGACCACGTGAAAATGATGGAGGGGTGGAGATTGGAAGCAAAATTAATAAATTTTTCCAAGTCCTGACGAGAGCATGAAGCAGCACCGAAATAATCATCGATGTACCGGAGAAAGAGTTGTGGAAGGGGGCCGGAGTAGGACTGCAACAAGGAATGTTCCATATACCCCATAAAGAGACAGGCATAGCTGGGGCCCATGCGGGTACCCATAGCCACATCTTTTATTTGGAGGAAGTGAGAGGAGTTGAAGGAGAAATTGTTCAGCGTGAGAACAAGTTCAGCCAGACGGAGGAGAGTAGTGGTGGATGGGGATTGTTCGGGCCTCTGTTCGAGGAAGAAGCTAAGGGCCCTCAGACCATCCTGGTGGGGGATGGAGGTGTAGAGGGATTGGACGTCCATGGTGAAGAGGAAGCGGTAGGGGCCAGGGAACTGGAAATTGTTGATGTGACGTAAGGTGTCAGAGGAATCACGGATGTAGGTGGGAAGGGACTGGACAAGGGGAGAGAGAAGGGAGTCAAGATAACGAGAAATGAGTTCTGTGGGGCAGGAGCAAGCTGAGACGATCGGTCTACCGGGGCAGTTCTGTTTGTGGATTTTGGGTAGGAGATAGAAGCGGGCCGTCCGAGGTTGGGCAACTATCAGGTTGGAAGCTGTGGGAGGGAGATCCCCAGAGGAGATGAGGTCAGTGACAGTCCTGGAAACAATGGCTTGATGTTCAGTGGTGGGGTCATGGTCCAGGGAGAGGTAGGAGGAAGTGTCTGCGAGTTGACGCTCAGCCTCCGCGTGGTAGAGGTCAGTGCGCCAGACAACAACAGCACCACCCTTGTCAGCGGGTTTGATGACAATGTCAGGGTTGGACCTGAGAGAATGGAGTGCAGTAAGTTCAGAGAGAGACAGGTTAGAATGGGTGAGAGGAGCAGAGAAATTGAAACGACTAATGTCGCGCCGACAGTTCTCAATGAAAAGATCGAGAGAAGGTAAGAATCCAGAGGGAGGGGTCCAGGTGGAGGGAGAATATTGAAGATGGGTAAAAGGATCCGTTGAACTTGGAGAGGACTCCTGCCCAAAGAAGTGAGCCCGGAGACGAAGACGGCGGAAGAAGAGTTCAGTATCATGCCGAGCCCGAAATTCATTGAGGTGAGGGCGTAAGGGTATGAAACTAAGTCCTTTGCTGAGCACTGAACGTTCAGCATCGGAGAGGGGAAGGTCAGGGGGTATAGTGAATACACGGCTGGGGTTGGGATTGGAAGATGGGGTGGGGACGGAGGGACGGGCAGGGGTGGAGGGTCCTAGATGGGTGTTGGTGTCGATGAGTTGTTGGAGCTTGCGTTCCTTAGCACTTGAAAGAAAGAGAAAAAGTTTCTTGTTGAGGCGTCGGATGAGCCGAAGGATAAAATGAAACTGGGGGCACGCGCAGCTTTGAAAAAGGGTACGGCGGTGCTGCTGGAGGGAGAGGTCGAGTGTGTTCATATGGCGGCGCATGGCACTGAGAGTGGATTTCAGAATGTGACGGGAACAGCAGTCCGAGAAACGTTTTATGTCCCGGAGATACCTGTAATCCTGGGTGGGTTCGAAACATGAGGGGTGGAATTTCAGTTGAAATCCATGTGGGGTAAGTCGGAGACGGAGACAGTCACTGAGAAAGGAGATATGGCTGTGAAAGCGGGTTTTAGTAAACACCTTGTCAAACACTAGGAGAGAAATGGAAAGCAATGAAGGTGAACAAGGCAACAGAGAAATCCGGAAATCTTGTCGCAGAGAGGAACAGAACTTCTTCAAGGAGGTAGGCATTTCTTGAAGAGCAGTGGCAGTCAATTAAACACAGAGATAAAAACAAAAAAACTGCGGATGCTGGAAATCCAAAACAAAAACAGAAGGGTGGTGCTGTTGTTGTCTGGCGCACTGACCTCTACCACGCGGAGGCTGAGCGTCAACTCGCAGACACTTCCTCCTACCTCTCCCTGGACCATGACCCCACCACTGAACATCAAGCCATTGTTTCCAGGACTGTCACTGACCTCATCTCCTCTGGGGATCTCCCTCCCACAGCTTCCAACCTGATAGTTGCCCAACCTCGGACGGCCCGCTTCTATCTCCTACCCAAAATCCACAAACAGAACTGCCCCGGTAGACCGATCGTCTCAGCTTGCTCCTGCCCCACAGAACTCATTTCTCGTTATCTTGACTCCCTTCTCTCTCCCCTTGTCCAGTCCCTTCCCACCTACATCCGTGATTCCTCTGACACCTTACGTCACATCAACAATTTCCAGTTCCCTGGCCCCTACCGCTTCCTCTTCACCATGGACGTCCAATCCCTCTACACCTCCATCCCCCACCAGGATGGTCTGAGGGCCCTTAGCTTCTTCCTCGAACAGAGGCCCGAACAATCCCCATCCACCACTACTCTCCTCCGTCTGGCTGAACTTGTTCTCACGCTGAACAATTTCTCCTTCAACTCCTCTCACTTCCTCCAAATAAAAGATGTGGCTATGGGTACCCGCATGGGCCCCAGCTATGCCTGTCTCTTTATGGGGTATGTGGAACATTCCTTGTTGCAGTCCTACTCCGGCCCCCTTCCACAACTCTTTCTCCGGTACATCGATGATTATTTCGGTGCTGCTTCATGCTCTCGTCAGGACTTGGAAAAATTTATTAATTTTGCTTCCAATCTCCACCCCTCCATCATTTTCACGTGGTCCATCTCTGACACTTCCCTTCCCTTCCTTGACCTCTCTGTCTCAATCTCTGGTGATAGACTGTCCACCAATATCCATTACAAACCCACCGACACCCACAGCTATCTCGACTACAGCTCCTCACACCCCACTTCCTGTAAGGACTCCATCCCATTCTCTCAGTTCCTTCGCCTCCGTCGCATCTGTTCCGATGATGCTACATTCAAAAACAGTTCCTCTGACATGTCCTCCTTCTTCCTTAACCGAGGTTTTCCACCCACGGTCGTTGACAGGGCCCTCAACCGTGTCCGGCCCATCTCCCGCGCATCCGCCCTCACTCCTTCTCCTCCCTCCCAGAAACATGATAGGGTCCCCCTTGTCCTCACTTATCACCCCACCAGCCTCCGCATTCAAAGGATCATCCTCCGCCATTTCCGCCAACTCCAGCATGATGCCACTACCAAACACATCTTCCCTTCACCCCCCTTATCGGCATTCCGTAGGGATCGCTCCCTCCGGGACACCCTGGTCCACTCCTCCATCACCCCCTACTCCTCAACCCCCTCCTATGGCACAACCCCTTGCCCACGCAAAAGATGCAACACCTGCCCCTTCACTTCCTCTCTCCTCACCGTCCAAGGACCCAAACACTCCTTTCAAGTGAAGCAGCATTTCACTTGCATTTCCCCCAACTTAGTCTACTGCATTCGTTGCTCCCAATGTGGTCTCCTCTACATTGGAGAGACCAAACGTAAACTGGACGACCGCTTTGCAGAACACCTGCGGTCTGTCCGCAAGAATGACCCAAACCTCCCTGTCGCTTGCCATTTTAACACTCCACCCTGCTCTCTTGCCCACATGTCTGTCCTTGGCTTGCTGCATTGTTCCAGTGAAGCCCAACGCAAACTGGAGGAACAACACCTCATCTTCCGACTAGGGACTTTACAGCCTTCCGGACTGAATATTGAATTCAACAACTTTAGGTCGTGAGTCCCCTCCCCCATCCCCACCCCCTTCTGTTTCCCCCTTCTTTTTTTTTTCCCAATAAATTATAAAGATTTTCCTTTTCCCACCTATTTCCATTATATAAAAAAAAATAAAAAAAAAAACCCACTAGAGCTATACCTTGAGTGCCCTACCATCCATTCTTAATTAGCACATTCGTTTAGATAATATCACCAACTTTAACTTTAACACCTATGTGTTCTATTGTACTATTGTTGTTGACATCTTTTGATGATCTGCTTCTATCACTGCTTGTTTGTCGCTACAACCACACCAACCCCCTCCACCTCTCTGTCTCTCTAACTCTCCGCCCCCCACACACACACCTTAAACCAGCTTATATTTCAGCTCTTTCCTGGACTCGAACTCAAGTTCTGTCGAAGGGTCATGAGGACTCGAAACGTCAACTCTTTTCTTCTCCGCCGATGCTGCCAGACCTGCTGAGTTTTTCCAGGTAATTCAGAAATAAAAATTTGTCGGGCGAAATCTAGGAAACCAAAATCCCATGCTTCCTTCTTAGCTACCACATACAACAATGGGAGTTCCACAAGCAAAACTGCTTATGTAGTGTCATCTCAGAATGAGACTGAGCCTTGTATTTTCAAATTTGCCCGTGAGGGTAGAGAAGAATCAAGATAATCAGAAATCAAGCTACGATTTGCATTGTAGATTTCAGAAACTTATGGTAGATGAAGCCGTATATGTAAGAAACTTTGGTAGCGGTCCAAGTTGGATCCCAGAGATTATTGTCTGTGAGACCGGACCCCTTTCATACCAAGTAGACATGGAAGGCCTGATCCTCCGTAAACACGTGGATTACCTGAGGAGCAGGGAGATGCTTCCACTGTCAATGTTGCCACCAAGGAATGTTATTGAAAATACCTGATTGACCTGATTTAGACATAACTGATGTCTCCATTGAATCAAACATTGATGAACTGTTTGTGCCAAAAGAGGTATCCGCATCACAGTTCCTGTTAGTGTTGATCCTGTGGGAGAGCCGCTGTGCCCGAAACAAAAAACCCCCTCAACGACTTGATTTGTAATTACTGAGCCCATATATATGTGTATAATCTGAATTCATGACAAAGTGCCAGTGTGATTATTTCTAAGATTTTTGATATTGTTTTCTATTCCCCTGTATAAATAATTTATGTAAGTCAGGAATGTAAAACAAATTAATTAATTAAAGGATGCGGGGATGTGGTGATTGTTGCTTTAAGGCCAGCCTTACTGAGTTATGGTCATGTGGTCAAAACAGCCAATCAACACCGAGCACCGGGAAGTCCAGAGTGTGTATTGTAGCCTTGCTAGAGGCAGGCAGCTAATCCATCAGCTCTGAAAATAAAGTTCATTGTTCAACTAAAGAAACCTCTTGGTAGTACATCTCTACAGCAAATATCATTTATTACAATCTCAGTTTTGAAAAGAAAGAAAGACTTGCATTTATATCAAGCTTTTCACAACCACCGGACATCTCAAACTGCTTTACAGCCAGTTTAATACTTTTGAAGTGTAGGCACTGTCACAACGTGTGAAAAACAGCAATCAATTTGCCCACAGTAAGCTCCCACAAACAACAATGCGATAATGAGCCAGATAATATGTTTTTTGTGATGTTGACTGAGGGATATTTGGAAGGGATATACATCATTGAGGCAGGGGGCTCTGGTCTTCCCCATTTCCTACCCTGCATTGTCACACCAGCTATTTTATTATACTCATTCACAGAATGTGGGCATCATCGGAAAGGCTAGACTTTATTGTCCATCCCTAATTGCCCTTGAACTGAGTGGCTTGGGCCATTTCAGAGGTCAATTAGGAGTCAACCACATTGCTGTATGCCTGGATTCACACTTAGGCCAGACCGGGTAAGGAAGGCAGAGAGAATGGGAATATAGTGTTGAGATAGAGGACCAGCCATGATCATATTGAAAGGCAGAGCAGGCTGGAAGGGCCGAATGGCCTACTCCTGCTCCTTTTTCCCATGTTCCTGTTCCCTTCCCTAAAGAGCATTAGGGAAGCAGATAGGTTTTTACAGCAATCCAGTATTTACATGGGCACCTTTGTTGATATCAGCATTTAATTCCAGATCTATATATGAACTGAATTTAAATTCTCCCAGCTGCTGTGGTAGGATTTGAACTTGTATCTTCAGATCATTCATCCCAGGATTACTAACCCAGTGACGTAACCAATCTGCACTGTTCACCATTCCCCAGCAGAATGCCGGCAGCTATTTTGCCGTATTACTAAAATGTTTGAAAATTGGCACCCATTATCCAGTGGCAGAAATGAAATAGATGGCAATTATTAAATACGCTGCATATTGATCAACCTTTTGAGCAGCAATAAGATAAGAAGGATTTCACCAGGTTATGAACCGATGAACTGGACAGTTGGAACAGATATACAAACAGCCTCCTAATTGATAATCGACAAAATACACAGAGTACTTATACATATTGCAATTACATAGAGCCTTGGTGAGACTGCACCTGGAGTATTGTGTGCAGTTTTGATCTCCTTACCTGAGGAAAGATATACTTACCATAGAGGGAGTAAGAACAAAGGTTCACTAAATTAATTCCTGGGATGGAGGGATTGTCCTATGAGGAAAGATTAAACAGACTGGGCCTTTATTCTCAGGAATGTAGAACAGTGAGGTGATCTCACTTAAACATTCAAAATTCTTTTGAATCTTGACAGGGTAGATGCAGGAAAGATGCTTCCCCTGGCTGGTGTGGGGGTGGGAGGTTGGTCTCGAACCAGGGGACACAGTCTCAGAATAAGGGACAGGCCATTTAGGACTGAGATGAGGAGGAATTTCTTCACTGGGGTGGTGAATCTTTGGAATTCTTTGCCCCAGAGGGCTGTCGAGGCTTAGCTGTTGAGTATGTTCAAGACTGAGATTGATAAATTTCTGCATGCTAAAAACATCAAGGGATATGTGGATAGAACAGGAAAATGGTTTTGAAGTACAAGATCAGGCATGATCTTATTGAAAAGCGGAGTGAGCTCGAAGGGCTGAATGGCCTACTCCAGCTCCTGTTTCTTATGTTCTTATGGCCAGAATTTTTCCCTTGTTGGGGGGGGGCTCGGCGGGAGTGGGCAGCATTGGTCGGGATGCCGATTGCCACCCGCGATCGGCTCTGCTCTGTGATTTCACGCGGGCGGGCCAATTAAGGCCCGCCCTGCATGGATCGTGAGCAGCAGCTGCCTCAGAGAGACTGAAGCGCTGTTAAAAAAAATTAATAAAAGCAGTAAAAACTGCATGTCACATGAAACAGGACATGTTTTTCATTCAAAAATTAAGTTTTTAGTTAATGTTTATTTGCTTTAGGAAACTTCATCCCGCTCGTGGATGAGGTTTCCTGAAAAATGTAATGGCCGCTTGGCCTTTTCGCCTACCCGTCAACTGTAAGGTTGGACGGGCAGTGTTAATTAGATTTTAATTACCTTGAAAACGGCCTTAATAGGCCTTTCGATTATTGGCGGGCACGCAGCCGACTCCAGCGCGCACCCCGGAACAAAATATCACTCGTCATTTTGTGCCCGGGTGTGTCGGGCGTGCACCTGAATGCTGAGCGTAATATTCTACCCTATGAGTAGTTGAATAACTGGGGCATCACGAAGAGTTAATTGAATTATCAGCAGACTGAAGTCCATCTCAGCCTAATGCATTCTCCAATATTCTCTGGCTAAAAACAATTTACCTGATAGTTAGCAGGAGGTGTAATTTGATCTATTTTAATCATGACGATAATCGTTAATTCAAAGTAGCCACATCACAGTTAATAGACATCAATGCTGGTTTAAGAAACGGATAAAGCTATCTGACCTCTGTGAGTCCTGTAATGGATACAACTTGCCAATTTTAACAGTGACTATATTTTTGTCATGAGACAATGGCCTAGATTTTCTGATTGTATTATTTTAACACTGGTGCTAACCTGTTCATTTTAAATATGCTAGCACTGGTGTTTGATTAATTGTCAAGTGAAAAATCCCAGCTAATGTTTAAGGCTGATTTGTGACTGAAAATCTCACCTCTAGTCTTGCTCAAAGATCTCTCGGCCATATAATCTTCTTCCCTTGTTAAGAATTTTTATATTGTGATGCATCTCATGCTGGTAGCATGACGAGTGCAGGAAAATCTGAGCTTTGGACAGAGAGCCGACATATTTTTGAATACCAATAATTTTAATAAGCAGATGCCAGATGTTTAAAACCATATTTGGAAGTATTAATGTTTGAGGATGATTAAAATGCTCTCAAAAGCACATTATCCCTTCTGAGAAAACTGCTGTCTCATTTGCATATCAATGAGTGTAGGATGAATGCACTATTATCAGTGTGGATGTATTTCCATTGAGACTGATAAATGACTGATTTACTGCTCCTCAGAAGATTGCACTGAATCTTGACAAAGGTGAAACTATTGCTGTGTCATGTCTTCAACATATTTCTTATCTTCAGTGGCATTTCTCAGTGTTGTAATTAAGTGGCAAGTGCCAAGCAGGATTCTGAATTAACCATAAAACCCCAACACACTAATTCACCATCCAGTCATTCCCAAAAAAAAGCTGATCAGCTCAAGCTTATCTTCAAACAAGAATAGCAATTAGTTTCAAATCAGTTTGTTTCTCTTTGAATACACAATACTGCTGACACACAAGAAGATGTCCTAAATTGAAACAGTCCTGTTTTCTTTTTCATTCACAGGCTGAGTGTCGCTGCCAAGGCCAGCATTAATGGCAATTAGGAATGGGCAATGGAGAAGATAGTGATGATCCACCGTCTTGAGCCGCTGCAGCCCATGCGGTGTAGGTACACCCACAGTGCTGTTAGTTTGGGATTTCCAGGGTTTTGACCCAGCAGTGATGGAGGATTGGCAATAGATAACCGGGCAGTAATGAATGCTACTGGATTTTTAATTTTTACATACCTAGCATTTCTTTACAGAGGCATTCACCCTGCCATTGCAAGCATTGTGGGAGTCTATAAAACCATCCTGCCATATAGGGTTGACTAACCCAAAACCTGGTATAAAGACGGCCACAGCCATGGACGGAGCACTTGAGGAGCATCCTGTTAGCCTTTACAAAGAGGATTTGAGTACAGGAGTAGCAAAGTCTTGCTTCAATTGTACAGAAGCTTGGTTAGACTGTACCTGGAGTACTGTGTGCAGTTTTGATCGCCTTACCTTAGGGAGGATATTGCCATAGAGCGAGTGCAACAAAGGTTCACCAGACTTCTTCCTGGGATGGCAGGACTGTTCTATGAAGAGAGATTGGGGAAACTGGGCCTGTATTCTCTAACATTCCAAGGAATGAGAGGCGATCTTGTTGAAACCTACAAATACTTAAAGGGATAGACAGAATAGATGCAGGTAAGACGTTTCTCCTGGTTGGGGAGTCTAGAACGAGGAGACACAATTCCACTTAGGACCGAGATGAGGAGAAATTTCTTTACTCAGAGGGTTGTAAATTTTTGGAATTCTCTACCCCATAAGGCTGTGGAAGATCAGTAATTGAGTCTGTTTAAAGTGGACACTGACAGATGTCTAAATACCAATGACACAACGGGATATGGGAATAGTGTGGGGAAAAAGTGGATGATCAGCCATGATCATAGTGAATGGCAGAGCAAGCTTGAGGGGCTGAATGACCTTCTCCTGCTCCTATGTTCCTAAGTCAGAATAGTGTGAGATTTGAAGGGAAGTGTGGATGTGGTTGTGTTCCCATGCATCTGGGCCCTCCATAACAAAGCTCCTAAGTTGTCTGCAGGGTTATTACCTAGATCATCCCAGATTGTTAACATCATGTACTGACTTAGGCACTCATGAAATTTCTCTCTGGCATTACTTTGTAGAAGACAGCAATTGATTCCAAAAGGTTTTGAGAACCTCTGCTTGCTGTTGTAGTCAAAACTACAGACCAGGTCTGGAGCTTGGACCACTCTTTCTGTCACAGAAAAGTTAGCCCTGACACTCAGTCTGGGTATTATTTCATTTCAACATGTGGTTGGTCTGCAGTCAATCTTCAATTTGTGAGACAAGTCACTAAAGCACAGCTTACCAAGACCTCTGACTTGATCAAGTTTGATACTGTTCAGTGCCATGTGATTGAATGAGAGGCAGATAGGAAGTGCTGTGGGGCCAAGCACTTTCCCAGCAATATTTAAACCAGATGGATTTTGATAAACATGTCCACATGGCAGCCTACACTGTGTATCTCAAAGATATCTATTAAACTCTCTATCAGCACTGCACATGGTGGGTGCTGGATTAGCCTTGCCTCCATGACACTCCTTTCCTTTCTCGTGGAAGAAGGTAAATAACACCATACTAAACAAAAGCACTCAAAATCTAAGTACGGCCATGAAGAAGTAAGAATCAGAAAAGAGGTAGAAAAAGAGAGTTGGACAAAAATGCGAGAATAGAAAGACATAGAGGGAAAAAAGATAGAGGGGGAGAAAGTAAAGACAACAGTAAGGCCACAAAGAGAATAGAGGAGAATGAAGCAAAAGAGGAAGATAGATATCAATAATTTAAAAGCACCACCTTATATGGCACTGAAGGCTGGAGAATGAACCCTATCTTTATGTGATGCACAATGACAGAAATGTTGGCCAGGTTCTTGCGTTCTGGAGTCTAAGTTCAGTGCCAAGCGCAGAAGCGGGAGTGATTTCTGCTAGGGGCGGGTTGGCTGACCATGCGTAATCTTACACTGTTCAGCTCTTCAAATATGCATCTGCAAGGAGCTCACTGGTTCTCACGGCGGAGGCCAGGCAGGAAGCCGCCAGTCCCTGCCATTGCTTCAGGTGGTTGAAGGTCCGGGCCCCATTTTTAAAGGGCACCCCGATGGCCTGCACTATCCTTCCACCTTTGACAGGGCCACTGCTCCACCCATCCCTACTAACCCTTCCTCCCATTGCCGCTAACCCTTCCTCCCATCCCCGCTAACTCTTCTTCCCTTCCCCGCTAACCCTTTGTAGTAATTATGGTTTTATTTAGTGTGTAATATACCTTGAAGAATAATACTTGTAATGGAAGATCACATGATCTATAGTAACCAATAGGAGAGCAGTGCAGGCTACCTCAGCAGCCAATGTAGAGCTAGAGTTGGAGTTGAAAGCACATGTGTAGTTGCTGCTGAGTATATTGTAAATAAAAGTAAAGTTTCCACCCAAGAAGTGTATGCAGATCAACTCTATCATTAATAGTACAACTCAGCCACCCTACAACATCCTTCCTCCCTTCCTTGGTCATCCTCCATGCAAAATCATGCATGACATGCAGGTGCATGAAAAGGGCTTCCCAACAATGTTCAACCCACCTTTAAAGTCCCGAGGACAAAATTGCTGAAGTTCATCCTGCTGTCTGGAAACTGATTTTTGGCCTCGTGTCAAATTAAGTTCCTGTGCCCGCCAAGCTTCCCGCTGCTGGTGGACCTTGAAGATTTACACCTGTTGTCACCAAATCCTTGTGAAATTGAGGAAGGCAGAAGTTCAGACCTGTGTAGCAGCAGCCTCCTCATGGAGAAGACAATCAGCTTCTTCTGCTCATGCGAATGTGAATGGTTTTGGGATCGGCCCATTTTCTAGGTGACTTCACTGACAGCATGTTAGAATATGCGATTTCCCATTTCACACTGCACCAAAAGCGCATCTTATAATGACCACGGTGTCAGCCATGCCTCCTTGCATGGAGAATATGTAACCTCCCTGTCAGGTGGATGTAAAAGATCCCACAGCACTACCAAAGAGCAAGGTGAGTTCTCCCTGGTCCCCTGAACCAATATTTGTCCCTCAACCAGCAAGAAACAGATTATCAGATCATTATCACAATGCTGTTTGGAGGGAGCTTGCTGTGTGCAAATTGGCTGCTGCATTTCCTACATTGCAACAGTGACTGCCCTGCAAAAATACTTAATTGGCTCTAGAGGACTCCGGGATGTCTTAAGGTCATGAAAGATGCCATATAAATTCAAGATCTTCCTTTTTACAAAGGGTGTAATTTACCTGATACTTGAAACTCATAAACATGCACCTGCATGTCATGCATGATTTTGCATGGAGGATGACCAAGGAAGGGAGGAAGGATGTTGTAGGGTGGCTGAGTTGTACTATTAATGATAGAGTTGATCTGCAGACACTTCTTGGGTGGAAACTTTACTTTTATTTACAATATACTCAGCAGCAACTACACTGAGTAGAATGATGGTGGTACCTTTGTGCTATCTAATAAGACAACAAAATATACATCAGTGAAAAATAACACTAGGCCTTAAACCCCAGATATAAACCACTCCTCCACACATTAATGTGTAAAAGCATATGTTCCTTACCGGGTTTAGTTATCGGCGTTGGACGTAGTTCAGTAGGCCTTATTAGTAGTCTTAGGTAGTTCAATAGTAAGTATTCATTTGCTACTGGAAACTATATACATAGATGCAGTAAAGATCCAAGCTAGGAGCTGTTTCCACGCTTGCTTCTACACACAGCTCTGTCCAACACTACGCTAGATGTGGGTCATGTTTTCTCTTACATCACTATGTGGGCAGTACTGTACTCAGTCCCATATTAACCCTTTATATGCCAGACCCTTATATTGGGGCAGTGTTTCAGAAACTTTAGTGTACCTGATATATATAAAAAATACTTTTGTTTATTTAGCAACTTTCACAATGACAGGATATCTCAAAGTACTTTCCAACCAATTAAGTACTTTTGAATTGCAGTCTTGATGTTGTGCAGGAAACACAGCAGGCCAATTTGTACACAGCAAGCCCCTACAAACAGGAATGTGATAATGAACTGAATCTATGTTTGTTGATGGTGATATATGGGCCAGGTCTCATTCATCTGCACTTCTTCGAAATAGTGCCTGGGTCATTTAATGCCTATTTGAGACAGCGGACATGGCCTCAGTTTAATGTCCCATCTAAAAATGGAACCCCCAATAGTGCAGCACTCCCTTGGTACTGCGCAGGAGTGTCAACCTAAATTTTGGTGCTCAGGTTTCTGAAAGGGAGAACTTGAACTCACACCTTCTGACTCAGAGGCCTGAGTGTTACCAACTAAGCCACAGCTGACACTGCATCCCCATAAGGGAAAAAACAGTTCGGACCAGTTTTTTTAATGGTGTTCCATTTTCAGGTATACAAGACCAGTTCGGACCAGTATCCTTATTTCCCAGTTTTTTTTTACTGTTTTTTTCATTCTGGGCCATTGGGGATTATGCAGGAATCAGAAAAACGTTGTCTTTAATCCAGCATCGTTTGCCTTAATGAAAGTGCTCAGTTTGTCTGCTTAACTGTCTCCAGTTCTGATATCTTGACTACATAGACTGACCTTCATTCATCCAGGCCCAAGACATAGATAAACACATCTTTAAATTTTCCCTTTTGCTTTTCGAAATGCAAGTTACTTGCACTGGGTGTTAACCATGGTATCTCAACCATATTCTTATACATTGTTTCCGCCAACAAATTTAATGTTGAATTTGATCCATCCATGTTGTAGAAATATTAATTCTGTGTAATATTTCTAGAAGAATGGGGAAATATTGCTTATGAATATATTGTGATACATTGATGCATGCTAATATATCCTGATAAAACTCTGATGAGTATAATGCTGAATCTAACCTGTGCTATATCTGGCATTGTGTAGACAGGTGATTGGGAGTCAAAGTGAGTTTCAACAGCGTACTTTCATCTTTGAAACCTGTGTTTGAATCTAGCTCAGAATGATACCATGGACGTTTGCTCTCTCTCCATTGACTGTCAGCTCCTATTTGAAATAAGGCCGTGGAGTGTTAAGAATGTGTCATTAATTTGCAATCTCGCCCCAGCATCTCTCGGTTTGGACACTGTGGGAAAGGCAAATGATATGCAGCTCTGCTGAGGGATTCCGGAATGAGGCATGTTACTGGGTCAGCATCTAAGAAGCTTTACACCGTCTCTTATCCGTGCAAGACACAAGCAGGCATTAGATCCTGTCCAAAGTAGAAAAACATATTGAATCTCAAAACCAACATCTTTCATCTCCACACAAAAGTAAAAATCACCAGGAAAATATGTGCTCCTGAGCAGGAACCAGTTCTCTCACTGTGCATGCAAATCGAGTCAAAGCCACAAGAGAGCATCAAAGAGCTTCTGTTCACTGTGTCCAAGGGATATGGGTGAGCTGTGGTAATCTATACTCACACAGCTCTGTGATGCCCTGGGTCATGAACTTCTGCAGAACTACACTATTATTCATTTCTTCTGATATGTTCTTGACATCAACTTTTAAGTCATGCAACAGTAAAACATATAAGTTTTCTGTAAGATTCTAATAATACATGCTATTAATTAAAATGACGACTTCTATTTATATAGCTCCTTTAAAGGAGTAAAATGTCTCAAGGCATTTCACAGGAGCATTTTAAAACAAAATATGACACCAAGCCACGTTAAGTAGATCCAAAAGCAAAATGCTGCAGATGCTGGAAATCTGAAATTATCCACAGAAGTAGATATCAGGTACGATAACCGAAAGCTTAGATAAAGAGATAGGTTTTAAGTAGTGTCTTAAAGGAGAAAGTGAAGTAGGGAGGGAATTCCAGAGCTTAAGGTCTAGGCAACTGAAAGCACAGCAACCAGTAGTGGATCATTAAAATCAGGATGATCGAGAGACCAGAATTAAAGGAGCACAGATATCTCAGAGGGATGGAAGCCTGGGGGAGATTACAGAGATAGCGAGGCCATAGAGAATTTGAAAATTAGGATGAGGATTTTAAAATCAAGATATTGCTTGATCGGTGGCCAAACATGAGCAAAGGGGTAACAGGTGAATATGGCTTAGTGTGAGTTAAGACTCAGGCAACAGAGTTTTGTTTCTAGAGGGTAGAATATGGGAGACCAGCCAAGAGTGCATTGGAATAGTCAATTCTAGAGGTAATGAAGGCATGAATGAGGGTTCCAGCAGCAGATGAGCTGAGATGGAGGGGGCAGACAATGTTACTGAGGTGGTCTCAGCGATAGCATGAATATGAGGTCAGAGGCTTATCATGGGGTCAAATGTGACACCAGAATTGCAAAAAAAAATACTGGCTTAATCTCGGACTGTTGCCAGGGAGACAGATGGAGTCGGGGGGGAGGCGATGGTATAGTGGTATTGTCACTGGACTAGTAATCCAGAGACCCAGGGTAATGCTCTGGGGACCCAGGTTCAAATCCTGCCACAGCTGATGGTGGAATTTGAATTCAATAGAAATCTGGAATTAAAAGTCTAATGACAACCATTGTCAATTGCTGTAAAAACCCATCTGGTTCACTAATATCCTTTCGGGAAGGAAATCTGTCATCCTTACCTGGCCTGGCCTATGTGTGACTCAAGATGCACAGCAAGTGGTTGACTCTTAAATGCCCTAACAAGCCACTTGTTACAAAAAAAGCACTGTGGGCATACCTACACCACATGGACTGCAGCAGTTCAAGAAGGCAGCTCACCACCACCTTCTCAAGGGCAATTAGGGGATGGGCAATAAATGATGGCCCAGCCAGAGAAGCCACATCCTGTGGATGAATAAAAAAAAGTATAGCTGGGAAACAGAGTTTAGAGAGGAAATCAAAAGTGGTGGTTTCAGTCTTCCCAATAATTAATAGGAGGAAAGTTCTGCTTATCTAGTAAAGGCCAATTTTGTCAGGGGTATTCTGAATGGGAAGTGGTAATTCTTTCAAAATCTTAGTCATGCTCTTTGAGTCATAAGTTATGTGCTCAAGTCCCAATCCAAGACATGAGTATATAATCCAAGTTGATTCTTCAATGTAGTACTGAGGGACCACTGCTGTCAAACTGAGACCCCGTCTGCTCTCTCAGGTGGATGTAAAAGATCTTATGAAGCTAAGATGAGCACGAGAGATGCCACCTCCCCGCAACACCACACACTCCCCCAGCCCCTGATGCCCTGGGCCAATATTTAGCTCTCAAAAGCAATGGTACTAATGAGAGATTGCAAAGGCCAATTTAGCTATGTGGAATATTTTCATTCAAATCCTGTGATGCAGCATAAGTTGAACAATGTATGTCATAGAATAGTAGAAATTTGCAGCACAGAAGTAGGCCATTTTGTCCCTCAGTCTCTGCTCAAATTCCAGAAGTTTCAGTTTCTGGATTTGCCCTTTGACTCCACCTTCGGGCATATTATGGTACTTACAAATTCCAGCTCCAAACCAATCCGATAATACAAAAGCTGGTCACATTTATTAGACAATTTGGATCGGATTGTCAAAGATATGCTGGGTGACTGAAGAACAAGACTGATAAAGTCTGGGCAGGAGCACCAAATCAGATTTGGAAACCTGACATGGTTGGAGTCAAGGTAAAGTTTGTACCATCACATGTCTCTAAGCCCATTGACAATCTAAAGCAGGAGCGAATATGTCCAAGTTGGCACATGATGTAAGGCATCCTAATTTCCAGATGGTCTTGTCCAGGAGAGATTGTGTTGGAATTTCCCGGGATCATACACAACAGGGAGTGTGTCCAAAACCAACATAAGAAATGCTGGAAACACACACCCATCCACCCATCAGTGTCTGAAAGGGGAAAGGAAGCAGCAAGTTTAAGGTTTATCATATAAAGCTGAAGAGAAAAGGCTGACAGGCAGAAGAAAGTTAGCATTCAGCTTTATACCCTCCATCAGCTTTGACAAAGGGAGTACATTACAAATATTAGCCAATCAAATCATAGATGGTAAGGTCATAGAGGGTGGTTTGGGTCAAGTGGGAAGTTAAATTGTTAAAAAATCTGCAACAGGGACCCAACCAACTGACTTTCACATTTAATAGAGATGGAATGAAGGTTGAACCACCAATCCACTTGCAGGAGTTGGGTCGGTGGTTGAAACTTTTTTTAAGTAGGCCATGACCTTCATTTTAATAGAGCTCCTATTTTTTAAACTCAAGCATCCCCAGGTTTCCAGGGCCTCAAGAATTCTGGCATGGAGAAATAGGTGATTGGATTGGATCCATGAACCAAGTGCTTTTACAGCAGTGCTAGTGGGCCAGGAGGGGCTTCCTCCAGATCCAACAGGCTAGCCTGTAAACCCACCTCTCCAATCTCCCCTTGAACCCTCCTTGATCTCCGGCTCTCCTCTCATGCCGCTCCCATCTCGGCACCTAAGATCTCCAATGCCCTACTCTAATCTCGCCCCAACCGCTGCAATCTTCTACCCTGCGCCCAGAATCACTTCCAACCCTGCCAACCAGGCTGTACTTACCCCCACTCTCATCCCCACGATCACTACCCCAACACCCTCTGAACTTACCTGCTCCTGGGGCTGCTGCTTTTTGAGAGGTTTTCGTACATGGCAGGTAGCCACAATTGGGTAATCCAGTTGCTTCTGGTTGGGGAATCAGTTCAAAAAACTAAGCACGCCTTGGTGTAAAAACTTCACAATATTCAGGGAATCACAAACCTTATTGCTTCCTGATCAGGATCCCAACTCCTAGTTCCACCGCCAACATCACTCCATGCCCCCACCCAAGTAAATATTGGGGCTATAAAATAGGTTAACATCTGCAATATACTCCCTTTGTCAGAACTGATGAAGAAGCCACACTTGGTGATGGGCATTGAAGTACCTCCAAGTGATGTTCAACTCGGAGAAGTACCGATTCATCAGCTGAGGGAGGGTAGGAGGTGATACTCAACAGGAGGTTTCTTTGTCCATGTTTGACATGATGCCATGAATCTTCACATGGTCCAGAGTCAATGTTGAGGACTCCCAGGACAACTCCCTCTCTCTTATATGCCATTGTACCACTACCTCTGGGGTACCAGCACCCAGGGATGGTGATGGAGGTGTCTGGGAAATTGGCTGTAAGGTATGATATAGTGAGTATGACTATGTCAGGCTCTCATACCACTCTCAATTTTGACACAAGTCCCTAGATGTTGGTAAGGAGAACTTGCAGGTTTGACTGGGCAGGTTATGCCCTTGTCATTTAGGAACATAGAAACATAGGAACAGGAGAAGGCCTTTCAGCACATTGAGCCTGCTCTGCCATTCAATATAATCATGGCTGATCAAACACTTCAGTGCCTTTTACCCGCATTATCCCCATAAACCTTTCCATCATTGTTAATCAAAAATCTATCAATCTGTACCTTAAACAGACTCAATGACTGAGCTTCCATGGCCCTCTGGGGTAGAGAATTCCAAAGACTCACAACCCTCTGAATAAAGAAATTTCTCCTCATCTCAGTCCTAAGTGGCTTCCCCCTTATTTTGAAATTGTGTGTCCTGGTTCTAGACTCCCCAGCCAGGGGAAACATCTTACCTGCACCCACCCTGTCTATTCCTTTAAGTATTTTGCAGGTTTCAATGAGATCACCTCTCATTCATCAAAACTCTAGAGAATACAGGCCCAGTTTGCCCAATCTCTATTCATAGGACAGTCCCGCCATCCCCGGAACAAGCCTGGTGAACTTTTGTTGCACTCCCTCTATGACAATAACATCCTTTCTGAGGTAAGGGGACCAAAACTGCATACAGTACTCCAGGTGTGGTCTAACCAAGTTTCTATACAATTGAAACAAGACTTCAGTACTCCTGTACTCAAATCCTCTTGTGATAAAGGCTAACATTCCATTCAAGGTGATTGCTTGCTCAGCTGCATGTTAGCCTTCAGTGACTTATGGAAAAAGACACCCAGATCCTTTTGTACATCTACACTTTCAATCTCTTACCATTTAGGAAATACTCTGCATATCTGTTCCTTCTACCAAAATGGATAACCTCACATTTTTCACATTATATTCCATCTGCCATGTTCTTGCCCACTCACTAAGTCTGTCCAAATCCTCCTGTAGTCATTTTACATCTTCCTCACAACACACTGCCTAGCTTTGTATCATCCGCGAACTTGGAAATATTACATTTGTTCCCCACACCCCATTCATTGATATATATTATGAACAGGTGGGGCCCAAGTACTGATCCTCGCGGTCTTTGCACTAGTCACAGCATGCCAATGTGAGAATGATCCATTTATTCCTAACCTCTGCTTTCTGTCTGTTAGTCA
Source organism: Carcharodon carcharias (assembly GCF_017639515.1). Lineage (NCBI taxonomy): Eukaryota > Metazoa > Chordata > Chondrichthyes > Lamniformes > Lamnidae > Carcharodon > Carcharodon carcharias. Next base: position 108,450,697 of record NC_054470.1, read on the forward strand.
ATCCTTAATCCATGCCAGTATATTGCCTCCCATCCCGTGTGCTTTTATTTTGCTAATCAACCTCCTATGGGGATTGTATCAAAAGCCTTCTGAAAATCCGAATATACCACGTCCATCGACTCTCCTTTATCAATTTTGTTAGTAATATCCTCAATAAACCCCAACAAGTTCATCAAACATGATTTCCTATTTGCAAGTCCATGCTGACTATGCCCAATCAGATCATGATTATCCAAGTATCCATTTATCACATCCTTTATAATAGATTCCAGTATCTTCCTTACTACTGATGTAAGGCTAACAGGTCTGTAGTTCCGTTTTTTCTCTCCATCCTTTCTTAAATAGTGCAGTGACATTTGCTACCTTCCAATCTGCAGGCACCATTCCTATATCTATAACATTTTGGAAGATGATCACCAATGCAAACCTCTTTCATCACTCTGGGATGTAGAATATCAGGTCCCAGGGACTTATCAACTTTCAGCCCCATTAATTTCTCCAAAGAACCTTCTTACTTATATTAATTTCCTTCAACTCCTCATCCTCCCTACTTTGGATCTCTAAATCTGGGAGATTTCTTGTATCTTCCTCAGTGAAAAATGACACAAAGTAATCATTTAGCTTCTCTGCCATTTCTCTATTCCCCATTATGCATTCTCCTAACTCTGCCTGTAATGGATCCACATTTGTCTGAGCCAAATGCTTCCTTTTTACATACCTATAGAAACTTTTATAGTCCATTTTTATGTTTTTGGCTAGATTGCATTCATATTCTATTCTTTTACCAGTTTCTTGGTCTTCTATTACTGTATTCTAAAAACCTCCCAATCCTCAGGTTTACTACTACTTCTGGCAACTTTATAAGCCTTTTCTTTTAATCTTATATGATCCTTAACTTCCTTTGTCAGCCACAGTTGACTGACATTTTTTGGGTTTTTACACCTTGAAGGAATGTGTAGGTGCTGTAAGCTATGTAATAGTTCTTTGAAGACTATCTATTGCCTATATAGGCATATCTTTTTAAAGTCATATTTTCAAAGAAAAGTCATATCTTTTAATGTATTTTCCCAATCCACCTCAGCCAATTTGTCCCTCATGCCTTCATAATTTCCTTTATTCGATTTTAACACCCTTGTTTCAGAGTGAACCACCTCACTTTCAAACATAAAGTAAAATTCTATCATATTATGGTCACTCATCCCTAAAGGTTCTTTTACAACAAGATTATTAATTAGTCCTTTTCATTACATAATAATAGTCTGTCCTCCAGTCAGCTCCTTGACACACTGCTCTAGAAAACCATCCCTAACACACTCCAGAAACTCATCTTCTACAGCCTTAGTGCTCAGTTGGTTTACCCAGTCTATATGCAGATTGAAGTCACCCATGATTACTGTATTGCCCATGCTAGATGCTTCTCTCATCTCCTGATTAAAACCATGTCCCACATTATTATTACTATTTGGTGGCCTATAAACAACTTCAACCAATGTCTGCTGTTTCTTAGCTCCACCCAGATTCCACACATTGTTCTTCTGGTCTGAGATCCTTCCTTACTAATGCGCTGATCCCATTCCTTATTATCAGTGCAACTCCACCTCCTTTCCCTTCTTGTCTGTCCTTCTTAAAAGTCAAATATCCTTGAATATTCAATCCCCAGCCTTGGTCACCATGCAGCCATGTTCCCATAATGGCAATTATTAAGATGTAACCTGTCCAGCTTATACAGGTCCCACCTGTCCCATAACCGGTCCCAATGCCTCAGAAATCTGATGCCCTCCCTCCTACACCCCTTCACCGGCCACATATTTAATGAATCAATCCTCCTATTCCTATGCTCACTAGCACATAGCACTGGGAGTAATCCTGAGATTACTGCTCTTGAGGGACTGCTTTTTAATTTCCTTTCTAACTCCCTGAAATCTGCTTTCGGGACCTTATCCCTCTTCCTACCCATGTCATTGGTACCAATGTGGACCATGACTTCTGGCTGACCGCCCCCCACCCCCAGCCACCCTCCCACCTCCCCCCACAAAGGATGCTCTGCAGCCACTCCCTGTTGGCACCAGGGAGGCAACACATTAGCTTTGAGTAACGTTTACTGTCGCAGAAATGCTTGTCTGATCCCCTGACTATGGAAGCCCCTATCACTATTGCCCTTCCATTCTTCTTCCTACCCCCTGTACAGCTGAGCCACCCATGCTTGGCTCTGGCTGCACTCCCCCGAGGACCCATTACCCTCATCAGCATCCAAAATGGAAAAACCGATTAGCAAGCAGGATATACTCAGGGGACTCCTGCGCTACCTGCCTGGTTCTCTTAGACTGTTTGGCCATCACCCATTCCCCCTCTGGCTGTACGCTTCTGACCTGCGGTGTGACCACCTCTCTAAACATGTTATCCATGTAGTCCTCTGCCTTGTGGATGCACAACAGTGACTCCAGCTGCTGTTCAAGTTTCAAAACCCAAGAGTTCAAGCTAGCTGCTGAGACCTCCTACAGATGTGTTTGTCCAGCACATCTAGGCTGCTGCCAGGTGATCCATCCAGTTTTATTTCTTTTCAACTTTTCTTTAGTGATTTGGTACAACTAGCTATCCCATTACAAAGGGACAGTTAAGAGTCAACTGCATCCAGTTAGTTTGGAGTCATGCATAGGCCAGACCAGGTATGGATGGCAGATTTACTTCCCTAAAGAGCATTGGTGAATGACAATCCAGTAGTTTCATGATCACCATTACTGAGACTAGCTTTTAATTCCAGATTTATTAACTAATTGCGTTTAAATTCCACCAACTGCTATGGTGGGGTTTGAGCCCATGTCTCCAGAGCAATAGCCTGGGCCTTTAGATTACTAGTACAGTAACATTACCACTTTGCCACTGTTCCTGGTGATAAAGGAGGTAGGGGTGAGATTAAAATGATTTACTCAAAGACTTAGGATCTGAATGCACTGCCTGAAAGGATGGTGGAAGTAGAGTTGATAGTAGCTTTCAAAGGGAATTGGATCTTTACTTAGAGAGGGGTAATTCACAGGGCTATGGATAAAGAACAGAGGGAATGGGACTAATTCGACAGCTCTTTCAAAGAGCTGGATCACATAGAAACGATGGGCCGAATGACCTCCTGTGCTGTATGATTCTGTATCTCATTCATGTGAAGTTGTTCTGTCCCAATTTAATCAAGGTGCTAACACATTTAAAATAAATCTATTCATGTCTTCATTAAAATAGCAGACAAAGGAATTCAACATTCTAATGCATTTGCTATTAATCTCACACAGCATAGGTTCAATCTAAAAATCCGTTATTACGTTCACTTCTTAAGTCCTTCAATTTACTTCTAAATTTGAAGGTGTCTCCTATTTTGTGCTAACAAAGATTATAACTTCTAAGCTACAAGGAGCATATATATGGGTATTATAACATGCAGTCCCCCCAGATTACTGCTTTTCTGAAAAAGGTTAGTGTTATTCGTCTTGATATTTCATCTTCTTAATATTTCATCTTCTGATATTTCAGCTTCTGCATTCACCCTAAGGAGGTGGTCTCAATGGGATTCATGCATCTCTTGTTATAACTGCGGCATACATTTTTTTTCAAACATCCAACAAGATTCTGAAGGGGATTGACAAGGGTACGCACTGAGAGTTTGTTTCCCATAGCTGTGGTGATGAGAACATGGGGCCACAGTCTCAGGATAAGGGGCTCAATCATTTAGGACTGAGGTGAGGAGAAATTTCTTCACTCAGAAGTTTGTGAATCTTTGGGCTTCCTATCCCAGAGGGTTGTGGATATGCTCCATCGTTGAGCGTATTCAGGACTGAGATCAATAGACTTTTGGTCTCTCGGGGAATCAAGGGATATGGGGAAATGGGTGGGAAAGTGGAGCTAAAGTAGAAAATTAGCCATGATCCTGTTGCATGCCAGAGCAAGCTCAAGGAGCTGTATGGTCTACTCCTGCTCTTGATTCATAAGTTAAGTCCTTTGGGTCAACGAATGGGACTAATCAGACAGCTCTTTTGAAGAGCCAGCACAGGCATGATGGGCTGAAGGGCGTCCTTCAGTGCTGTATTATTCCATGAATCTATAAAGAAGAGATCTTGTTGCCTGTGGCCTGATTTTACTGCACCTTGCTGAATGAATTGAGAATGTTTGAAGAGGAATATTGAAACTGGCTGTCAGCTGAGAAATAAAAGTCCATCTCATTTAATCTGTTCGATAGTATTGGATTCTCAAAATACATTTGGATGAGATTGGAAACACTGAGGTGATTTGTATTAGCACGTTTGTTCCCTATTTCACTCAAATCCACCTTTTGCAATCTGCTCAATTTCCCCAATTTCATTCAGAATTGACAGATCAGACGCGTGTTTGATGACCTTTCCCAGAGAAGATGAGATTGGAAGGAAAGTGGCAAGGCTTGTTCGAGAGAGATAGTGAGCAATGTGGGATCTGTATAACCATTGCTACTTCTCTAAGGGCTTTGTTTCTAAGGCCAGCAATTGAAATAATGTAATCAGGTAGCCTTATCCAGAGGGATATGGCCTTAATCTGTGCATGAATATGAACATCATCATTTATTGCTCAAGTAATTGCAAATCTGGTTCCTCTGTTATTACTTGTTATAACTCTTCAGGCTTGTTTTTAAATAAAACACTTCCAAGGAACACTTTATTATGCTTGCTGTAGGAAATACATATTGTCCTTTTTCTTTTCTTTTTCAGAATATCTTCTCCCTCATTAGGGCAGGTATATCTTTCTGGTTCAAATCAGTCCACACGCTTCCTGTGACTAAAATAGTTGGACACGGAGATTTGCCCAAGCTGTTAAATCATTGTCATGCTCCTAATGCTTCCATGCCATCAAGAATATCCTGGCGCACACATCAGAACCTCTGTTCCAACTCTCCCCTAATTGGTTTTCCTCCTGCAACTTCTTTAAGAAGGGACCCACAGGCTGCCTGAACAAAAGCGTATCTCGGGCTACAAATTCGGCTTGGTAGCACGGCAAAGCCAGACACCCTCGGAATGGTGGGGGGGTGGCGTTTCCAGCTAATTCCAGCATGGCACACATTGCGGCGTGCGCTGGCAAAGGCGCTGGTGCGAACGTGCTTTGCATGTGCCAGAAGTGTCCCATCTGGTCAGATCGTAACGTCAAATCAGCTGCCATACTTTTGGAACATGGACCATGCTGGCCCACCAAATACACATGATGCCCGTTCACAAAATAGCATTCAATCTGCAAGAGGGACTCCCCACTATTAGTGCTATTTCAAGGGCCAGATATTCAACTTGATGGCAAGGTGATTTTGGCAAACACCTGATATTGTGAAGTTTATGGAAGTACTGTGGAGTGATTTTGGAAGGTGCTGTGATGAGTTTCTGGATTTGGCAAGGAGTGTGGCTGGGACCTGATGATGAAGGGAAGATCTTTGTTGAAGCAGCTGAATACTGTTGAGTCTAGAGGAACTCCTGCTGCAATATCCTGAGGTGATTGGCCTCCCACAGCTGTCTATGGCCCCAGCCTGTGGAAGGTTTTCTGCCTGACTCCCCTCGACTTCAAATTTACTAGGACTCTTTTTTGCCACATTCAGTCAAATGTTGCCTTGATATCAAGGGCTGCCACTCTCACCTCCTCTCTGGAATTCAGCTCTTTTGTTCAAGAAGCCTCCTTTCTCCTCTTATTTGCTGAGTTGTTCACCGCTATTCACAGCTGAATGCAGCAGGACTGCAGAGTTTGATGATGCATTGGTTGTAGGATCATTTAGCTCAGTCCATCACATGCTACTTCCGCTATTCAGCATGCATTTAGTCCTGTAGCTTGAGCAAGCCTACACCTCATTTTTAGACATGCCTGGTGCTGCTCCTGGCATTCTCCCCTGCACTCCTCATTGAACCAGAGTTGTCCCTGGCTTTGATGGTAATGGTAGAGTGGGGGATTTGCCGGGCCACGTGGTTACAGATTGTGATCGAATACAATTCTGCTGCTGCTGATGGCCCACAGCACCTCATGCCCAGTTTTGAGCTGTTGCATCGGTTCTGAATCTATCCCATTTAGCATGGTGGTGCTGCCACACAACACGATGGAGGGTATCCTGGAAGTGATGATGGGATTTTGTTTCCACAAGGCTTATGCGGTGGTCACTAGCCCCTACCAATACTGTCATGGACAGATGCATCTGCAACAGATAGATTACTGAGGACGAGCTCAAGGAGGTTGTTCCCTATTGTTGGTTTTCTCATCACATACCTCAGGTCCAAACTGGCAGATATGTCCTTCAGGACTTGGCCAACTCAGTCGATAGTGGTGATATTGAGCCACTCTTGGTGATGGACATTGAAGTTCCCTACCCAGAGTACATTCATTGCCCTTCCTACCTTCAGTGCTTCTTCCAAATGGTGTTCAACATGGAGGAGTACTGATTCATCAGCTGAGGGAGAGTGATAGGTGTTAATCGGCAGATGGTTTCCTTGCCCATGTTTGGTATGAATCCATGAGTCTTGATGGACTCAATGATGAGGACCCCGGGGCTACTCCCTCCTGACTGAATACCACTGTGCCGCCACCCTCTGGTGGGTCTATCCTGTCGATGTGACAAGACATCCCCAGAAATTCTGATGGAGGAGTTTGGGATATTGGCTGAAAGGTATGATTCGATGAGTATGACTATGTCAGGACACAGGTGCTGTCAGGGAGTTGGCCACAATGGAAAGTGTGGGTTCCAAGCTCTATGCAACACCTTCTACCACATTGGAACTAGACTCCTTCATGCTCTTTGCCAGTGCCAGGAGACTGTCTGGCAGGCCTGACAATGCGCCAAGCATCTCTCTGTACATGTTTGTCATCTTGCCGCCCCTTTGGAGTCTCCTGCAGCTGGTTTTGTCTGCAACCACACCTTCCAGTCAGCTGGCACACAAACTATCCTTTCCCCTTTGCCTGGCTACAGCCCACTTATGCTTGGTGAAGTGCAGATCCCGACACTATCTGTAGTTGCCTTTAAAGTAAGCACAGTGCCAATATATGAGCTACTGGCTGTGAATCTCAGATCAACTGGCGGTGTTTCTTCATCAGTGTAGTGGCGTTTTCTCTCTCTCCCCCTCTTCCTCCTGGGGCTGCTCTGGCTGTGCGGGGAGCAGTATTCAGATATTTAAAGCAGAAAATCAAATGGGGAGGGCTGAAGTGAGGGAAGGAGGTCCATGGCCACACCATAAGAAGCCTGCTCATCATGCCGGACAGCAGGATGAGGGTGAGGTGGGAGATGTGAAGGGGGCATAACGCAGTGATGCTAACATTCTGAATATCCTTGTCAATAGCAGATGCCATGGACTCTGTCGCAGCCAGCCCCGTGACGCTGAGTACCATCTCCTTGGTTAGGATCAGAATGAAGACATACCCATTGCCCGCTATTTTATTTCTATATTGTGTGCACTGTCCTGCAAGACAGTAGGCAGAATGTCAGTGATTGTGTTGCACTGTATTTAGGCGGTATACCTGCCATGGTTGAATAGGTGGAGATGGTGAGAGGTGGGTGTGAGGCTGGCTTCATTGGTAGCTGTGTGAGGGTGATGTGGAGTGTCTAGATGTGAGATGTGAGTCCTGAGTGCCAGGGGCTGCTGGTGGGTGAGTGATGGGGGTGTGGTGCATTAGCTGAGAGGTGTGACAGGTTGGTGATGTCGTGGCTATGTGATGTCTTTTTAAGATGCATTCACTGGCAATAACCACTGTGACACTGAAGTTATGAAACTGTTCAATTGGCTAAAGCCACATCACCAACCAGCACATGAATCCTGGGGCAGGGCCTCCTCTGTTATCAACAGCAGTGTTCAGGGTTATGTTTTCTTGCTTTACAGTCTTATTAGCTCATGGTCTCAATGATGGGTGCATCCAATGAAAGAACTACTCAGAGAATTAATTCACTTTGTCCATAGTGGAAAAAAGGGAGATTCAATCCTTGATAACATCAGATTGTCCACTCCTTTTGCTTTAGTGGAACGGTATATAGCCTAGTTTTTTCCCACTCAGACAAGCAAACAAGTATGAAAATGGTGATGGGGGTTTGGGTGTTGGGAGCGGGGCAGGAGTGCTGGTAATATGACTTGTTCCTACGTGCCTCAAACTGCCCTGACCCCGAAAGAGTTTCATGGAGCAGCCTAATTTGGATAGGGACATGGAGTTCTTTGTGTGGTATGATTTGGACCAATTGCATTTGAGGGCAAAGAGGAGTAGGTGCATTTGAGGTTGCTGCGGAATTTAAAGGGCTGCAGCTGGTGAAAGGATAAAGATGCCAGTAGTAGCTGAAAGTATAGCCTCTCCTGCTGTCTACCAGGGGTCACGTGATGTTCAGGGAGCCTCCGACCAATGAGCCCTAAGCAGGGGCAATCCAGGGAGGTGAGGCTTCCTGACGGGAGTCCTGATCAAGCATGTAGCACCTGAAAAGCTCTCTGTAATAAAGTTCATCTGTTTCTTGTTGAAAGCTGTCCACTCTATCAAATCATTACATTTGGTGATGGGGGTAAAATAGCTCCGATGCTGCACCTCGCCTTGCTACCTTGAGCGCATCGAATCTTAAGAAAAATCTTAAGAAAAGACTACTCACCAGTCATACCACTCTTCACAGAATTGATCCTTATGACATGACTATGGAAGGCTGGAGCCAGTACATAGAGCACCTCAGATTTTATTTCATACAGAATGAAAATACCATGGAAAAGAAGCAGAAAGTCATCCTTTTGAGTGTATGTGGCAGCAAGGCATACAATCTCATTCACAACCTGATGGCCCTGAGCATGCCCAGTTCTAAGTCCTATAATGAATGAGTGGACCTCGTGAAAATGCACTTCCAGACGAAACTATCCATAGTAATAGTGGTTTAAATTTAATTCATGAGTTAGGGCCCTGGGAGAGTCCATAGCAACCTATATAGCGAACCTTAAGCAGTTTGACAGAACACTGCGACTTTGGGGACACATTAAATGATTCGCTGCAGGACAAATTAGTTTGTGGACATTCAGCACTGTTTACTCGCCGAGGTTGACATTACGCACGTCCTAGAAATTGACTTCACCATGGAAAGTGCTGCGAGAGATTCACAGGCTTTACAACACATACAACATGGCACCGTTCTTCATTTGGGGAGGGAACCTACCGCCGAGTGTGGCATGAAAACCAGAGAGACAGCATCAAAGCGAGAGGAAATGTACACTGTTAGAAACATGAAAAGGCCAAGTAGAAACACTTCAGCAGCGACTCCAAGGTTAATTTGTTATAGAGGCAGCGGTGACCAAGGACCGGACACCTGTAAATTCAAGGAAGCAGAATGCCATTACTGCCATAAGGAAGGACATGTAGAAAGGCAATGCAGGGCAAAGTCAACTTTGGGTATGATCAACTACTATAGCTGCTTCTTGCCTAATGTATCAACTGTGTTGGCACCGTTACACTTGTGGCTAAAAAAGAATCACCATTAGTCATGGAATTCACAACAGGAAGGAGCCTTTGTGAAAGTAAAATATCTGTTGCATTCATCGTGTTTATTGGTACACTACGACCCATCGACAGAGTTGGCATTAACATGTGATGCCTCTCCCTGTAGTGTGGGAGGCATGTTATCACATAGAATAGAAAATGGATCAGAAAGGCCCACTGGCCACATCTCAAGAACCCTCTCCACAGCCAAGAAGTTGTGCCACCACTGAATTTCTTGGATTCTTTGCCTGTGTTTGCAAAACAAATTAGAAATTGGATGAACAGAGATCCAACATTGTCGAAAGTCAGAGATTTTGTTTTGCAAGGATGGTCAAATTCGCCTGTATCTGAAGATTTGAGACTATTCCATGCCAGCAACACAAAGTTAAGCTGTCAAGATGGAATTTTGTTGTGGGGATCAGGAGTTGTTGTCCCATCTCAAGGTAGAGAACCACTCTTGCCAGAGCTTCATAGTGCACATCCAGGCATTTCAAAGATGAAAATGCTTGCACGAAGCTATATCTGGTGGCCAGGCATTGACAGTGACATTGAAAGCGTAGTCAAGCACTGTCTCCATTGTCAGCAACAACAGAAGTTGCCTGTTTCAGCTCCCCTGCATCCGTAGGAGCGGCCTGGTTGACCCTGGGTTAGACCACATATCAAATATGTAGTACCATTCTTAGGAGCCATGTTTTTGTTGATTGTAGATGCACATTCTAAATAGATGGATGGATGGATATGGATTCAAATTGCCAACATTGAGAACAACTATCGAGAAGCTGCATCACTGTTTTAGCATTCATGGCCTACCTGAAATCATTGTTTCTGATAACAGTACAGCCTTTACCAGCACAGAGTTTCAGAAATTCATGAATCTGAATGGAATCCACGATATAAAGACAGCCCCTTGGCATCCCTCATCGAATAGTGTAGCCGAGAGAGCTGTACAAACTTTCAAGTCTGGTATGAAAAAGTTATCAGAAGGTATTGTAGAATTTTGACTTTCCTGCTTTCTGCTCAGTTATCATACAATGTCACAATCGACTATGCGTTCAACACCGTCTGAGTTATTGATGAAATGCTGCCTACATACACGGTTAAGCCTGATGTCTTCAAATTTAGAGGGGAAGTTTGAGAGGAATCAGAGTAAACAAAAATTGAACCACAGCAAAACTCGCACGTTCAGCATAGGTGGCATGATATACATGTGAAATTTCAGAAGTGGACTTTGTTGAGTTCCTGGAATCATTGCCTCGGAGACCGGTCCATTATCTTTGCAAGTACAAGTGGAAGATAGGATCATTTGTAAGCATGTAGATCACATTTATGCTAGAGAGACATTCCAACATCCAACTATTCTGCCCATGATTAACGCCGAACGTCAAATCCTGAGGTGACAGATCGACCTAGAATAGACATGCCTGATGTCGCTGTTGAGTTTCCAAACTCAGAACAGCTATTTTCTAAGATGTGCCTTATACTGCAATTCCAGATCCTGTCGATCCTGTTGAGGAACCTCAAGTGGTAGAGCTACTCTGCTCTAGCCATATAAGGAAAGCACCTTGATCTTTAATCACCTGAAGTTTTATATATGTATATGTTGTTAGATATTCAAGTGTTTCCATGTAAATAGATATTGGTAAAAAAAACTAAAGGGGGAGGAAATCTAGTCACTGAAGGTACTGCCTCTCCTGTGGCCTATCAGGGGCCACGTGATGTTCTGGGAGACTCCGACCAGTGGGCCCTCTGCACGGGGCATCCAGAGAGGTGGGGCTTCCTGACGAGAATCCTGATCAAGCATATAGCACCTGAAACCTGTCCGCTCCGTCGAGTCATTACAATGCCAAAGATCAGGACCGCTGAAAGCATGCTAGATAAATTAGTCTGTTGGATCGGCATGAGCATCCCCAGGTTCATGAGGCAGTGGAAGTGTTTCTCAATTAAAGTTAGACTGGAAGGACATGTTCTCAGTCAAGAAGAGCAATGCAGCAGCAATGGCAGGAAATGTCAATACAAGTGTGCAATTCAGATCCATAAAAAGCTCAAAGCTGAGTCACAACGTTTAATGCAACAGCCAGAGCAGGCAATTCTACTTCCTTTGGGAAATGAGCCTAAAGCATCAGTCAGCATTCAAAGGTCAACCAACTCTCCACGTCTTAGTGCAGTTAAAATGACTTAAATGCATTTCAACATTGTTCAACATCAAGCCTCATCTTTTGACTAAAAAAGAAAAGAGGGTAGGTCATTCAACATCGAAGTCCTGTTTCCGCCATTCAATGAGATCATGGCTGACCTAAGCCTCAGCTCCATTTACCCACCTTAGTATCCTTGCCTAAGGAAAATCTGCAAGCTGGTGGCTGCTACCAAACTGATCATCAGCTTTTGAGTTTGGTTTCACCTTGACTATATTGGCCTTGGTGGAAATGTAGCTTAGACTTAGCAGAATGATACCAGAACTCCATGAATTAAATTATGAGGAAAAGTTCCAGGGGTGATTTGATCAAAATTTTCAAGATATCAAGGGGTAGAAGAGAGAAGTTCTGCTGTTTGGGAAGTCTAGGACTAGGAGAGATAGCCTAAAGATTAGAGCCAAACATTTCGGGAGTGACATTAGGAAACATTTCTACACAGAAAGGTCGGTAGAAATTTAGAACTCTCTTCGACAAGTGACAATTGATACAAGAGCCATTGTTAATTTTAAATATGTAATTGATAGAAATGTGTTAACATAAGTATTAAGCGATTTGAGGCAAGGCGGGTATATGGAATTAGGTCACAGTTCAGCCATGATCTCACTGAATGGTGGAACAGGCTCAAGGGGTTAAATAACATACTCCTGTTCTTATGTTTCTATGTGAATGCCAACTAACAATGTGACATTCGGTCACCAACAGCTGTTTAGTTTGTCAACAACTGGCTGTTAACAAATGTTATGCCATATTTCAGAATAAGCTTGGAGAATGGAATCAATGGCAAGAATTTATTTGAAGAGCTCTTTAATGAGGATGATGTACAGTTTGGGCCCACAAGTGGGAGAGTTTGGATGGATGTGAGAATCATTTCCAGTTTATCATTGCTCCTACGTTCATTGGTCTTTCAGAGAAGTGAACAAATAGAGCTGTCAGACAATAATTTTCTCATTAGTTTGAAGCAGTCTTTTTGTTCTGTGCATTTTTCTTACATCCTGTTATGATATTGAGCAAAGGTAATATCTTTTCTGTTTTTTTTTTACACACACACAGGAAAGTGAGCACTTATTGCAAGTTACAAAACTTTGCACCAATAAGATGTCATTATCTCCAATGTTGAACTTCAATGGAGTGACTAAAAGGATTGGCCAATTCAAGCAATAAAAAGGTTGCTGTATCTTTAATTTCCCCCTTAAGTCTTGTTTCTTTTGACATCTGTACACAACTGAGAAGAGAGTCATCAATCCTCTGAAACACTGAACCCCTTTGATTACTTCAACAAAACAAATGTTGGAAAGGGAAGCTCATCCGCACATCGAGTCTTTGCACACGTGCAAAGAATAGAGACAGTCACAAAAAAGAGACAGAACTGGAATAGGTCCACATCTGTGAAAAACGGCCTTGAAAGCGAGGACAATTCTTTTACTGGGCCTTTTTTTAAGTCTTCCTCGAAGAGCGTAAGAGCGCACTGTTGGGCTCTTGCTCTTCCCAGACAAAACTCATATTGTTTGTCCACCAATAACACTGGCACACAGTGACTGGTTAAGTCATTCTCCCTGTCTCTCTCACACACACACACACACACACAAAAACACACACACTATCATCTTTAATCCAAGCTCACAATACATTGAAGTTTTTTGCATTTGTTCCTGGGTCAACCAATACCAGCCTGAGCTTAATATATTTTGGGCAACTGTTTTCAAGGGGAAATTGGACCTGTCCCTGGACTCGAGGACAACTCAGCCTGAGTGACACTCGCAGGGCAGTGTGAAGGCAGCTGAGATTCCATCACATTGCTGGATTCTCACAGTAATCTCAGCCATGCACAGCGGCCAGATTTAACATAGAATACATCCGAAGCTTCTAGGCAATGTCAGGCATGTTCTACCTCTGCTTGGATATCAGGACCAGCTGCCACCATCTCCTGGAAGGCTGTCGTAACCAAAGTAAGTAGAGCACAAATAATTACACTCTATGGAAAAACAAGCACGGGCTATAATCTGCCTTTCTCTTCATAAATGTTCTTAATTGTAAAAGTATAAGTTGGCAGAGAGAAAATAAATTGCCCAAGTCCAAACGGCAGTGTTAAAATACTGAAGGCAGCAAGCTGAAATGCTTCTTGATGCAACCAAAAAAGCTGTTGAAATATTTAAAAGAGAAAAAAAAAATTACGTCTTATAAAAATACACCTGTATTAAAAGCCATGCAGCACGAAACTGCAAATGCCTACGTATTCACCACAACAATGCATTTTGGAGCTGCAGCAAGTTAGGATGTAGTATTTGATGCCGTGAATGTTACATGGACAAAAGATAAATTCAGTTAAGTGTTCTGGTGTGGGTGCTATTTTGGACACAAAATGACAATTATAGCACCTGGCACTACAGAGCCCAATTTCTAGCCACTAGTGTTTTGATTGCACGAACATCTTTTGCCCCTGGGTCTGAAAAGTGTGGGTTCATGTCCCACTCTGAAGGCCTCAGCATATAATCTCGGTTGACATTACAGTGCAGTACTGATGGTGTGCTGCACTGTTGGAGGTGCTGTCTTTGAGGTAAGACATTAAAACAAGGCCCTGACTGTCCTCTCACATGGATGTAAATGATCCCGTGGTACTGTAAAGATGAGAGAAGTGCAGTTCTCTCCAGTGTGAAAATAATGAAAACAGATTATTGATCATTGCTACTGATAGGATTTTACTGTGTACCATTGGCTGCTGCCTTTTCTGCATCACACCATTGACTACATGTCAAAGGAACTTCGTTGCTGTAAAGTGCTTTGGAAAATGTCCAGAGGTTGTGAAAGGTGCTTTATAAATGCAAGTTTTTTTCTTTTTTTGGCTATTTTATACTGAGGAATAACTCATTTTTCCATATAAGTTCAACAGAGCTTGCACAGATTGATAATGATTCGCTTTTTTCATAATTTATAATACACAATCAGTCCTGTAGGAGATGCAGAATTATAAAATGGCTTATTATTATGATATATTATGACCCCGATTGCGTTGCCTGAAAGGGTGGTGGAAGCCCATTCAGTCATAACTTTAGAAAGGAAGCTGGATATATACTTGAAGAGGAGAAGAATGGATAGCTATGGGAAAGGACAGGGGAGTGGGATCATTTGGATAGTTCTGTTTAAGAGCTTGCACAGGCACAATGGGCTGAATGGCCTCCTTCTGAGCTGCAAGATTCTCAAATTCTATCACCTGAGAGTTAAAAGGATTTGATCCCATGGGAAACAGACATCAATAAAATGAAGTACACTGGGTAACGCTACTAATGGTGAAAGAGAAATGCTAACATTAGGGATGTACTTCAGTTCAAGTCAGCATATGAAGGATGTTAACTTGTCCTATGGGAGAATAGGAAGGGTATGTGTGAACAGGAAATTATTTTAACATCAAACTTCAAACAATAAAATATGGTAGGCAAACCCAAGTTGCTCACTGGCAGCATTAATAGACATGGTGTATGACTGACTTTTGACCAGTGTGAGAAGGAAGGCATGACAGAAAATGTCCATCTTGAGCTAGCAGACTTGAATGATCCAAAAGACTCACAGGAAATGGAAGTCACAGCATGTCTGGGGACAAGGACCACAGAATGTTAGTTTCACATGACCGCCAAGTCAGAAATAACCAGGACCAGAACCAGATGAGTAATTTTTAGGGGGCTAAATTGAATAAAATATGGTGATAACTAAAGAACATAGAACTAGAGCAGATCGAGGAAAGATGTTCAACATTTCAATCAAGAACAAATGGAGACTCTTTCAACATAAGCATGTAGGATAACCACATTTCCAAAGCCAACAAGTTCAGAGTAAACAAATGTGACCCCAAATGAATCAACAACAGCAAGTTGCAATTATGAAGACCCTTTAGTAGAAATGACTGTGCACAGAGTTGCACACAAATTCAAAGTTAGATAAAGAGGAAACATGGCATTTAAAAGTCCTGAGGGATGTAGACAAGTCAGAGGAGGTAAACTTTACAGCCCTCTGTTGAGATCACACACTGAATATTACCTCCAGTCCTGGTCACCAAAAACAAGAGACATGAAAGTCATGAAAGACATGAAAGACAACAGGTCAGCCAGAGACATTGAGAATTAGAACTTCACAAGATTTTAAACATGGATCCTTTATTATCTATTCCTACCAGACTGCCTCTGCTGGTACATATATGTACGGTAGACACAACTGGACAAAATGCATAGTGCAATTTTCAGTGCACTACAAGGGAAACCATTCAAATGCTGAAGTATATAGAAGGACTAAGAGATAGATCCCTCCTATTGACTGAGTTGCAAACAAAGACTGGAAGGGGTTGGGCTTTTCATCCCTGAAATAAAGTGACGAAGATGTGATATTTTTGTATATGTAGGTGAGAGATGGTGGCATGGTGGTAGTGTCACTCAACTAGTAATCCAAAGTCCCAGGCAAAGGCTCTTGGGGCACAAGTTCAAGTCCCACACGACAGCTCGTGGAATTGAAAGCTGGTCTCAGTAATGGTGACCGTGAATCTATCATTGATTATTGTAAAAACCTGCCTGGTTCATTAAGGTCCTTTAGGGAGGGAAATCTGCTGCTCTTACCTGGTCTGGCCTACATGTGACTCCAGACCCACAGCAATGTGGTTGACCCTTAACTGCCCTTTGAAATGGCCCAACAAGCCACTCAGTTCAAGGGCAATTAGGGATGGGCAGAAAGTGCTGGCCTTCCTGGCAATGCCCACATCCATGAAATAAAAGAAAACATATAAGATTGTTAAGGATATAGAACAAAAAAATTGCCCTAGAATAATACTTTAAATTAAACTGCAGGAGTGAAAAGAGGGGAATTAGGTTCAAAATAAGAAGGGCACTTTTCATTCTGATATCAGAAAACTTCTCTTAGATGAAGAGGCAGCAACATTTAAAATACACTCCCATACAGAGTAATGGAGGCAAAAGTGCTGGAACCAGTTAAGCGACAATTGGCTGCTACACGGCAATGACTTCAGGAACTCTGGATGGGCTGAATATAAGATTCTGTGAATGGTTGACAGGGTAGATGCTGAGTGGATGGTTCCTCTCGAACTGGAGGGAACAGTTTCAAAATAAGAGGTCTCCCATTTGAGTCAGAGGTGAGGAGGAATTTCTTCTCCCAGAAGGTCGTTCATTTTTGGAATTCTCTTCCACAGAGAGCATTGGGGACTGGATCATTGAATATATTCCAGACTGTGAGTGACAGACTTTTGCTCTGCCAGGGAGTCAAGGGTTATGGGGGCCAGACAGGAAAGCGGAGTTAAGGCCTCAATTATATCTACCATGATCTTATTGAACAAGCTCGATGGGCTGAATGGTCTACTCCTGCTCCTGTTTCTTCTGAACCTATAACCTTTCTGTTGTAGGGTGGCCATGTTGTGCTATTAGTGATAGAGTTGATCTACAGATACCCTTTGGGTGGAAATACTGGGAAGAATTTTCTACCCGACGGGCGGGTGGGTTGGGAGCAGGCACGGGCGGACGAGGAGCCGATTGCCGTCTGCGATCGGTTGCATGCTGCCATTTTATGTGGGCGGGCCAATTAAGGCCCGCCCAGTGTGATACGTGCCTGGAAGCGCTCAGCGCTACCTGTGCAGGCAGGGGGAGGAGGGAGAGTCGGGACCTGTGCTCTTTCGCACGCAGCGCAGAAATCTCCCTGAGGCATGGAGCTACCTCAGGGAAAGTAAAAGTCATAAAGATGTGGAAAATAAGAAAATAAAATTATTCAGACATGTCCCTTCATGTGATATTGTCACATGAACTGGGACATGTTTATGAATTTACATGAAACATTGTATTAAATTTATAAAACCTTCATGAAACCTCATCCCACCCGTGGATGAGGTTCCATGAAAAATGCAAAGGCCGCCTGGGCTCTTCGCCTGCCCCCCCGCCAACCTTAAGGTTGGACAGGCAGCCCTGACAAGTACTTTAATTAGTTTATTAATGGTCTTAACAGGCCTTTGACAGTTCAGCGGGCGTGCAGCCAACTCTGGTGCACGCCTGCCGAACTGAAGATCGGAATGACGCGCGGTGACGTCAGGATGCACACCCGATGTCACCACGCATCGACGTGCAAGGCTCACCCCCACACACTGACCAGAAAATTCTGCCCATTAAGTTTACTTACAATATACTCAGCAGCAGCTACACACGTGCTTTCAACTCCAACTCCATCACTGCACTGACTCAGCTGGCCGGCACTGCTCTCCTATTGGCTACTACAGATCATGTGATCTTGCCTAACACGTATTATTCTTAAAGGTACATTACACACTAAATAAAACCATAATTACTACACTTTCCCATCCATAAATATCTTGTTAATTAATGAAACCAAGTAATTTCAATTGACTTCAAGGTAATTTGGGTAATTATCTTAATACTCATGGATATCAGAAAGAAAAGCTATCCTATGAAAAGATTACATTTCCAATTATTTATGTGGGTTTAAGAGGAAATGTCATGCCATCAGCAATAGAAACACAGAAGTGAAAGCTGCCTTTTTGTACCACATTATTCCCTCATGAAATAAGAGAAATTAATAAAGTAGTTCTATAAACAAGTGGATCTGATTGCTTACAAAATTCACAACAACAATTATTCAAGAATGTCTCAGTGTGAATGGGCAATTCATTTCATTGATAATGAAAGAAGCTAGTCACATTGATCCATCTGTACAAACTTGGGATTTAGTGTGTCTGTAGCAATTCAGAGTTACATTGAGAGTGGTTAGCCATCAGTAGCACAAAATGAATTGACTGCAGTCTTTGTTTCAATCCTAACCTACTTCCCAGAATGATTAACTATAGGGTTTTTTATAGATGGCTAATGTCTACAGTGAAAGCAATCATAGTTTTGTGAAGAAAATTGTATGCAATGATGTTTGGTAATTTGTACAGCTGCAGAGTTATGGCTGACACATCCGATATAATAAATAACTGTTGCCCTTTCATCTCCCTCAGTTCACTTGGCTTTCAGATTTTGTAGTTGTAGCTATCATACAGCCACAGGCTAAAATGCTGCAGTGTTACAAACCTGTGTTGTACACTGCTGGAAATGATACTATATATTATGCTAATCCTACATATACGGGACAAGAAAAGATAATCCAGCCCCTTTGTGCTCACCCTGCTTCTCAATGAATTATCTCCCTGTGTCCTAACTTCCCCTTAGAGAGGGTAAATATAGCCAATTCATGAAAACTGTCAAGGAATTCTTCACGACCCCTCTCAAAGGCTAACAGGTAAGACAAGGAGGTCCCAACCCATCAATCATTGTTCTAAAATCTTATCCAAAAACTAGTAAATAGAGATCTGTGTTGGGGTTGCTTTTATTTGCTTTATACACGATGACCTGGAATTAGGATTTAGGAGAACCCACCTTTGGAATTTGCTGATAACGCCAATTCTGGGGGATAATGCAAATTACGATGAGGATCGTAAAAGACTGCATGAGGGACACACAAAGGCTGCAAAAGCAAAACACTGCTGATGCTGAAAATCTGAGCTAAAAGCAGAGAATGCTGGAAACACTCAGCAGGTCTGGCAGCATCTGTGGAGAGAGGAAACAGAGTTAATGTTTCAGGTCCATGGCCTATGATCAGAATGGAAAATGTTACAGACGTGACAGGTTTTACACATACAGCGGCAGAGAAAGGGGGAGAGGAGGAAAGAACAAAGGGAAGGTTTTATAATCGGGTGGAAGACAGGGGAGCTGATTTCTCACAGTCTCACAGGACTGGTTTCTCCCTATCCCAACTTCATTCCTTCTCTTTTCCCACCTATCTCAGCGACTCTCACAATGCCCTCAGTCACTTTAACCTGTTTCCTGGCTCCTGACCGTCTCCTTTGCACCATAGAAATTCAGTCTCTATACACCTCCGTTCCCCACCAGGATGGTCTGAAGGCTCATTGGTTCTTCCTTGAACAAAGGCCCAACCAGTCCCTATCCACCTCCACTCTCGTCCACCCAGCTAGACTTGATCTCACGTTGAACAACTTCTGCTTTAACTCTACTGACTTATTTATTCTTTCATGAGATGTGGGCATCGCTGGCCAGACCAGCATCTATTGCCCATCCCTAATTACCCTTGAGAAGGTGGTGGTGAGCTGCCTTCTTGAACTGCTGCAGTTCATGTGGTGTAGGTGCACCCACAGTGCTGTTAGGGAGGGAGTTCCAGGATTTTGACCCAGTGACAGTGAAGGAATGGCGATATATTTCCAAGTCAGGATGGTGGGCAGTTTGGAGGGGAACCTGTGGGTGGTGGTGTTCCTATGTGTCTGCTGCCCTTGTCCTTATAGGTGGTAGAGATTTCAGATTTGGAAGGTGTTGTCAAAGGAGCCTTGGTGAGTTGCTGCAATGCATCTTGTAGATGGTACACAAGGCTGTCACTGTTCATCGGTGGTGGAGGGAGTGAATACTTATCAATTTCAGAGGAGGTTTACTAGATTGAAACCTGGAATGAGTGGGTTGTCTTATGAGGAAAGATTGGACAGACTGGGCTTGTTTCCGCTGGAGTTTAGAAGAATGAGGAGTGATTTGATTAAAGTATATAAGATCCTGAAAGGCCTTGACAATGTACAAAGGATGTTTCCTATTGTGGGTGAGCCCAGAACTCTGGTGCACTGTTTTAACATTAAGAGTTTTAGGACAGAGATGAAGGGCAGAAACTTACTTCCCGTGGGCAGGCGCGCGCCTGACCTGATCAGGTGTAAAGTAGCGTGCAATGACATCAGTTGAGCGTTCCAAAGTCATCGTGCACTCGTGTGATATTTCAGTCAGTGGGCACACAGGAGAGGCGGCAGCCTGCCCACCGACAATTAGGAGGCCAATTGTGGCTATGCATTTATTAACTAACAGAGAATTTTCACTGCCCGTTCAATGTTACAGTTGGTGGGCAGGCAAATTGGCCAGGTGGCCTTTGGATTTTTGAGGAAACCTCACCCATGGGCGGGATGGAGTTTCCAACATTAATTTTTAATAAAAGTAAAAATGATTTGACATTATTTTTATTATGTTTTTGTGCATGTGAGTGAGTCCTATGTGGGGACAGTTTTTTCAGACTTCCACAACTTTATTTTTGAGTTTAAAATTCTTCAGCTCCCTGAGGCAGCTCTCTACCTTCAGGGAGCTTTCATTGCGCGCTCCCCCTCACCTGCATAGACTTCAGCGCTCACACTCCTCCCGCACCTCCCACCCCGGCAGTGCTGAGCCTCTCAGCGTGCCTTTCATGCTGGCTGGCCATTAATTGGCCAGCCAGCGTGAAATCGCGGTCGGGGGTCAATCACAGGCGGTAGACCGTTTCCCGGCTGCTCCCAGGCCCACCCACCGCACCCACCCGACGACCCGAAAGTCCTGCCCGAGGAGAAATTTTTTCTCTCAGGGGGGTTGTGCGACTTTGGAACTCTCTCCCTCAGAAGGTGTTGTAGGCGGGGTCATTGAATATTTTTAAGGCAGACGCAGATAGATTCTTGATAGGCAAGGAAATCAAAGGTTATCAGGGTAAATGGGAACATGGAATTCGAAGCACAAACAGATCAGCCACGATCTTATTGAATGGAGGAGCAGGCTCGAGGGGCCAAATGGCCTACTCCTGCTTCTGCTTCTTATCTTCTTATGTTCTCAATTTGTCACTTCTGTTATGACCAGGGGTCAGGTGGCTCCTCTCTTTCCCCACTCCTCATTTGATCACAACAGGTTTTTTTGAAAATTATATACAATTCATTAATTGTTTAACTGTTTACTTGCGATGATCATAAAAGAACCAATCAGACTAGTTGCTTTGAGTTTTAGCAAAGAAGGAGGTTAGATTTATTATACTTAACCCAGTCTAAGAAAAAAATAATAAAATATGCCCTGACTTTCACACACACGCAAACATACACACTCAAAGCTTACACGCACAGCTTACACAGTGGGGAAGGATAGATTAATCAAATTAGAATCCAGAGAAATAAAAGGATTATACAACTATGAAGATTGGTGACTTGGCTGGCTTCAGGCTGAACTCAGTGGTCTTGCAACATTCCTTTGGTGTTCCTGATGCTTCCAGTGTCGTGGTGATTTAAAGATTTAGGTGGCTGCATTGGCTGGTCTCCTCGAGATAGTAATACGCGGTTGATTTCCTTTAAGAAGTCTCTGCCTGCAGCAGGGTGTCCCTGGGGACTCATAATCAGCAAACAGGGTTCAAAAGCTTAGGAGTTGGGTTGGAGAGAGAGGGAGGAAGGAGGGACCCCACTCAGGTTTTCTCTCATCAGCCTCTGAGCTGCTTTATCCCTTTCTGTAGAAAAAGCAGCAGCTTAAGTACACAAAGGGTGAGTTTGTCATATGACCATCACCCAGTGATTCAAACATGGTTGTTACTAGTGTATTCCCCCTTGTTACTTAATCAGCTCATGCCTGGGAATAACTTCTCTCAGCCATTGTTCGAGTGACTGGGTTTAAAGTATATTCCCATTATAGCTTGATGAGTGCATGTCTGGGAACCCCTGTTGAATATCCCAGCAGATTGTCTTGGTGCTTTGCCAATGGGGACAGCATATGTGGCTCACCCATATTCTCCTGAGGTCATTGTCCTTGATGGGTATTTGCAGACAAGCTGTCCCTATCTCAGTGGATTGGAAAATGGAGGGTACAGGGATGCAAATTGGGTAGTGTCCCGTCCAGGAGACAGAAAGGAAAATACATATCTACGTCAACCTGGCTACTTTACAAAATTATTCTTTTGCTTTTAAAATGGATAAAAGCATTGCCCTGACATGCCTGACTAGAAGTGACTCAAACCAGAGGCTTTTCTAACCTTTAGAAACCAGCAGGGACCTCATTACCTTTAAAGAGGCATTTTTGCCAACTATGACTGCAGAAAATCAAATTCCAAAGAAATGCATAAATACCCTTTACATTTCTAACGTCAGAGATGGCCAATGGAGACGGTATGTCTGCAGGGACAAAACTGACCATGACTCCTCTGGTAAACCTCTCAAGATTCCAGACCGGGAAAAATACATCCTTTATCCAATACCCAGAAGAAGAAGTGGGAGGTATGTCACAGGACCTATCCCCAAGCTGCTAGAACCTGTCATATTGCCATGTGGAATTGAACTCAGGCAGTCTAGTATTTTACCACCTAACAGGTAGCAGCAGAAAGAGCTCCATGCAGGCACATTGCCTGGTCCTAATCTACACTGTGAACTACTAGAACATCGGAACTCCTATATCTGGGCCTATAAGACTCATTCATCTCTGCATGCCTTCTTCCATTGGGGAAGTCATCACTTCTGGGAAGACGGATCGCCATGCAACAGTTCCAGCCTGCTAATCTCTGAAGGAACACACTATTGGACTTTTGATTCTAGATTTTGGATTCAAGTGAAAACATAACTCTTATTTTTAGAGTGGTCTTGCCCTGCGTCCCTTTCTTTCCATTATACCTCTTTTATTGTATGAGTGCAAAAGGGGGGGACATTGCGAAATCCCTTTCCTGCATTTTGTGTGTGTGTGTAAAATAAACTATTCCTCTTATTTTACATTATCTTGAGTTTGCTGTAGGGTTATTAATAGAGGATTGGATCACTCCAAAACTGAAGGGTTGGGGAAAATATGCCACCACTTATAAAGGGGGAAATCAAAAGCACCTTTCTATTTAAAGATGAGAGGAGAAATCAGAGCTGTTGAAATTAATCCCCCTTCAGCCCGTAACAGTAGTCATCTTTGGCTGCGAGCTCAAGTCACACTTCGGGCAGAATTTTCTGCCTGTTGGGCGGGCGGGCGGGCGGGTGGGCCCAACCCAATCTCCGGTGGGTGGGGAGCTGATCCCAGCCAGAGAAGCGGGCCCTGCTGCCATTTTAAGTGGGCGGGCCAATTAAGGCCCGCCCAGCGTGACGCCCGGTGGGAAGCGCTATGCGTTCCTGTGCGGGTGGGGGGGGGGGTATTCCCCAAAAGCGAGAGTGCGCTCTTTCGCACATGCACATGAAAGAGCGCACATCTCCCTGAAGCTAAGTCCTGCCTCAGGGAGATCGCTGACACTTGTACAAACATTAAAAATAGAAAAATAAAAAAATCCTTAACATGTCCCCCTCATGACATGAGATGGGACATGTTAATAAATATCACATTACATTTATTAAAATTTTTAAAAAGAAACATGAAGCCTCATCCTACCGCTGGATGAGGTTTTATGTTTTTTCTATTCCCCGCCGGGGCTCCTGGCCTGCCCACCAACCTTAAGGTTGGACGGGCAGGTCCTTTAATTGTTTTAATTATCCCGTCAATGGCCTCAATTAGCCATTGACAGGTCAGTGGGCCCACAGCTGATTTGCTGCACCCCCGCCTTCCTGAAAATTTAAATGGGGCGCCGTGACATCGGAGGTTCCGCCCAATGTCATCCAGCATCGGGGAGCGGGCCCCACCCCCTGCCGACGGCAAAATCCAGCCCTTACTCTCTGTTTTAAAAAGCTTCTGGGCAGGATTTTCTGGCCTTGACACTGTCACCTGTGGGACGGGAAAATTTAGACAGCCATTAAAAGTTAACAGCTCTCCAAACTTTCCAGTCCCCCCTGTGACAATGCCCACTAGCATCGGGGCTGGAAAATCCCACCCTCTGTTTTTAAAAGTCTGGCTCTGCTTTCCAGTCAGCTGATTGAAAATCATTATTTGACATAACGCGTGTTTTCATGACGCTTGCTCCGAATGGGAACCTGCATAGGTCCTGGTTAGGCCTGTATTTTTGAGGGGTATCTGGAGCATTCTTTGCTTCAGTAGTACTCATGTCCTCTCCCACCTCTTTTTCTAATACATTGATGATTGTATTGGGACCATTTCCCGTTCTCACCCTGCACTGGAAAATTTTATCAACTTTGCTTCCAATTTCCTTCCCTCACCTTTGCATGGTTTATAGCCAACTCTTACCTTCCTCAATTTCTCTACCTCCATTTCTAGTGATAGGCTATCGACCAAAATCCACCATAAGTCCACTGACTCCCATAGCTTCCTTCACTACACTTTGTCACACCCCACTTCCTGTAAGGCTGTATTCCTTTCTCCCAGTTTCTTCATCTTTGTCACACTTATTCTGTTGGTGCTATCAAGCGGCACTTGCTTAGTAATAATCTGCTCACTGATGCTCAATTTGGGTTCTGCCAGTTCCACTCATCTCCTGAACTTATCACAGCCTTGGTTCAAACATGGACAAAAGAGCTGAACTCCAGATGCGATGTGAGAGTGACTGCCATTGGCATCAAGGCAGCATTTGACCAAGTGTGGCATCAAGGAACCCCCGCAAAACTGGAGTCAATGGGAATTGGGGGAAAACTCTCCACTGGCTGGAGTCAGACCTACCACAACGGAAGAAAATTGTGGTTGTTGGAGATCAATCATCTCAGTTCCAGGACATCACTGCAGGAGTTCCACAGGGTAGTGTCCTAGGCCCAACCTAGGACACCCGCTTCATCAATGACCTTCCTTCCATCATAAGGTCAGAAGTGGGGATGTTCGCTGATGATTGCACAATGTTCAGCACCATTCACAGCTCCCAAGATGCTGAAGCAGTCCATGTCCAAATGCAGCAAGACCTGGACAATATCCAGGCTTGGGCTGACAAGTGGTAAGTAACATTCGCGCCACACAAGTGCCAGGCAATGACCAACTCCAACAAGAATGAATCTAACTATTGTCCCTTGACATTCAATGGCATTACCATTGCTGAATCCCCCACTATCAATATCCTGGGGTTACCACTGACCAGAAAATGAACTGGACAAAGTACATAAAAACTGTGGCTACAAGAGCAGGTCAGAGGCTGGGAATCCTCCAACGAGTAACTCATCCCCTGAATTCCCAAAACCTGTCCACCATCTACAAGGCACAAGTCAGCAGTGTGATGGAATAATCTCCAATTGCCTGGATGAGTGCAGTTCCAACAACACTCAGGAAGCTTGACACCGTCCAGGACAAAGCATCCCACTTGATTAGCACCCCATCCACAAACATTAATTCCCTTCACCACTGACCTACAGTAGCAGCAGTGTGTACCATCTACAAGAGGCACTGCAGGAACTGACGAAGCCTCCTTAGGCAGCACCTTCCAGACCCACAACCACTGCCACCTAGAAGGACAAGGGCAGCAGACTGATGGGAACACCACCACCTGCACAGTCTCCTCCAAGCCAGTCTCCATCCTGACTTGGAAATGTCCTGTCGTTCCTTCACTTCGCTAATTCAAAATCCTGGAACTCCCTCCCTAACAGCACCATAGGTATACCTACACCACAGGGACTGCTGCGGTTCAAGAAGGCAGCTCCCCATCACCATCTCAAGGGCAATTAGGGATGGGCAATAAAAGCTGGCCTAGCCAGCAAAGCACACATCCCATGAATAAAAAAAACCGTCTTTCAGATATGACTTCCTTTTTCCTCAACCAAGGACTCCCCATCCTCCACCATGGTTGAGAGAGCCCTCAACTATTTCCATTCCATTTCCTGCACTTGTGCTTTCACCCTTCCCCTACCTCCCAGATCCACAGTAGGGTTCCCCTTGTCCTTACCTTCCATCCCACCAACCTCAAGAGATCATCCTCTGCCATTTTTGTCAACATGTTTCCAATGCCAAGCATATCTTCCCCTCCCCTCCCCTTTTCAGCATTCCAAAGGGACTGTCCCTTCTGAAACACGCTGGTCCACTCATTAATCAACCCCAAAACTTCACCATCCACCCCCACCCCATTCCCCCTGTCCAAGGCACTTAACCGTGTAAACGCAAGAGATGCAACAAATACCCTTTTACCTCTCGCTTTGCCAC
The DNA here is from genome assembly GCF_017639515.1 of Carcharodon carcharias. Taxonomy (NCBI): domain Eukaryota; kingdom Metazoa; phylum Chordata; class Chondrichthyes; order Lamniformes; family Lamnidae; genus Carcharodon; species Carcharodon carcharias. Next base: position 108,477,179 of record NC_054470.1, read on the forward strand.
TGTCCAATGCCCCAAGCCCTCCTTCTGGGTGAAACAATGATTTACTTGTACTTTCAATTTTTGTATACTGTATTTGCTGCTCACAAAAGCAGTTTATTCAATACTGAGGAGACCAAATGCAGATAGGGTGCTTTGCAAAACACCTCCATTCAGTCTGTACACAATGAATATGCCAATCAAATACATACTAGAATGTATCACAACGAATGTTTGTATTTGAATTGAATGGCTCCTGCCCAAAGCCCCACTCGCACATCATCAGTGGCTATCTTTGGACTAACTGTAACATTCATCGCAAAATGAGCTGCAACACTCTTCTGTGAGTGGAATTGGTTTAAACCTGTACATGGTGTGATGGAATTAATGGACCCCATATTAAATATTAGGCAATGATACATTTTTGTCCCTGTAAGAATAGGGAAAGTAACTGCACCTTAAATAGAATAGGGGAGTAGAGAGGTCTTGGTATGCAAGTCATGAAAAGTGCCAGAGCAAGTAAATAAGACCATTAAAAAAGTCAAATAGAATCTTTGATACAAAGCAAGAAGATAAGTTGAACTTGCACAGGATCTTAGTTGGGTGATACTTGGAATATGGCAAGGATATTAATGCAGTGAGATAAGATCAGTGCAAATTCAGTAGGGTATAATCAGGCTTCAGGAGTCTTGAGAAATCTGTATTTATTTTACACTAGAGCTGAGAAGTTTAAGAGGTGACCTGGTCAAAGTTTGCACAATTGAGAAAAGCCAAAATAAAGTGAATAAGCAGCAATTCCCACTGGTCAGAGAGAAGATCATGGGAGTGCACAAATTGCAGATAATCACTAAAGAATTAAAGGATAAAGTTTTTAAAAATTGTTTACACAGAGGGCAGTTAGAATTCTGACCCACAAACCATTGTTGATGCAGAGATATAAATAATCTTAAAAGGAAATTTGGTAACTGCCTGTCATTAGGGGCAGTGTCTTCTCCCTAGCAACTTAATCAGTTCATGCCTGGGAGTAACCTCTCTCATTCATTGTTCAAGGCATTGGGTTTAAAGAATATTCCCATTGTAGTTTGTTGAGGTCATGCCTTGGAACCCCCTGTTGAACATCCCAGATGATTGCCTTTACACTTTGTCAATGGGGACATGATATGTGGCTCACCCATATCCTCCTGACATCATTGTCCTTGATGGGTCTTTGCAGATGTGGTGTCTCCATCTCAGTGGATTCAAATTGGTACAGTGATACAAATTGGGTGGCCATCATTGGCCATGAGCTCAAGTCACACTTAGGGCAGAGTCGCTCCAGAATTGCACTAAGTGTGGTAGCAGGTGTGAAAAATAACTTTTTACCCATCAGTTGCAATGGTAGGTTTTCGCACAGTATTGTCCCCTTTCTGCCTCATAAATTATGCAGTCACAGGCAACATCCCGTCTCACTCGTGGGTGGCGGGTGGCCTCCAATTTGCCCGCCACACTGTTACCTCACCACTTCCTCACTCCAGGCACCATATTTGAACTGCAGCCATGCACACAGTTCTCAATTCTTGCAGCACAAAGACTGCTCCGGTGAAGACATGCCCTAAAAGCCAAGGAAAGTGCAGCCCCCCCGATTTAGTGATCCATCCCTGGAATGCCTTTTGGATGCTAATGAAGACCCACCATGATGTCCTCTAGCCTCAATCTGGCCACAGGAGGTCCATCAGTCTCATCCCTCTGGTTTGGGAGGCCTTGGCAGCAGTCCCAACGCTGCACACAAGAGCTCGGCCATCCAGTGCAGAAAAACGATGAATGATCTCATCCATACTGTCAGGGTAAGTCAACCATCTGATCACACTCAACTCACCCACTCACAAGCCCATCACACATTCACTGGCATCTCATTCACTGCCAGCTCAAGGGACATCACCACTCACATACACCCTCACATCTCCATCTGGCCTCACCTCCTCTGCAGATGGCCTCCTCATTCCGTCCATGGCTCCACTCAACACACACGTATGCCTGGCATCCTTTTCATTTGGCCTGGCATGCGCCTTGCTCACGGTCTCTTCATCTGTCTTTATGCAGGACAAGATCATGCATAATCACTGAAAGAGGTTCCAGCCTGGGGAGGGGGGAGGATGGGGGGTGGAATGCTGGACAACAAGGTCCTCACTCCATTTGAGAGTCATATGCTGGAACTGGCTGGAGAGTATGTGAACTATTCCTGCAGCAATGCTGAAGTCAGTGGCAAGCATCCAGGTGAGGATCCTGCACTAGATCATCCCTCTATCAACGCTACTCTGATTCCACTCTTCTGTGTGTAACACGGCTGCCAAGCACTAATAATCTCTACTTTCTCTCCTGGGCACATCTGTCATGTCTCCCTCAGGCACCCTTGACCCCGACCCTAGCATTGACAGCACTTCAAATGAGGACCCTGAGGGCAGTACTGTTGAAGACCCATCATGGCGCACACCTCCATCAACGCAGTGACATACACTTCAGTGGGACCTAAATGTAGATCAGCCTCAAGATCACAATCTGGTGAGAAACGCATGCAATCTGTTTCACAGCAGGCAGAGGCAGGGACATCTGAGGTCACCGGCACATGGAGGACTGCTGGAAGCAAGGAATCTGCTGCGTCCCAGTCGGATGATGAGCCCCTGGACTCGGTCCTCAGCCAGTTGGTGGAGCTGCAAAGACAATCTTGGGAACATCAGGAAGGGATGCCTGGCATACCTCTCAGATTGCAAAAGACAATAGAGGAGTCTGTCCACCTTCAGTTTGAGATGATAACGTGGGCATGCCAGCCCACCGAGGTCAACACTGGCAGGATGGCGGCCATCATGGAGACCTTGGTCCAGGGCATCAGTCCTGCACTACTGCGTGGGCTGAACTCCATCGCTGACGCCATAGTTGGCCTCCAACTGTGTCAATGCAAGAGGGGTGTGGGGCAGCTTGATCTCACTCCAGCTTTGCCTTCTCCTCAAGGAGTCAACCCGGGGCCTTCGGGCACCCATAGGGAGGAGGACCAGCAGCTCGACAGCCCCGGGCCATCCACCCAGGTAACTCCAGGAATGTCCAGCCAATCCAAATCCACTATTCCTGTGACCCCATCATCTCCAACTCGACAGGCTGAGGAGGGTGCACCTGGCTCACAGCAAAATAGGACAGGGCCCTTCAGGCCTCAGCCCTCCATAGGATGCCAGCCAAGGTCATCACAGGCAAAGCATAGCAGTCAGCAGGCTGCCTCCACCTCCGCTGTGGATGTCGGGAAAGCACCAAAACATAGCTGCAGGGTTAGGAAATTTAAGAAGATATAGTTACACCCCGTGGGCATTTGTACATAATGTTCACTATTGTAAATAAGCTCCCAAGAATGTCTCTGTAGTAATTATAGTTTTGGGAAATGTAGGACTGTAACCTTAAGAATAATCCTGTGTTGTAAGATCACATGATCTGTATAAACCAATGTTCAAGGAACCTCCAGGAGAGGAAGTTCTTCTTTAGTTATGGAGTTTGATGCACACATGTAGTTGCTGTTGCAGTCTTATAAATAAAGTTAAATGTTTGTACTAAGAAAAGTTGTCTGGAGATCAACTCTATAACAAACAGGCGATGAGGATAAATAAGATTCGGTGCTGTACCTCGCCCAGCAATCATGAATGTCCAAGTTTGTTAAAAATAAAAGAAGATATGTTCATCCGAAATGCCACAGTTTGGCAGAATCGATCCCTTTGAGTCAGCCACAGACAATTGGTCTCAATATATAGAACATTTTGCGTTTTTCTTTCAAGCAAACAAAATCACAGGGAAGGAAAAGAGGAGAGCAATTCTGCTGAGTATTTGTGGAAGCAAGACCTACAGTACCCAGTGCCCCAGATTTGAAGACTTTCAGTGAATTAGTAGACCTTTTTAACCCAAGCCCTCAGTCACAATGCAGAGATTCAGGTTCAATTGAAAGAATAGAGGCCTGGGGGAGACAATTGCTACCTACGTGACAAAATTAAAACAACTAACAGAATATTGTGATTTCGGTGAAACCCTGAATGACATGCTCAGAGATCATTTCATATGTGGCATGCATGAAGACACTATTCAGCGAAGCTTGCTGGCTGAAGTGAATCTTAATTTCAAGAAAGCATTAGAAATAGCACTGGCGATGGAAAGTGCTGAAAGGGAGTCACAAGCAATTCAAGGGCGTAAAATGGTGCCGGTTCTCCTAATTAGGCGGCAAGAATCATCAGCCAAAAGTGGCACAAAAAGCCGGGACTCCGCTGCGAAGCAGTAAACAGCCCCCGCCAACCGAAAAATGAAAGGAAACAGCTTAGCAACTAAATCGAAAACTAATTCATCGATGTGGAAACAATCAGTCTTCTCGCGATTGGCAATTTAAAAAAGTAGAAGGTTAGTTTTGTCAGAGAAGTGGACACATAATGAGACAGTGCAAAACGAGATTTAAACAGGCCTCCAAACAACAAACGAAGTCCAGTGAAGTCTATAGTGCAGAAGAGCCAAAACAACCAATTCTGACATTTATTCATTATTCAACATGAAAGTTGGGAAGACAGAACCAATATTTGTTACAGTGCAAGTGAATGGTAAACCATTAAAAATGGAAGTAGACGCGGATGCTTCTACTGCTGTAATAGGAGAACACACTTTCAGATATTTAAATAAAGGTGATCAACAATTAAATTTGGAACAAATGTCTGCCAAGTTGAAAACATACACAGATGAAGAAATCCAAGTAAAAGGTATCACCAAAGTAACAGTTCATCATAGACACCAATCGGCACAGCGACTAGTGATGGTATTAGAAGGCAGCAGACCAAGCCTTCTAGGTTGAAATTGGTTAAGGGAAATTAACCTTGTTTGTCCAGTGAGATTTCAAAAGGAAGCAGGAAGAGTTCCTGAGTTGAGAAAGGAACAAGGCAAGGTACTTCAGAAAGAGTCTGGAGACTCCAAGGACCGCAACAGGATGAAAAAGGAGTGTGAGAACATTCAGAAACCTGAGGAAATGAAGACTGTCTTAAACAACGCCATGGAAGAAAAGCAGAAGAAACCCAAAGAAACGCTGCTGAATGACAGAGTTCAAGATGAAGTAAGAGAGCTTCACAAAGAAAGGGAAATCCTGTTGAAAGACTTTCACACGCTACAAGGATCCTCCAAGTCAAAGTTTGTGCCTTTGGAAAAGTACAAAGAGAAACCGGAAGAATTTAACATCTCTCTGAACAAACTGAAGGGCCAGTTGGCAGAGAAGATGCAACAATGTTCAAGTTTCCAGGAGGAAGCCAACAGATATAAGAAAAAGACAGAAGAGCTGTAGAAACAGCTAAATGAAGCAGAGGCTTTGAAAGCAAAAATCGAAGAACTTTCCAAGACACGAATAGATAATGAAGTCATGGGTAGCTCAACTACTGAAGTAAGACAAATTGAGATTGCATCTGAGAGAAGTCTGGCCAACAGTGAAGTCAAAAAGAAGGCCGAGACCAAATTCTGTGGTAGAGAGAGGATGCAGAATTACTGATGAGGCACTGTCTTCATATAAGACTAAGCCTGACATTTCCAAATTTGGAGGGGAAGATGGAGAAAAGTCAAGGGAACCAAAAAGTGACTCATGATTTAAATAGTCGTGAGCAACAATTTACTGGAGAAGCAGTATATGTAAAGAATTTCAGTGGAGGACCGAAGTGGTTACCTGGTAAAGTAAGCTCTGTGACCAGACCATTGTTGTACCACATGGAAGTGGAGGACCAGGTCACCCATAAGCATGTGGATTATTTAAAAAAGAGAGAGATATCCCCAACAAAATGATGTTCCACCTGTAACTATTGCTGTACCTGTGGTTCCTGTTGAAGTTGCTCAACCAAGGATAGACATGCCCAATGTCTCTGTTGGAGTGGAAGACACTGAATCGCATTTGCCTAATGAGGTAACTGATGTTAATGTGTATCTTACAAAAGAATCGTGGAGCTACGATTTTCTGCTCTGCTGAAGCCTGAGGCCGATGCACGTGCGTCATCAACCACAACCTCTGCGGTTAACCCTGATCCCCGAGGAGCCAACCCTGCAGCCTCTGTGGATCCTGGAAGATGTCAGGGATCTGAGACTTGCTAAGGATGTAGGAGCCGTGGACAATCCCTGGGAATCGTGCACATATATGCAGGATGCATTTGTGGTGGTCGCAGACCAGCTGAACATTCAGCGAACGGAAGTCCTTGATATTTACGTACTGGACTGCTTGCCATGGAGATCTAAGCATCACATAAGTGCAGCCAATGGCACCCTACACCTGTGGAAAACCAGAGATCTGCACAAATCCCAGCGCTCCTGCTTCCTGGCTTTTCCTGGTCCCGGGTGAAATGCACCAAGTTCTGTGCCTTCATAAAGATGGCGTCTGTGACCTCCTGGATATACTTATATGTGGAGGCTTGTGAGACCCCACACAGGTCACCTGTGGATCCCTGGAAGGAGCCACTGCCGTGAAAATTGAGCGCCACAGTCACTTTCACGGCCACTGGCAGTGGATGCCCTCCATGTTCCCATGGCATCAAGTCCTGCAGCAGGTGACATATGTGACCGACCAGTTTCCTAGACATGCGCAGTCTTCAGTGACACTGGATCTCAGTCTACAGGAATGACAGGTGCCATCTATAGACCCTGGGCCTAGCAAGGCATCTGCAAGTGACAGCTCACTGTTGATCTTCAGCTGCGTGTGCAGCAAGCCCTGCTGCCCCTTCATCTTAAGGGAGGTGTTTCTCCCTCTTCTGAGCCAGGCACCTCCATCGCCCTGTTCTTCTTCTTTGCTCCCTGTAAGCCATAAGGAATACCGTTAGATCTCCAGGCTCCATGATCCTGATGTTGTCCTGCAGGATCAAAGAGAGAGACGCACGGGTTAGCATATGTGTTCTATAATTCTGGCGTGTGGGTACAATGATGAGATGCAAATGCAATAAAATTAAGATCCTGATGTTGGGTGGCAGGAATCGTGGCCTGCCATTGACGGGCAGTGCGGCTGATCACAAACTGGTTTCATGATAGCCTGAAAACTAATTTTTGGCCTTCTTGCCATATTGTCCGTTCATGTCACCAAACATGCCCACTGCCAATGGGAGGAGAAAATTCTGGCCCTTGTCTCTGTTTTAGAAAGTCTCCGCAGGAGCATGGGATTACATGACATGATTCATCTGGAATAAAACACAAGCATGGGCTTGATGAGTCAAGTAGCCTGTTTTTGCTGTCCCATTCTATGATGTTTGGTTTTGAATTGTAGGAATAGAATTTACAACAGTGAAGCTGGTCCCAACTAGCCTCTGCGGGAATAAAATCAGAAAAGGCTGGAAATACTCACTAGGCCAGATGGCATCTGTGAAGACACCAACAGAGTTAATGTTTCACACCAATAATCTGGCCGATGTGCTGATATTGATGCTCCAGATGATCCTCCTCCCACCATACTTCCTCTTACTCTATCAACAGAACTTTCTATTCCTTTCTCCATCATAGCTTCCTCTTAAATGCTTCAATTCAATAAAGTGCTACTAAACTACTCCATGTTTTTGCAAGTTGCACTTTCTAACCACCCTCTGAATTCCCTCTTGGAATCATTGGTTAGTATCTTACCTTTTTGCACTCCCTGATTAGTGAAAACATCTTCTCTAAATTTACCTGAATCTTGAAGACCCCTAATAGGTCACCTCTCTACCTTTGCTTTTCTGGAGGAATTTAGAAGCCTTTGAAATTGTCAGTTTTTGATGCCAGTTACCGTGTGACATTTATAATTTATATTTGTCACCTTTATTGTATATTCAAATTGTTATTGGAACGATTGTGTTTCAAGCACTCTTAATTTACAGAATACGCAACTTTGTTAGCTATATGCAAATGTTTTTTTTATTCATTCATGGGATGTGGGCTTCGCTGGCTGGGCCAGCATTTATTACCCATCCCTAATTGCCCTTGACAAGGTGGTTTGAACCGCTGCAGTCCATGTGATGTAGGTACACCCACAGTGCTATTAGGAAGGGAGTTCCAGAGTTTTGACCCAGCGACAGTGAAGGAACAGCGATATATTTCCAGGGCAGGATGGTGAGTGACTTGGAGGGGAACTTCCAGGTGGTGATGCTCCCATTTATCGTATTAAGTGTGCAGATATAACATCATGAATTATGGAAAGGTCTGTCACAAGTAATGTCAAAAGATCTGTTTTTGTACTGTTTCAGATGACACTCACTTTCTATAAGCAAAAAGAAATTAATTTACTGACTGTTCAGATTGAAGGTTTGTGTGTATTTACTATTTGCTTTCAGCAAATTACAAAATGTAGGTGTTTCAGGTGAATCCTGAAGAAACCATGGCTGAATCATTAAATGTCAAGCAAATAAGATTAGATGACCGAACATCATTCCTCGACCAAAGATCACATAGATGTGTGCTGCTGAACAGGTTAGGGAGGAATTAGACACCCACTGGTCACAGGGCCTTCAAAAATCTTTCACTTTGACAAACTCACTAGAACACTTAACCTAACATTTTAAAAGAAAAACTGGGGAAATTGGGTAGCACAGTCAATTAGTCACCAGCCCTTCAGCTCCAGGATCTAGTCCAGACTGGTTATACATAAGTCCACATGGTAGGAGTATGAATAATCTTCATGAAGTGTTTAATGGGAATGCCCCACACTTTTGCACCAGTTGACAAACTCAGAGGGTCTGCCTGACGGCTGGTGTGGGAAATTATACTGGTGCTTGTTGTATATTTTATGTATCTCGGATCTATGCAGAGATGACACTAATTTCTATCTGTGTTACAGGTTTTATTTACAATGCTCCAAAATGTCTGTTTTAGCTGTGGCATCCATCTCTTTCTACACTTTGTTTACTTTCTCCTGAGTCCACACCCAGGCTTAACCAATCAAGCACAGTGAGCATAGATCAGCTACCAGACTTACATAATCAAACACAGAACAATTGAGCACTGCAGTGGTTGGGGGCTATGGAATTTTTTGGGGGCACTGACTATAATGAACTTTATTCTGCATCTAACCAGACTTGAGATTGTTTTTTGGCTTAAAGCTGCTGGATTGGAGACTCTTGCTGTGTTGTGCTATTTGTTAGTCTTTATTCTTGCACCCTTCAATTCAAATATAATTTACACCATAACTTAGTGGATGTGTGAGCTGATAATAGTGAGGAGCAGGAAAAGGAGCATCAAGAACCTAGTTGAATGATGGGACCAACAGCGTTTCTCTAATGAGATTTAAGGATTAGGAAAGGAACAAAGGAATGGCGGAGAAGAAAATAGTGAATAGTCGGCTCAGGTCCAGAAAGTGAAATAAAGAGAGGGAAAGAAAGATTGGAATGAAGAGAGAGAGAGAGAGAAAGAGACAGAAAGGAAAAGTGAGAAAAACATTTTAAAAATTAAATTCTTAATGTTGGAATTAGGCCCCAGAGTTTTAATTATAAATACAGAAAATGCTGGAAAAACTCAGCAGGTTTAACAGCACCTATGGAGAGAGAAACAGAGTTAATGTTTTGAGTCCGTATGAAGAGTCTTATATTAATGTTGTCTTTTGTCGTTGGAGGCTATGAAACATTTTGGGACAGAGTTTAAAGAGCTTTACTCTGCATCTAACTCAATCTGGGATTGCTTGATGTTGACGTTGTGGCCTGGAACGGAAAGTGGCCCAACTCAATTCCAGCCTCAACAGGAAAGCAGAAAAGCCAAACAAACTTGAGTAAGTCAAACAAATCCATACACCGTCAATAACTCAACATCCCTCTTCCAAAGACCATAGGTATTACAAAAAATCAATAACTGACAACACCTGCTGATTTGAATCCAGACATACATGCCCACTGTTTCTTAAGAATGTCAATATGTGGCAGAATTATGTTTGTCATTTATGAACGTACTGCACTGTTTGAAGAATTTGCATTGTGCAATCACTGAAGTGTACTTTGCACATTTGATTGTCCATCAGTTAAAAATACCAGCTAAATCCATTGAATCTGAAGTATTTGTGTTTAGATTCAAATGGCTTAATTTAAGCGGACTTGGGATGTTTTCATATGTTAAAGATGCTATATAACACAAGTTGTTTATGGCTTTGAGTTACATGTGCTTAGTCACCACGTAATAACCTTCCAATTATTTTGATGCATTTTACCCACAAGATGTCAGTAGAATTCCTATTAACTGCAGGGTGTTCATCAGACATGAATAAAAGTAATAATATAAATGGTTGCTTTGTGAAGAGTTTTATTTTGTTAATAGTGTGCCATTGAAAATAAAAGCTGCTATTGAATCTAAAAGTGGCCAATCTAAGTGTCCATTTACTGAATCCCAACTTAAATCAATTGATAACAATCTTTCCTTGGAATGGGAGGCAGTACTTTCAACCCTATTCCACGTATGCAGTTGAGGATTACATTGCATTGGCAGATGCACAGTTCTTTGCATAAGAACAAGATTCTGCCTCTTGTTCCATAGTATCAAGTGGATCAACACCATTAAAGCAGATTGCCTGAGGGAGTGTGGCACTGTCAGAGGTGCCGACTTTGGGATGAGACATTAACTGACTGACAACATTGACTGGCCTCTCAAGTGAATGTAAAAGATCCACCTGGCACTATTTTGAAGAAGACCGAGCTCATCCCCGCTGTCCTGGCCAATATTTATCCCTCGACTAGCATCACTAAAACAAATGTTCTGGTTGTAATGGCATTGCTGTTTATGGGAGCTTTCTGTGCATAAATTGGCTGCTTTGTTTTCAGTGTTACAACAGCACTTCAAATGTACTTCATTGGCTTTAAAATGCTTTGGAACATCCTGAGGTTATGACAGGTTTTATGTAAATGCAAGATCTTCCCTTAATGGTGCTAAAAAAAGAGACATGCTGTTGAAGCTTTTTGGCTTGCATTCATCAGGACAGATGCAAGAATGTCAAATTTCAAAGGGAGCAACAATTTATACTGCATGAGAAAAGGGTGCTGATTGGTTGGCTAGCCGACTCTGGTCGAGACATTGCCATAGCAAATGCACTCTTTGAAATTTGGCATTCTTGCATTTGTCCTGATGAGTGCAAGATAAAAAGCTTTGACAGCTTGTCTCTTTTTACAGCAATACTCAAGTTCTGTACTACCAATTGACTATCTTTCCTCATTGTTTAAATATTCCATGGCACGACTCCAAGAACTGGTTAGTGCTCTTCCCTCAATCAACACTAGTTAAAAAAGCAGATTAGCTCATCATTCATCTCAATACTATTTGTAGGTTCTGGCTATGTACAAAAATAGCTAGAGTGTTTGCCTACTTAATAATTGTGACTGTAAGTTGGAGTAATTTATTATAACTGAAGTGCTTTAGGATATTCTGAAAGACTAATAAGATGCAATGTAAATGAAAGCCTTTCTTTGTCTCCTTTTATTCAGATCGATCTCCCTGCTGTAATGATGGTTAGACGTTATAAAAGTACCATTCAATTAAACAGATTGATTGCATTTGAGTTTCAATTTTACCACTAATAAGGTGGTTAGCGGAATACAACTGTGTGTTGTCTTTACCCCTGCTTTAGTCCCCCAGCCATGGCTCAGTTGGTAGTACTCCTGCCTTGAAATCAGAAGGCTATGGATCCCACTCCAGAAACTGAAGTGCACAACTGAAACTGCCACTCCCAGTGCAGCACTGATGGGGTGCTGCATTATCAGAGATGCCTTCTTTTGGATGAATTGTTAAACAGCGGTCCCATCTTCTCTCTCAGGTGGATTTTAAAAATCCCATTAAACTATTTTGAAGATGATAGGGTGGAGTTCTTGCCAGTGTCTTGGCTAAAATTTATCCCTAAACCAAACACCTAGAAATAAATTTTCAGGCCATTTATCTCATTGCTGTTTATAGAAGCTGTTTGATGGATCTTGCTGTGTGCAAATTGGCAGCTGCTTTTCCTACATTACAGCAGTGACTACATGTGGTACCTTCACTAGAGCCTTACAGATGTTGTTCCTCTGTCCTTGAAATCTGCTTTCTTTAATCCCCTCTTCAAAAAAAACAACTCTTGATCCCACCATCTTTGCAAACTACTGTCCCATCTCCAACTTCCCTTTCCTCTCCTAAGTCGTTGAACACTCTGCCGCCTCCCAAATTAGTGCCCATCTTTCCTGGAGTTCCATGTTCAAATCCCTCCAATTAGGTTTCTGCCCCTACCACAGCACCAAAACAGCTTTCCTCAATGTCACAAATGCCATTCCCTGTTACTGTGACAAAGATACGCTATTCCTCCTTGTTCTTCTCAATAGATTTTACCATCAATGTCCTTAACCCCTTAAGCCCAACCAGAAGCTTGCATGCAGAATGGGTGAAATTAAGCAAGACTGAGCTCATTCTGATTTTTTTGGCCCCAGTGTACATTCTATTCCAATTCTAAGAGCAACAGTAACCAGAAAAGTGAAAATGTGTTGGAACATTACAACCAATTATAATAAGGAACTGTGAGTAATTTTACACACTAGGCACCCATCCACTAAAATCTAAATGGAAGCTGGCTATTAGAATAATTTTCCCCACCATCAAAGACATATTACTTAGTTTATCTCTTTGAACTAAAGTAGAGTTATTGGAACTGGCTCAGATTCCTGTGCAAAAGCATAGTGTGGGAGGGACACAAGGGAAAATTAGGAGCTGGGTCTGGATGGTGTTTGCCAATAACTGCACAGTTCAGATAACACAGTAGGTCAGAGGCTGGAAATTCGCTGGTGAGTAACTCACCTCCTGGCTCCCCAAAGCCTGTCCACCATCTACAAGTCAGAAGTGTGATGGAATACCCTTCACTTGCCTGGATGAGTGCAGCTCCAACAACACGATACAATCCAGGCCAAAACTGGTGGGCATCCCATCCACCACCTTAAACATTCAGTCCCTCCCCACAAATGCACAGTAGTAGCAATGTGTATCATCTACAACATACACTGCAGCAACAGACTAAGGTTCCTTTGACAGCATCTTCCAATTCTACAACTTAAGAGGACAAGGGCAACAGATACATGGAAACACCACCACCTGTAAGTTTCCCTCCAAGCAGCACATCTTCCTGACTTGGAAATATATCGCCATTCCTTCACTGTTGCTGGGTCAGAATCCAGGAATTTCCTCCCTAACAGCACTGTGGGTGTACCTACACCATATGGACTGCAGCGATTCAGGGGAGGAGGGTCACCACCATCTTCTCAAGGAGAATTTGGGATAAGCAACAAATGTTGCCCTTGCTAGCCATGTGTAATTTTTTGCCCAGCCTACCCCAGATTACCCTGGAAGGGTAAGGTGCCTCAGAAATTTGAGCAACAGGTGAAGCTAGCTGTTTCACACTGCTACTATGCAGTGGCAACGCAAGTAGTATGCTCCACAAACAGGATGCTGCCGACAAGCCAAAAAGACATTTTGCCTACCATACAAATGAGGTATATGATGTGGTATATGAATTTCAGTACTGGTGTGATGCCTGGCATGTAGGCCATGCATCCCAAAGACTGCTGGATTGTATCAAATGGTACGTCCCTTTGGCTGTTCACAACAGGTAAAATACAGACTGTACTCAACCAGCCTGTGCTTACAAAACTCAGAACATAGTGCCAATGTTAGATGCGATCCTGCGATTGGAAAACGCTTACTCAACAATCCGATTGTGCTAAGGATTACGCTATCAACCAATTTAAGTTTATCAGTCAGGCTCGCAGTGTGGCTCCCTTATGTGTGCTAGAAGCTACATATATTCCCACACACAGCCCTGTTCCTTGCAAACAAAAAGAACATGTCCGCCGATTGTGCCTTTTACATCTAAACAAAAGCTTGGGGAACAGCCATTCCCCAATTCATTACCTTTGGTAATGCCTTGACCAATCAAAGTCAACTTGCCTGCTTTGAATTTAAACAAAAGCTTGGCAGTTAACTGTTCCCTGCTGCATTTTCTATGGCAATGCTTCTACCAAAGCCCACTTGCCAACCAATCAGTACCTTCTTCTTATGCAATATAATTGTTTTTTGCCTTGAAATTTGGTATTCTTGCATCTGTCCTGATGAGTGCAAGATGAAAATCTTGATAGCATGTCTCTTTTTTCAGCAATGTTCAAGTTATCAAAGTGTTGAAGAGGGGGAGAAAAAGCTGTTTGACTGAGAGTCAATATTCAACCGATCTGGAAAGAAAAAGCCCAATCGTTTTCCAATTTTGTGGAACGTTTAAGGATAGACATGTCATACAATCAATGTAGGAGGCAGAAGAGGCAGGGGTGGGGTTAGAAGTGAGTTGAAACCTCCAGGACTATGACCAGAGTTGGCAGTCATGGATAAGCAAGCTACAGATGTACATGTAGAGAAAGGTTGCAATGTTAAGCCTCTGTCACTAGATGACAGTGCAGTGAAAATGTTAAGGTTATTTCTAAAGCACATTGGAGACTAGTGAATGATAAGAATTTGATTGAACTATGAACCTCCTTGTCTTTCTGTACTGGGCTGTTTCAATCAGTTCAATCAGAAAGCAAGATATATAGGGCAGGATTTTCAGGCCGTCAGATGGGTGGGCCTGGGAGCTGTCGGGAAATAGTCCGCCGCTTGCAATCGGCACCCGACCACAATTTCATGCTGGTTGGCTAATTAACAACCAGCCAGCCTGAAACGCGCGCTGAAAGGCTCAGCACTGCCAGGATGGGAGGAGGGTGACTGCTGAACACTGCGCTGGTGCGGGGGAGTGCTCAATGAAAGGTCCCTGAAGGCAGAGAACTGCCCCAGGGAGCTGAATAAGTTTAAATGCAAAAAGAGAGATTTTGAAATTCTGAAAAAAAAATGTCCCCACACAGGACTCACTCACCTGAACATATAGATTGTAAAAACTCTGTGAAAACATTTCTTAAAATTACTTTTGGAAACCCTTACCCGCCCGTGGATGAGGTTTCCTCAAAAATGCAAAGGCAGCCTGGCTGATTCACCCACCCGCCAACCGTAACATTGGACGGGCAGTGAAAAATCGCTCTTAATTAATTCTTAATTGTCGGCAGGCGCACTGCCGACTCTCACACGCACCCGCCGACCAAAATATTGCGCGAGTGCGCGATGAAGTTGGAACACTCGCCTGATGTCATCGCGTGCTATTTTACGCCCGATCAGTTCAGACGCATGCCCGTCTGCAGCACATAAAATTCTGCCCATAATAAACCCATTGGTTTATTTAACCTCTTTAGTATCTTTGGATCCTTTCATAAATGCTTTGGAATAACCCAGGCAGTGCTGCAAGGGTTTTTATGTATTGTTACCAAATATGTGGTTGCTTCTTCATGATAGAGGTCAGAGGTATCCTTTTGGAGAGCAGCAACATCAACAATAAGTTACAATTATATAAAGCCTTTAACATAGTAGAACATCCCAAAGTACTTCACATGAGTGTTATTGGTCACAATTTCACACCAAAAATAGGTATTAGCGCAGGTGGCCAAAAGCTATAGTCAAAAAGGTAAATTTTAAGGAGCAGTCTCAAGGAGGACAGAGGGATAGAGAATTAGGGAGGGAATTCCAGACCCTGGGGCCTAGGGAGCTGGAGGCCCGATTATGAAAACCAGAGATACGCAAGAGGCCATAGTTGGAGGAACGCAGAGATCTAGGAGGGTTATAGGAAGAGGCGGTTATGGAGATAGAGGGGCAAGCAGGCCATGGAAGGAGTTGAACATGAGGATGAGTAAGTTAAATGTGAGGCTTTGCTGTACATTTTGAAGAACTTCATCATATATTAGTGAAACCTGACGCAGCTGACATTCTGACCCTTAATGCTGCTGCACTTAGTAAGTGGTTGATGGAGCGAAATAAGCGAAAAGTTTCAAGTGCTCCCAGAAGAACTTCATGAAGAACTTTATTTTCTTTTCTCTGTTTTATTTCCCAGCGTGGTTAGTTTTGGTAGACTTTAGGTAACATGGCGCTAATGAATGTCCATTGAAATTCTGATCGGGGGAATTGAAACAAAAGTCTTTTCACTTCTTCTTAATTTTCTTTCTTCAGCCCTCTCTCTATCTCTGGGTCAGACATCCTGTTGAGCCAAGAAGCAGAGTTAGTGAATTTATTAGAGGTTAATTTTGGCAGGAAAAATATGGGCCTGAACCACTCCCAGGCATGCGATCGGCAGACCCGGGAGCTGTTGGGAAACAGGCTGCCAACTGCGATCGGCCTACAATTGTGGTTTCATGCTGGCTGCCCAATTAAGGCCCACCCGGCGTGAAACGCATCTTCTGGATGGTTGGCTGGGCAGGGGGCCTGTTTGGCACCAGGTCCAATGGCGACCCGGCAGCCGGTTTAAAATCGGCAGAGGCAGCTCCCTGATAGCTGCCAAGGGAGAACCTTCTGCAGTCTGGAGACTGGAGCAATGGTCTCAACAGTGTCTGGAGACGTCAGGCGGAAGGGCAGATTGAGTGGGCCCTCCACCCCCTGCCTCGCGGTCCTCATGGAGGAGGTGGGTGTCAGGTGGGACACCCTCATTCCCAGGAATGAGATGAGGAGGCCACCACACCAGACCAATAAAACTTGGGAGGAAGTGGCAGCCGAGGTCAGCAGCCACAACATCGTGAGGTGCATATGGGTGCAGTGCCGCAAAATGTTCAAAGACCTGCTGCGCTTGACAAGGGTGAGTACCGTGTTGGCATGGATCAGTGTGAAGACGTTTTATGGGCTGGTTGTCCCCCCCATGGAGCTGAGGTGTGTTAGAGTCAGAGTGCCAACTGTCAATGACGCTGGATCTGGTCAAACGGGTGAGCTCTGGCTGCTTGGACTGAGTGCCTTGCGGCTCAAGGGCCATGGCTCAGATGTGTCCTGCAAGGCGTTCCTCAGCTGTGGTTGGCTGGGCTGCAATGGCACTGCAGGTAGAGAGTGGACTAATCAATGCTCCTCTGTCCTTTCAGGAGGAGAGGAGCCATAACAACGTCGAGAGGTCAAGGACACACCAAGGCTTCCTAGAACCTCCTAATCATGATGAGGTTTGAAATGGATGCTTTGGAGCTGGTCTACCACCCGCCATCCACTTCAGTCAGCCGGTCGTGGAGAGGCAGGGGTCTCTGACGAAGGTAAGCAGGCAGTGCACAGAGAGTGAGACTGTCAGATTGTGCAAACATTCTTGTGTAATCTTATTAGTAAGGGGAGCCTCAAAACTGGATTCCCCATTGATCATTGAAAGACAATAGCCCCATGATGCAGATCTCCATTGTCTCCCCAGGGCGACTGGCATGCACAGTGACAGTGTGATGACTTAAACTAATGACATATCATTGTTCTCCCTTAGATTCACCATCACGCACTCATATGCAGGACCCCAAAGAGCCACACTTGACCCCAGAGGACTGTCAGGTTTCAGATGTTCCTGCATCACACATCCTCTCTGCACCAAGCACCAGCGCAGATACCAGCTCCTCAATGGGCATTAGATTGTCAGCTAGAATGCACAGCAGTGAGGGTACTTCACGCTTCATTGAGGAGCAGGCGGAGACATAGTGCTCAGGACTGCTGGAGACCAGGACAATGCTGATTCGAAGGCAGGTGATGAGCCTCTAGAGCCGTCCATTAGGCTGCTGATGCTGGATGTCCAGCAGGATGTGCGGAAGGATCTGGTGGAGATCCATGAGGGTATGCGTGCCATAATCTCTGTTGTGAAGAAGTCCATGCAGTGCATGACCACTGCAGTGACCCTCATCACTGAGTGCACTACCTCCTCCGTTGAGAGAGTGCTGACTCTCATGGAGAGGCAACTCCAGGGGAAGAATCAGGTGTTCCAGGGATTGCAATCGGACTGCAAGCCCTCATACAGGGAATGACGTTAGATGGTCAGTGTCAGTATGGGAGACAGATGAGGCACCCAGTATCCCAGCTAGGTGCCTGTCCATCAATAGTGAGCAGGGAGGTCCAGAGTGAACTTATGTCGGCGCACGAGCTGCTTGTCATCTCCGCTGGCTCCTCTCAGGGTGCTCTGGATGACGGCAGCAGCTCCTCCGCCCCTCTGCCAGTAATTGTGTCATCTGATGAGGCTGCGATGACTGAGGAGATGCCAGCTGTGGCATTGGCTGCTCCCTTCCAGGTGGGGCCAGCACAGGCCAGAGGATGACTGCCAAGGTTATCAACGCCAGCAAGACACCAGAGCCAGCAGGCTGCCTCCAATGTTGGTGCCAGCGAGGGGACGCACCAAGATGCAGCATTTGTAAACTTAAGGTTAAGGCACCATGAGCATAGGAAGGACTGTTCACGGGTGATCTTCAGTTCTGCCATCTTTTGTTTAGATGTTTACTGGTGTGCCCATTAATACCAGATATAGTTCTGTTCATTTGCTGGGAGTGTCAAAATTATACAAATTTTGCTTTTGTCTCAATGGCCTGAGTATGCTTCACTATTTTTTTGGTGCGGAGTACGCCAGTCTCTCATGCTGGACATGAGTGGCTCTAAGGTTATTGCACAGGCATTGAGTGGACTTTATGTTCAAATGACGGGGTCATTTCAGACATCCGGGGTGGAGGAGGCAGCCCTGGCATGAGGTGGAAGCAGATCTTTGGCAGCCGAGCTGAAGGAGCATTGGATCAAGGCGTACCTAATTTTTTCTGCCTCCCTGAAGGGTGAAGAGGTCTGACTCCATGTCTTCAGCATTCTCCTCACCATGCTGCTCTTTTGACTTACTACTGGATTCATCCTTTATGGCCTGGAGAGCTGCCTCAGGATCCGCTTCCTCCAGTGGGTACCCCCTTGCCAGTGCCAGATTGTGGAGAGCGCAGCATGCAACCACTATTAGTGACACCCACTCTGGGGGATATTGGAGTGCTCCCCCTGAATGGTCCAGTCACCGGAAGCGCATCTTCTGAAACCTATGGTCCTCTCTATCACCGCGCTTGTGGAGGCGTGACTCCTATTTGTAACGTTGCTCTGCTTCTGTTTTTGGGTGGTGGAGAGGCGTCATAAGACACCTTTTCAATACCTAACCCTTGTCACCCAGCAGCCATCCATCCAGTCGTGCTGGAGCATTGAACAGCCTTGGCACCTGGGAGTGACTGAGGATATAAACATAATGGAGCTGCCAGGGTACCTTGCACAGACTTGCAGAATCTGCGTCTTGTGGTCACACACTATCTGGACATTCATCGAATGGCAGTCCTTCCTGTTGATGAAGGCAACCGGCTAAATCGCTGGTGCCACGTGGGTGCAGTCAATTTCACCCTGGACATGGGGGAACCCAGCAATTGCTGCAAAGCTTCTGGCTCGCTCAGCCTGGCTGGCCTCGTCTGTACAGAAATGAATAACTGTCATTATCCACCTGAACAGAGCTGTCACCAGCTTGACGCAACTATGGACAGCTGATTGCAAAGATCCCCCACTGACCCCTGGAAAGAGCCGGGGGCATAGAAGTTGAGCGCCACTGTGACCTTCAGAGCCACTGGCATGGGGTGTCTACCCACACAGTCGGATCTGATCTCAGGCCCAATCATTTGACAAATGAAGGTCACTATCTCCTTTGAGAGGTGAAGCCTCCTTCAGCATTGCACCTCAGACATATTGAGATAGCTGCATCACTGCCTGTAAATTCTGGCAGCAGGATAGTGGTGTCTTCTGTGGCCTCTTCCACCTTGGACTACCTGTTGGCCCTGTGCCCCTTGTGCCTGAGCCTCTCCTCCCACAGTTCGCTCCCCTGGAAGCTGCATTGGGACACCTGGCCTCCTCTCCCTTCTGCCCCTCTCTTCCTTCTCAGAGGAGGTGCCACTAGTTGAGAGCACAGTCCCCATTACTAGGGTAATAGAAGGCTGTCTGATACCTGGAAGGGTCCACACGGTCAAAATCCTCCAGGGGCCTTGGAGACACCAGTGAGCCCTGAAATGAAGTCTGGAATTGATAAGAATGAAGCTTAGAACAGAGATGAAGCTGTCAAGTTCAAATAAGCCACCGACAACAAACTATCTCCTAAACACCTCACTATTCACACTGGCAATGCTGCTGACCCTTTTTATCCCACCCTTGGATGAGGTTTTGTAAAAAGTCGCACGGGCAACGTAAAATCATGAACAATTGCTTTTTTAATGGCCCAAAGTGGCCTTTTAATTGATGATGGACACAGCTTCAACATCCGCATGAGCCCGGTGACCTGAAGATTGATCACGTGCAGGATGACATTGGGACACTCACCCGACATCATCGAGCCTGATTTTAGGCCAGGTCCGGCTGGGTGCACGCTCACCCACACAACGTAAAATTCTTCCCATGGTGAGACAGTATAAAATAAAGAGAAGAACCACTAAAGTAGGTGCAAGAACAGAGGGATCTCGACGTGAACATACATAGGTCTTTGAAGGCGGCAGGGCATGTTGAGACAGCCGTTAATGAAGCATATAGTATCTTAGGCTTTATTAATAGGGGCATTGAGTACAGGAGTAAGGATGTCATGTTGAACTTTTATAAGACACTAGTTAGGCCTCATCTGGTGTACTGCATCCAGTTCTGGGCACCATACTTGAGGAAGGATATGAAGGCTTTGGAGAAAGTACAGAGGAGATTCACAAGAATGATTCCAGGGTTAAAGAACTGCAGCAATGAGGATAGTTTGGAGAGGTTGGGACTGTTTTCCTTGGAGGAAAGAAGGCTGAGAGGAGACTTATTAGAGGTATTCAGGAGGGGTATGGACAGTGTGAATAGTGAGAAACTGTACCCACTCAAGAAAGCATCAAGAACTAGAGGGCACAGATTCAAAATAATTAGCAAAAGGAGTAAACATGATGTGAGGGAAAAATTTTTCACCCAGAGGGTGGTTGGAGTCTGGGACAAACTTCCTGAAAGGGTGGTGGAGGCGGGTTCGATTGAGGTATTCAAAAGGGAATTGGATTGCTACCTGAAAAGAGAAAATGTGCAAGGTTATGGGGATAAGGCAGGGGAGTGGGACTAGCTGGAATGCTCTTTCAGAGAGCTAGTCAAGACTCGATGAGCTGAATGGCCCCCTTTTGCACTGTGTCAGGAAGATATAATAATAATGTTATTGGAATTTATTAGAAAATAGTCGTGTCTGTATTTATATATGTCTGTGTGTGTGAAAGAGAGATTTAATTTGATTAAAGGCAGCTGGTCTGAAGGCTTTGATGTAACGACAGATGAGCTAGGCTTGAAATGTTAAGTAGGTAAACATGGGGGAAGTTTAGAATGTAAAGTGTAAAAGGACACTTGCATTTTTAAATAAACCAGACTGGATTGTTTTCATATGAGGGGTGAAATGTATCTCCTAGCCTGGTGAATTTCAGAAACATTGTGTTTATTTTTCCCAAAGATTACTGATAAAATTGGTACTATGATAAGTTTTTATGATCAGGGAGATAAAGTCCAAAGACATAGTGAAACAATGGGTCTTTGCATTCAAAGGGGAAAATATATATAAAGGAGCCAAGGTTGTGTGTAAGAGTAGACAGTCTAAGATCTAACAAGTGTGAAACACCTTCAGCATCTACGCCTCAAGCTACTGTCTACAATGAACTGACGTTAAGAAAACTCACTTTGAATTGGATTGTTCAGGGTGTAATGTTTCTTTGCCTGGGTCTTTTAAAATCCATATGTCTTACTGTTGCCTTAACGAAAGTGTAACTGGGAGTTAGATTAATTAGGGGATTTAGAAGTTATCATGGTAATAATTTGTAGTCATTTGCATTTGCTTAAAATCATTTACCTTATTAATAAATATTTAATGTAGTTTTGTAAAAACCTGTAAGGCTTGGTGGTCTTATTACTATTGAATTCAAAGCCCGCATCTAGAAATTTATATAAATTGCAAATCAAGTTGTGGCAGTTGTCTCAAGTTTCCCTCTGGGATTTGACAACTCAGCATTTACCGTCAGCTGTGCCATAACAACTGTAAAGATAATGTGATACTCTAATTGTCCCTCTGCTTCTGCTACCGTGTAAAGTTGCTGCAAGGAGAGGGCCAGGGATCTTTCGCATCCAAATCTGTTTTCCTCTTCTTTAAGTGCCCTGCCCTGCTTAGCTCCCGCTGGGATCACTATCTCACTAAATAAGGAATCCTTGCACTAAAAATGATTGCCAATAAAATCCATATTGAAAAGTGCCACTGTTGTAATGTAGCAAAGCTCCCATGAACAGCAATGTGATAATGACCAGATAATATGTTTTTTAGTGATGTTGGTCAAGGGATAAATATTGGCTGGGACACAAGGGAGAACTCCCGATCTCTTTTCCGAAATAGTGTCCTGGAATTTTTTACCTGAAAGGGCAGAAGGAGCTCTGTTTAAAGTCTCATCTGAAAGACAGCACTTCTGACAGTGCAACACTCCCTTATTACTGCACTGGGAGTATCAACATAGATTTTGTGCTCAAGTCACACTACAGGAACCTGAACCCACATCTTCCCTCTCCGGTGGACACCAACGATCCGATAGCACTATTTCGAAGAAGGCCAGGGCCAGGACTTTTCCCTCGTCGGGCAGGCTCAGCGAGGGTGGGGGGACGGCAGGAGCAGTCGGGAAGCCGGATGCCGCCCGCAATCGGGGCTGGACCGCGATTTGACAAATAAGGCCCGCCCAGTGTGAAACGGGTGCTGCAGCGCTCAGCGCTGCCTGTGTGAGGGTGCGGGGAGGAGGACAAGCGCGCAACTTTGCACATTCACGCGGGTGCTCACTGGAAAAGCTCCAAACAGCTTTGAAAATGAAAAATAAAGAATTGTAAAGTATTTTTAAAAATGTGCCCTCATGTGACTCCAACATGTTATTAACGAAAGGTTAAAATTTTTATTTAATTTTTAATAGCTGTTGGAAACCTCATCCTGCCCGTGGGTGAGGTTTCCTCAAAAATCCAAAGGCTGCTTGGCCTTTTCGCCTGCCCACCTACAGTAAGGTTGGATGGGCAGCGAAAATTATCTTTCACTTGTGACTTTAATGGCCTTAGTAGGCCTTTTAATTGTCAGCAGGCGCACTGCCCACTCCCACGCATTGCTGACCAAAATATAGCACGAGTGTGTGATGACATCAGGACACCCGCCCAAAGTCAGCGCGCGCCATTTTATGCTTGTTCACGTCAGGTGCACGATCGCCCGACCAGCGTAATATTCTGGCCCAGGAGAGTTCGCCATGATATAAAAACAGAAAATGCTGGAAAAAACTCAGCAGGTCTGGCAGCATCTGTAAACAGAGAGAAACAGAGTTGACAGAAGAAGAGTTGTGTTAACTCGAACCCTTAACTCTGTTTCTCTTTCCACAGATGCTGTCAGACCTGCTGAGTTTTTCCAGCATTTTCTGTTTTTATTTTCTATTTCTAGCACCGGCAGTATTTTGCTTTTATGTTAGAGTTCTCCATGATGTCTGGCCAATGTTTAGCCCTTGAGAAATATCCCTAAAGCGGATTATTGGGTGCTTATCACATTGCTGTTTGTGGGAGTTTGCCATGCACAAATTGGTTGCTTCATTTCCCACATTAACCCTTCAAAAAGTACTTAATTGGTTGTAAAGTACATTGAGGTGTCCAGAAAGATGTTACATAAATCGAATTTTTTCTTTACTGCAGGCAAGTTAGCAAATCATGATAATTTACTGTGTCGGTCCAACAGCCTGAACATCAATGGTTGATAATCTTGTTAAAGACTCTTTGTTTATCTTCCTCAATCCTTAAGAATCATTTTATTAATGGAATACAATTTCATGCACAATACAATCCAGAGTAAAACCTATTGAGGCAATTGGTTCAAAAGCCCAAAGGTGAAATGAGGAGAGTACTGCTTACACAGCAAATTCCTTTCCTGAAGCTTTAAGATGACATGGTTTTCGTTTTGAAAAGCTGCATTGCAGTTGTCTTTAAATCAATGTGCAAAATACAAACATCTACTTTTTTCCCCCCACCTTCAATGGCCGGTTTAAATAACTCTTTCTTCTCTGGTCTAGTGTGTGGGAGGTATGTTGGAAGAGTTTCCCTTCAGTTTTTACTCTAGGTGTTGGCTTAGGTTTTTAGGACAAGATTAAGAATAATTTGTCATGAAAGAAGTAATTTTAAGACAGCTGGAACAATGGCAACAGGGGTTAACCTGTCAAGTATTTCACAGATGGAACAATTTAAAGGGAAATTGGATAGCCATGAGCATGGCCTTGGTGAGAGGTCACACAATGACAACTTGTTTGGAAATATACTGCGTCAGTATCACATGATGAAGGCAATGACAATTGATTAAGCAAAGTTTTCAAGACCAGAATTCCAAAGGTGTATAAAATAAGCAGCAAGGTGCCCGGTTAAAAGTCATACTGGCAAAAATGACTTTGTTCAGAAAGTTCAAGCTGTTGAAGAGTTTGAGGATTACTGCACCTCTAGAAAGTAATAACATCAATGCATGATTGATCACTTTTCTTAACTGTAGGGTGAACAAGATCGAATTTCTAATGAGGAGAGGCGGACTGAGATTAAGACAGTTGTATAGGATAGGGAGAAGCTTAGTAATACAAAAAAGACTTCCAATTATATGGTGCCTTTCATGACGACAGGATATCCCAAAGTGATTTAGAACCATTGAAGTACTTTTGAAGTGTAGTTACTGTTGTGCTGTAGAAAACCTTGTAGCTAATATACACACAGCAAGATCCCACAAACAGTAATGTGGTGAAGACCTGGTTATCCATTTTTAGGGAAATTAGCTGAAGAAAGAAATAGTAAAACCTGGAAATGAAGGGTACCAGTAAATCTTGCCCGTTCTGCTCTTGCATACCTCAGAATGGAACTCCAGTATTGCTAATTTTTGGGATTACTGGGATTTGACAATTTTGAACTGGCTTTTCCTTCAATGGAGAGAACTCCCCTGCTTTTCTTCAAAATAGTGCCACAGGAATTTTAAGCCCACATAAGAGGGCAGATAGGCGCTTCGACTTAATGTCTTCTCTGATTGGTAGCAGCTCCAGCAGTGCAGCACTCCCTGCTTTGGGGGTGTGAACCTAGATTTAATGCTCAAGTCACTGGAGTGGGATTTGAACCCATAACCTTTTGAGTCAGCAGTGAGAGTGCTACCCACTGAGTCACAGCTACAACACAGTAATTCACCAACCCCCACCCCCAGGGATGCTGAGGTTATACTAAGATGTACAGAGCTCCTATTCGTGTTCAATGAATTGAAAACACGATACTGGAGGGTATAAAGCATTATGTCAATCATAATAAGGTAAAACAAAGGAAAAGGGTTTGCTAAAAGAGATCATTGAGATCAGAGTTATTGAGGGATAAGTCAACACAGAAGCACAGAGGTTACCTTTCTCTTGAGAAGAGCTATCAACTGTCACATTTGGATAGGAGGCAGAGTATATTGGGTGATTCACATATTACAAGTTATAGCTTTGGCAAGACGTCAAAAGGAATGAGTACTGGAGGGACAGGAATTCAGCAAATGATGCTTTGCTTTAATAGAATAACAATCATTAGCTCTAATGTTGGAAGTACGTGAGGTTCAAGGAGAGATGGAGTCCAGATGCAAGAGGCAGAACTTTTATGAGACAGCAAACAGGAGATAGAGTGAAACAAGATGTAGACCTAACAGATGAGGCATGATTTAAGTGTGAAACTTTCCATGCAAACTAGAATAACATCAGTTCCACCCATCAGCAAAGGTAAAAGGATCAGGAGAGGGAAAATCCAAGAAACATCCAGGGAAAACAGCAATTCATGAACACCACCTCGGATGACCAACTTACAGCGTTAAGGAGGACAGGACCGATTTGCAGAATCCGATTTGTCACAGCTTATTCTGAAAGAGGCAGGAATAAGATATTGCACATTGTGCTTACGGCTGAGAAACAGCCCATTCAGCCCTTCAAATTGGTGTTTATGCTCCACACAAGCCCTCTCCTACTTCTTCATCTAACTCTGTCAACGCATCCTTCTATTCCTTTCTCCCTCATGGCCTGAATTTCACACTAGGCCTGCATGCCAAGTCGGCAGGAGCAGAAGTGGACAGCACAGTAAGCAAGCTGCCTCCTATGCCGCTGCCAGTGGTGGTTGAGGGCGGGGGAGCAAGAGTTTAAGACACTGTGAGCACAAGAGGGACAGTTCATGGGTGATCTTCTGTTCTGCCATGTTTTGTTAATCTGTTTACTGGTGTGACCATCAATGCCATATATTGTTATGTTCATTTGATGTGAGTGCCAACAATGATATAAATTTTGCTTTTGCCTTAATGGTCTGAGTATGCTTCACTTGTTTTGTAGGGTGCAGGGCACACCAGCATCTTATGCTGGACGTGAGTGGCTCTAAACTTTATTGCACAGGCCCTGAGTGGACTTTGGGCTCAAAGGAAAGAGTCATTTCAGACACCTGGGTTGGAGGCGGCAGCCCTGGCTTGAGGTGGAAGCAGATCTTTGGCAGCCTAGCTGAAGGAGTGTTGGATCAAGGCGTCCCCAGTGGCTCTGACACAATGAAGGATCCAGAGGTCTGTCTCCACATCCTCACCATGCTGCTCGCTGGACTCCTCTTCTGACTCATCACTGAATTTATCCTCTGTGGCCTGTGCAGCTGCCTCATGATACTCTTGCTCCAGTGGGTCCCACCTTGCCAGTGCCAGATTGTGGAGAACGCAGCATGCAACCACTATCAGTGACACCCGCTCTGGAGGAGTATTATAGTGCTTCCTCTGAATGGTCCAGGTATCGGAAGTGCATCTTCAGAAGGCCTATGGTCATCTCTATCACTGCCCTTGTGGAGGCATGGCTCCTATTTTAATGCTGCTGTGCCTCTGTTCTGGGGATAGCCCTTGTCACCCAGCAGCCATCCATCCAGTCGGGCTGGAGCAGTGAACAACCTTGTCACCTGTGAGTGACTGAGGATGAAAGCATCATGGGAGCTGCCTGGGTACCTTGCACAGACTTGCAGAATCTGTGTCTTGTGATCACACACTATCTGCACGTTCCTGAGTGGAAGCCCTTCCTGTTGACGAAGGCACCGGGCTGACCCGCTGGCGCCTTGATGGTCACATGTGTGCAGCCTATAGCACCCTGGACGTGGGGGAACCCAGCAATCGCTGCAAAGCCTCTGGCTTGCTCAGCCTGGCTGGCCTTGTTTGTACGGAAATGAATAAATGTCAGTACCCTCCTGAACAGAGCTTCTGTCACCAGCTTGATGCAACTGTAGACAGCTGATTGGGACACTCCACACAGATCCCCCACTGACCCCTAGAAAGAACTGGAGGCATTGAAGTTGAGGGCCACTGTGACCTTCAGAGCCACTGGCATGAGGTGTCCACCTGCACAATTGGACGTGATCTCAGGCCCAATCACATGACAGATGGAGGTCACAGTCTCCCTGGAGAGGTGGAGACTCCTTCGGCATTGCACCTCGGATATTTTGAGGTAGCTGCATCGCTGCCTGTAAACCCTGGCAACAGGATAGTGGTGTCTTCTGCAGCCTCTTCCACCTTGGGCTACCTGCTGGCCCTGCGTCCCTTGTGCCTGTGCCTCTCCTCCCACAGGTCCCTCCCTTGGAAGCTGCATTGAGACACCTGGCCTCCTTTCCCTTCTGCCCCTCTCTTCCTTCTCAGAGGAGGTGCCACCAGCGGAGACCACAATCCCCATTACCAGGGTAACGGAAAGCTGTCTGGTGGCTGGAAAGGTCCACACCGTCAAAATCCTCCAGGGGCCTTAGAGATACCAATGAGTCCTGAAATGAAGCCTAGAAATGCTAAGACTGAAGCTCAGAACAGAGATGAAGCTGTCAAGTTTAAATAAGCAGCCAGCAGCAAACTATCTCCTAAACTCCTCATTATTCACACTGGTAATTCTACTGACCCTTTTTATCCAGCCCTTGGATGAGGTTTTGCAAAAGGTGGGCTGCCCTCCTGCCCGTTTTGCCCGTGCGACGAGTGTGAAATCGCACGGGCAACATAAAATCAGAATCAGTTGCCTTTTTAATGGCTTTAAGTGGCCTTTTAATTGATGGCGGGCCCAGCTCCGACTCCCACACATGCCCGCCGACCTGAAGATTGGTCGTGTGCGGGATGAAGTCAGGACCCTCGCCCAACGTCATCTTGTGCTATTTCCAGTCCATTTGATTCAGGCGCGTGCCCGCCCATGGGACGTAACATTCTGGCCCATGTCTTTATCTAGTCCTCGCTTCAATGTATGTCCACCTCAACAACACCTTTTGGCAGCGAGTTTCACATTCCAACCACTCTCCGGAGAAAACAGTTTGCCCTGAATTCCCTATTGGATCTATTAGTGACTATCTAGGATTTATGGTTTTAGCTGTAACAGTGGTCAGGTGTGCCTGGAAGTGAGGAGGCAGACATATTGGGCTGGATTTTATACCCGCGAATTGGGCATGACGACATTTGGTCGGCATTGCAACCTCCGAAATGACAGAAGGTGAGCGGGTGCAGAAATGGGCAGCCTGTCTGCCATTTTGAAGTGTCTCATCAACAAGCTATTGAGCTTGTTAACGAACTAATAGTCAGCACTTTTACGTTGCCTGCTACGTTTTTCAGGCATCAGGCATGAAAATGTTTTTGAGTGTGTTCCGGCAGGTATGAGGCAGCACAAGGCGGCAAGTAAAGGCCTGGGATGAGGGGCCATAGCTGCATGTAGCAGCAGATCCTGCTGGCCAACAGAGGCAGTGTTTGTATGATTTCTTATCTCCTTTTTTTTTACTTTTTGAAGCCTACCGTAAGAGATTCAGAAAGATTCATAGAGCAAGGATATGTATCCTGTAATCTTTGCTATCTCAGCTTTCATTCAAGTGGGCATATTTGTTGCCACTTTGGTTCCAAACCGATTACTTCCACCTCACTTTTCCTGCCCTATAACCTGTCCTGCGCACGTTCTGCCATCCAGTCCTGCCACATTTCATTTGTCCTGCCTTGTAAATGTAAGCCTTCACATCCCTACCCCTACCTCTCCAACCCTCTTAATTTCCTCTCACCCTTCAAGTCTTGAATTTCCCCGTTTGCAACCAGCAGCTTAGCTCCTGTGCAACTCTCACCATTCTTTGAAGGACCCAAGAAGGCTCCCATAGTTTCTTGATTATGAACAGCGATGCCACATGCCTCATCCTTGTCCCCAGTCAACCCTCCTGCCCAGCATGCCTCACAGGCCTCCCTCCCCTCCCACGGGCCCTACATATCACTATCGCTTCAGATTCTGCCCAACAGTTCTGGTTGTTGTATTGTGAATTTGGAAGGAGTCAAACTGGAATAAGCTTTCCCTATGGGCTGGTTCCTCAAGCAAGGTATGAACCTGAGCCCCTCGTTACCTCCAAAAGAACTTGTATATCCTTTCAAAACTCGAGCCAAGGACCCAATCCACGGTGGGGGTCGGGGGCAGGAGGCAGCAGGAGGAGTGGGGTGGGGTGTTAGTACTTTAGTATTTTCATTTTAGGTTTATGGTCCTCTCTACAAAAGACACCCTTGATACTGATGGAATAATCTATCTATTCAAGAACTATTTAATCGCATTGATTTTGGGTTTGCTGAGAAAATGCCTATTTTCCAGCAGTCTGTTTAATTAGTAATCGTGATATGGTGCCACATCGTTGAAACCTCTTGCATGGCAATAAAAATAGTTTTTTTTATTCAGTTACTGATTCCGGTGTCTAACTGAGATCGAGGCGGGAAGGAGGGGTGCGCTAAGGGTGCTTGAAGAAAGCTGAATAAACACAGTGCAAAGCATCCAAACTACTCATTCCCCAAAAGATTTATGTTGTCTCTTCACTTTTCTCCATGTACATAAATGACTTTGGTATGAACATAAATGAACTAATATCAAGATTGGTTGATGTAAAACTTAGAAGAACCTATAAGGGAAGCATAGTTGGTTGGAAGATAACACATCAGCAGGTTAAGGGAATGATGGATATGTGTCCAAAATGCAGTTCAGCACAGAATCATGGAATGGTTACAGAATAAAAAGAGGCCATTTGGCCCTTCTTGTCTGTACCAGCTCTCTGCTAGATCAACTCACTCAGTTCTGGCCCCTGCCTTTTCTCCATTGCCCTGCATTTCTTTTCTCTTCAGATAATGGTCCAATTCTCTTTTGATTGCCGCAATTGAACCTGCCTCCATTACGCTCTCAGGTAATGCAATCCAGGTCCTAACCAATAACTGCATCAAATCTTTTTTCCTCATGTCACCATTGCTCCTTTTACCATGAATGAATGAATGAATAGTGCATTTTGGGAAAACAGAAGAGATTGGATATAGGTTAGCTGTTAAAATTCTCATGAGGAGCAAGAAACAGAAAAGCAGATCTTTCAAAGCAAGATTGCAAATAGAAGAAGCCTTAAAAAAGGACAATTTGGATCCCGCATCTTACATAGGATATTGACTACAAAATCAAGGAGAGTAATCTGTAGAAATATATTGGTTAGGCCAGTGGTAAGAGTACAATATACTGTATTCATCAGAAAAGGCTCATGCTAGGGAGGCAGGGGTGCGATGAGGGGGGTATAGTAGGGGTATCCAAAGATTTGGAAGGGTTCAAGAGGGTAAATAATGAAAGATCATTCCACTGGTCAGTGAAGTTAAAGTTAGGATTAGTTCCAAAAGCATAAAAGTTTTGAATTTATTTGTGATTCAGAATCATTAGAATACAAAACAGATTATTATAGGTAGCTATTGTTGCGAACTCAATCACAATGTTTGAGAGGGAATTAGGTAAAACACTGAAAAGAGAAAAATAAACATTAAAGACAAGGGAAATGGGGTTAGGGTAGATAGTTCCAAGAAGAAGTTTAGAATGTTTATTGATTTATTGGCACCACTATATCTACTAATGAGCTAGCGACTGAGTGGGATTTATGGCAAACGTGTAAAAAAAGCGTATTTAAACAGTGCACTGCAACAAACAGTCTACAAAGTCTATTTAAGTGGTAAACTACAGCAAACAGTCTACAGCGTCTATTGAAAAAGAGTTTCTATGAACATCTTCTGACAAAAGCAGTCTGTTTCCAGGTGTGACCAACACAGGAGTTACCCAATTATCTCTATTCTGGCCAAAAAATATTGGTGTCACTACACAAAGTTGCACTGGCACCAATCATCTGATGGCATTTTGCACGCAGGTTTCTCTGATTTTGTTGTCACAATGCAATAAACCAGTTTGTTTAGCTCAAAGGGACCATACTGTTAATTAACTCCAGGAAACAAACTAATTGTAACTTTTGATCAAATATGCAACCTAATCTTTTTTGTGTAAGCATTCAAACTTTGCTGTTAAGTCAAGAAAGCCTGGCATGTGAAGTGGAACACTTTCAAACTGTAATTATTATCCATTTGACTGTTTAAGCATTTCCTTGTGTAACAATTTTGGCTGATAAAGTTTGAAATAAATAGGTCTTTCCATTAAAGAAAGAAGGGCTTGTATTTGTATAGCACCCTCCCTGAACTCCAAGACATCCCCTAATGCTTTACAGCCAATGAAGTGCTTTTGAAGTGTAGCAATGTAGGAAATGCAGCAGCAAGCTTGCCCATCACAAGCTCCCACGAACAACAACCTGATAATAGCTGAGGGATAAGTATTGGCCAGGACACCAACGATAGCTCCCCTTCTTCGCAATAGTGCAACAGGATCTTTCATGTCCACCAGAGAGAACAGACAGGGCCTCAGTTTAACATCTCTTTCAAAAGATGACACCTCCAGCACTGGAGTGTTAACATAAACATTTGTGCTCAAGTCTCTGGAGTGGGACTTCAACCCACGATCTCCTGATGCGGACACGGAAGTGCTACCAATTGAACCACGTGGTTAGACATTTATTGGATTATTATTTCATTTCCAGCAGTCTCCAGCTGCCAGGAAATTAAAGGTTCTCTTTTTATCACCTCATGCAACCCGATCATCAATAAGTCTCAGTCTTTGTGGGACACTAAAAATCCAAAGGCATATTTTGGATCCTATTGTGACCCATTATCTTTCTGTCCTGGGGGTTGAGGACTGCTCATATATTCTAAGATGTGTCAAACAGCTCCCAAGATACGGTTACAATTTACATGGAAGCAATTGTCAAACTGAAGTAACATTTAGCATTCTGACCAGTTGTGTTGGTTGAATAATGTACGATTTCACCTCCACCCAGAACTGATCAAACAGACATATTCCATTTATAATCTTAGGATCGGACAGCACAGAAAGAGGCCACTCAGCCCATGGTGTCCATGCCACCTCTTTGAAAGAGGTATTCAATTAATCCCCTTTCCACATTCTTTCTGCATAGTCCTACAAATGTTTCTTTTCCTGTATAAATCTAATTCCCTTTTGAATGTTATTGAATCTGCTCTCACCACCCTTTCAGGTAGTGCATTCCAATTTGGAACAACTTTCTGCATGAAAAAATGAACTCAGCTCCTTCTTTGCTACACCATATATTAAAGGTCCAGCTCCTGATATGGAGGCTGGTCTCTCAAGTGATTGCTTCCTACATTATAACAGCAACAACACTTCAAAAGTGCTTCATTAGCTGTAAGGCACTTTTGGACATCCTAACACCATGAAAGGCACTATATAAATGCAAATCTTTTGTTTCTTTGTCGCTTGACTGGTAGGATAAGGTTTGTGTTCCTACAATACTAGCTGATAGTTGAGATGGGGTTGCTACATGTTACTGAGCCATATAAGCCAGAAAGATTGCAAGTTTGATGCTCTGTTTCAAGGCCAGACTAATATACATGCTTTGTGGGGACATTATTAAGGTACAATGGGAATAACTGATCAAAGAAAATCAAAAGATAGAAGGTTAAAACAACATTATGCATTTGCCTACATTGGAAAGTTTAATAAGGGAAAGAATTATCAGCATCACACAAGACAGTCACTACACCATGAATTTTGGGTAAATCATTAATGCTTTTTTCAATAATTGATCGTGAAATTCGTGAGTTGTTAACTTATGAAGTGAGTCTTTGTGAGTGTAGGCATTCTGATCAGCAGTAAATTTTCTTTACTTGATTCCTAAGCAACTAAGCCCAATAGTATCTTCCCATTTTTCAGTCTTCTCAATGCAATCTCTACATTTTTGGTTGAAAGTGCTTTGGCCCAAACAATTGGTTTGAAAGATCCGATCCATTGTTTGCTTACCAGTTTAAAATCAGGAAAGAATCCTTGCTTTATGATTCAAATGATTGTTTCTTGCAAAGGAATGGAGGGAATTAAATTGTTTCTGAATTCCATTTAAGTCCACTTGTGCTGAAAGATTTTTTCTTTGAAAATGGCATGAAGTGATTACTTTGGTGCCTTGATACCTACCTGGGAATCTTAGTCAAAGAGGATGGTTCGATATGCACAGCCTCAACTTTATGGCTTGCTATGGGCCAAGAGGGCATCCAATTCCAGGTCTACTGGGTCTGCACTCACTTAACTGATCTCAGCCAAGTGAGACAGCAGAAATGCTACAATTTCCCTAAGTGTCTTTGAAGTAGCAAGAAAGAAAAATTAGCTGGCATTCTTGTGCCTGATCCCTGTCAAATGGCCTGGCAACATTAGGCTCATACTTCAAGACTGATCACTTAGGGAAAGAACAACACAGCTTCATATTAGCGAGACGTATGCTCTTGGTCATTGGTGGTGAGGATAACTGTCAAATCCCATTTTCCCCAGCTGGATTCCAGATCTCGAGTAGATTATCCACCAACATTGATAACAGATGTGGAGAGGGCCATTAAATGAGAGCATGTAGCATTTAGGTGTACAGAGCAATTACATATGAATGAAATTTTTTGATTAAAAATCTCAATACTATTTAGAACTGAATGTATTATTGATAAAATGGGGCCTTTAGGAAGATGGATTTGGTACACTCTTTAACGATTTGAGCACATTTGAGCACCTTGTGTATTTAAGGCCCTGGTGTTGTTGCAGAGCAGACTTACAAGAATGGTACGAAGGACCTTTTTCCTTTTACGGGATGTGGTTGCCACTGGCAAGGCCATCATTTGTTGTCTGTCCTTAAATGCCGTTGAACTGAGTGGCTTGCTAGGAGTCACATGACCAGGTAAGGACAGTCATATTTCCTTCCCTAAAGGACATTAGTGAACCAAATGGGTTTTTACAACAATCAAATATCATTATCATGGTTACCATTACTGAGATGAGTTTTAAAGAATCATAGAAAATTATGGCACAGAAGAAGGCTATTCAGCCCATCGTGCCTGTGCTGGCCAAAAAGGAGCTGTCCGGCCTAATCTCGCTTATTAACTCTTAGTCGTAGCCTTCTAAGCTACGGCACTTGAGGTGCATATCCAAATGCTTTTTAATTGCGATGAGGGTTTCTGCCTCTACCACACTTTCAGAAAATATTTCTCTTCAACCTCCCTCTAAGTCTTCTACTAATTACTTTAAATCTATGCTCCCTTGGTTATTGACATCTTTGTTAAGATAAAAATAGTTCCTGTACACTTTATATAAGACCTTCATTATTTTATAAAGCTCAATTAAAATCTTCCCTCAGTCTCCTCTGTTCCACAGAAAACAACCCCAGCCTAACCAATCTTTCCTTATAACTGAAATTTTCCAGACAGGGCAGCATACTCGTAAATCTCCTCTGTGCCCCTCTAGTGCGATCACATCTTTTCTGTAATGTAATGACAAAAACTGTACATGGTTCTGTAACATATTCCAGATTTGTTAATTCCACCAGCTACTATGGTGGGTTTTGATCTCACGTCCTTAAGTATTAGCCTGAGCTTCAGGGTTATGAGTCCAGTGACATTTTCACTACACCACCATTTCCCCATAACTTCAGCTATGTGGAAAGTCCAGATAAAGTGGGATTGTACTCCGAGCATAGAAGGTTAAGAGGAAATTTTATCGATGTGTTCAAAATAATGAGGGATTTTGATGGAGTGGATAGAGAGAAACCATCTTCAGCAGCAGGAGGGCTGGTAGCCAAAGGACACATGTTTAAGATAATTGGCAAAGTAGCCAGGTAGAGTGGGGAGGGCTGATCTGGAGAATTCTTTGTACAAAATGAGTTGTTATGACCTGGAAATCACAATCTGAAAATTGGTCCTCATTGTCACACATTGCCATTGAAATATTTATTGATAAGCCAGTCACAGGATATACTGCTGAATATTTATTAAATTATTAATTTAGTATCCAAGTGTATATCAATAGTAATTATCACACACATTGTGTAAAATTATGCTCCTCCTTCATGTACCATGCCCTAAGAGGGCGTTGGTAACCATCGACTTCTATTAGATTGGTCCATGATTATACTTGGCAAAGTACTGCACTGGTTTGCTATTCCTTTCTGCAGTATGACTGACCAGGAAACTCTCTCACTCTTTACCACCTGCTATCAGGTATGTTGGAAGCATTTACAGGCTAATAATCAATCTGTTTGGCCCCATTATGAGCACAACTTCAACGACCATCAAGTCCTGAAGTGGGACTTGAACCCAGAAGTAGGGATGTTACTACTGCACTGCTAGACCTCCATTAAAATTATGCCAAGTGATATTAATACCTGAACGCTCAATGTGTTTGTATACTATTCCTTTGTCTTCCTTTTAATGGGGAATAATGCGGAAACAGCTAATAAGGGAAACTTATACAAATCCATTGAGCATTTGTATCATAATATCGTACAGGGCAATTTTACTCTAACTATTCACAACTCACTTCACTTTTCTTACAAATTCTTAATGAGAAAGGCAAACTCTCCTGAAAGATTTGACTCTAATTTTTAGACTAAGCCCTCCCCCAGTCCTAGACTCTCCAACCAACAGGAATACTTTCCCTCTACCAATACTATCTGTTCCCTAAGTAACTTGAAAACTTTGATCCAATCACAATTTAAGGGCAGGATCTTCGTGGAATAGGTTTGACTCCGCAGATCTTTAAAAATGGTGGGTGGTAAACTGATGCTAACGCAAATCCACATTTCTGACTTACCCAATTTTTGCTGGCAGGGAGAAGGGGGTGGGGCATGAATCACACAGGTGGGAAACCTGAACTCAGCAGGGCCATTTTGACTTATCCAAGGGCCCATGTTAATTCCACCCCTGTGTCTCCAGAGCAAAAACAGTATCTAATGGAGCCCTTGAAACCCAAGTGAGTCTGCCAGGTTGGGAAATTTTCAGCGGCGGAGAAAATCCAGCCCTAAGCTTTTAAATTCCAGGGAATACAAGCCTGGTTTGTGTAATTCCTTCCCATAATTTAACCTTTGGAACCCAAGTATCATTCTCTCAATCTGCACTGTACTCCCTCCACTGGCAATATACCCTTACTAAGGTGTGGTGCCCAGAATTGCTCACTGTACTCCAGGTGTGGTCTAACTATAACTTTGTGTAACTTCAGCCCTTTTGAATTATAGCCCTCCAGATGTAATGGTCAGCATTCTGTTAGCTTTTTTGATTACTTTCTAAATCTGTTCGTGAGGCACATTCATAACCAAGAACTATGGCAAGAGTCCACAGATCGTGGGGACTGGCCAAAACATTTTACATGGCTGGTCCACTTAAGTTTCTGGTCAATTGTTAACCCCAGATGTTGACAGTGGGCAATTCAGCGATGGTAATGCCATTGGATGTCAAGGGGAGGGGGTTAGATTCTCTCTTGTTGGAGATGACCATTTTCTGGCACTTGTGCAGCACAAATGTTATTTGCCACTTTGCTGCATTTGGTTCCATGTGCCAAGCAATTGTTCACTGCTTCTCTGACATTGGGATTGGGAGCAAGGGTGTTTTATCAAGTAAAAAAAAGTCCTCTTTGTCAGAGACCCAAGCCATTTCCCTTACATCTACCCACTGGCAGCCATTTTTTGCCCATCTGGAAGCTGGATTCACTCAGCGCAGACATACCGGATCATGACTAAACCAGGAAAATAAGGAGATCCCTATAGGGAGACCCCGTCCCTGGTTCTGCTCCATAACAACAGCTGTCTTAGAAAAGAAAGAAAGGCTTGCATTTATATACTGCCTTTCACAACCTCAGAATGTACCAAAGCAATTTACAGCCAATTAAATAATTTGTTTAAGTGTAGTCACTGTTGTAATGTAAAAAAAAACAGCCAATTTGCACACAGCAAGCTCCCACAAATAGCATTGTGATAATGGCCAGATAATTTGTTTTCATGGATGTTGATTGAGGGATAAATTTTGACCAGAACACCATCATGAACACTCCTGTTCTTCTTTGAAACAATGCCAAGGGATCTTTCATATTCGCCTGTGAGGGCAGACATCTTGGTTTGACATCTCATCTGAAAGATAGTACCTCAGACAGCGCAGCACTCCCTCAGTAGTGCATTGAGAATGTCACCCTTGATCAGTGTTCAACCCTCTCGAGTAGGTCTTGGGCACATAGCCCTCTGCTTTAGAGGTAAGAATACTACATAGTGAAGTGAAGAAGTAACTTCATGAAGCTTTATCCTTAATTAAGGATAGTCAATCCATTTTCAAAAAGAGGTCATTCCTTCATCCTGACATAAGAACAGAAAATGTTGGAAAAACTCAGCAGGTCTGGCAGCATCTGTGGAGAGAGAAACAGCGTTAATGTTTCAAGTCTATATGACCCTTCTTCAGAACTCGTTAACCCTGTTTCTCTCTCCACAGATGCTGCCAGCCCTGCAGAGTTTTTCCAGCACTTTCTGCTTTTATTTCAGATTTCTAGCATCTGCAGTATTTTACTTTTATTTTAGTGCTTCATCCTGTCAAGTGCCCAAAGGCCACTTTTATGATGTGGCACTGACCGCCTTTTAGCAAGTTGTGCCAGATAGTTGGTATAATCTACCACTTAGAATGTCAGCGGACAATTACAAGAACCACTGTCACTGTTTTAACCAAGACCTAAAACTGATGTTGCATGATGCTACTGACCAATAATCAGAGTAATCAATTTTGGCTAAGAAGAACATTGCATGAACTAATGAAGTATAATTGGACAAATCTCCCAAAGAACAACTTTAAGCTCTTCTTTAATTGTTCTTGTCAATGGGATGGAAGAAAATTGGCTTGCTATAGATTACAGTTCCAAACACAGTGGCTGTTCTTTTGTATTTTCCCCTTTATTCATGTATGATCAGTCTCAGCCATCTACTTGACCACATGAAGTATGCTTATCTAATCTACAGCTACACACGCTTCCCAGGCAGGTCAATGGTCAATGACCAGAATCAGGAACATTTGCCTATTTTATTTCCCGCTTAACCCTAGGGCTCACTGAGCTCTGTTGTGCAATCCCTTCAACAATACCCAGCTGAAAGCAACTAACACAGCATACATTGGGTTCAAACCTTGAGATTTTCTTAGGGTACACTCTGCCAGGCATTGATGGATCCCAAGCTTGTTTATTTTTTTAAAAGCTCAGAAGTTCGTACTTATGGATTTCAACAGAACTGGAAAAGCCATTGATGTGCAGAACCCTGAATAATGAATAGAAATTGCATGCTCAGAATTTCAATTTACCCTCGATACACTCAAACGTGCATAAAGCAGATCAGCTATAGCATTATTTTAAGTCTTAATTGCCTGGAATCTGTATAGGTTATGAGTGTATACAGATGGATTTGACTAGAATGATTCCCTAATCAGATCCTGCTGCTCCTTTACTAGCACATGGCACCATAATGAGAATAGACTGTGGTTTGAAAAATGCTGAAGTCCGTTTTCATTTAGCTGTCCATTGCTGAGCCAAGAATGAATGAAACTTTCCATCCAGAGGCAGTAATTTACTTCAGGATCTGGACTGGAGATATTAGAAATGGAAAAGAAAATCAGACAATGTCAATTTGATTTAAAATCAAAGGCAAAATCTCATAGATTAGATCGTGTAATAACTTCAATGACAGTATTTTGTTTAGGCCTTGGACATAACTGAAGTCTAAGAAGGTTAGCTTTGGACACCATGTAGGGTAGGATTCATCATTACTTAGCTCTCTCCTTCCACGTGCTGACATCAAGGGCGGGATTTTACACCAGTGGGATTTTATGGTCCCGCCGAAATCAATGGAATTTTGAATGGCTCGCTGCATTTTACAACCCCGCCCCCGGCTATGACAGGGCCGTAAATTCCACCCCAGGTGCTAATTGTTACCACTAGCTCAGAGTCTATCGACGCTCTGCTTTTAATCATCCTTGTGGTTGTTGGAGACAAGACATTGGCAAGCAGAGAAATGGGGTGGCTTAATGGGCTTCACTTCCTGCCCCCCTCCCGGACCCCACATCTGGCCTTCACCCATGATGGGTGGGGAAGAGACGACTGGTGGGTTAGGAGGGATGGTAATTGAGTTTGGAGTGGGGGAACAAAATAGGCCTCGTTATTGCCCTGAGCTCAGACACAGAACAGAAAAGAAATTCAGTCCTTGTGTGGGACATAGATCTTTTCAGATGCGCATTAAGGGAAAGTTTCTGATGTCAAAACTTTCAGTCAGTTAGAGTAGATGGAGCATTGCTCTGCATCCAGCCCTTGCTATCCCATACCTTGGTGAGCTTAAAATTAACTTTGGACACAAAAAGTGGGAATATAATCCATTCCTCAGTTGTCTTAAGGAGCACAATGGAAAACAGAGCCTTTCATGTTTGGACTCTGGGATATGAAGTGATGACTTTCAATATTCAGAGTTGAAATTACCATTTTGATCTATTCTTCTCATCTGATGTAGATCATCTATTTTCAAGTCAATTAAATGCAAAGCAAAATTTCTATCTCATGTGACAATCAGATAATGCACCACTTGTAAATATTACACTGATCAGCCACTTCTGCTTAAACCCTGAATCTTCACATCCTTAGGGATGAATTCTGAAGTCTTGTAAGTTATGTAGTTAGACTCCATGTGGCATACTGCACCTCAGGAAGGATATTATGACCTTGGAATGGGCACAGTGTTGATTCATCAGAACGACACCGAGGCCAAAATTGGGTTATGTTCTGAAGACTGGCAGCATCGGCCAAGCTCGTATTCCCTGGAGTAATAAAGATTAAGGTGTATTCTAATTGAGGTGTTTAAGATGGTTAAACAGGCTTGTCCAAGCTTTTTGCATTGGGGGGGGCCACATTTCAAAATTGTTCTCATTCAAAGGAGCCAATGAGCAAATTTCAAAAAGATCAGTTTTGTTGCAACCTTAAACATGAATTTCAAAAAAAAATGCTGAGATATGAAAGGAAAAGCTTGGGCTCCCTTGCACTGCACTCGGGCTCCTATGGGCCCCTCTCCAGCTTCCTCGCATCCCGCTCCGGCCTCCAGGTTCCCCCCTCCGGCTCCCTCACGGTGCACTCCGGCTTCCGGGCTCCCTTCCAGCTCCCTCCCAGCCTGCTCCGGCCCCCTGGTACTGCACTCCAGCTTCCGGGCTCTCCCCTCCTGCTCCCTTGGATCCTGTTCCAGCCCCCTGGTGCCCCGCTCTGGCTTCCTGGCTCCCTCCTCCACCTCCCTCGCATCCCGCTCCGGCCCCCAGGTGCCTCCCTTCCGACTCCCTCAAGCCACACTCTGGCTCACCTGGCTCTCCCGCACATCCTGTTCTGGCCTCCTGGTGCCCTGCTCGGGCTCCCTGGCTCCCGGCTCCGGCTCCCTTGGATTCTGTCCCAGCTCCCTCAGGCCCCACTCAGGCTCCCTCCCCACAGCCCCTCCTGCACCAACCCCGCGTCCCCCCAACTCACCAGCTCACCTGAGCCCCAGACCTGCTCCCTCACACCCCACTTCGGCTCCTTCGTTCTCCGCTCCCCGCTCTTGCTCTCCAGGCCCTGGAACTTACGTTAAAAACTTACCTTGCCACTGTCTGCTGCTCGTCCAATCACTAGTGAGCCTATCAGCAGCAAATGCAGGGAGGAACCAACCTGTGACTAGCCGATCAGCTTTGCAGCATTTTTCAAATATAAGTCAGTTGAATCTCCAACACATTTGGTGAGCCAAGGCCAAAGACCTCGGGGGACACAATGACGTCCACAAGCAGTGAGTTGGATAAGCCTGATGATTAAAGGAATTGATAAAGTAGGTAGACAGAAACTATTTCCACTGGCAGCGGGGAGTCCAAAATAAGGGAGAGTTAGCTTAAAATTAGAGCTAAGACATTCAGGGTGATGTTAGGAAGCGCTTCTTCACACAAAGGGAAAGCTGGAACTCATTCCACTTTCCCCCATCACCCCGCCCCCCGCCCCCCCAACACCCCGCCCCCCACCCACCCCACCCCCCCATCAAAAAGTTGAAAATTTCAGAAGCGAGATTAATGGATTTTTGTTAGATAAAGAGTATTAAGAGTTATGGAGCCGAGATGGAGTTAAGTTGCAGATCGGCCTTGATCTAACTGAACGGAAAATCAGGCTCAAGAGGCTGAATGGCCTCCTTCTGTTCCAAGTTCCTTAAATAGTTCTGTTGGCTCTTATGGATTTGGGCAGCAGTTGTTTGACTTTTGACAGCTGCACAGCCATATGACAGCAGCAATTTGCATCAAGCTATTTGAGGCCAGAATGTGGAGTAGCTGCTCTCATTTGCTGCTGTCACTCCTGAACGTGTGGCATGTGGCCAGAACGATAATACACCAGCAGCAAGCATCGACTTTGCCACTGCCTGGCCATTGAAGACCCCCACTCTCATTAAATGCCGTGAGGATACATGACAGTGAGGAATGGATTATTTAAAATATCCCATTGAGCAACTTCAGATCAGCTCTTTGAGCAAAGGCAACTGTTGCTGAGTCGGTAACACACTCCAAGTCAGAAGGCTGTCAGGTCCAGCTTTAGAGTATTAATTACATAGTTTAGATTGAGACCTAATGCTGAGGGAACACTGGACCATTAGAGGTGCCGTCTTTCAGCTAAGATATTAAACTGAGGCTCTATTGCCCTTTTAAATGGATGTAAAAGATACCATGGTACTATTTTGAAGAAGAGCTATCCTCGTGTCCTGGCCAATATTTATCTCTCAGCCAACATCTAAAAACAGATTATCTGCTCATTTATTTCATTGCTGTTTTTGGGGGCATAATTGCCTTCTGAATTTCCCTATGTTACAACAGTAACCACACTTCGAAAGCACTTCATTGGCTGCAAAGTGTTTTGGGGATGTCCTATGATTGAAAGGTGCAAGGGCAGAATTTTGCCCTTGGCGGGGGTGCTCAGTGCTGCCCACGATCAGCACCCCACCGCGATTTCATGCTGGCGGGCCATTTAAGGCCTGCCCAGCTTGAAACTTTAGTGGCAGCGCTGAGTGCTGCCTGTGCGGTGGGGGGAGGGGGGGAGGAGGGTGAGCAGGCCGAGCATGGACTTTGCACATGTGTGCGAGTGAGCTCTTCGTAAACTCCTTGAGGCAGCTCTGATGAAAAGATACTTTTAACAAATGTAATGAAACATTTCCCCCCATGTGACTCTGTCACACAAGCAGGGACATGTTATTCATATAAATTAAAGTTGTTACTTGTTTTTGGAAACCTCATCCCACCTGTGGATGAGGTTTCCAAAAAACGCAAAGGCCGCTTGGCATTTTCACCTGCCCAACAACCATCAGGTCGGCCGGGCAGCGAAAATTTTAATTTAATTGATTACTTAATGGCCTTAACAGGCCTTTTAATTGTCGGTGGGCCCCCTGCCAGCTCAGGTGCACGCCCGCCGACCAAACTATCACGCGACTGCACATTGACGTCAGCACACCCAGCTGATGTCATTTGGCGCTCAAGCGGTCGGACGCGGACTCACCCGGTGAGCGGAAATTTCTGCCCCAAATTCTTCTTTCTCTTTCTTAATGGCAAGAGGGGACAAATCTTATATGTCAAAATAACCTGTGACTTGGATTTTTATTCCATAGGAGCATAGGATTTAGCAGCAGAAGTAGGCCACTTGGCCATTCGAACCTGCTCCACCGTTCAATAAGGTAATGGCTGATCTGATTGTGATCTCAGCTCCATATTCCTGCTTGCTGACCCCGCCACCGCTCCCCACCCATCACCCCCATAACCATCAAAAATCAAAGCCTTGAATAAATTCAGTGACCCAGCCTCGGCTGCTTCCTGGGAAGAGAATCCCAAACACTGATGACCTTCTGAGAGAAAAAAAAATCTTCATCTCCATCTTCAAAGGGAAACGTCTTATTTTTAAACTGTGTCCCCTAGATCTAGTCTCTCCCATAAGAGGAAACATCCTCCCAGCGTCCAGTCTATCAAATCCCCCCAGGATCTTATATATTTCAGTAAGATCATTTCTCATTGTTCTAAACTCCAATGGGTATCGACCTAATCTGTTCAGCCTTTCTGCTTGAATCACTACACACACAACCTTGTGAAATTTGGCAAATGTCACATTGTATTCCTCACAATCACAGCTGATTTCATCCACCCAATATTTTGCTAAAGTCACTCTAATTAATATCCATTAATTTATAGCTAGGCCAGACTTTTCTCTGCAACATGACTCGGGTCTTCGTCGAATCTAAGTCACGTTCAAGGTTTGTAATAGGTTTCTTGACCTTCAAGCTGGGCGAGACACTAACTCTGGAGGCCAGTTGTGAGGTCAGGTGATGCTTCAATGGTTGCTGTGGCCAGAAAGGTGTTCCTCATTGGGAATGACAACATTGATTTGGTTATTGTATTCCTGCATGCTCTTGTCTTCATTTCAGTGTTTACTTGCAAAACATTTAGGACCTATTATAAAAGCAAAAAACTACAGATGCTGGAAAACTGAAATAAAAACAGAAAATGCTGGAAAAACTCAGCAGGTCTTTCAGCATATGTGGAGAGAGAAACAGTAAGAGTCATATGGACTCAAAACGTTAAATCTGTTTCTCTCTCCACAGATGCTGCCAGACCTGGTGAGTTTTTTCAGTATTTTCTGTTTTTATTTATGATCTATTGTTTTGCAAATTCCATTCTAGCTTTCTGCTGAGTTCAGTTCTTTGAGTGCAATTGCTTTTCCTATGGCAATGTCCACTCTGTCTAATTGGAGATGAGCAATATTAATTAGTTCTACTATTATAATTACCGAGATAGATAGGTTCTTGATTGGTAAGGGGATCAAAGGTTACAGGGGGAAGGCGGGAGAATGGGGTTGAGAAACTCATCAGCCATGATTGAATGGCGGAGCAGACTCAATGGGCCGAATGGCCTAATTTCTGCTCTTATGCCTTATGGTCTAATGGTCTACAATGCCATTACATTAGTCTTGGACAGGTCAGTCTGATTCCCCTTTGAAGTACTGTATCCACCTCTTGTTTGTCTTGTAGTGCCTTGAGTAGAGAATTATCTTCGGCTTTGACTAAGCCTCTGATGTTTTGTATCACATCAGACCTTCCTTCAGTACTTCTAACTGTCACAATCATTAGTCAATCCCCTTGTATTGAAAAAGAATAAAAGGCTACATATATGCTCGAGTAATGGTCATTCTTGCGATCCCCGAATTTTGGCCAAAAGATCCGAACACTTTGTATTTAATATCCTCTCGCCGCTGAAGTCAAACTCACCCAGGAGCAAACTTGTTCATTCATAGAATCGTAGAACAGAATTGAAGGTGGCTGATCAATTACTGCACACATCTCACGTGAGAGCTTGGCTGCAAATTTGGCGTGCTGTCAAGGCTAGCACTGCACTGGTCCACGCTGCGTTCCTGCCAATCTTGCGCTCTAATATGGGAACATAGCATCAAGAAGGAACGGCAACCCAGCTCAAACTTA
Source organism: Carcharodon carcharias (assembly GCF_017639515.1). Lineage (NCBI taxonomy): Eukaryota > Metazoa > Chordata > Chondrichthyes > Lamniformes > Lamnidae > Carcharodon > Carcharodon carcharias. The sequence continues at coordinate 108,521,741 of NC_054470.1, forward strand.
AAGTCACTGAGTTGACAGGAGCTGACAAATAATTGTGCAGCAGCTGGAAAACTCAAGATAAGGGGGAGCGCATTGGATTAGAGGAAGCTCTCTGCACAGCTTAGCCAGATAACAAAGAATAGATGTGCAAACAGAGGAAAGCCTATATGTGGCAGCAGTTGGAAAATGAAGTTGCAAAATACATCAATAAATATTGCCAGAATTAACTCTGTTTCTCGATGATCAATCCAAATTTTTGCCCTGAAAATTAAGCATTGTAGATTTCAAAGTCAGCCCTGGATGGTGTACCAGGTTTATGAAGAGAAGCAATTTTGTACTGAGACAGAAGACCAAGATTTCAGTGTCTCCCAGCAGGACTTGATGACAGGCTTATTGCATTTTAGTCGTTTATAATCAGACACAAACAAAAGAACAGATACAGGTTGGCCTGCATTGGGAACATGGATGAGACTCCTGTGAATTTTGACATGCCAGTCAAATGGTGAGTAAAGTTGGAGAGAAAACAGTGTTGGTGAAGACATCTGGCCATGAAAAAAACTGAATGAAATTATATAAATTTGTATATATGGCTTTTGTTTGATGAATTTAGTATACCCTGTCTCCATGGAGGTTATTGTTTATTTATAAATAAAAATGCATTAATAGAAATACTTTTTGGCTCCTTTTGTGCTATTTTGGGGGGGGTGATTGGCGGGAACAGTCTCCAACCTGGCAGCTCTGCATTAGTGAGATGATGGGAGAGGTTGGGTTTGAAAATATTCCTCCTATATAAGTCGACCCCCTACTTTTTGGCTAAAAATTTAGTCTTTAAAAATTGACTTTTACAAGAGTTTATACATACTTGAGTAAATTGCCATTCAAATACCATCACAATCAAATGAGATTTCATTTCAGTACTTTTTTTTCTTTTTCCGGCTGGATTTTCAAAAACTGGGATCCTACACAGATAATTGAAAAACTGCCCAAACTGCTGCAATACATACAATTTCACAATCCACCAAATGGATGAAAACAGGCACTCAACCTATCAGGGGCTGTGAAAGACCCCCACCTCCTGTCGATTCATACAAGCATACAGGGGAGAATTTTCTGCATGTCAGGAGCGGGTGTGGGTGGGCATGGAGCCGATCGCCACCCGTGATCAGCCGCGCGCTGGCATTTTACACAAGCGAGCCAATTAAGGCCCAACCAGCATGACGCATGGCCGATGGTGCAGCGCTACCTGTGAGGGCAGAGGGGGAGATAGAGTTGGGACCTGCTGGAGGGGGCTGTGCACCTGCCGAACTGTCAAAGGCCTAGTAAAGCCATGAGGGAAGTAGCTTAGATTATTAACAGTGCTGTCCTTCCAACCTTAAGGTTGCCGGGCAGGCGAAGAGCCCAAGCGGCCTTCGCACTTTTCGGGAAGACTCACCCACAGGCAGGATGAGGTTTCCTGAAGGTTTTATTAAATAAATAAATAAGCTTTTCACAATTCATAAACATATCCCAGCTCATGCGACACTGTCACATGAGGGGATATGTCTAAATAATTTTTAAATTTATTATTTATGAACTTTTATTCTGTATTTCATCTCCCTGAGGCATGATGTGGCACCTTATCAAATGCCTTCTGTAAATCCAAGTACAATACATCTACAGGCTCCTCTTTAATCACAGCGCATATTATTCCTTCAAAAAACTCCAATAAATTTGTTAAAATGATTTCCTTTCATAAAACCATGCTGACTCTTCCGGATTACCTTGAGTTTCTCTAACCACCCAGCTATAACCTCCTTAATGATGATTCTAACACCTCCCCCATGACAGACGTCAAGCTAGCTGGCCTATAGTTTTCTGTTTTCTGCCTCCCTCCTTTTTTGAATAGAGGGATTATATTTGCTACTTTCCAGTCTGATGGAACCGTTCCAGAATTTAGAAAACTTTGGAAAATTAACACCAACTCATCTACTATCTTATTAGCCACCTCTTTTAAGATCCTAGGATGAAGTCCATCAGGACCCAAAGACTTGTCAGCCCACAGCTCCATCAGTTTGCTCAGTACCACTTCCATAGTGATTTTAATTGCAGCAAGTTCCCCTCTCCCTTCCACTTCCTGATTTACAGCTATGACTGGAATGTTTTTTGTATCCTCTATAGTGAAGACAGAAGCAAAATATTTATTCATTTCATCCGCCATTCCCTTATTATCTACTATTAACTCCCCATCATCATTCTCTAGAGGACCACATTCACTTTACTAACTCTATTCCTTTTTAAATACCTGTAGAAACACCACCCTGAGACTTTTCAAATGTTTCAGAGGTGAGACATCAAAGTACAATTGTGTGTGTGTGTGTGTGTATATGTGTGTGTGCATGCGTGTGTTTCAATAAACTTATCTTGTTCGTTGTTTAACCTAAGAAAATCTGTCTGAATGCTTCTTTACAATCTCAAAGCATAAATAGTGGGACTCTTAAAGAATTGACAAAGCACATCCTCTCTAAATTCTCTAAAAGCCCCTGTTACAATCAAACCTGGAATGAGAGAATAGGGGAGTTACCCCTTTTCACTTTGTCATAATAGTTGGGAATACAAATGCAAAAAATTTGCAGCCAATTCTTCTCCTTGCATATGTCCTTGATTGGAATCGTATGTAAAGCTGTAAAATCTTTTAATTAAAGCTCTAGTATTATATGCAAATTCAATATCTGTTAAAGATGTTTTCTGATGTTAATTACTGATTACTGTCAACTTTGGTCTCAAGATCGCATATCACAAAACCATCAATAATTCATCCCCAATTGTCAGTCTGACTCAATGGCTGGTATGAGGAGTGTGAGTGTTGTGCCAAGGTGTTACTGTAAAGATTCTCATCTCATCTTAAGATGCCTTGCTGGGATGGTGCACAGTGGGGCAATAATGATAAACTCTCATGTGGGATTTAAACCTGCTGTTTGTGGGGTCAGGGCAACTCCAGCAAGGAGAATTGTGACATTCCTGACCTCGATGACTATGGGACCTAGGCAGAGGAGGGAGTCATCCAGCCCCTCAAGCCATTTCCAACTTTCAGTTAGATTATGGCAGATCTGTACCTTAGCTCCATCTAATCACCTTGGACCCATAACACTTAATATCCTGAGTCAACAAAAACCTTTCAATTTCAGTTTTGAAACATTCAAATGACTGTGTTTAAGGGAGAGGTCTCCCGATCCCTTTGTGTGATGAAGTGACATCATCCCTGAAGAGCCTGTCTTTAATTTTAAGATTTTAGTCCCTTGTTTTGGATTCCTTCAACAGAGGAAATAGTCTCACTCAAACTACCCTATTATATTCTTCTCAAACACCTCAATTAGATCACCTCTTAATTTTCTAAACTCAAGGGAATTGTAATGACCATGTCAAAGGCATTTCCTTAAAATGGTCTGAGAGCTAAGAATTGAGATGTGTGTATGTAGCCCCCCTCCCTTTTAATTCATGAGTCATCCAGTTTAAACATAGCTCAGCAGAGACATGCTTTAGTCTTAAAATAAATAGGTTAATTTAACAATTTATTACAAAACTACTAATAAACGTTACTTAAGTAAAAGTGATAAAGTTATTAACTAAAATACAGATAAAAAGATTAAAATGCTGATGAAGGAAGAAGATGCCTCAAGATGAGATTTCAACTCACACTCTATGAGATATCATTGTGGGCCCCTTGCTTGAGTTCCTTCTTTCCAAAGTGAAGGGGTTGAAACTTGAGGCTCGGTTTAGCAGCTGTGATGGATTCTGCATTCGGCCAGTCGATGTTTGCCTTTTTCAGGTGGACTCAGCAGGTTTTATTTGGAAGCAAGGGAAGCTTTTCTATTCCTCACTAATTTTAAAGTTATGACACTTGCAGATAACCCGGACTCTTTCAACAGGACAACAATTGATTTCTTAGTACCTTTGTCTTTGTCTTCCCTTGGCCAAGAACCCTCTCTAATGTTATTTCTCAGAGTTCTTCCTGAGGTTCTACACAGAACTGCCTCCCAAGATGCCTTCTTACAGCCTCCTTTATACAGTTCAAAAAATACAAAAATGGCTATGTTAATTTTCAAGGAGTAATTGTTTCACCAGGCAATGAAATTAATTATGTTGTGGTCTTTTGAAGTCCCTTCCTGTCTCCTGTTCTCTCAGAAACCAAAGTATTTCCACATCTTCTAGAAGACTCAATGGACATCCCAAAAGGGGTCTTTACATTTTATTGATTCATCATAGCCAGCTCTAGAGATATGAGTCCAGTTAAGTTGTCTGTCCATACTTCCATTTTGAAAAAGGCTTTAAACTCAATGCAAAGGTTTGTAAACAGAAATGTGCCTTTAAAGCAGTGGTCCTTAAAATCTGTAACATCATTATTACACACTCATGGCAAAATACAAGTCTTGTCAATGCCACATGCCTACATAATTTCATTCCTTTCATCCAGATATCATTCTGGAGAACGACATACCCCCTACAAAGCCAAAATACCATTCTTGAGATAAGGCACCCAGAACTGAGTGTAGTGCTCTAAATGAGGCCTGACCAGAAACTTATACTTGCCTTTGTCACCTCTAGATTTGATTATTCTAACATGATCCTGGCTGGTCTCCCATGTTCCATCCTCCATATATTTGAGGTCATCCAAAACTCTGCTGCCTATCTCTTAACTCACACCAAATCCCATTCACTTATCACTCATGTATTTGCTGACCTACATGAACACCCAATTAAGCAAAACCCTGATTTTAAAATTCTCATCCTTATTTTTAAATTCCTTCATGGCCTTGCCTCTTCCAATCTCTGTGGTCTCCTTCAGCTCCACAACCCTGAAAGATCTCTGTGCTTACCTAATTGTGGCCTCTTGATCCTCTCCAGTTGTAATCACTCCAGCATTGGCAGCCGTGATTTCCGCTGCCAATGCCCTGAAGTCTGGAATTCACTCCTTAAGCCTCTCTACCTCCCTACCTTTCTTTCCTCATTGAAGAGGCTGTTTAAAACTAGTGCCTTTGAAGAAGCATTTGTCACCTGACCTAATATCACTTTATCTTGCTTGGTGTCACATTTTGTTTTACAACACATCTGTGAAGTGCCTTGAGATGTTTTATTCTGTTTAAGGTGCTATATAATTGCAAGTTTTTATTATTGTAACATAACTTTCATCCCTATGGGATAAAGTTGGGAATAAATAGCTTCAGGGTTTAAGGAGAAGTTGCTGCTCAGAGCAATATTTTAAAAATATTATCTAATCATTGCATGAGATAGAAATTTTGATTTTCATTAAGTTGGCTTGAAAATCAGTCATCTAAATCAGATGGGAGGAATTGATCAGTATGATAATTTCATCTCTGAGTTCCGAGAGTCATCAGTTCATATCCCAGAGTCCACATATGGAGGGTTCTGGAATTTATGCTCATTAAGGCAATAGAGAGCAGCATTGAAGAATGGAATATATTCCCACTTTTTGTTTCCACGTCCCATTGCAAGCATATCCAAGTATGGTACAACATGGGCCAGAAGCAGAGCAAGACTCCATCTACTCTGCCAGTGATATGCTCCAACCTCGGAAATATTCGCAAAATGCAACCTGACCTTTCCACATCAGTGGATGGATTTTCTTTGCTTCTCTACACCTGAGCTCTTGGAGATGGGATGTGTCCCCTCCCAAACTCAATTTCCCTCCTAACTCCTAACCTGCCAGTCATCTCTTCCACACCCATCACGTTTAATTTCAGCAGGGAAGTGAAGCTGATTAAGCCATTCCATTTCCCTACTCACCAGTGTCTCGTCTCCAACAGCCAAAGAGGCAATAAGGTGCAGGGTGTTCATATTATCATAGTTGCTTGCAGTAAACTCCTGATGTCAGTGCCTGTAGGGAGGGAGCCAGTAGCAGTCACTTCTACTTCTGATGGGTCCTCAACACTAACGTTCTTGGACCTCAATCCTTCCCAAAGCCTAAATAAAATATGGCCATTTTCTTAGAACCATAGAGCCATGGAAAAGTAACATCACAGGAAAAGGCCATTCAGCCCATTATGTCTGCACCGGCTGAAAAATAAAAAAACATTTTAAAAAGCTGCCCATTCTAATCCCACTTTCCTGCGCCTGGTCTGTAGCCTTGCAGGCTACACCACTTCAGGTGCTGATCCAGGTACATTTTAAATGAGTTGAGCGTTTCTGCCTCCAACCCCAAGCCAGAAACCCACCACCCTCTGGGTGAAGAAGTTTTCCTTCATGTCCCCTCTAATCCTCCTCCCAGCCCCCTCAAATCTGTGTCCCCACGGTAATTGACCTCTCCGCTAGGGGAAACAGGACTTTCCTGTCTACCCTATATAGGCATCTCATAATTTTATACACCTCAATTAAGTCACCACTCAGCCTCCTCTGTTCTAAGGAAAACAGCCCTAGACTATCCGATCTTTCCTCATGCCTGCAATTTTCAAGCCCTGGCAACATCCTAGAAATTCTCTTTGGGGTTCTTACTTCTCCTTTAAGTTTGTGGCTGTCTCTTTGATACCCAAGGGTTCTTCTGGATAGGTGAGAGTTCCATCTGGCTAACAGGAGGGCCCATCTCTATCAAATTAGCCCCATCCCATGAAAATTGGTCAGGGTTATGCCAGGTTCACAGCTCCAGGTGTAAGCCATGCCAAGAAGAGGAGAACCCAGCCCCAGATGTCTTCATAGCCTCTTCTGTGGACAAGATTGGTCCTTTTTCTCAATTTTTATAGAATAGTTTGAAGCTTTAGTCAGTCAGAACTAGGCTGGGACTCTCCAAACTCATTTCATGTAAGACCCTTATTAAGTGTTTCTTTTCAGGGTCACTCACTCTGTTATCATGGTTGTGGGTCTTTGATGTGGTAGTCGTGGATCTGGATCTACAAATAAGACTGGATTGTTGGCAAACTCTACCTCTTATTGAACATTACACTATGTGCAATACAGACTCAACAAAAGGACCTACATAGAACTAAAACAAAAACAGAAATGCCTTGAAAAACTCAGCAGGTCTGGCAGCATCGGCGGAGAAGAACAAAGTTGATGTTTTAAGTCCTCATGACCCTTCAACAGAACTAAGTAGAAATGTGAAAGGGGTGAAATATAAGCTGGTTTAAGGCGGGGGGGGGGGGTGGTGGGGGAGAAGGGGGGGCTTGTTGGGACAAGCAAGCAGAGATAGGTGGAGATAACCAAAAGATGTCACAGACAAAAGAACAAAGAGGTGTTGAAGCTGGTGATATTATCTAAAAGAATGTGCTAATTAAGAGTGGAGAGCAGGACGAGAAAGGTAGCTCTAGTGGGGGTGGGGTGAAATAAACCATGGGTGTAATACCTTTAAAGATAATGGAAATAGGTGGGAAAAGAAAAATATATATAAATTATTGGAAAAAACAAAAGGGAGGGGGAGGAATGGAAAGGGGGTGGGGATGGAGGAGGGAGTTCATGATCTAAAGTTGTTGAACTCAATTTTCGTCAACTTTGTTCTTCTCCGCCGATGCTGCCAGACCTGCTGAGTTTTTCCAAGTATTTCTGTTTTTGTTTTGGATTTCCAGCGTCTGCACATTTTTGTTTTTACCTACATAGAACTATCTCTCTCCATGTTCCATTATCATGTGATCTTCCATCACTGATGATATAGTCTATATGAGCTGAATAATATGCGGTGGGGGGAGAGCTGCAGGCAGTTTGCTCCCCCCCACCCCCGACCCTGGAGGTAAAGTCACATGGAGCCGACATGCTCCACGCCAACCCAAACCAAAGCCATAACGGGCTGCAGATCGTTTAAACAAGGGCTAAATGGTACTTCCGCCCGTCACTGGGAAGGAAGTCCTGCCTTCTGGAGCATTTTGTTATTAATTTCCAGGATGTGGGCCAATTAGGCCAGCATTTGTTGCCCATCCCTAATTGCCCTTGAGAAGGTGGTGGTGATCTCCTTCTTGAACCACTGCAGTCCCTGTGGTGTAGGTACACCCACAGTGCTGTTAGGAAGGGAGTCCTGGGATTTCGGCCCAGTGACAGTGAAGCAACGGTGATATATTTCCAAGTCAGAATGGTGAGTGGCTTGGAAGGGAACTTCTAGGTGGTGGTGTTCCCATGAATCTGCCACCCTTGTCCTTCTGGATGGTAGTGGTCATGGGTTTGGTGAGTTTCTGAAGTGCATCTTGTAGATGGTACACACTACTGCCACTGTGTGTCGGTGGTGGAGGGAGTGAATGTTTGTGGATGGGGTGCCAATCAAGTGGGTTGCTTTGTCCTGGATGGTGTCAAGTTTCTTGAATGTTGTAGGAGCTGCATTCATCCAGGCAAGTGGAGAGTATTCCATCACACTCTTGCCATGTGCCTTGTAGATGGTGGACAGGGTTTGGGAATCAGGATGTGAGTTAATCGCCACAGAATTCCCAGCCTCTGACCTGCTCTTGTAACCACTGTATTAATGTGGTTAGTGCAGTTCAGTTTCTGGTCAATTGACTCTATCAGCTGCCCGGATTGCAGGAGAAGAAAGAAGAAGGTCCATGGATCCCAAGAGCAGGCAAGTTCATTGTCTTCTGCAGGGAGTGTTTGGGTAGGTCAGGGAGGGGGGAACAGGGTGGGAGGGAAGGGGTGGGTTTAAGGCTGCAGGCAGGTAGGAAGAAAGGGGGGGGGTTCGATCTTACTGGGGTTGTCCCATGATCAGCAAAGGGAAACCTCCGAAGAGTGAACCCCTCCTTCCTTCCCACCCTTTGAAGAAGTTCCTTAAAACGGGCTGACCGTTCTTGCCCAGCAGCCCACGGCAATCTTTTTATGGCGTAGGCAGTATATTATCAGGATCAATTGGCTTGATAACAAGCCTAATTGACCCTTGATCACTTATTTGAATATGGCGGGAGGGCTGCTGATTTTGGTATTATGGGCTTGAGCTCACAGGTGGGCAGAAAGGTGGCAGGGTGGGCAGCTGCCTTACTTTACGTGTCACTCCCCGCCCAAAACACACCGGCACGGACACGTAAAATACAGCCCTATATTTTTAAGGCTGAATGCGATAGAATCTTGATTGACAAGGGAGTCAAAGTGAATTGGGAAAGTAGAGTTGAGACCACAAACAGTTCAGCCACGATCTGATTGAATGGCGGAGCAGGCTCGAAGAGCGGAATGGCATACTCCTGTTCCTGCTGCTTGGGGGTTCTGCAATGCTTCTTGTAGATAGAAACTATGGGCAGAATTTTTAGGTTGGTGGGCAGGCGTGATTGGCGGGCCCAGGACCAGCCAATTAACGGCCAACCGGTGTGCAGCTCGTGCTGAAAGGCTCAGCGCTGCTGGGTTGGGGGCGGGAAAAGGGCGGGCGCTGATGGCAGCATGGGCATGCGCTGAATGAAAGCCCACAGATGGCAGAGAGACACCATCCAGGACAAAGCAGCCCACTTGATTGGCACCCCATCCACAAACATTCACTCCCTCCCCTACTGACAAACAGTAGCAACAATGTATACCATCTGCAAGATGCTCTTCAGAAACTCACCAAGCCTCCTTAGACAGCACCCTCCAAACCCATGACCACTCCCATCTAGAAGGACAAGGGCAGCAAATAGATGGGAACACCACCACCTGGAAGTTCCCCTCCAAGTCACTCACCATTCTGACTTGGAAATATATCGCCGTTCCTTCACTGTCGCTGGGTCAAAATCCTGGAACTCCCTTCCTAACAGCACTGCAGGTGTACCTACACCCCATGGACTGCAGCAGTTCATGAAGGCAGCACCTTCTCAAGGGCAACTAGGGATGGGCAATAAATGCTGGCCCACATCCCGTGAATGAGTAAAAAAAAATCCCCCAGCAGACTGACTGGGAACACTGCAGATGAAATTAAGAACTTTTTTGGAAGGTAACAGATAAACAAATTGACTCACGGCTTGTTAACAAAAAGACTTCACCTTAATTTTTCAACCCTTAGGATATAATATTAAGATAGCAGCATGAAAGGATGTAACTTCACATCAATTATATCACATAATTTGGAAGACTCCAACACTCTTCAGCCAAATCATTTCCGTTACTTGTGTATCAGCTGTAGCTCAGTGGGTTGCACTCTTGCCTCTGGGTTGTAAGGTTTTGGGTTCAAGTCCCACACCAGGGGTTGTTCCCCAAAATGAGGATTGAAGCTCCAGTAGAACACTGACTGAGTGCTGCCCTGTCAGAGATGCTGTCTTTTGGCTGAAATGTTAAACTGAGGCTCCATCTGTCTGCTTGAGTGTGTGCAGGAGATTCCCGTGCCACTACTCTGAAGAAGAGTGGGGGAGTTATTTCCGGTGTTCTGATTATTATTTAACCTTCAAACATCAGTCAAAAACAAAAACAGATCATTATTACATTGCTGTTTGCGGAAGCTTACTGTGTGAAAAATGGTTGCTGTGTTTTCTACATTACAACAGTGACTATACTTCATTGGCTGTAAATTGTTTTGGAATGTCCGGTGGTGCTGAAAAGCGCTATATAAGTGCAAGTCTTTCTTTTTTTTAATCTGTACCAGCTCGGCATAGTTCATAGAGCAAATGAATTGTTCTTCAGTGCAAACAAGAGAATGATGATGCAAGGCTTCGAGAATGCTATCAATGTACTCTCTATTCAAGAGAATTACACACTGAGCGTGTTTTCATGTATTGACACTCTATTGATCAGCGAGAGGGCTGGCATTATTTTCACACTCTGTCAGGAACAGATCAGCATTTCTGTGAATTTGCGTGTGCGATGGACCGATTATACAGAGTGCGGCTGAGATGGAGCCAGTGACTCTTAACTTGGGGCATCGGGTTGGAGAAAGAGAATGCCCTAGCAGAGTACAGGGAGGAACTGTGGCACAACATACAGGAGAAGCTGTGATAATTGAGATGTAAGTGATGTAAGTCCAAAGCTCTGGCCGACAGCCGGGGAGTTTGGGCTTAGGCAGCTATATACTGTATTCCAAGGGAAGGGGGTGGGGGTGGTTCTGGGGCACTGCGGTGTCCCCTGTGCCAATAATAAGGCAAATTCAAACTGCCACCTTCTCTCCCAGGCATAGCTAAGTGAAGCTTAGTGAAAACCCACAGCCGTCCCTGTGGACGAAGGAAGCAGAAAGCTGCAATTAAAAAGGCTTTGTCAAGGCAACGGCAAATTAGCACCGGCAGCCACCAGAATGAACACCCGTCTGAGGAGAAAATCGCCACCACTGGAGTAAGTCCTGTTATTGTTCACTTTCTATCATGGCTTGCAGCTCGTGCCGCAGCCACCTTATGTTTTTAGCATTTGTTGCCAGGTTTAAATTGTTCTCGGTTGGCTGTGAGTGGTTTTAAAACCATCATGCCTAAATCATCCAGGTGTGGCCGATTGCAGCACCCAGTACTGTAATAACAAAACTCCTCTGGTGAATGTAAGACTAACAAAATCAGAGATATACAAAGACGAATTAATCAGCGGGTTAAGAAGAAAACAAAGTTCAATTTTTCAATCTGTCTTCCACTTCATAAATATGCAGGGGAATCGTATTACTGTGGCAGTTAAATTATCCTGAAGGTAAAATGTGTTGATTATTTGATAAGTGACCAAGGTCAGCCATTTGTCAGTCACTAATAAAATAAGCATTATTTCCCTGGCCATTCTGCTACTTGTCCTGACCGATAATCCCTGGTATTCCAGACAGAACTGTGAGATTATGTTGAATTTGTCAAACAACACCTTACAGGGATCTCTGATTGCTCAGTCAGCGCCAACATGTTCTCAAGGGACTGGGGCAAGATCGGAGGATCGGAGAATCATTTGGCACAGAAGGAGGCCATTCAGCCCATCGCTCCTGCACCAGCTCTTTGAATAATCTATCCAATTAATCCAACTCCTCTGTCCTTTCCCTACAGCCTTGAAACTTTTCTATTTCCCCTTCAAGTAGATATTCAATCCTCTTCAGAAAGTTATTGTTGAATCTGCTTCCACCACCCTTTCAGGCAATGGATGTCAGGTCATAACAACTCACTGCATGAAATGGAACAAATTCTCTTCACCTCCCCCTCTGGCTCTTTTGCCAACTAATTTAGTTGTGTGTTCCTTGGATGCCGACCCTCCTGCCAGTGGAAACAGTTTCTCCTTATTCTGTCTGTTAAAGCCTTTCGTTATTTTATTTAAGGCTTTTGGAATAACGGATGAAGTGATGAAAATTGAGGAATTTTGCTCACACTGTTTCCATGATTATTTAATAACGGATTATGATCCGATGAAGATTGAATGTCCACACAGTGTCAACTTAGCTGTACTGAATCCAAATCCAGCAAGTCACCAAGGCCGTTAAAACTCTTATGATTACCCGGGTTCCCATGTACGATTGTGTGGAATTGTCAAAGTTTGAGGATTAGCAAAGTGGATTTCAGAGGTTACCTGAGCATCTTAAACTCTAGGGGCTGAATTTTACGAGCCCCCAGTGGCCGCATTTCCCCACTACCTTCCCATCCATCCCATAATAAGAGGGGGGTGGGCGGGCACTGAAACAGGCAGTCCGCCCACCATATTTAAATGAATAACCAAGAGCCAATTAGGCTTGTTATCAAGCCAATTGGCACTGATAATACGCTGCCCACGCCATAAAATGTTTGGCACGAGCAGCCGGGCAGGATCGGGCAGTCCAATTTTTTCACTGAGATGTTTAAAGGGCAGGAAGGAAGTGGGGGTGGGTGGGTGGGGGGGTGTGTCATTCTTTGGGGGTTGCTCAATCCCGAACACAGGGCAGCTCCCCCTAAGGTCAAATCCCCCCCTTTCCTTCCTACCTGCTCCTTCCTCCCTTAAACCTACTCCCTCTCTCTCTCGCCACCCCTCTACCTAACCTACCCAAAGCCTCCCGGCCCAAGACCCTGAACTTACCTGCTTCGGAGAACCATGAGCCTTGGTTTTCGTCTTCTTCTGCCAACCTGGCAGCAGCCACCAGCGGTTGGGACTTCCTCCCCAGGGCCGCACTCGGTCCTGGTTAATCTGCCCCACGGTGCTTCCTGGCTGCGGGGCAGGTCGGTGTGGAGCGTGTCGACTCCACGCTGATGTTGTTTCCGGGGGTTGGGTGGCGGCGGGGGTGGGGCATGCCAACCCCACCCTATGCATTAAACTGTGTCTCTGTCGCAGATTATTCAACATCAATTATGTCAAGATTATCAATATTTCAGGCAGTTGCGTCTTCCTTAGTTTATATGTGAAACATCAATCCAAATCCAATCTTACGTGTGGAAAATCCCTGTTACACTAGCCTAGAAAATTTTCCCAAGCTCCATTATTCTTATGAAGTATGAGGTGATCTCTTCACTGTTGTCAAAACTTGCCTGGTGCTACTTATCATGCCAGAACTGCTGCTTCAGGGAACGTTGGAAAAGAATGGAGGCCATTTAGCAACTCAAGGTATAAAAAGAAAGAAAGAATTGCATTTATATAGCACTTTTCATAACCACCAGATGCCTCATAGCGCTTCACAGCCAGTGAGGTACTTTTTGAAGTGTAGTCACTGTTGTGATGTAGGAAACACAGCAGCCAGTTGGCACACAGCAAACTCCCACTCCTGTAAAGCGATAATGACCAGATGATCTGTTTTTTGTGATGTTGAGTGGTGGATAAATATTGGCCTGGACACTAGAGATAACTCACCTGTACTTTTTCGAAACTGTGGCATGGGATCTTTTACATGCTCCCAAGGAGGCAGATGGGACTTCAGTTTAACATCTTATCCAAAAAAAAAAGGCACCTCTGACAGTGTAGTGTTCCCTCAGTGCCACACTGGGGTATCAGCCTTGATTTTTGTGCTCAAACTCTGAACTGGGGCTTGAACCTGGAACCCAGTGATTCAGGCATGAGTGTGCTATTAACTGACCCGTGAATTTCCACCATTTCCACCACTCAGTTAGATCATAGCAGATCTGTATCTACAAACAATTATTCAGAATAGAATTAATAGTCACATGGAAAAATGTGGATTGATTTTGAAGAGTCAGCATGGATTTGTTAAAGGAAAATCATGTCCAACTAACATGCTGGAGTTTTTTGAAGAGGTAACAGAGATGGTTGATCAGGACAAGTCTGTTGATGTGGTGTATATGAACTTCCATAAGGTGTTTGACACAGTGTCACACAACAGACTTGTGAGGAAAGTTATAGGTCATGGAATAGAAGGGGCAGTAGCAACATGGATACAAAATTGGCTGAGAGATAGGAAACAGGGAGTAATGGCTAATGGGTATTTTTCAGGCTGGAAGCAAGTTTGTAGTGGAGTTCCCCAAGGGTCGGTATTAGGACCCTTGCTTTTCCTGATATATATAAATGATCTAGATCTTGGTGTGTAGGGAACAATTTCAAAGTTTGCAGATGACACAAACCTTGGGAGAATTGTAAGCTGTGAGGAGGACAGTATAGAACATCAAAAGAACATTGACACATTGGTGGAGTGGGCAGACAGGTGGCAGATGAAGTTCAATGAGGAGAAGTGTGAGGTAATGCACTTTGGTACAAAGAACATAGAGAGACAGTATAAAATAAAGGATACTATTCTAAAGGGTGTGCAGGAGGCAGAGAGACCTGGGTGTATATGTACATAGGTTTTAAAGGTGGCAGGACAGGTAGAGAGAGTTGTTTCTAAAGCATACAGTATTCTAGGCTTCATTAATAGGAGCAGAGAGTACAAGAGCAGGGAGATTATGATGAACTTATATAAGACAATGGTTAGACCTCAGCTGGAGTATTGTGTACAGTTCTGGGCGACACACTATAGGAAGGATGTGAATGCATTAGAGAGAGAGCAGAAGAGGTTTACGAGAATGGTCTCAGGGATGAGACAATTCAGATATGAGGAAAGATTGGAGAAGTTGGGACTGTTTTCTTTGGAGAGGAGAAGGCTAAGAGGAGACTTGATAGAAGTTTACAAAATCATAAGGGGTGTGGACAGAGTAGATAGGGAGAAACGGTTCCTGCTCAAATGGATCGAGAACCAGAGGACACAGTTTTAAAGTGTTTTGCAAAAGAAGCAAATGCGGGGTGAGAAAAAACATTTCCACACAGTGAGTAGTGAGGGTTTGAAATGCACTACCTGGAAGTGTAAAGGAGGCAGGTTCAATTGAGGCATTCAAGAGGGCATTGGATGATTATTTAAATAGAAACAATCGAAAAAGGGTTACATGGAAAAAGCAGGAGATTGGCACTAAGTTAAAATGCTCAGAGTGCCAGTGCGGACACGATGGGCCGAATGGCCTGCTTCCACAATGTAACAATTCTGTGAACTCCAACCACCTGCCATGGATCCATAATAATTAATACCCCAGGCAACAAAAACCTATCAATTTCAGTTTTGAAATTTTCAGTTGACCCCCCAGCCTTAACAGCTTTTAGGAGGAGAGAGTTCTGGATTTCCACTAGGGTTTGTGTGAAGAAGTACTCCCAGACATTTCCCCTGAATGGCCAGGGCTCTGAGGCACAGGTTAATACCCCCTTGCTCTGGACTGCCCCCTGCTGGAAGAAACAGCCTCTCCCTAAGCTACCCTATCAAATCCCTTCTTCATCTTGAATACCTCAATGAGAGTATCCCTTAATCTTCCGTACTGGAGGGAATACAAGCCCCGTCTATGCCCACCTGTCCTTATAATTTAACCCTTTTATCCCAGATGTCATTCTGGTGGATTTGTGCAGCACTCCCTTTCTCTCGCTTTTGCTGTTATACTGGGGGTCCTCAAGTTGGCGTACTTTCTGAAAGAACTGTTCCATCCACTATCTCATCATCCCAGATAAATCTATGCTGCAAATGATGTTATATAAACTAAAACAACAAGGAGTTGCATTTATATAGCACCTTTCAGAAAGTAAAACATCCCAGGGTGCTTCACAGGAGCATTGTCAAACAAAATTTGACACCAAGCCACATGAGGCGACATTAGATACAGGTGTCCGAAAGTTTGGTCAAAGGGGAAGGTTTTAACAGGCAGAGCGGGAACTCCAGAGCTTAAGGCCCCAAGCAGCTGAAGGCACAGCTGCCAGTGATGGAACATTGAGAATCAGGGATACGCGAGAGGCGAAAATTGGAGGAGCGCAGAGGTCCCCATAGGGATGGAGGAGGTTTCCGAGATAGAATAAGACGAGGCCATGGAGCAATTTGAAAAGAAGGCTGAGCATCTTTAATTGGGGATGGGAACATGAATGGGATTTGAACCCATCACCTTCTGACTGAGAAGGGAGTTATACACACAGAGCCACGGCTGACACTTTAAGCTATACAGTAATTGTAACAATGCTTTAATTACACTTGCACCGTGGTTTGTTCACTTCATGCAACCTCCATCCCCTCCACACACTCTGCTGCAAATGTAGCACCTGGCAACGTTCCAACCACAGCCTCTGCAACCCAAGCAACGTGAAGTAAACCCTTCAGTTATGAATGAATTGAATGTGGTCTGCTGCAGGTCAACAAGAGAAAAAAAGCACTTATGTGTAGCCTGTCTGGAGTCTTTACAAAACAGCATTCCATCTCCAAACAAAGGAGTGTAAGATTGCTTGTATTTTAGAAGCACTTGACTTCCCAAAAGGAATGGAATCTTGTCAGCTTAAGACCTGAAAAATAATGTCCCACATACCACAGACTGCGGCCCACTAACCTCTGATATTGTTATCACCTTGACTCAATCAGTAGCACTTGTGACTCCAATTAGAGGCTGCAGATTCAAGCCTCACTTCAGTGCTGTACTGAGTGAGTGCAGGCCACAAGAGGTGCTGTCTAGGGTTAACAACTCTGATTAAATATATTCCTGGAGGTTCCATCACATGACTTGTCCCCACGCTCCGGACATTAGTCGGTCAACACGTCCATCCTTATGACGCACTGTCTTACTACGCCAATTGGAAAGCAAAAAGTCTCATTAACCAATTGGATGATGCTTGACTCTCAGCCAAACAGCCTTTTTCCCCCCATTTTCAATAGTTTCATATCTGGTAAAGAGAAATGTTCAAAGAAAGTGGTAAAGAAAAATCTTTTTTTAATGTCCTTATGATTTTTCTCCAGGGTTGCACGCTGCAGTGTCCTGGAGATTGATCTTTAGATCCTGGAGACTGCAGGCTAATCCTGGAGGATTGGCAAGCCTAGCGCTGCTGTCCCTCAGATAATATCTTACATAGAAGGAATGTTGGCAGCTTGTCTCGCCAGCAGAGGCCCGAAAGTGAGCCTCCAATCGCAGCAGACAAAGCATTGGAAAGCCATATGACCAATCTGGAGTCAGGATGAGCACACATGCTCCTCCAGGCTCCACAGGAACGTTTTTTTTTTAAATTGTATTAAGAATACAGACCTTAGTGGGTACCTGCTGGTTATAGACCGCAGCGGTTGCTAATGAAGACATCCTGACTGGGACAGGCCTAAAGCCTGCCCAGACCAACACCCGGTGAAAAATGTAAGGGACACTTTGACATCGACGTGAATCTGTGAGAGCGAGAAGTGGGAGAGTCGGCGGGGTGGGGGGAGATGGGGGGCATGGGGAGAGGTGGAGAGAGGTGGGGGGAGGTGGGAGGGGGATGGGGGGAGATGGGGGGAGGTGGTTGTGGCCACAGCTGTGAGAGATGGTGGAAGGGGGAGTGGCTTCCAGAGCTATGACAGCAGGACGCCGCCAGATCCTCTCAGGCCACCGGAGAGAAGATCGAAGAGGAGAGCGCAGTGCACGTGTGCAGGTGCATACTGTACATAACGCAAAGCTCCAACATTGCAAATATGGGAAAAACAGCACCCCAGCCTCAGCAACCCAGGATATAGGACAACCAGCCCAACTACTGGGCGATCCCATAAAATCCAGGATGGTTGCTCACCTTGTGCCCTGTGTCCATGAAGAACCCTAAATCAGGCCCCATGCCTCTCAATTAAATATGTCAGAAACTGCTGAAAAATGCGACGTTCTTGGGAATCAATGCCCTAATTTGGGCCTTGTGGCACCTGTTTTAGGCTGTAAAGCAGACACAATGGCGTTCAATTTCTAACTCCATATTCTCTAGCCTGTGTTCAAAATGTACAAACATTACACTTGTAAAGGATATGACTGCCATTTTGGATCATGAAAAAGACCTCACAGTGAACAGCAGTGTGCCGTGGGATTAACCTAGCTCATGTGAAAAGACCAACTGGATACCGAGGTTACTCACATTCCCGCATAGCTAGTTACCTAACTTCCTGTTATCTGGATATTTCATCTTCACATCTGTATATCTTCAATCATTTGGTGCATAGGCTTTGAACGTGAGTCACAGGAACAGAATTCTGAGCATGTTGTTGTCTAGCTTATGATTTCATTCAAGAATGCATGGGAAATGGACTTAGCATGGCAATCATATAAGAATGTCTGAACTGCCTCAGAGATAAATAACCTATCCGCTGCTCAGTTCACAAAGCAGCAAATCACCGCAATGATATGGAATGTGTAGCTGGACTTGCATTCTGTTCAAACAAATAGTGGTTCTGTTGCTCTGCTCTTGAGTCCTGATTGGTCTAGATGTGGTTTCCTATTGCAAAACACAATAGTCTGGAGCCTTTCTGCTCTTAGTTTTGTCATATAGTATTTGTATAATACAGTATTAATTAATAATATTGCAGCATTAAAATAAAGAAAGAAGGGTGTACATTTATATACTGCCTTTCACATCTTCAGGACATCCCAAAGTGCTTTACAGCCGATGAAGGACTTTTTCAAATGTCTTCACTGTTCAAATGTAGAAAGAGTGGCAGGCAATTTATGCATAGCAAGGTCCCACAAACAACAATGGGATAATGACCAGAGAATCTATTTGTTAACGGAGAGATAATGGTTGGCCATAGCACTGGAGAGCACTCCCCTGGCATCCTTCGAAATTGGATCATGGGATCTTTTACATGTAGCCGAGGGGACAGGCAAGGCCTCGGTTTAATGTCGTGAAGTTTTTATTATTCATTCATGGGATGTGGGTGTCACTGGCTGGACCAGCATTTGTTTCCCATCCCTAGTTGCCCTTGAGAAGGTGGTGGTGAGCTGCCTTCTTCAACCACTGCAGCCCATGTGGTGTAGGTATACCCACAGTGCTGTTAAGAAGGGAATTCCAGGATTTTGACCCAAAGACAGTGAACGAATGGCGATATTTTTCCAAGTCAGGGTGGAGAGTGGCTTGGAAAGGAACTTCCAGATGGTGGTGTTCCCATGTGTCTGCTGCCATTGTCCTTCTAGATGGTAGCAGTCATGGGTTTGGAAGTTGCTGACTAAGGAGTGGGGGATTCAGCGATGGTAATGCCATTGAATATCAAGGGGCGAAGGTAAGATTCTGTCTTGTTGAAGATGGTCATTGCCTGGCACTTGTGTGGTACAAATGTTGCTTGCCATTTGTCAGCCCAAGCCTGGATATTGTCCAGGTCTTGTTGCATTTGGACATGGACTGCTTCAGTGTCTGAGGAATTGCAAATGGTGCTGAACATTGTGCAATCATCAGTGAACATCCCCACTTCTGACCTTATGATGGAAGGAAGGTCATTGATGAAGTAGCTGAAGATGGTTGGGCCAAGGACACTACCCTGAGGAACTCCTGCAGTGATGTCCTGGAGCTGAGATGACTGACCTCCAACAACCGCAACCATCTTTCTTTGTGTCAGGTAAGGTTCCAACCAGCGGAGAATTTTTCCCCTTATTCCCATTTTTACTAGGGCTCCTTGATGCCACACTCGGTCAAATGCTGCCTTGATGTCAAGGGCAGTCACTCTCACCTCACCTCGGGAGTTCAGCTCTTTTGTCCATGTTTGAACCAAGGCTGGAATGAGGTCAGGAGCTGAGTGTCCCTGGCAGAACACAAACTGGGCATCAGTGAGCAGGTTATTGCTAAGCAAGTGCCACTTGATAGCACTGTTGATGACCCCTTCCATTACTTTACTGATGATCAAGTGTAGACTGATGGGCTGGTAATTGGCCTGGTTGGATTTGTCCTGCTTTTTGTGTACAGGAAATACCTCAGTAATTTTCCACATTGCTGGGTAGATGCCAGTGTTGTTGGCTAGGGGCACTGCAAGTTCTGGAGCACAAATCTTCAGTACTATTGCCGGAATGTTGTCAGGGCACATAGCCTTTGCAGTATCCAGTCTCTTCAGCCATTTCTTGATATCACGTATCGTTAGTTGAATTGTCATCTGTGATGCTGAAGACCTCAGGAGGAGGCCAAGATGGATCATCCACTTGGCACTTCTGGCTGAAGATTGTTGCAAATATTCAGCCTTGGCTTTGGCAATATGTCAATCATTTCTTTGGCTACTAAGCCAGTGGAAAATAAATCCCAATCTATATATAGAAAATCAAGTCTCAACTCATCAGTGCACTAAGTGCAGGATTGGAGAGGACTTCAAACAAATAAAGACTCGAGTTCAACCATCTGTATGGGTACCTATAATAATGCAACTAACCTCAACAGGAACAAAAACCAAAAATGCTGGAAAAACTCAGCAGTCTGGCATCTGTGGAGAGAGAAACAGAGCTGTCTTTAGCTCTGAAGAAGTGTCATATGGACTTGAAACATTAACTCTGTTTCTCTCTCCACAGATGCTGTCAGACCTGCTGAGTTTTTCCAGCATTTTCTGTTTTCACTTCAGATTTTCAGCATCCACAGTATTTTGCTTTTACCCTTACCAGGAGCTAGATTTTGAAGACTTCCTGCATCTAGAGACACATGATTGAGGCAGACGAAGCACATGCTTACATCTAAGATAAAGACAAAACACTGCGGATGTTGGAAATCTCAAACAAAAACAAAAAGTGCTGGAAAAACCCAGCAGGTCTGACAGCATCTGTGGAGAGAAAGGCAGAGTTAACATTTCAAGTCCATAGCATACAGACTCGAAACATTAACTCTGGGCTGAATTTTGTCATTGGTGAGCAGGGGGCGGGACCTGCTCGCCGACACACAAAATGACATGGGATGACGTCAGGTGGAACCCCCAACATCATCCCACCCCATTTAAATTTTCAGGAAGGCAGGGGCACAACCAAATCAGCTGTGCTCCCACGGACCTGTCAATGGCTAATTGAAGCCATTGACAGGATCATTAAAACAATTAAAGGATCTGCCCATCCAACCTTAAGGTTGGCGGACAAGCCAGGAGCCCCGGCGGAGAATAGAAAAAACATAAAACCTCATCCACCAGCGGGATGAGGTTTCATGTAGGGTTTAAAAAAGTGTAATAAGGTTTTTGTGATATTTAACATGTCCCACCTCGTGTGACATTGTTACATAAGGGGGACATGTTAAGGATTTTTTTTTTCTATTTTTAATGTTTGTACAACTTTCAGCAATTTCCCTGAGGCAGCACTTAGCCTCAGGGAGATGTGCGCTTTATTGTGCGCATGGGCGAAAGAGCCCACTCTCGCGTTTGGGGAATCCCCCCCGCCCGCACAGGAGGCGCATAGCGGGGATCAGCTCCCCACTCGCTGGAGATTGGGTTGGGCCCTCCCGCCCATTAGGCAGAAATTTCCACCCTCTGTCTTTGTCTCCGTAGGCTTTGTCAGACCTGTTGAATTTTTCCAGCATTTTTTGTTCTGGTTGTTGTACATGCTTATGTCTGTTTTCTTTTGTGAAACAGGTTGCTAAGCCTGAAGCTAGAGGCACAGCACTTCATATTAAGCATGGCTGACCAGGAGTCTACCACCTGGCATCAGCATGTTGGAAGGATTTACAAGTTAATAATCATTCTGTTTGGTCATGTTATGAACACATCTTCCATGGCCATCAAGTCCCAGAGTGGGGCTCAAAACCAGTACTCCTGGCTCAAGGGTAGGGACATTGTCCACTGCACTACAAACCCCAACAGGAGTTAAGGAAGAGAAAAATGTCACCGAATTCCCACTGGTGTTCTTTCAGTACTTAAAAAAACAATATCTCCTTCTTGGCTGGATGGCACAAAGATATACTAAAATGCGTACAGATTTGATCTGAGGTGTTTGTAAGGGAAGGTACAGATTGATAGAGAGCTGTGTTAAAATACATGTGATTAAAGTCTCAGATTCAAGTTGGCCACGCGGTTAATTTTTGGAATGTGCATTTGGATTCAAAGATATGTAATTCCTAAGTTGTTACAGTTTCAACACAACTGAGAAGAATTCAAAACAAACAATGACGTTTAAATTCCTGGTTTTCAACAGAAAATAAAAGACTAAATGACAGAAATTCTTAATTATGAGCCAGCAGAAAGCAGAAAAATCTGCTTTGTGAACAAAAGATACAAAATTCGTTCTTTGAAGCTTGCATTTTAACGTATGCAAGTGAATTCCCCATAGTGTTGCTCATGGTAAGTCAAAGAATATGATCATTCTTTTATCTGTTTCTAAGGTTGCTGTATTGCTGTTTCTCACCATCTCTTCCTTTGTTCTTTCCTTTTGTGTGGGAGAATGTGAGTGGTATGATGTTATGTAGCAGAGAAAGAAGCCACCAATTGAGTTTGGGTTTTACTTTGGGTTTTTTCACAGAAATGTATTTTATTCATGAAAACATATAAAATTGCATTCCATAACAGGACCCTTCTTTTGAATTGACAATTAGAGGGGTAGGTGGCCCTCAATGGCTATTTTCTCATGCCCTTCCCTATTCACTCATCCTTCCTCCACCAAAACCTCTCATTCTCATTGTTTCCCTTGCCTTTTCACCTTTCCACTAAGCATTCCCTCTCCAATCACTCCTGCACTCACATTATTACTCATACCACTTCTTCTTTGAACTGCTTACTCAACCCCTTTATCCTCCCTTCCCACCTGTTCAACTTTCACCCACCTCACCCTTCAGCACTTTGAGACATCCCGTGGTTGTGAAAAGCGCTATGTAAATGCAAGTCTTTCTCTCTTCCTGTAGTAATTATGGTTTTATTTAGTGTGTAATGTACCTTTAACAATAATAATTGTTAGGAGAGATCACAGGATCTGTAGTAACTAATAGGAGAGTGGTGCGGGCTACCTCCACAGTCAGTGTAGAGTTAGAGTTGGAGTTGAAAGCACACGTGTAGCTGCTGCTGAGTGTATTGCAAATAAACTTTAAGTTTCCACCCAAGAAGTATCTGCAGATCAACTCTATTACTAACAGTACAACTCGGCCACCCTACAAAACTTCATTTTTAACCAACCATCCCATGCCCTCCACTCCCACTTGATTCCTCTTCACTCTCAAAGAGTTTCCTTCCTATCTTTCTATCTGCTTCCCTCAAAGAGGATTTGCTTGTTTTCAAAATTCAACTCTTGTTCTCTTATCCCAATCTCGCTTTCTCTGTCTCTCACGTCCTCAGCTTAATATGCTTTCCAAAGTTTTTGGAACACAAAAGAAAAAATTTAAACAGTTGTGCAATCAGAACGCTAATTTATCCCCCTCTCTTTCACTCGCATGCCAACATGCACCCAGCCTCAATGTAGTTTTAAAAGAAAAAATAAGAATTTGCACTTATATGGCACCTTTCACAATCTCAGAATATCCCAAAGTACTTCACAGCTAAGGAAGCATGATTGAAATGTACTCACTGTTGTAATATATGAACTACAGCGGCCAATTTGTGCACAGCAATTTCCCACAAACAGAGATAAGATAAAGACCAGCTAATCTGTCTTATTGATGTTAGTTGGGGGATAAATACCGGCCAGGACACCAGAGAGAAACCCCGAGCTCTTCTTCAAAATAGTGCCGTGGGATCTTTTGAGTCCTCCAGGGTTGCAGTAAAACTTTCAGACTTCATATTTAATCAAAGCTATTGAGCAGAAAGTTCTAAAACCCCAAGAAAAATATTTCATCAATAACTGCTTGTTTAAAGACATTAATGCATTCTGGGAAATTAGGTACACTGTGCACGCTAAGACAACAGAATCCAAATTATCCTACAATCCACTTCATGCAGTAACAGCTCTGGAAGACAAATCAAATTGAAGCAAGGATTCCAGGAGGCCTTCAAATAAAAGTCCTATGATTTTCATGGAGGAGGCTCCTCTAAAAAAGATCCCAGCCCAGCATTTTTTACAGGGTTTCTGAGTCGGCTTGATTCAGTGAAAATCCTGGCCAAGAGCTTTAGTCACAAGAGAAATGGCGGACGAAAAAGGAATCATAAAGCAGTTTGAGCTAATTATGACAACTCAGCAGCCAGGTTGTGTGGTAACAGCATTGAGCCCAGACAGGCTCGATCTGTTATAAATGTGGACATAGGAATTTATAATGTCACAGAAAATGTGACACAAACATGGCAACAGGAAGCTAATTATGCAGACAGGAAGTATACTCAGAGGTAAGATATTTTAATACATAATTGATAGATAATATATGATATCATGTCAGAATAATGGGCCCTCAAACCAATGTGAACAGTTTGCTCTTGTCTCATAGTTTAATTGATTTGCCTTTTCCATTCCAACACAAAACTCAGTAGATCGTTCACATCAAGGACCATTATTTTTTTCAGGGAGGACATTGTTTGTCAATCCTTTTCCATGTTTGTTGTATATAGTGACAGAAATCCTACAAAAATAATTGGCAATGATACCATCGTGCTCCAATCGCTGCACAGCTCTCCTGTTGTTTGTCCCTCTATAGGTAGTTATCACAATGACATTTTCGTGTGTTCCCATTCAGTCTGTCCATCATTTTTGCTATACGACAACAGCTACAAGCATTTCTGCAGTTGCTTTAACATAAGATGCATTTAAGTGGAAGCTAGATAAATAGATGAGGGAAAGAGGAATAGAAGGCTACGTTAACAGGGGGAGATAAAGTAAATAGAGGGAAGGCATAGACCAGTTGTGCTGAAAGGCCTCTTTCTGTTCTGTAAATTCCATGTAATTCAATGTAATAATACATCCCGAGACATTTTAGCTAGGAGAGTTGACCCGATGCTAATAGCAGGAATGGGGAGTGGTAACCGGATGTGGAATTTATAGGGTGAGAATTACTGTAACAATGTTGATGGGTTTCAGGAGGAGATGCAAAGGATAGGACAGAGCAGCTGAGCGAGAAGCACTAGCCTTAATCGGAGGACCATATGATATTGGCAGGGAAAGGATTACAGGGTAGAAATAAATCCGATCCCCCCCTTTTTTTCCCAATAATTTATATAGATTTTTCTTTTCGCACCTATTTCCATTATTTTTAAATGTATTTCCATCCATTGTTTTATCTCTACCTTTTAGCCTTTTTTGATTCCTTCACTCCACTCCACTCCCACTAGGGCTACCTGTACCTTACTTGTCCTGCTTTCTACCCTTAATTAGCACATTCCTTAGATAATATCACCACCTTCAATACCTCTTTGTCCTTTTGTCTGTGACATCTTTTGGTCATCTCCACCTATCACTGCCCTCTATCCAGCTCTATGTATCACCCCCGCACCCCCCCCCCCCCCCCCCCCCCCCACCCCCCCCCCCCCCCCCGCCCAAACCAGCTTATATTTCACCTCTCTTCTATTTTTACTTAGTTCTGTTGCGGGGTCATTCGGTCTTGAAACGTTAACTGTGCTCCTCTCTGCAAATGCTGCCAGACCTGCTGAGTTTTTCCAGGTATTTTTGTTTTTGTTTAGGAATAAATCCAGCTATGGAAGGATTTATAACAAGGACGATCCTTTTGAATTTAGATTGCTGGGGGAAATCATAATGTGTCAAGGCTGACTTAGACTGCAATAGTTCAAGATGGTGGCTCACCACCACCTTGATCTCATGAGGTAACTAGGGATGCTCAAAAGATGCTGGCCTTGCCAGCAACTCCCTTATCCCATGGGAAAATTTTCAACAATGTGCCAGACACCCAGCTAACTAAAGAAAGTATAGCCCCAGGGAGCACTGATGTCGAGTGTAGCAGTCCACCCTCATCTTTGCTGAGATCCATTAACTCAGAACAGGCTGGGTGACCAAACCAGAAATGTACATCGTCTGCATTATTGGAAACATAGAATGATACAGCACAGAAGGAGGCTGATCTGCCCATCGCCAGCTGATTTAATGGGCTCTCCAATCCCACTCCCACTCCCCCACAGCCCTGTAATTTTCTTTTCCCCCTTCAAAGTATTTACCCAATTCCCTTTTGAAAGTCGCCGTTGAATCTGCTTCCACTACCCTTTCAAGTAACACATTCCTGATCACAACAACTCACTTGGTAAAATTTTTTTCCTTGCGCTGCTTCTTTTGCTTATCAGTGCATTGTTCAACTCCAGACTGAATTTCCAGTGCGTTTACTAGGGAGCTATTAAGGGAGCCAGGGCCAGATATTGCTTTACCCCTTCACAGCTCTGCGTGCTGTGAGTTCAATTATAAGTACACTATGCTATTGTGCACATAGACTCCAGGCAACTAAATAAGGCCCACTGGGACCTCATTGAGACTTTCCGTCACCAGCCCCTTTACAATTGCTTACTCCTGACATGCCCAACATATTTGTTTAACTTCCAGCAGGATCGAGAAATTAATGGCTACAGACAACATTGTGCCCCTGTGCTACATCAAAAACCTTACTTATCGTAAATACCTTTAACTATAAAATGTTTTGGGCCTCTACGAAACCCTGGAGACAGCTTGCAAGCTAAAATAAGTGTGCTGACTGATGGCCTCAGTATCTGTTTTTATGTTATTCAAATGGTTTTGGAAAATGCTAGCAGTGCAGGGGTTTAGATTACGAAGAATGTCCAGACACAGCACATCCAATCACTTCAGCTAAGAGGTGGATTTCTGCCTGCCTTGTGAAATTAACTTCCAAATCAATACAGCTATTCCTCGTTTAGCACTTGTGATGTGTTTCGAAAACCAGCGTGCTAAACACAAATCTCTTTCCCATAAGAAAACATGTAATAAAGAGTGTGTTAGGTTCCTGACCAGTAATTTGTACATTGGCCGTGTTATGACCAGGTGACCAGGGATAAACTGGTTTCCCTCTGTTCCCACTCCCCGTTCGGTTAGAGGAGAGGTTTGCATTTTGAAAAAGGATGTTGTATTGCCAATTCAAGATGCACTGCCAGAACTCACCAAGCCTACTTAGGCAGCACCTTCCAAACCCATGACCATTACCACCTAGAAGAACAAGGGCAGCAGATACCTGGGAACACCACCATCTGCAAGTTCGCCTCCCAGCCACACACCATCCTGACTTGGAATTATATTGCCATTCCTTCACTGTCACTGGATCAAAATCCTGGAAGTCTGTCCCTAAAAACACTATGGGTGTACCTGCACCACATGGACTGCAGCGGTTCAAGGAGGCAGCTCATCACCACCTTGTCAAGGGTAATTAGGGATGGGCAATAAATGCTGGCCTAGCCAGCGACACCCTCATCCCATGAACAAATAAGAGAATTTTTTTTTGACTGTGTGCAGTTTGTAAGAATTAAGCCAGACAGGTATTCTCCAATTAAATACAAAAGGGGTTAGTTTTATTGTACTCAAACCAACCAGGCAAAAATATTTTTTAAAACTGTTAAAAATGTACAAATATATCCTACTTTCCACTAAGGCTTGCAAATACATACTCAAACCTCATGCATGAAGAAAAGATACAAGTTCACAGAGTCTCAAATATTAAACTTGAGCAAGTTAAAATGCAGACTAAAAAAAGGAAAGTCAATAAAGATTCACTGATTGTATCCGGAGGCATTGGTTCTTCAGCTGGAGTCGTTGGTTTAAAGTCATGCCTGGTATCTCCGTTTTCTCCTGGAAATACTGTTGTATAACTCCAATGTAGTAGGAGTCCCTGTCTGCTGTAGGAATGTAGATACACTTTCAACTCAGCAAAACAGGGTTCAAAGCTATATGGACTGTTGTAGAGAGAGCAGCTCTCTCCAGCAGCTAGAATATCTCTGCCAAATCCTAAATCCAAGCATCCACACAAGAGATTGGATCACGTGACCTCTCTCCATTTCAGTTGCACATTCTAGGTTGATCAGCTTATGTCTGGCACAGCCCCTCTTAGCCATTGTGATAGCCAAGATGGTTCATTTTTAATGTTCCAGCAGTTAACTCCCGAATTGTTATTTTTTTCCATTTGGATGAGACAGGAAGGAAGCTTTTCACACCTCCAGGGAGGTCCTTGCCTCTGTCGGGGCCTCTATAAGCCAATGTTGCCATGAAATGGAATGTGGCTACAGAGATGCAAACTGGCAGCCATTTTAAATCAATGTCTTTGCGTTCCAGTGAAATGTCCTTTTTAAAAAGTTTAATATGTGAAATCAGTCCATGAGTTATCAAATTAATCCCATATTGCACATCTTAGTGACAGCCGCCTTGAAGCTAACATGCCCAAAAATCCTCTTACTAATTCATGATAACCTATCTCCGAATCACAGCATCCCCCAACCCTTCCACCCGTCTTTTCCCTCCCTGACCCTCCCGCTTGACATTTCCGTCCCCCGAACCTCCTGCCCACCATTTCTCTGCTCCGAACCGCCAGCTCACCACTTAGGTCCTACTTGCCATTTCCCTTCCCCAAACCTCCGGTTTGCTACTTCCCTCCCCATTCACTTCCTCCCTCTCATCATCCCTCTCTGAGGGCTCAGGAGTCGGTCAGTGAGCGGGAAGCAACGAGGGTCTGGGAAGAGAAATGGCGGCTCATTTTTAAAAAGGACTGAGCAGGTGCAGTAACCCCGCTAAAATGAAAATGGAGGCAGCGCTATTTGGAGAATTTCCCTAATTTACAAACCATGCTAAACAAAAGCATGCTGCTGAAAATACCTGCACGAAATATTCAAAGTCAGAAATGGCTGTGCCTGAGAACAGCAGACAAACACAGCAGAGGGGGCTGTGACTGTGCGATAATGTAAATCAGATGATATCGATTCAGCTGCACATTATACACCTTCCCGATTTTCACTCCCATTGCCTTTAATGAGAACGGAAATTGGGAGAGAGATGTGCAACAAGTGCCGGAATAAATATTGCATGTTGTATCTTATCGGTCAGTCCAAGAGTGGGATTTTCTGGCCCTGCCCACTGCCAGGTTCACCCAGTCCCGCCGAATTGTCAATGGGCCACTGCCTAAGCCACGGATCTCGCCCACAGCAGGGCCGGAAAACCCTGGCCATAATTCCTCCCGATGCATTCAAATGAATTCCTTTGTCTGTTACTTTTATAAAGCTGTTATAATCCAGGTAAGATTCCCTAATTCCCGCAGTGACTACATTTCAAACATTATGTTATAGAACATTAACTATTTTGAGGTATCCTGAGGTTGTGAAAGGCGCTATATAAATGCAAGTTCCCTCTACCATCTGCCTACCTGGGACAGGTTAGTGCCTCCTGTTAAAACAAATGTCCCATGAACTCTTCATGCAACTGCATGAAGCAGCAATTATTTCTCATCGTATATGCTTCAATCATTCTTTCTCTGACAAGTGATTCCCTTTTATTAGGCCTTTCAATATGCTCTTGCACTGTTACTTTGGGATGTGCAATATGGTCTTTGATGCTAAGGGCAGGGTACATTCGCCATTTGCTGAGACAATAGATCACATGACTGACATTGGGTAAAAATATTACATTCCATTACTGATGCTGCAAGGTCCAGGCATCACCACAACAGCATTTGGAAAGCTATCACATTACAAAACTTACATGCTACCCGCATGTGCTAATCTTCTTTGCTCTAAGGAGAACAATGCAAGCTTTTCTACTCTCTCTACATGGCCATCTTGTAGACACAGGGAGAAATGTAGAAACAGGGCTAAATTCTATCGTCGGCAAGCGGGGCTGCAGGGCCCGCTTGCCGACATGTAAAGTGACTTGCGGTGACATTGGGCGTGCGTCCTGACGTCACTATGTGTCATCTAGATAGTAAGTTTGGCGAGCGCACAGCTGACTGGGCTGCACGCCTGCTGAACTGTCAAAGGCCTATTAAGACCATTAACAAAGTAATTAAAGTTATTAAGAATGCTGCCCATCCAACCTTAAGATTGGCGGGAAGGCAAAGAGCCCAGGCAGCCTTCACATTTTTCATGAAACCTCATCCATGGGCAGGATGAGGTTTCATGAAGGGTTTTTTAATTAAATAAAAACTTATGAAAAATTAATGGACACGTTCCAGCTCATGTGACAGTTTCACATGAGGGGACATGTCCTTACAGTTTTTTTCCACCTTCATTAAACTTTCCAACTCCAATCGCTCTTGCATCCTATCTCTCTTGGTCCTGGGTGAGATACACAAAGCTGTGTGCCCTCACAAAGATGGCATCCATGATCTCATGGATGCAGTTGTGGGTGGAGGCTTGTGATATTCCCCAATGTCACCTGTGGAGCTCCAAAAGGAGCCACTGGCATAGAAATTGAGCACCACGGTCATTTTTACAGCCACTGGCAGTGGATGCCCTCCATGTGTCCGTGGCACCAAATCCTGCAGAAACTGGCAAATGTGAGCGGCCAGTTCCCTAGACATTCGCAGTCTTTGGCGACACTGGTTCTCAGTCATCTGCAGGAATGAAAGGCGGGGTCTATAGACCCTAGGTCTACCTAGGTGCCAACCAATGATGGCTCGCTGTGGCTCTTGCAGTGTGTGCCCCTTCTTTTTGAGGGTGCTGCTCCTCCCTCTGCACAGCCCGGTGCCTCCATCTCTCTCTCTCTCTTCTTCATCGCCTCCACTCTCTGTAAACCACCAGGCAAGCAGGTAGTTCGCCCGGCTCCATGTTCCTGATGGACTCCTCCTGCAGGATGAAAGACAGATGCATGGGTTAGCATGGGTGTACAAAGAACCTCTCTTGGTTAAGTCTGAAGGCCCCTTAGCGCATGCTGGATTAGTGTTGGTCACCACTAGGATGGCCAGAGTTTACTGCACTGCATGGTGTTACCTGAGTGGGCAAATAAGCTAGAAGCCTGTCTCCACACATGTCAATGTGGCTGCACCTGAACTGTCTCAGCTGCAGAGGAATGGTCACCTTATGCAAGGTTTCCTTAATGCACTGCCGCTTCCCTCTCCCACCACCCACATGTGCTTGTGCACTACCTTCAACCACAGGGCAGCCCTTGCCCCCACCCCTAAGTCACCTCAACCACAGGGCAGCCCTTGCCCCCGCCCCAAGTCACCTCAACCGCGGGGCAGCCCTTGCTCCCACACCTCCAACGCGCTTCAACCTTGAAGTCCAGCAGGCAACCTGGGCAAAGCACTGCGCAAGGTTATTGTGTGCTCACCTCCGAGTTCCCCTCAAAGTGCAGATGCCAAGTGCACACCTTATATATGACGTTGTGAAATAAGTTGGCGGGGCTAGGGGGTGGGGTTGTTTCTGGGGTGCAGGCCCAGTAATGATATGCTGATGCATTACAATGAGGCTCCCGACATCCGATGTTGGGGAATGCGGCCCACCATCAAAGGGCTGGGCGGGCGATCACAAACTGGTTCCACAACGTCGCGAAACCGATTTCTGGCTTCTCACCATATTGTCTACTCACACCACCGAACACACCCGACACCAGCAGACATGGACGATTCCACCCTTGGAAAATTACAGCTCAGAGGAGGCTATTCAGCCCATCGTGTCAGTGCTGGTCGAAAAAGAGCCATCCAACCAAGTCCCATTTTCCAGCTCTCGGTCCATAGCCCCTGTAAGTTACAGCACGTCAAATGAATATCCAAGAATGTTTTAAAATGTGATCAGGGTTTCTGCCACCCTTTCAGGCAGTGAGTTCCAGACCCCCACCACCTTCTGGGTGAAATAATTTCTCCTCAACCCCCACCAATCCTTCTAACAATTACTTTATATCTATGCTCCCTGGTTATTGACCTCTCTACTGAGGGGAATAGCTCCTCCCTATCCACACTATCTAGGCACTTCACAATTTTGTAGACCTTAATTAAATCTTCTCTGTTCCAAAGAATCATTTCACCAAAGAGATTTCACTTACTTCAACCCTGGGTTTGGGAGGGGGGAAGGAATAGCCCTCAGTGTAGCTGCAGGGTAATTGAGGGCACCATAGGCAGGTTTCAAAGTGAGTATAGTGGCTATGGTACTGGACTAGTAATTCAGAGACCTGGACTAATGATCTGAAGATATGAGTTCAAATCCCACCATGGTAGCTGGGGAATTTGAGTTTAGTTAATTAAAGAAATCAAGAATAAAAAAACTAACATTGGTAATAGCAACCATGAAATAATGAATTGCCTTCAAAATCCATCTGGTTCACTAATGTCTTTTAAGGAAGGAAATCTGCCATCCTTACCTGGTCTGGCTTTCATGCGACTCCAGACCCGCAGCAACGTGGTTAACTCTGAACTGCTCTCTACAATGGCCTAGCAATCAAATGAGTTGTCTCAAGGGCAATTACAGATGGGCAATAAATGCTGGCCTTGCCACTGAGGTCCTCGACCTGTGAATGAATTTGTTTTTAAATCGAAGGGCTACTCATTTCATGCTGGTGTTACCAACAGCACCATCCAGATTCCACAATGTTGACCCCAAGTTTACTGAATGACTAAAGCACCTACGATATCTATCATAGCCCTTAACAGTTTTGCTATGCCCTTCACCCTTTTGAAATTCTTGACTTATAGTTTATCTCCTTAATTAATAGTTTGATTATTTTTTCAAACATTATTACACCATGGGCACAATTTTCAGCTCAGCAGGCGGGCGCGTGCCCAGCCCGCTCGAGTCTGAAATGACGCGCATTGACATCGGGCAAGTGTCATGAAGTCGACGCACAGTCTCGCGATAGTTTGGTCGGCAGGCGTGTGCCGGAGTCAGTAGCATGCCTGCTGACGATTAAAAGGCCAGTCAAGGCAATTAAGGAATCAATTAAGTTAAATTTGTCACTGCCTTGGGCGGGATGAGGTTTCCAAAAGAAAATAAAAACAAAATAAAAGTTTTAAAATTTAATTAATAACATGTCCCTCCTCATGTGACAGAGTCACATAAGGGGATATGTTTTATTACATTTTTCATGTCTTTATTTTTTTTAGACTTTCTTCACTTCCCTGAGGCAGCTCTGAGCCTCAGGGAGATTCTCAAGTGCGCACTCACGTGCATGCGCAAAGTTCACGCTCGCCCCGCTTGCAATCGTCTGCAATCCCCCCCCCCACCCCCGGCCTTGATCCCTGGGGGCGGTCAGCTTCCCACCCACCCTTGCCAAGTCCGCCCGACAAGAGTGAAATTCTGCCCCTTATATGTGCATTCACAAAAAACAATATTGGAAACTTCTGCCATCACAACTTTTCTTGTCTCGTAAAATATTCCAATCACCAGCACAAATGGTGCTGAGGATCTGAAAAACAATTACCTAACAAACTTGCATTTATATAACACCATTCACAAACGCGGTATGTCCCAAAGTGCTTTACAGCTAATGAAGTATTTTAGACCAATGTTGTAATGCAGGGAAACGCTGCAGCTAATTTGTGCACAGCAAGCTCCCACAAGTCGCCATGTGATATTTACCATCTCGGCAACTGAGTCTTTTGGTTGTGATTTTAAACCAAGACGTTACTGCCCTCTCAGGTGGATATGAAAGATCCTGTGGCTCTATTCAAAGAATAACAGAGGAGTTTCCCTTGGTGTTGTGGTCAATATTTATCTCCCAACCAACCTCACCATAGCAAATTTTCTGATCGTTATGCCATTGTTGTTTGAGGGACCCTACCGTGCACAAATTGGCTACCATGTTTTCTTTATATGTTCATGGGAAGTGAGCATCGCTGGGAAGGCAAGCATTTGTTGCCCATCCCTAAGTGCCCTTGAGAAAGTGGTGATGAGCTGCCTTCTTGACCCGCTGCAGTCCATTTGGACATTCCTTACACCACAACGGTCAAAAGCGCTTCATTTGCTGATGTCAGGGCACCCGGAAATCATGAAAGGTTATATATGAACGCAGACCTTTCCTTTCTATAAATAAATTAGGATGTCGTAATGGGGTATTGTCAAGCTTTGATTTTAGAAGTTTGCTGATTGTATGATGATGCAACGATTGAACAGTTATAAGGAATTGCACAACTGTGCAGTCTGAGGAAAGAATAGGTTACAGTAAGAGGCTGCATACTGAAAATATGCAATAGGATTATTACTGTCCGCATCCACTGGCAAATGGAATTTTTTTTTAATATCTAGCCAAAGGACAACACCACCAATAATAATAATAATAACGGGTGTATGTGGACAAATCATTGAAGGTGGTAGAGCAGGTAGGGAAAATCGTTAAAAAGGCATATGGGATCCTGGGCTTTATAAGTAGAGAAATAGAGTACAAAAGCAAAGAAGTTATGATGAACCTTTATAGGACCCTGGGCGGAATTTTACGGCCCTGTTGCAATGTGGGTAGGGCCAAAAAATGCGGTGAGACATTCAAAAG
This sequence comes from Carcharodon carcharias, assembly GCF_017639515.1. NCBI lineage: Eukaryota > Metazoa > Chordata > Chondrichthyes > Lamniformes > Lamnidae > Carcharodon > Carcharodon carcharias. The sequence continues at coordinate 108,555,973 of NC_054470.1, forward strand.
TCCACTATCTTCAGCAGGACTGGAAAATCCCACCGGCCAAAGGGGCCATAAAATTCCACCCCCTGTTTCAGCTGCACCTGGAGTATTGTGTCCAACTCTGAGCACCAAACTTTAGCAACAAAGTGACAGCATTAGAGAGGGTGCAGAAAATGATTTGCAAGAATGGGTCCAAAGATGAGGGAGTTCAGTCATGTGGATAGAATGGAGAAACTAGGATTGGTCACCTTTGAGAAGGGATGGTTGAGAGGAGATTTCATAGAGGTGCTCAAAATCATGAGGGGTCTGGACAGAGTGGGTAGAGAGAAGCTGTTCCCAATTGGCAGAAGGGGCGAGAACCAGAGGACACTGATTAAAATGGAATGGTAGAAGAACAAAAGATGCTATGAGGAAAAGCTTTTTTACACGGTATGAGGTTAGAATCTGGAATGCACCGGCTGAGGGTATTGTGATGCATCTTCAGTTGTGGCTTTCAGGAGGGAATTGGATGATTATTTAAATAGAAACAATGAGCAGGGTTATGGAGAAAAGGCAGGAGATTGGCACTAAGTTTAAATGCTCAGAGAGCCGTTGCAGACACGATGAGCCAAAAGGCCACCTTCTACACCGTAACAATTCTGTGACTCTGTGATTCTGTGATAATTATTTGAATAGAAAATATTTGCAGGGGCTGTTAGGAAGACAAGGTAGCAGGACTAGCTGAGTTGCTCCTGGAGAGAGCTGGCAAGGACATGACGGGCAGAATGGCCTCCTCCTGTGCTGTAACCATTCAATGATTCTATGGCCAGGATTTTCTCGCCCTGCCTGATGCTGGGACCTTCTGGTCCTGCCGAAAGTTAATGGACTTTTGGCTGGCCCACGTAGAATAATACTTTAGTGCTCCAGTACTTAAGTATCAGTCTCGATAATGCATTTGAGTCCACTCCAGGACTGAGAGCCCAACCATCTAACTAAATTGGCACTTTGAGAAACAATAACTATAATATTACTGACAAAGTAGAGAAAGACTGAACATGATTATGATGCAGAGATAGAGGCTGAAGCTGAAAAAAATCCACTGTTATTGTTTTGTATCATGTCCAGGGGTGAGGGAGAATTTTTAAAGGGCTTCTCAGGTATGAGATCAGTAATGATGTTTTGAACAGCCTTAGGCTTTATAGAAAGCTCGGAGTTGTTAGAAGTGAGAATTAATGTTTGGCACAAAATGGGAAACTAATCCCCATGGACTTGGAATTGAACCAGTAAGGATCAATCCCATAAAGTTACCAAATTGTATTTTCTTTCAGATAAAGATCTTTTCTTGCATTTAGCCATTCAAATTAATTGTAAAGAATACAAGAGTCAGGGTCAAGAAATAATTCTTTCACATTGTGCTAAATAGTTTAATTCCAGTCAGTTTTCTAATCATAGTGAGAATAGTTAGGTGGCATGGAACAAACTGCTTTCTTTGTTTTTTTTATACTTAAGGTTAATTCTCCTGGTAATGGTAAAATATGTGCACTCATGAAAACTTGGGGAAACCAGGCCACTTGTGCTCACAATATATGTGCTTTCAATGCAGCAATAATGTGATAATTCTGAGCACCTCATGTGGAAGGAAATCCTGTTAACTAGAATTTAAAATGCCTCCAGCATTCAAGAGGTGAAGCACAATATTAATCATTGTTTCAACTTACGGTGGTGATTTTCAGGTATAAAATGTCAGCGTTCAACATGAGGGTTGAGTGAAAAGCCACCCATTAAACTCACACCCGTACATCTCAGGCCAATGTCGGTTAAGCTGAGGCTAAATAACGATGATTAAAATTACTTTGCCATCCTGCAGCTAAATGTCCAAATGAAAGCTTGGCTCCGTTTCAGCCTTCTACTTCACCTAATTACATGGGACCATCTTCTCAAAATTGTCTTAATTGCCACAGACGAACAAGATTCAGTTCAGTCTGAATTGTAGGAAGTATGGCTCCGAGCTGATGTACCAATGTACGTACAAACATATGAATTAAAGAGTACGAGTAGGCCACTCAGCACCTTGATCCTGCTCTGCCATTCAATAAGATTATGGGCTGATCTGATTGCAACCTTAACTCCACATTCCCGCTTACCCTTGATATTGCTTCATTCCCTTGCTTATCAAGAACCTATCTAGCTCTGCCTTAAAAATATTCAGACTCTGCTGCCTTTTGAGTAAGAGCATTCCAAAGACTCACCACCCTCTGAGAGAAAAAATTTCTCCTCATCTCTGCCCTAAGTGGGCGACCCCTTATACTTAAACAGTGACCCCCAGTTCAAGATTCTCCCACAACAGGAAACATCCGCTCCACATCCACTCTGTCAAGACCCCTCAGGATCTTAAAGGTTTCAATCAAGTTCTAAACTCCAATGGCTACATTCCTAGCCTGTCCAACCTTTTCCTCATGAGACAACCCATCCGTTTCAGGCAATAGTCTAGTAAACCTTCTCTGAACTGCTTCAAATGCATTTGCATCGTTCCTTAAAAAAGGAGCTCAATACTGTACAAAGTATTCCGTATGTGGTCTCACAATTGGGCTAAAAGTGTTAGATTATGAAGATGGGTTGCATAGACTAGTCTTTTATTCCCTTGATTATAGAGGATTAAATGATGATCTAATTGAGATGTTTAAGATGATTAAAGCATTTGATAGGGCAGACAGAGAGGAAATATTTCCTCTGTTGGGAGAGTCCAGAAGAAGGGATTATAACTTTAAAATTAGAGCTAAGTTGTTCGGGAGTGATGTTGAAAGAACTTCTTCACAGAAGAGGGCAGTGGAAATCTAGAACTCTTTCTCCCAAAAAGCAGATTCACCTGGGGTCTATTGAAAATGTCAAAACTGAAATTGATATGTTTTCATTAAGCAAGGATATTGAGGGTGACCGAGTGAAGGCAGTTAGATGGAGTTAAGTTAAAGAACAACTCTCTCTCTCTCTGGTAGTCCCTCGATGTGAGAAGGACACTTGCCATGGAGTGCAACCATGGCAAAAACCTGTGCATGGAGTCTTTTTCCCTGGGAATGCTGTTGTACTGCAGCTACCACACTTACTTCTCACCATTGACCATAAGATGTAGGAGCAGAAGCAGGCCATTCAGCCCATTGAGTCTGCTCCACCATTCAATGAGATCATGGCTGATCTGATAATCCTCAACTCCACTTTTCTGCCTTTACCCCTTGATTCCCTTACTGATTAAAAACCTGTTTAGCTCAGCCTTGAATACACTTAACGACCCAGCCTCTACAGCCCTCTGTGGTAAAGCATTCCACAGATTCATTACCCTCTGAGAGAAGAAATTCCTCCTCATCTCTGTTTTAAATGGGCGTCCCCCCCCTTACTCTGAGATTATGCCCTCTGGTCCTAGACCCTCCCACAAGGGGAAACAATCTCTCAGCATCTATCCTGTCAAGCCCCCTAAGAATCTGATATGTTTTAATAAGGTTGCTTCTCATTCTTCTAAACTCCAATGAGTACAGGCCCAACCTACTCAGCCTCTCCTCATAAGAAAATCCCTCCATCCCCAGGATCAGCCTAGTGAACCTTCCCTGGAATGCCTCTAATGCCAGTATATCTAGACATACCTGAATGATTTGTAAGTTAATAATTAAACTGTTTGGCTGCATTATGAATGCACTTTCCATAGCCATCAAGTCCTGAAGTGGGACTTGAACCCAGAGCTTCTGGCCCAGAGGGTAGGGACACTACCACTGTGCAACAAGACCTCCTCATTAACCACAGTCTAATTGAATGGTGGAATAGGTTCGAGGGGCTGAATGGCATCCTTATGTTTCTTTGCTGATCAAATCTGATTATCCGCACCCTGCATTTAATTGATGGAAAACTTAACATTGATAAATTGTGAACAATCATTTCTTTTCTTCATATTATTTGAAGTGATCTACACTGATTTCATTGTGTTTTGTCTTGGAGCTAGCAAAATTTGCATATGACCATATGAACCAAGAGCAGGAGTAAGCCACTCGGTCCTTCAAGCCTGTTCCGCCATTCAATAAGATAATGGCTGATCTGATTGTAGCATCCCACTTATCCCAATAGCCTTTCACCTCCCCCCCTTGTTAATCAAGAGTCTATCCAGTTCTGCCTTAAAAATATTCAAAGATCCTACTTCCACTGCGTTTAGAGGAGCCACATGTCTTAATCCACTCATCCACAGCACTCTTCAGAAGATGTAAATTCCATGGTTGGATTTAGTGCCAAGACACAAGCGTTAAATGACTATCACACCAGACAGCTACAAGATTCGTCTTCACATCATATGGAGTTTTCATCAGAAGGTATGAGATTGAGGATTAAATATTTTATATCCACTTGGCCCTCTTTTATCTCCAGCAATCTTTGGTGGTTTAACTCATAAACGAGCAAGGAAACAGAAAAAAATAAATTTTTGTAGGCAGTACATAATAGTTACTGTGAATTAAAGGTGCAACATTGAACAATACTTTACAATAACAGTCTAATTTATTTTGTTCAGAGTCAGAGTGTCTTACGACAGCAGCTTACATTTATGTTATATCCTTAATGAAGGAAAACATTCCAAGGGTTTCCGCGGGAGTATTATAATTCAAAATTTAACACTGAGCCACATAAGGACATATTGGGGACAGGTGACCAAAAACCTGCTCGAAGAGGTAAATTCTAAAGAATGTCTTGAAGGACTGAAAGAGATAGAGAGATGGAGAGGTTTAGGGAGAGAATTCCAGAGCGTAGGTCTTAGGCAACTGAAGGTGTGGATCTTTGTAAAATTCATAAAAAATTAAAGGTTACTCAGTGCATTTTACTTTCTGCTTCTCCGTCTGTGAGAATTCTTCAATGTGATTGGCTGCTTACCTTGTTTTGTGACATCACTGCTGTTGGACACCTGGAGATCTCCTTGGCCCGACACCAGATTCAAACTAACACTGGGAAAGAGGAAATCTACACCAAAGGAATCATTAGATCTTTGTAAGCAGCTTTCTTTAAGGTCAGCAGTGAGTAGCATCACTCCCTGCTGACTACGAAATTTAGGCCATTGTCTTTTGTCCCTCCCTGCCAACAGTCTGAGGCTGGACCAGACTGCCCTAACTTTGGTGTTATATTTGACCCCCAAGATGGCTTTCTGACCACATATCCACACCATCACTAAGACAGCCTATCTCCAGCTCTGTAACATCATCCAGCTATGCCCCTGCTTCAGCTCATCTACTGCTGAAACATTCATGTTTTTTTTACCTCTAGATTTGACTATTCCAATCTAGTCCTGTTGGCCTCCCATATTCTACCCTCCATAAACTTGAAGTCAACCAAAACTCTGGTATCCGCATCCCTATTCGCACCTCATTTGGTTCATCTGTTACTCTTCTGCGCACTGACTTACTTTGGTGCCCAGTCAGGCAATCCTTGTTTTCAAGTCCCTCCATAGGGTAGAATTTTACATCCCACGGGCCCGACCTGATCGGGCGTAAAACAGTGTACGATGAGTCAGCCGAGCATCCTGACGTCATCACGCACTCACACGATATTTCGGTCAGCGGGCACTGCGAGAGTCGGCAGAGTGCCTGCCGACAATTAAGAGGCCTCACAAGGCCATTGAAGTATTAATTAAGAGAGATTTTTCACTGCCCATCCAACCCTGCAGGCAGCCTTTGCATTTTTGAGGAAACCTCATCCATGGGCAGGATGAGGTTTCCAACATTATTTTTTTTTAAATTAAAATGTTTTAACATAATATTAATATGTATATGCTCATGTGAATGAGTCCAATGTGGAGACATTTTTATAGAATTTCCACGTCTTAATTTTTGATTTTAAAATTCTTCAGCTCCCTGAGGCAGCTCTCTGCCTTCAGGAAGCTTTCATATGCGCGCTCCAATGCGCCCGTGCTGACTTCAACACTCATATTCCTCCCGTCCCCACCCCAGCAGCGCTGAGGCTTTTCAGCCCTCGTTTAATGCTGGCTGGCTGGTAATCGGCCAGCCAGCATGAAATTGCGGTCGGGGGTCGATCACGGGCAGTGGACCATTTCCTGGCTGCTCCCAGAACCACCTGCTCGACGACCCGAAAATCCTGCCCGTGGTCTCATCCCTTCCTGTCTCTGTAATTTCTTCAAACCCCATAACCCTCTGAGATATCTGTACTTATTTAATTCTGGCCCCTTGAGCAACCCTAATTTTAATTTTCCTGCCATTGGCAGCTGTGCCTTTAGTTGCCTGAGCCCTAAGCTCTGGAATTCACTCCCTAAGCCTCTCTACCACTCTTTCCTCCTTTAGGACGCTCATTAAACCCTACCACTTTGACCTCGCTGGCTGTTCACCCTAAAATCATTGTTCAATTTTGCTTCATAAACACTTGTGAAATACCTTGGGATACTTTGTTATGTCAAAGACACTATATAATTACAGGTTGTTGTTGCAGCTCTCCCTCAGTGCTGCACTGGAGTGTCAACCTAAATTTTCTGCTCAGGCATGGGAGATGAACCCACAACAGTCTGACTCAAGGCAGGGTTCTACCCGCTGAGTCACAACAGACACTTAGAACAAATGTTGATTTGCACACAGCGGGGCCCCATAAACAGAAGTGGGATAAATGACATATTAACCGGTTTTGAAGTGACGTTCGCTGAGGGATAAATGTTGGTCAAGGCACCAGAGAAAACCACACTAATCTTTCTCATCACTGACTTGGAGGTGTATGATTTGACACTGACAGCCAGAAATGGAGAAAATAATGTTCCCATTGTTGGAGGGGAGGGGTCCACAAAGGAGTGCTTATTTTTCTTTATTCTTTCAAGGGATGTGGGCGTCACTGGCAAGGCCACCATTTGTTGCCCATCCCTAATTGCCCTTGAACTGAGTGGCTTCCTGGACCATTTCAGAGGGCAGTTAAGAGTCAGCCACATTGCTATGGGTCTGGAATCACATGTAGGCCAGATCAGGTAAGGATGGCACATTTCCTACCCTAAAAGGCATAAGTGAACCACATGGGATTTTACAACAATCAGTGATAGTTTCATGGTCACCATTACTGAGACTAGCTTTTCAATTCCAGATTTATTAATTGGATTTAAATTCCACTAGCTGCTATGGTGGGATCTGAACCCATGGCTCCAGAGGAACATAGGGGCCAGGAGGAGGCCATTTGGCCCTTTGAGCCTGCTCCATCATTCATTAAGATCATGGCTGATCTGGTTGTGGTCTCAGCTCTACTTTCTTGACTGCCTCCCCATAACCCTAGGCTCCCTTGCTGAACAAAAATCTGTCTAACTCAGCCTTGAATAAATTCAAAGACCCAACTTCTACTACTTTCTGGGTAAAGGAATTCAACACACCAATGACCCTTTGGGAGAAAAAAATTCTCCTCATCTCTGTCTTAAAAGGGAGGTCTCTTATTTTGAAACTATGTCCCCTAGCTTTAGATTCCCCTACAAGAGGAAACATCCTCCAGGTATCCACCCTATCCAGTACCCTCAGGACCCAGAGCATTAGCATGAGTCTCTGAATTACTAGTTCAGTGGCTATACAACTATGCCACCATCTCCCTATTTTATGGCTTGGCCTAACCAATTGATAACAGACCTATATATATAATAGGGTTATATTGGGGACTGTATCTCTTTGAACAGGTTCAGTGCTGGATGTGACATAGTTCCATTAATATTCAGAATAAGTTTCCAGTGCTTGCGTATTGACTTTTTTTTTCAATCCCACCAGGATGGATCATGAAGGCTAAAGGATTGTTAGTGCAAAGCTTGGTTTATAAAGTGAAACTAATCTGATGGTTGAAACAGCCACTCAGTTCAAAGTTCCTTAATCCCTTCAAAAGACCTCTGTACTTGGCAAAAAAGATTTGACTAGAGCAGTATCTGAACAAACAGCAGTCCTTTCTTGGAACGATAGTTGGAAATCCTTGATCCCTGGTTCTTTAAACTTGGGCTCGTTCACAAAGCCTTCATTATCTATATGAAATTACTTCATGGTGATGAAGGGAAAGCACTTCCTACTGCCTGACATCACCCCTTCAGTTCCTGCTACTGACACATATGGTTTGTATAAAGCCCAGGGACTGAATTAAGTAGACCTCCTGCTGCAACATTTTGATTGCTATGCACTCAGGTACAATTATCAAACTGATAATTTAGCAACTCATTTCTCTCCTTCCCCCTCAATGTTTCACCTTCATTATATTATGTTACGTTTATCCGATCTAGCTTTCAGTTCCATGTTACATTGTCGACATTTGTGAATTGAAATCTAAACTCTGAAGCCATCTGGAGGCAATAAAAATCAAACTGGTTCACTGTTGCCTTGCAAGGTTGTAATGGAAATGACACAGGCCAGATGTCAAGTGTTGAAGTAATATTAGAAACCCTGGTACGCACGCAGCCATAATTTGTTGAGTCTTTCTTAAAGTCTAACTTCATACTAAATTCAGTTATCTAAGCCGAGAAAATTAATGGCTTACATTTATATGACATTCCTCTGCCCACTATTTTGACAGAAATGCGAATAAAAGAAAGGTCTTGCATTTATATAACGCTTTTCCAAAGGTCAGAGCATCCCAAAGTGCTGGTCAGCCAGTGGAGTGCTTTGAAAGTGTAGTCACTTCTCTAATGTAGGAAATACAACAGCCAATATGCAGATAGCAAGCTCCTACAAACTGCAATGTGATAATGACCCGTTGGACTGGATTTTGCGCTTTGGTTCCTGGAGTGGGATTGCAACTCACTTCTGTCTTGGAGGCAACTGAGCCATGGTTAATCCAATTTACCCATTGATATTTAATACAAAATGGGGAGCTTGACCACATAACCTAGGCCGACACTGCAGTGCAGAATCAAGGGAGCGTGCTGTCGGTGTAATACTAAATTGAGGCTTTGATGGTCCGAGTGAATGTTTAAGATCTTGTGGGGTGGAACTTGCAGCCAGGGAGATATAAAGCAAACACCTGGCATAGAAAATCAAGCAAACTCCATTGCATGTGTGTTTTGCACATAACGCTAAAACCAATTTCCTCATTCTCTTCTGCTCTCTCTGAACCGAATCCATTTCAGCTCATCCCAGGCTAAAGATCTGTACATGCAAATGTTCTGCTGGTTCAAAACAGGTGTAAAATGAAGCCCAAAATCCCAAGCACAGCAGGCAATTTCCCTGGTGTTTTAATTGGGATTTTGAAGCTGTTTTCTGATCATTTATCTTCACTGGGACCTGCTCTGTATTTTCTGTTTCATTTTATGGTATCAGTATGAGCCATCAAAAGATGAAAAGTTTCTATATTAGCATATCCTTAAACTGTGTCAGATCCATGATTGCAGCTTTAATTTTCATGCATTAAGAAGGAACATATTGTGCAATTTCTATGCTTTCCTCTGGCAAATGTTGACCTGAATCTTCCCAAGACTACTTGTACTTATCTGTTCCACGACCGAGCTTCACATTCCTGACTGGGTCTCCCCCAATCCCAGGTCCTTCAGAAATGCTGAGCAGTCTTCCATCGAACTGCTTTCTCATAGCTCTTGGATCGCCAGGGGGAAGACAAGCCGCTCCCCCTTTTTTGCAGCGCCAGCTGCCGTATTCTGGTAAGTGTTCACTAACACACGGTAAAGCTTTGGGTCATTTAAACAGCTTTTGAGTGTGTTAATGCATAATTGAATTGAGTAAGTGGGTAAGTGGTTAAGGTGGGTGCGGTAAGTGGGTAGGGTGGCAGCTGGGTAGGATGGGTAGGTGGGTCAGGGGATAGTTGGGTCGGGTTGGGAGGGGTTGTCAGGCCGGGGCCTAGTCAGGTCATGTTGGGGAGTAGTCGGAAGGTCGGGGGCATTGGGGGTGGGAAGGGGAAGTCAGGGATGTCAGTTATATAGTTATCCAGAAGCTAGACTAGGATTTTTCTGTCTAACATTTCCTGGGTAACTGTTCAGGTAAGTAATTTGGAACCAAAGCCCCTGACACTAACTCCAAATCGGAGACTTTCCCAAGGGTCGCGGGGAGCAGGGGAATTGCCTGTCGGAAGTTCAAACTACCCAGCAATTCCCACGGAGTCATTGTATTAGACTTCCATTGTGAATCTTGTGGGGTACATCCGATTTCTGGTGATCCAGGGGATCTGGGCAGCTGATTTCTGCTCGCTAATGCAGATTTTTACATTCCAGAGTATGTTGATGAGTTTAGCAGGAAATTTAGGTGTAAATAAAGATGGGCAAATTGGATGCCAGTGAATGAAAGATTGGGTGTAATTTCCTGAGTTAGTCTCCACATGAGTGGAGTAACAAATAACAAAAGCACTTAACAGCCCTATAACAAAGCCCTTTGGCGATTTTTATATGTGGACCTAGATTGAATCATAGAATAGTAAAGCACAGAAGGACTCCATTCAGCCTATTGACTCTGTGGTGGCTCTTTCATCGTGCGATCCAGTTAGTCTGCAATCTGTTCTTTCCCCACATTCCTGCAACTTTTTATCCTTCAAGTTTTTATCTAAGCCCCTTTCATAAGCTACTATTGAATCTTTATTTCATCACTTTATCAGGCAGTGAATTCCAAAACTCTAACCACTTCTTGTGTAAAAAGCATTTTCCTTCTGCTGGCCCTGATTCTTTTGCTGATCACTTTATAATTGTGTCTTCTAGTTATCCATCCTTCAGTCATTGGAAACAGTTTCTCTTTAATTACTCTATCTTAACACTCCATGATTTTGATACCAGAAAGCCTTAGATTGCAGGGTGATATAGATGGGCTAGTCAGATGGGCAGAGAAGTGGCAAATGGAATTTAATCCTGAGATGTGTGAGGTGATGCATTTTGGGAGGACTCACACAACAAGGGGGTACACAATGAATGGTAGGACTCTAGGAAGTACAGAGGATCAGAGGGACCTTGGTGTACATGTCCATAGATCCCTGAAGGTGGCAGCACAGGTAGATAAGGTGGTTAAGAAGGCATATGGGGTACTTATGTTTATTAGCCGAGACATAGAATACAGGGCAGGGAGGTAATATTGAAGCTGTATAAAATGCTAGCGAGGCCAAAGCTGGAGTATAGTGTGCAGTTCTGGTCACCACAATATAGGAAGAATGTGATTGCACTGGAGAGGGTGCAGAGCAGATTCACCAGGGTGTTGCCTGGGCTGGAGCGTTTCAGCTATGAAGAAAGACTGGATAGTCTAGGGTTGTTTTCCTTAGAGCAGAGAAGGCTGAGGGGGGACCTGACAGAGGTATACAAAATTATGAGCGGCATAGATAGGGTAGATAGGAAGAAACTTTTAGCGGAGGTGTCAATAACCAGGTAAAGGGCAGGAGGTTTAGAGGGAATTTGAGATAACATTTTTTCACCCAGAGGGTGTTTGAAACTGGAACTCACTGCCTGAGGGGGTGGTAGAGGCAGGAACCCTCACAACATTTGACAAGTATTTAGATGAGCACTTGAAATGCCATAGCATACAGGGCTACAGGCCAAGTGCTGGAAAATGGGATTAGAATAGATGGGTTCTTGATAGCCAGCATGGACACGATGGGCCGAAGGGCATGTTTCTGTGCTGTATAACTCTATGCTCTAAATGTTTGGGCATACACATCAGGAAAGGTTTGAGAGACTGGGGCCAGGATTTTGCCCTCGGCGATTTGGGGGCGGGGCCCACTTGCCGAGGGGGAAATGATGTGGGATGACATCAGGAGGAACCCCCAATGTCATCCCGAGCCATTTAAATTTTTAGGAAGGCGGGCGAACAGCGAAATCAGCTGTCCGCCCGCCTACTTGTCAATGGCCAATTGAGGCCATTGACAGGCTAGTTAAAGTACTTAAAGACCTGCCCGTCCAACCTTAAGGCTGGCGGGCAGGCCAGGAACCCCAGCGGGTTCCTGATTATTCATGTAACTTCATCCACTGGCAGGATGAAGTTTCATGTCCGTATTTTTAAAAATTAATAAAGTTGATGTGGTTTTTATTAACATGCCCCATCTCATGTGACATTGTCACATGAGGGGGACATATTAATAATTTTTTAATGTTTCTATTTTTAAAGTTTTTCGGAGTGTTACTGGTCTGCCTGAGACAGCACTTAGTCTTAGGGAGCAGTGAGCTCTTTCTTGCGCATGCGCAAAAGAGCGCACGTTGACAGCTTGGGGATTCCTTCCCCCCACCCCCCTGCACAGAAGCGCATAGCGCTTCCCATCGGGAAAGCCACTGGGTGGGACTTAACTGGCCCGCCCACTCCCGCCGTTTCAGTGGCGGGAGTCAGCTGCCCGCCCGCCACCGAGCTGGTGGGACCTGCGCCCCCTCCAAGGGCAAGGTTCTGCCCCCTGGGTCTCTTTCCTCTTGCAAGTAAAGAAGACTGAGGGTTAACCCTAATAGAGACCTTTAAATTTATGAAAGGTTTTGATAGAATGGACATGGAGAGAATGTTTCCTCTTGTGGGGAAGAGATTAACTAGAGGCCATCAATATAAGATAGTCACCAAGAAATCCATTAGAGAATTCAGAAGAAACCTCTTTACCTAAAGTGTTTTGAGAATGTGGAACTCAATGCCACAGGGAATGGTTAAGTCAAATGGTATAGCATTTAAGGGGAAGCTAGATAAGCACAAGAGGCAGAAGGGAATAGATGGTCACACTGGTAAATTTAGATGAGAAAAGATGGGAAAAGGCTCGAGTTGTGTATTAACACTGGCATGGACAGGTTGGGCCGAATGGCCTGTTTCTGTGCCACATATCCATGGGCAGAACTTTTTTCTTGTCGTTCAGGCACGTGCCCAACCCGAACAAGAGAAAAATAGTCCGTGATGACATCAGGTGAGCGTCCCGACGTTATCACGCACTTGCGCCATACTTCAGTCTGCAGGCCCGCATGGAAGTCAGCAGCGCCCGCTGACAATTAAGAGGGCTGTTAAGCCCATTAATTAATTAATTAATTGGATTGAATTTGTCACTGCCTATCCAACCTTACGGTTGGCGGGTGGGCGAAAAGGCCGAGCAGCCTTTACATTTTTTGCAAAACCTCATCCACAGGCAGGATGAAGTTTCGACCAGTGATTAAAAAAAATAAAAACTTTTAAAACTCATTTTTGACATGTTCCTGCTCATGTGACAGAGTCACATGAGGGGACATGTTTTTCTTATTTTTCAATTATTTATTTTTGATGTTACCAATCTTCAGCTCCCTGAGGCAGCTCTGTGCCTTCAGGGAGCTTTCACTGAGCAGGCCCCTGCGTGCATACACTGACTTCCGAGCTTGTCCTCCTCCCCCCCTCCTCCCCTCCTCCCCCAACCCAGGCAGCGCTGAGTGTCTCAGTGTGTGATTCACACTGACTGGCCAGTAATTAGCACCCGACGAGGTAAAAATCTAGCCCTATGTAATGAGAGCCTCTCTCAAACCTCCTCTCTGCTTTAAAGAGCACAACCCCCAGTCCCCACTCTATCCACATGACTTTAACTCCACAATCCTGGAATCAGTCTAGAAATCTCTATGTTCCTCAGCTTTCCAGAGCTTCATGTCCTTCCTGAACTGTGGTGCCCAGAATTGGACGCTGTAGTCCAGCTGGGGCCAAACTAGCGTTTCATATTGGTTAAGTGGAACTTCCTGACTTTTGTATTCTGTGCCTCTGTTTGTAAAGCCCTGGATCTTATGTTTTCATGACTCCTCTGTTAACCAGTTTAAAGATTTGTAAACCAGCACCCCCATTTTTCTCTCTTATTACACCCCCTTCAAAATTGTACCATTTGGTATGTATTCTGTCTCCTCATTCTTCCGACAAAAATGTATCACCTCACACTTTCAACCGCCATGTGTACACTGTTGTTAGGGTGTTTCGTGTCTCATTAAGAGGTCTGGAGGCTTGTGTGGTTGAACACAAACTGTTTATTATTAACACACAGTTAAATACATATCTCCAAGGTATAGCCCTATCTAGGTGCTATCTTCATGCTGACTTCTCTCAGACTCCACAGCACACAGTCTACTATCATGTGACCCTGTACATCACCAAATGGGCGGTTCTGTTCTCCAGTCCCACATTTACCCTTGCTATGCCGAACACCTTTATACTACACACAGCCATTCCACCAATCAGTCCATATTCACTTTACTAACTTCCTTACTACACATCTGAGTTTTGTGTCCTCTGTGAATTTTGAACTTGTGCCCTGTTCCCCTTACCACCTAAGTCCACGTCATCAATCAACAACAGCACTGGTCCTCATACTAAAACGTCACTGTGTTTATCTACCTATAGCTTGAAAAAAAAGCCATTGACCACTGACCCACACTATTCCCCAGGGCAAGATCCTGCATTGTCTCCTTTCTAGTAGGACAGGCGTGAGGGGCCAAATGGCCTGTTGCTGTCCTTATTTCTTATGCTCTTAACTTTAAGATTAGAAAAGTAAAATGTTAAAGTGTTTCCAAATGGCAGACAGAGCTTAATTTCTGGGGGGAGAAAAAGAATCTGATGCCTCTCCCCAGGAAACTACTAATGGTCAAAGCAGTTCCACTTACAGATGAGGAAATACCAAAGCCAGAGTTGTTAAATGGCATATTATTCAGGGTAAGAAGAGCAAAGTCAATGATGGGAAGGTGTTGGAAGCTAATCAGTGTATTGTTTGAGAATCCATTTCCACAGTCACAGAGGAGTCAGAGGCAACAGCTTTGCTGAGATTACTGCATTAACATGATCTGACCAGCCCGTTGACATTGAGTTTGAGATTGCAGTGATGTTTGAAAAGCTTTCCTCTCTCTTCAGACTCATGGACTAATGTGCACTCTGGCTCTTACCAGGCATCGAGGAAACAAAAATGTTTAAGATCTCTGACGGATGAAACATCTTGTGGCATACAGCTTTTTTAATAGGTCTGCTAGAAATGCACGACGTTGCTGTGCATGGTATTTCTTTGATACACAACAGAGTATAGTATAGAACAAAAACAAAAACAGAATTACCTGGAAAAACTCAGCAGGTCTGGCAGCATCAGCGGAGAAGAAAAGAGTTGACGTTTCGAGTCCTCATGACCCTTCAGCAGAACTGGGTGAATCCAAGGAGAGGGATGAAATATAAACTGGTTTAAGGTGATGTGGTGGGTTGGAGGGGGGGTGGGGTTGGGTGGGGGGAGAGAAGTGGAGGGGGTGGTCTGGTTGTAGGGACAAGCAAGCAGTGATAGGAGCAGATAATAAAAAGATGTCACAGACAAAAGAACAAAAGAACAAAAGAACAGAGAGGTGTTGAAGTTGGTGATATTATCTAAACGAATGTGCTAATTAAAATTGATGGTAGGGCACTCAAGGTACATCTCTAGTGGGGGTGGGGGGGGCATAAAAGATTTAAAAATAATGGAAATAGGTGGGAAAAGAAAAATCTACATAAATTATTGGAAAAAACAAAAGGAAGGGGGAAGAAACAGAAAGGAGGTGGGGATGGAGGAGGGAGATCAAGACCTAAGGTTGTTGAATTCAATATTCAGTCCGGAAGGCTGTAAAGTGCCTAGTGGAAGATGAGGTGCTGTTCCTCCAGTTTGCGTTGGGCTTCACTGGAACAATGCAGCATGCCAAGGACAGACATGTGGGCAAGAGAGCAGGGTGGAGTGTTAAAATGGCAAGCGACAGGGAGGTTTGGGTCATTCTTGCGGACAGACCGCAGGTGTTCTGCAAAGCAGTCGCCCAGTTTACGTTTGGTCTCTCCAATGTAGAGGAGACCGCATTGGGAGCAATGAATGCAGTAGACTAAGTTGGGGGAAATGCAAGTGAAATGCTGCTTCACTTGAAAAGAGTGTTTGGGCCCTTGGACGGTGAGGAGAGAGGAAGTGAAGGGGCAGGTGTTGCGTCTTTTGCATGGGCCTGGGGAGGTGCCATAGGTGGGGGGTTGAGGAGTAGGGGGTGATGGAGGAGTGGACCAGGGTGTCCTGGAGGGAACGATCCCTACGGAATGCCACCGGGGTGGGGGGGGCGGGGGGTGAAGGGAAGATGTGTTTGGTGGTGGCATCATGCTGGAGTTGGCGGAAATGGCGGAGGATGATCCTTTGAATGCAGAGGCTGGTGGGGTGATAAGTGAGGACAAGGGGGACCCTATCATGTTTCTGGGAGGGAGGAGAAGGCATGAGGGCGGATGCGCGGGAGATGGGCTGGACACGGTTGAGGGCCCTGTCAACGAACGTGGGTGGAAAACCTCAGTTAAGGAAAAAGGAGGACATGTCAGAGGAACTGTTTTTGAAGGTAGCATCATCAGAACAAATGTGACGGGGGCGAAGGAACTGAGAGAATGGGATGGAGTCCTTACAGGAAGCAGGGTGTGAGGAGCTGTAGTCAAGGTAGCTGTTGGAGTCGGTAGGCATGTAATGGATATTGGTGGACAGTCTATCACCAGAGATTGGGACAGAGAGGTCAAGGAAGGGAAAGGAAGTGTCAGAGATGGCCCACGTGAAAATGATGGAGGGGTGGAGATTGGAAGCAAAATTAATAAATTTTTCCAAGTCCCGACGAGAGCATGAAGCAGCACCGAAGTAATCATCGATGTACCGGAGAAAGAGTTGTGGAAGGGGGCCGGAGTAGGACTGGAACAAGGAATGTTCCACATACCCCAGAAAGAGACAGGCATAGCTGGGGCCCATGAGGGTACCCATAGCCACACCTTTTATTTGGAGGAAGTGAGAGGAGTTGAAGGAGGAATATAGTATAGCCTCGTCAAGTATACATAAGAATATGTATTTTCTTTCACCCCTGTACCATCATCTGACTCCACCCTTGCTTCAGCTCATCTGCTGCTGAAGCCCTCATCCATGCCTTTGTTACCTCCTGATTAGACTATTCAGGCCAGCCTCTCACCTTGCGCCCTCAATGAACTTGAGATCATCCAAAGCTCTGCTGCCGTATCCTAACTTGCACCAAGTTCCATTCACCATTCAACTCTTCTGCTCGCTGACCTACATTGGACCGCAGTCTATTGATACCTCAATTTAAAATACTCAGCACTGTTTGCAGAGCCCTCCATGGCCTCATCCTTCCCCACCTATGTAATCTCCACCACCCCTCCAAGGTCTCTGTGGTCCTCCAATTCTGGCCTCTTGAGCACCCATGATTTTAATCACTTCACCATTGCAGTCGTGCCTTCAGCTGCCTAGACCTTGAGCTCTGAAATCCCTCTCTAAACATCTCTGCCTTTCTACCTCTCTCTTCTCCTTTAAGATGCTTCATGAAGCTACCTCCCTGACCAAGCTTTTGTTTGCCTACTATGTTACCATCTTTGTGCCTTTTTGCCAAATTTTGTTTGATAATGCTCCTGTGAAGCATCTTGGGATATTTTACAGTGTTAAAGATGCTAAATAAATGCAAGATGTTGTTGTCAAAGTTGCTTCCTGCAAGCATGTGACCAAGCTCTGTTAACAAATTTATACCTCCCATTTCTGTGTATTAATAAATGATTTTAATTTGGTAGTACAGAACTTGAGTATTGCTGAAAAAAGAGACATATTTAAGCTTTTCATCTTGCAGTCTTCAAGAATACCAATATAAGGGAGAAAACAATTTATACTGCATGTGAAGAGAGTGCTGATTGGCTGGTAAGTGGTGTTGCCACAGAGAATGCACCACTGATGGTGACTGACAGTTAACTACCAAGCATTGTTTGGAGTTTAAGCCAGGCAGCTTAACTCTAATTGGTCAAGACATTGCCCTGAGGAATGAGTCAGCGAATGGCTGTCACTTATTTCGTTCAGCTGAAACAGGCACAAAGTATGCATATGTTCTTTCTGTCTGCAAAAAGACATGGGCCGGGATTTTCCAGCCCCATTGCGGGTGGGACCTGCCGTGGGCGATGTGATGCCCTAGCCAGATGTCCATTGACTTGCGGCGGGACCAGAAGACCATGACAGCGGGCGGGTGCGGAAAATCCCGCCCATGGGCTATGAGGTAGTGAAAGCTCTTGTGTTTCTACTCTACTTCAGTGTGCAATCATTGAATCAAACATAAGGAGACCATTCTGGCCATCATACCCATGCTGGCTCTGTGAAAGAGTGCCCCAATTAGTCTCACTCACCTGCTTTTGCCCTTCAATTTTTTTTCTTTTCAAGTATTTATTTAATTCCCTTTTGAAAGTTATCATCAAATCTGCTTGCATTATGCTTTCAGACAGTGCATTCCAGACCACAGCCAACTGTTTTGTAAAATATTTTCCTCATCTCTCCCCTGATTCATTTGCCCAACTACCTTAAATCTGTTTTTTTGGTTACTGCCCCCTCGGCCAGTGGAAACAGTTTCTCCCTGTCCACACTTTTAAAACACCA
This sequence comes from Carcharodon carcharias, assembly GCF_017639515.1. NCBI lineage: Eukaryota > Metazoa > Chordata > Chondrichthyes > Lamniformes > Lamnidae > Carcharodon > Carcharodon carcharias. Next base: position 108,574,222 of record NC_054470.1, read on the forward strand.
CATAATTTTTGAACACTTCTATTAAATCTCCCCTTAACCTTCTCTGCTCTAAAGAGAACAATTCAGTTTTCTATGCGTCCTCCACATGGCTGAAGTCCCTCATCCCTGCGCCGTTCTGATAAATCTCCTCTGCACCCTCTCCAAGTCCTTGATATCGAGCAGAAGTTTCCCGTTGGCGTGTGGGGGCGGGACCCACATGCCGACGCATAAAATAATGCGCGGTGATGTCAGGCAAGCATCCCGATGTCACTGCGCCCCATCGCGATATTTCGTTGGGCAGGCGCATGATGATATCTGATGCGTGCCCGCTATTAATTGACAAGCCAAGTAAGGCCCTTGAGGCATCAATCAACTGCAATTTTTCAGCGCTTGTGCAATCTTCGGGTCGGCGCACGGGCACAACAGGCAGTGGGGTAGGACACACTTGTATAAACCTCATCCACAGGCAGGATAAGAGGGCTCAGTGGGGTCGCGAGTGTGCTTTGTCAAATATTGACTTTTCAAAGTTACTGATACTTGCCTGTGTGATCTGCAACACTTCAAAACGCATTTCAGCTGCTTGGACTGGACTCACAACCTTCAGGTCAGCACTCTGCAGTGAGGAATCTTTTTTGGACCTGCAGGTTTCAGGAAGCCTTCCCTTAGTCTGGGAATGGGAGCTGAACTCTCCACTGGAGGTACCTCCTCTGAGGAGGAAGGGAGGGCCAGAAGCGGGAGGAGGCCAGGAGTACACATTCAGCCTCCAGGGGAGCCAACTTTGTCAGGACAGGCACAAGCATAAGGGATGCAGGGCCAGGAGGTAGCCCAAGGCAGAAGGGGCTGCAGAAGATGCCACTATCCTGCTGCCAGGGTATACAGGCGGTGAAGCAGCTACCTCAATATGTCCGAGGTGCAGTGCCAAAGGAGAGTCCGTCTCTCAAGGGAGGAAGTCAACTATATCTGTCAGATGATTGCGCCTGAGATCTCCGCTAACTGTGTGGGTGGACACCCCATGCCAGTGGCTCTAAAGGTCACAGCTGCCCTCAACGTCTATGCCTCTGGCTCCTTCCAGGGGTCGGTGGGTGATCTTTGCGGTGTCTCCCAATCAGCTGTCCACACTTGTGTCAAGCAGGTTACAGACGCTCTGTTCAAGCATGCATTGACCTTCATCCACTTCTGCTGGGACCAGGCAGACACAGCGAGCCAGAGGCTTCACGGCGATTGCTGGCTCCCCCCAAATCTAGGGCTTCCTGCTCAAAGTGGCTGAGAATCACTAACTGGGCCGACCCTCCACCAGTCCTTGCCTGCTCAGCGGTATTACGTGAGTTCTTCTCCTGAAAAGGAGAGAAGAGCATTGATTAGTGCTACTTGTACCTAGATTCTCTCCACAGACAGCCCACCCCAGCCAGAGTGGGACACTGCAGGACTCCAGTGCCCTCCTCATCCGGCTGCTGCCGAACACTCACACAAAGATGCTAGGCCTGTCCCCAACACCACCACCCACCGCCCCCCCCCAACCCCAAACCCACCCTCTTGGCCAAATGCTGCCTACATCACATTTGGCACCTTACAGTCTAACCTTCCATAGCAAGGAGATGCAAGCACATGGAGTGCAGAGACCACCTTGAAGCTCCCCTCCCAGCATCATCACCCTGACCTTGACATGTCCTGGAGTTCCAGCACTGCGCCTGGGTGCAGTTCCTGCCCCCAAAACAGTCATGTGGGTCTCAGTGTACCACATGCTGCAGGGGCAGAACCCATCTCTTCACCACCCTCTCAGGGTGACCTCAGCATGGGCAATATCTGCTGGCCCCACCCAGCGAAGGACACATGCTGTCAATGATTCAATGCAGTCACTACACTCAGATTTGGTTGGGGGGGGGGGGGGGGGGGGGGGGGGGGGGGGCGCCAGAGGGGAAAGTCTACCTGCTGGGTTAAATGACCAATGCCAACATGGCTCATTGAACGGGTCATTGAAGCACTTGCGACACTGGATCCAGGTGCACCGCACCACGTCACAGGAGCTCACGATCTCCGTCACCTCCTCCCAGGACGTTTGGTCATGTGGGGGGGCCTCTTCCTCCCGTCCTGGGGTACAAGGAACTCCCGCCATGCTGCCACCTCCTTCAGGAGGGCAACAAGGCAATCATCCAAAAAACGAGGGACACGGTGCCCCTCCTGCCCCACCCTCCTGCCCGGCCTGCTCACCAATAGCGCTCTGTGGAGCCCTTCCACTGGCCGTGATTCACAGCCTTGGAAAGGCTGCAGCAACTTTTTAAAACAGGCCGCTGGGTCGCCATTGGACCTGGTGGTCATTGCAGTCCCGCCACTGCCCACTCCCACTGTCCTGGGGAGCCGCGATTCACGCTCGGTGGGCCTTAATTGTCTGCCCGTGTAAAATGGCGGCACGGGCCCGATTACGCATTGCGGGCCCAACAGGCTGAAAATTCTGCCCTTCCTTCCTAAAGTGTGGTGCTGAGAATTGTATTTTTCTAAGTGTTACAATGAAATAATAATCAACTAATTTCACTATGTTAAACAAGTAAGTAATGTTTTAATTTAATATTAAACAATGTCACTATTCCAGTGTTGATTTATTTTACGGTGTATTATATACAAAGCCAAAATAGTTCAAGATGTCCAGAACAAGTCAAACCCATTTCCAACCTTCCCAGTGAAGTGCAAGATGACCGAACATCTGTTAGTGATTTGTATTTGATGCTTGACTGTTTGAGGTCACTATATAGTGATAACAGTATAGCTTTGATCAGGCAATAAGCACTTTTTGGTATCTTGAAATCAAGCAGAAATCTTTGCACCTCTCAGCTGACAGCTAACAAGAAAAAAAAGTCCAGACTTCAAATTGGTTAAGCTTCAAAGTATTGCATTCCTTTGTGCTTTTCCAATTATAGATGACTTAAGATTAAATGTGCCAAGATCCTTCCACTCACTCCTTTTTGCACAGAGTGTACCACTGATCAAAGCATGCATTGCTGAGATTTTCTCACTCATTGGAGCGACATAGCTAACTGTTCCTTGTGCAGGTTTCAGTTTGCACAAGGTGTTGCGCAGGGAGGTTCAAAGTGACTTGGAGTCCAGGTGTACAGATCATTAAAATGTCATGAACAAGTACAGGAAATAATCAAAAAAGCGAATGGAATGCTGGCTTTTATGTCCAGAGGAACAGAATACAAGGGGGGTAGATTGAGCTGTTCATAGCACTGGTTAGACCACACCTGGAGGACGGAGAGCAGCGAGTTCTGAGTAGCATACGTTCAGAAGGTTATTTTGGCCTATGGTGCACTGTAGATATACCAGAGTGATAACTGGGGCTGGATTTAATGCAGCCTGTTGCAACAGGAACCATGGCAATGGGGCCTACTTAATCATAGGAGAGGCCCTGCGTCGTGTCTCCCGGCAATGGCAAAACCCCCTCTGATTAATTCAGAACACGGAAGGGGTTGACGTGGGATTCCCAACCACTGGCATCAGGATGTCAGCCCAGCTTATTAATGAGCCAATTGACAAGCATTACCCCTGAGCTCACCGCAATTCAGTGGTGGCTCAGAGGTTAAATGGGAGCCGCATGACATTCCCATGCCTCCTGAAGACCGCCCAGCGAAGCCTTTCGGGTCTGCCTGCAACCTTCCAGGGAGCGTCTCTCATTATCAGGCCTAATCGAGGGACCCAGAATCGGGAATGGAGGTGGTGGCACTGAAAGCCAATCGCCTGCTCCCATCCTGCTACCCCCCCACTCATGTTTTGCCTGGGGTCCCTTGGGATCTTGGGCCTCTGGGGGGTGCATTGCCAGCAGCTGCCATTGCTCCTGGTGGCGCTGACGCAATTGAGAGTTGTTGGCCTTAGATTGGCTGGCAGTTCTCGATGAACAGGACTTCTGCTGCTCGGGTCCTGAATCCCAGAGAAGGCCCGACAGTGGCCATTTAAGTGCTTGAAGGGCACATAGTACCGCCTGGCCTCCCCCATCGAATTGATGGGGCTTCCCTGTTGGTTCTCCGACCGATGGGCAAGACCCCCATCAATCAGGTCAACCAAATCCAGCCCCTGGACACCAAGGCTTAAGGCACGAGGAGAGATGAAACAAAAACTAGGATTATATTCCTGAGAATCCAGAAGGCTGAGAAGTGATTTGAAGATTTCAAGTTACTAAGGGGGACAGATTGTGTAGAGTGGGAGAAACTAAAAACAACCAAGAATACTGCGGATGCTGGCAATCTGAAACAAAAACAGAAAATGCTGTAAATACTCAGCCGGTCAGGCAGCATCTGCGGAGAGAGAAGCACAGTTAACGTTTCAGGTCTGTGACATTTCATCAGAACTGATGCCTCCTGACATGCTAACTATCTCCAGCGTTTTCTGTTTTTACGTAGGAGAAATGATTTCCGCTGTTTGGGGAATTGAAGCCTGGGGGGCATTGTCAGAAAATTAGAAACAGACCTTTCAGGAGTGAAATTGGGAAACACTTCTATGCACAAAATGTGGTAGAAGTTTAGAATTCTCTTTTGCAAAAGGCAATTAATGCTAGATCAATTGTGAATTATAAAACTGAGTTTGATCAGCTTTTGTTAGCCAAAGGTATTAATGGATATGAGGCAAAGGCGGATATATGGGTTTAGGTCACAGATCAGCCATGAACTCATTGAATGGTGGAACAGCCTTGAGGGGCTGAATAGCCTCCTCCTGTTCCTCCGATACAATGTTCCTCAGTTCTGATTGATATTCAGCTACAGGGCTGCGAGATATTACGAATGAATGCTTCTTAACAAGTTGCAGACCCAAATCCTCATCTAGATGTGAATGGTTTCTCGTGACTCTACAGAGCAAACATTCAATATTTCAGCATTTATCTTCTTTGGGACAGGGTCACTCTCAATGAATGTGATGCATTTATGGGGAAGGTAGATAAACATGAAAGAAACAGAAGAAAATCTGACTGGATAGGTTGAAGAGTTAGGAGTGGGAGGAGGATCAGGTGGAGCATAATCACCAGCACAGACCAATTGGGCCAAATGACCTGTGTTTGTGCTGTACAGTCTACATAATATTGAGAGGGTGATAAAGTATCAGCCTGAATACTCAGGTGGATGTTTATTATGAATTTAGTGTTTTTGACTCAGCAAAATTATCCTTTCAAAAAAATGTTTAGCTATTATGCAGAAAGCAAATGGAATATTATTAGCGGGAACAAGGGATCACAGGACGCAGGAGCAGGAGCAGACCATTTGGCCCTTCAAGCCTGCTCCATGATTCAACGAGATCATGACTGACCTGGTTCTGGTCGCAGCTCCACTTTCCTGTCTGCCCCCCACCCAGAACCCTTGACTCCCTTGTCTATCAAATATCTGTCCCATTCTGCCTTGAATAAATTCAATGACACAGCCTCCACTGCTTTCTGAGGAAGAGAATTCCACAGACTAGCAACCCTCTGAAAGAAAAGAATTCTCCTCATCTCCGTCTTAAATGGTAAACCTTCTGATCTTAAATTGCGTCCCCTATTTCTAGTCTCTCCCACAAGGGGAAACATCCTCCCAGTATCCACCTTATCAAACCCCCTCAGGATCTTATACACTGCCGTAAGATCACTGCTTATTCTTCTGGGGTTGAGTGCATCCACAAAGTGAACACTGCTTGTCCTTTGACATTCTTATCATAGGTCTTCCAGAGAAATCAGAAATTACTTTGGCTTCAAGCTCTCTCCCTAAACCTCTCCATCTCTCTATCTTTCGCCTTTATTTTAAGAATCCTATTTAAAACCATGCTTGTGATTCATTTTTGAAAAAATTCCAAAACACTGTGATTGTAAAAGTTACATCTCAGCCCTGCATCTGCTGCCCTGTTGGCATTTGATATACAACAACAACTTTACATAGCACCTTTACTGTAGTAAAACATGACGGCACTTCACAATAACGTTATCCAAAATTTGACACCGAGTCTACATGAGATAATAAGACAAAGCGAGCAGTTTTAAATAGGATTCTTAAAAAAAAGGAGAAAGATAGAGAGGTGGAGAGGTTTAGGGAGGGAGCTTGGAGCTAAGGCCACCATTGGTGGAGAGATTAAAATCACAGATGCACAAGAGGCCGGAATTAGATGAGCGCCGATATCTCTGAAGATGGTAAGGCTGGAAGAGGTTACAGAGATAGAGAAAAGGTTGAGGCCATGCAGGGATTTGAAATCAAGGGTGAGAATTTTAAAATCTGGATGAACACGAGTTTCTGATCTACAAAAAATAAACTCCTGATAATATTCAAAGGATGAGTGCCAAATTCAGACTAGTTTGAATCTATGTATTTGATAAAACCTCTGAGTTTAAGTCCAATTTGTATAATAGTCAGGTTCGAGAATCTAATCCCTTCAGGAACTAACACTGCATTTCCACTAAGGCATTCATTTTGTGAACACACAACTCTTTTTCAAAGTTCTTTATCTAGGTTTGCCCTCTCGTGGATCCCTGATTTTCATCACTCCAACACTGGTGGCCATTCCTTCAGCTGCCTGGGCCCTAAGCTCTAGAGTTCTCTCCCTAAACCCCTCCACTTCTCTATCCCTCTATGTTATTTTAAAATGCTCCGAAAAACCTATCTCTTTCCTGAAGCTTTTGGCCACTCAAACCTGATTGCTCCCTATGTGGGCCTGGCGTCAAATTTTACTTGGTAACTCTCCTGAGAAGCCCTGTTTACTGAGTTAAGAGCAGTATGTGAATGCAGGTGGTTGTTGTTTCAAGGTCAGGTAGATTTCAGCTGCTAGGGAAGGGTTCAGTCCGCTGAGGAGAAGGGGAATTCATCCAAGTTCCCATGAAGCTGTGTTGATGAAGTCATTTGTGCATCTTCCCACTCAATAACTGACTCTCAACAGCAATCTGTTCCAGCGGCAAGGTCAGGGGCAGAGTCGGAGAAAACTCATGGAAACTATTTTGTTTGCCAATCTAAACACAAATTAGCAGAGTAATGGAGTGACCTAACATTAAGGGAACTGGAAGAAAAAGATTCAGTGTGGGAAATTCAGGATTTCATTATCACAACAATGTGCATGGAACAATGAAGCCGATGTGTAAATGCTTGGGAAAGCCAGTGGACTGCAAATCTCGGAATGTACTGGCAAATCCTGATCGTTACAGTCTGCTGCACATAGGGAGGTATCTGATTGCAGTAATCAAGCCTTGTGCTTTTCCACCCTTCGGTCCATCATACTTGAAACTTCCAGCGTCAAAGATTTTCTCAGCCTCCTTCAATCGTCAAGTCTGACTCCAGGACTTGAGCACAAAAATCTACACCAACGCTCCAATATGCTACTGGGGGAGTGCTGCACTGTTGGAGCTGCCATCTTTCAAATGGGACATTAAACCAAGTCAGCTCTCTCAAGCGGACGTAAAAGATCCAACGGAGCTATTCTGAACAAGTGCAGGGGAGTTGTTCCTGGGGTCTTGGTCAATATTTATCCCTCAGTCATCAAGACTAACACAGAATATCTAGTCATGATCACATTGCTGGGAATTTACTGTGTGCATAATTTGACGGCTGCATTTCGTGTTCTACAACAGCGACTACACTTCAAAAGTACTTCACTGGCTGTAAAGTGCTTTTAGACATCCTGTGATCATGAAAGACACCATGTAAATTTAAGTCTTTCTTTCTATGTAGCCTTCTCTCTTTTACACCTTACCTCTTCATACTAACAATGCGTGGACTCCAAACAGATAGCTGATGATCCTTAAAATAAAAAACAACAAATAAATAAGCAAAAATTTAAATCAACATTACAGAGTAAAATATACAGCTTGATGTTAACTGTTATACCATTGAATTGCAGGGACAAAAGGTAATTTTGTTCATTATTAAACTTGAGGAAATAACTTTTATTCCCACACAATCAAACTTTTATAATTCATTTATTGGGCTCATTGTGCCAAAAATATGCTCCAGGCAGAAACCATGGTTTGATCAAAAGATCATTTATGTCATGCCAGAAAAATAGAGACCGAGAATTAATCTATCTACAGTTTGTGCACAATTAGGAGTTTGGAAAGTTCAATATGTTATTTCTTGCTTTAATGAGAAAAGCTAGCTTTCTCAAACAAAAATGCAAACCCTTTATCAAGGAAGGAGGCCTTACCACAGTAAAGAAGGGTTTGAGTGTACTCAGGGTTGGCTCGGACTATGAGGCCCATTCTGGCCTTGTTGGTGTCTCAGAGCCCAAAAATAATACAATGGCACTTGTTCTCACTTCAAGGCCAGGAGGGAGCTGGTAGGCAGGGCGGAGAGAAGGAGCTCCCGTCACGTAGTCGTTTTATAATCCTTTTAGTTTTGTGGGGGGTTGGGGGGCTTCTTTTCCACTTGTTGGACTCTTTTTCTGGTTCTGAACCCCATTAAGGCCAGGATTTTACATTGGTCGGGCAGGCTTGGCGGGAACGGGCGGGGGGGTGGTTGCGGAGCCGAAAGGTGCCCATGATCGGCTCCACACCGTGATTTCAGGCGGGTGGGCCAATTAAGGCCCACCCTGCGTGGATCGCAAGTGGTAGCGCTGAGCTACCTGTGCAGGCGGGGGGAGGATCGAGAGTCATGTCCAGCGCTCTTTCGTGCATGCGCGCGAAAGAGTGCTTCAATATCCCTAAGGCACAGAGCTGTCTCTGGGAGATTGAAGTGATTTTAAAAAATATATATAAGGATAGTAAAAACTTAATGAAACATGTCGCCTCATGTGACTGTGTCGCATGAGTTGGGACATGTTTTTATTTTTCAAAGGAAGTTTTTATTTAATTTGTAATAGCTTTCGGAAGCCTCACCTCGCTCGCAGATGAGGTTTCCTAAAAAAAACATAAAGGCCGCTTGGCCTTTTCACCTGCCTGCCAACCGTTAGGTTGGACGGGCAGCATAAATTTAAAGTTAATTAGTTCATTAATGGCCTTAATAGGCCTTTCAATTATCTGTGGGCGCGCAGCTGACTCCAACGCCCGCCCGCTGAACAAAATATTGTGACGCACACCCAACATCATCGCGCAACATATTATATTCTGGCGTGTTGGGCTGCACCCGCACGCTGAATGTAAAATTCTGCACTAGGTGTCCAGGTGGACAAATCACTCGAGCATAGGGGCAGAATTTTCTTCCCGTTGGGCATGCTTGGGCGGGAGCAGGCGCAGGCAGGCATGCAGCCGATCGCGCCCGTGATTGGCTGTGTGCCACCATTTTACGTGGGTGGGCCAATTATGGCTCGCCCAGCGTGACGTGCACCTGAAGGCGCATACGTGCGGAAGAGCGCAGGAATCTCGCTGAGGCAGCTCCGTGCCTCAGGGTGATTGATTTCATTCTCAAATATTGAAAGAAAGAGTAAATAAAATTATTCAGACATGTCCTCTCAGTGCGGGCACAGAACTGAAGACCGGAATGATGCACGGTGACATCAGGACGCATGCCTGCTGTCACCACGCATCATTTTACATATCAGCGTGCGGGGACCAGAGGATTCTGGCCCAGACATGAGAAGTAATTAAAAAGGCTAATGCTACGATTACTTTTTATGTCTAAGGGATGGGAAGACAAGGCAATGGGGGAGGAAATTTTGAGGGGGCTATGGTGGTTATGTTACTGGAATAGTAATCCAGAGACCCAGCCTAACGATCCAGAAATATGAGCTCAAATCCCACCATGGCAGCCAGGGAATTTAAATTCAATTAATTAAATAAATCTGCAATTAAAAAAAACTAGTATCAGTGATGGTAATCGTGAAGCTGCTTAATTGTAAAAATGCATCGGCAAGAGAGTCAAGGGCTATGGGGAGGCAGACAAGAAAGTGGAGCTGAAACCACAACCAGATCAGCCATGATCTTATTGAATGGTAGAAACAGGCTCCAAGGGTCAAATGACTTACTCCTGCTCCTATGCCCCTCTAGACATGGGTTCAGATCCCACCATGGCAGCTGGTGGAATTTGAATTCAATTAATAAACATGAGGCAGAATTTTGCCCTCGGATGACGGGCCGGCCCCACTGGCTCGGCGGCAGGCGGACAGCCAACCCCCGCCACCGAAACGGGCCCGCCGCCATTTTAAGTGGAGGGCCAATTAAGGCCTGCCTAGCGGCATCCCCAACAGGAAGTGCTCTGCGCTTTCTGTGAGGGCAGGGAAGGGAATCCCCATCTGTCAAAGTGCGCACTTTTGCACACGTGCACGAAAGAGCGCACTGCTCCCTGAGACTAAGTGCTGTCTCAGGGAGATTAGTGACAGTCCAGAAAATGTTAAAAATAGAAAAATTAAAAAATTATTAACATGTCCCCCTCATGTGACAATGTCACATGAGATGGGACATGTTAATAAATATCACATAAAATGTATTAAAGTTTTTAAAAACAGACATGAAACCTCATCCCGCCAGTATTATTTCATGTATTATCAGAAGCCCGCTGGGGCTCCTGGCCTGTCCGCCAGCCTTAAGGTTGGACGGGCAAGGCATTTAATTATCTTAATTACTCTGTCAATGGCCTTAATTGGACATTGACAGGTCGGTGGGCGGACAGCTGATTTCAAAACAAAAACAGGATTACCTGGGAAAACTCAGCAGGTCTGGCAGCATTGGATGAGAAGAAAAGAGTTGACGTTTCGAGTCCTCATGACCCTTCAGCAGAACTGGGTGAATCCAAGGAGAGGGGTGAAATATAAGCTGGTTTAAGGTTGGGGGGGGTGTTGGGTGGGGGGAGAGAAGTGGAGGGGGGTGCTGTGGTTGTAGGGACAAGCAAGCAGTGATAGGAGCATATAATAAAAAGATGTCACAGACAAAAGAACAAAAGAACACAGAGTTGTTGAAGTTGGTGATATTATCTAAATGAATGTGCTAAATGAAATGGATGGTAGGGCACTCAAGGTATAGCTCTAGTGGGGGTGGGGGGGCATAAAAGATTTAAAAATACTGGAAATAGGTGGGAAAAGAAAAATCTATATAAAATATTGGAAAAAACAAAAGGAAGGGGGAAGAAACAGAAAAGGGGTGGGGATGGAGGAGGGAGTTCAAGATCTAAAGTTGTTGAATTCAATAGTCAGTCCGGAAGGCTGTAAAGTGTCTAGTCGGAAGATGAGGTGCTGTTCCTCCAGTTTGCGTTGGGCTTCACTGGAACAATGCAGCATGCCAAGGACAGACATGTGGGCAAGAGAGCAAGGTGGAGTGTTAAAATGGCAAGTGACAGGGAGGTTTGGGTCATTCTTGAAGACAGACCGCAGGTGTTCTGCAAAGCGGTCACCCAATTTACATTTAGTCTCTCCAATGTAGAGGAGACCGCATTGGGAGCAACGAATGCAGTAAAGTTGGGGGAAATGCAAGTGAAATGCTGCTTCACTTGAAAGGAGTGTTTGGGCCCTTGGACGGTGAGGAGAGAGGAAGTGAAGGGGCAGGTGTTGCATCTTTTGCGTGGGCATGGGGAGATGCCATAGGTGGGGGTTGAGGAGTAGGGGGTGATGGAGGAGAGGATCAAGGTGTCCCGGAGGGAACGATCCCTACGGGATGCCGCCGGGGGGGGTGAAGGGAAGATGTGTTTGGTGGTGGCATCATGCTGGAGTTGGCGGAAATGGCGGAGGACGATCCTTTGAATGCGGAGGCTGGTGGGGTGATAAGTGAGGACAAGGGGGACCCTATCATGTTTCTGGGAGGGAGGAGAAGGCATGAGGGCGGATGCGCGGGAGATGGGCCGGACATGGTTGAGTGCCATGTCAATGACCGTGGGTGGAAAACCTCGGTTAAGGAAGAAGGAGGACATGTCAGAGGAACTGTTTTTGAAGGTAGCATCATCAGGACAGATGCGACGGAGGCAAAGGAACTGAGAGAATGGGATGGAGTCCTTACAGGAAGCAGGGTGTGAGGAGCTGTAGTCGAGGTAGCTGTTGGAGTCAGTAGGCTTGTAATGGATATTGGTGGACAGTCTATCACCAGAGATTGAGACAGAGAGGTCAAGGAAGGGAAAGGAAGTGTCAGAGATGGACCACGTGAAAATGATGGAGGGGTGGAGATTGGAAGCAAAATTAATAAATTTTTCCAAGTCCCGACGAGAGCATGAAGCAGCACCGAAGTAATCATCGATGTACTGGAGAAAGAGCTGTGGAAGGGGGCCGGAGTAGGACTGGAACAAGGAATGTTCCACATACTCCATAAAGAGACAGGCATAGCTGGGGCCCATGCGGATACCCATAGCCACACCTTTTATTTGGAGGAAGTGAGAGGAGTTGAAGGAGAAATTGTTCAGTGTGAGAACAAGTTCAGCCAGATGGAGGAGAGTAGTGGTGGATGGGGATTGTTCGGGCCTCTGTTCGAGGAAGAAGCTAAGGGCCCTCAGACCATCCTGGTGGGGATGGAGGTGTAGAGGGACTGGACGTCCATGGTGAAGAGGAAGCAGTTGGGGCCAGATTTCGCTGTGCCCGCGCCTTCCTAAAAATTTAAAGGGACCGGGATAACGTTGGGGGTTCCTCACGATGTCATCCCGCATCATTTTGCCCTCGGCGAGCAGGCCCCACCCCCAAATCACCGACGGGAAAATTCAGGCCATGGAGTTGAAAGCTAATCTCATCAACTATCAGTGATTTGTTGTACAAACCCATCTGGTTCATTAATGTCCTTTAGGGAAGGAAATCTGCCATCCTTACCTGATCTGGCCTACATGTGACTCCAGGCCCACAGCAACGTGATTGACTCTTAACTGACCTTTGAAGTGGTCTAGCCAGTCTCTCATTTGTATAGGACTGGACAATGAACGCTGGCCTTGCCAGTGAAACTTATATTCCATGAATGAAGAGTTGCACAGAGGCTTGGTCAGATTCCACCTGTTAGGGTACTGTACATCTTTGACATGTTATATTATTCCAATATGATTGAGGAACTATATGTTCATGCAAATGTATACATAAGCACCCAGAATGCCACACCACCTACAACTGCACTATCGCCAGGTTACCAAGCAACAATGTATCAGTCCGGAGCACGTGGTGCGATCTGAGAAATACATTCGCTAGAGCTCCAGAATTTGTGTTTAAAAGGCTGGTTATTCCAAACTTCTGGGAACCATAAGACATAATAGATAGAAGGGTGCACAGTGCAGATTTGCCAGCATGAAACCAGGCCTTAAAGGGTTCAAAGATGAGGAGAGTTTGGCAAAACTTGGCTTCATTCACTTGACTTTTGAAGGGTGAGGGATGATATAATCAAGATGTTTAACATGCCAAAAGGTAGATGCAGAGGAATTATTTCCTCTATAGGAGGATCTAGTTTCAAAATTAAAGCTTGGTCATTTACCAGTGAAATCAGGTGACGGTTTCTCATATAAAGATTAGAGGGAAAGTGGAATTCTCTCCACAAAAGGCTGCACATGCCTGTGAAATTGTCAAGAGCGCCTCAGATAGAGTCCCGATAGAATGACAAAGCTTTATTCGCAGTTTAGCTCAGTTGGTAGCACTCATACCTCAAAATATTCACCCCATTTCAGATTGATGATCCCTCCTCAGTTTTTTATTTCAGGTCGACAACATCTGCCCTATTTTGCTTTTGTGTTATGATTTTCAACACCTCGTTTAAATCTCCCCTTAACCTTCTCTGCTCTAAGAAGAATATTCCCAGCTTCTCCAGTCTCTCCACGTAACTGAAAACCCTCAACCCTGGTAGTTTGCTACTGCAGCCTTGCAGCTTAGCAACCCCATTCACTTAACAGCTTGTACAGTTTGATTGAGTGGAGCTTTCACCCCACCCACTCACTCTCTTAATAATCACAGCTGGAACGCTGAGGAGAATAAAACATTATCAAAGTTAATCAGCAGGTATCAAACCAGTGCTTGAAATTAAATTGACAAGAGTGCAAAAATATAATGCTAATGTGGGGTTTTATTTAAAAATAAGTCAATCCAGAATTGGCAACCACAAAGAGCTTCTATTTTAGATCCTAGTGACTTCATATTCTCATTCCCTTGAGCTTAATGATTGAAGTTGCCTTGGTTTCACCAGTTCCCAGGAGTGCTGTTGTCAGAACTGCTGCACACAGAGGAAGGAGCAGAGAGAGAGGAATAAGCTCATCACAAATTATTAAGCGGGGAGAAGGTACGATGCTTGGGCACAGAGCGAAACGGTGAACACAGAAAGTGAAATAATGCTGGAAATCTGAAACAAAAACAGAAAATGCTGGAAGTACTCTGCAGGCCAGGCAGCGTCTATAGAGAGAGAAAAACAGAGTTAATGTTTCAGGTGGCTTGAAAGGCCATCGACCCGAAACGTTATCCTGTTTTCCTCTTCCCAGATGCTGCCTGACCTGCTGAGCGCCACAAAGAGTGTTGTTATATGGCACCAGTTTGCATTTCTGTGAGGTGTTTCATGTTCCACAGCAGAGCTAGAAGGTATTGCAGCTGAAAAAACAGAAAACCTTGGAAGTGCTCAGCAGGTCAGACAGCATCTGAAGAGAGAGAAACAGAGTTAATGTTTCAGCATTTCCTGTTTTTCAGCTCTGAAGAAGAGTCATATGGACATGAAATGTTAACTCTGTTTCCCTCTCCACAGATGCTGCCAGACCTGCTGAGTTTTTCGAGCATTTTCTGTTCTTATTTCATGATTGCCGTTAACACTTCCTCAAGACACATCTTTTGTTTCTTTATTTATAGCATCTCTGCTTTGCCTCTCTTTTGTCATTTAATCTTCCCTTTCTTCCGTCTTATTACAGAGCTTCCCTTTTGCCCTTTGCCTCCCTGTCAAGAAGATATATTATTTGCAAAATGTTATTGGAATTTATTATAAAATACAGTGATAGTGGGATGTTTATATGTGTCTGTATGTGTCTGTGTGTGTGTGAGATTTAATTGAATTAGAGGCAGCTAGTCTGGGTGCTTTGATCTAAGAAGAGAGGTTAGGTTTGAAATGTTAATTAGATAAACATGGGGAAGTTTAGAAACATAGATGTCAAGGGAACATTTGCATTTTGCAATAGACCAGACTAGATTGTTTTTGAAGGAGGGGTGAAATGTGTCACCTAGCCAGGTGAAGTTTAGAAATGGTGTGTTCATCTTTCCCAAAGATTACTGATAAAACTTAGTGCTATGAGAAGGTTTTATTATCAGGAAGATAAAGTCCAAAGACATAGTGAAACAATGGGTATTTGCATTCAAAGAGAAAAATATGTATAAAGAAGGAGCAAGGGCTATGAGTAAGGAAAGGTATTTTTAATATCTTACAAGTGTGTGAAAAGCCTTTAGCATTTATGCTTCAAGCTGCTGTCTTCAAAGGTCTGAAGCTTAGAAAACTCGCTTGGAAGTCGACTTGTTCAGGGTTTCTTTGCCTGGGTCTTTTAAAATCTATGGGCAATGTTTGATTAGAGGCTTTAGAAGTTATCATGTGCCAAAGAGGGCATGGGAGGGCATGTTCCCGATCGGCACCCCCAGCCACTTTACATGAGCGGGCCAATTAAGGCCCGCCCAGTGTGACATCTGCCAGGATATGCACTCCCTGTGCAAGCAGGCGGGGAGGGATTCCCTGAACCAGGAATGCGCTCTTTTGCGTATGTGCAAGAAAGAGCGCACAGATCTCCCTGAGGCAAAGTGCTGCCTCAGGGAGATCGGTTCAGATTTGAAACTTCAAATACACATGAGCAAAAAATTTCGCTGCCATGTCCACTCATGTGACACTGTCACGTGAGTTGATACATGACCATAACTTTTATTTTGAAATATTCTGAGATTTTTAAATCACTCTTGAAACTTCATGCTGCCCGTGGATGAGGTTTCATGCTTTTTCAGAAGCCCGCCAGAGCTACTGGCCTGTCCGCCAACCTTAAGGTTGGACGGGCAGGTTCGTTAATGATTTCAATTAGTTTTTTAATGGCCTTAATAACCCACCAGCCTGAATATCTAAATGACTTATGGTGACATCGGGACGCACACCCGCGTCACCCGGCATCATTTTACACATCAGCGAAGATTCTGCCCTATGTGTCTTACTGTTGCCTTAACAGAAGTGTAACTGGGAGTGAAATTGATTAGGGGATTTAGAAGTTATAGTAGTAATTTGTAGATCTATGAATGTAGTTAAAGTAATTTTTCTATTAATAAATGTTTAATCTAGTTTTGTAAAAACCTATAAGACCTGGTGGTCTTCTTACTACTGAATTTAGGGCACGAATCTCAAACTTTATACAAATTGCAAAACAAGTTGTGGCAGTTGTTTCAAGTTTCCCTTTGGGATTTGTAAAGCTCAGCATTTACCATCAGCTGTGCATAACATAGTTGGGGGCTCTTTGCGGGATGTATTTGAAATTCCTTGATTGAGTTGGAGTTAGTGAATCTTAAGTTTATGAGTAAGAGAAGCACTTTGAATTCAGGAGTTGGTGTGAGGTTTATTTTGTGGTGGTGAGGCTGCAATTTGGCTTTGGCAGTTGCTCAGACTTGTTTGGAAGTTAAAGTTATAACTTTGGCTGGTTTTCGAAAGGTAACTAAAGTTAAGTTACTGGAATTGGTGGATAAATTGCAACTGGGGTTACCTGCAGGGGCTAGGAAAGCAGATATAATTGAAGGTATTTAAATTTTGAAGTGATACCTGACACTAGTGAATCACAGCTGGAGGTAGTGAGACTTCAGTTAGAAATGAAGAGGCTTGAATTTGAACACGCAAAGGAACTGAGAAAACTTGAATTGGAGGCAAATGAAAAGGAACAAGAATTGGAAACGAAAAAACTGGAACTAGAGGCAGCAGAAAAAGAAAGGGAAAAAGAGAGGTTATTTCAAAAAGAAATTGCTATGTGAAAACTTGATCTCCAGAGGGAAAAGTTAGCAATGGAAGAGAGTATGAAGGAAAGAGACAGGGAATATCAGTCTAAAAGGCTGGAAGTTAAAAAAAGAGACCTCAGATCCTGAGGAAAGTTCTGAAGATGAAAAAACCATAAACCTAAAACCCACTGGGAGGATGTCTAAATTTGTACAAGCTCTTCCAAAGTTTGAGGAAAAGCATTCTTTATTTCATTGGAGAAGATAGCTAAACAGATGAAATGGCCACAAGAAAATTGGACATTGTTGTTACAATCCAGGTTGGTGGGTAGAGCACATGAGGTTTATGCTTCGCTGTCTGCAGAAATGTCAGTGAATTATGATGTGGTAAAAAAGACTATTTTGAGTGCATATGAGTTGGTTTCTGGAGCACGCAGGCAGAAATTTAGGAATATGAGAAAACAGCCTGGGAAAACTTAGATTGAGTTTGAAAGTGTAAAACAAAGTAATTTTGATCGGTGGATATGGGCATTAAAAACAGACAAAACATATGCAACTCTTGGAAGAACTTAAAGATGCAATCCCTTCGGTAGTGAGAACTCATGTGGAGGGTTGATTCTGTAAGACAAGCAGCAGAGGTAGCTGCAGGAGCAGGCGGGTGGGTTCCTGATTGGTGCCCCCCCCCACGCACCGCCCCCCCCCCCCTCCCCCCCCCCACCCCCCACCCCGGTCGGGGGCATGCCGCCATTTTATGTGGGCAGGCCAATTAAGGCATGCCTAACATGACGTCCGCCAGGAAGTACTGTGCACTCCCTGTGCGAGTGGGGGGGATTCCCTGAGCCAGGAGTATGCTCTTTCTTGCACATGCATGAAAGAGTGCACAGATCTCCCTGAGGCAAATCGCTGCCTCAGGGAGATCGGCTCGGGTTTGAAACATTGAATAAAGATTAGAAAAAAAATTATTGACATGTCCCCTCATGTGCCACTGTCACATGAGCTGGGACATGTCAATTTCTTTTATTTAGACATTTAATACAAATTTTAAAACACTCACGAAACCTCATCCCATCTGTGGATGAGGTTTCATGTTTTTTCGGAAACCCGCCTGGGCTCCCGGCCTACCCGCCACCCTTAAGGTTGGACGGGCAAGTCCATTGATTGATTCAATTATTAATGGCCTTAAGTGGCTGTTGACAGGTCAGCAGGCACGCAGAAAATGTAAATGACGCAAGGTGACATCTGGACGCCTGCCCGACGTCACCCCGCGTCATTTTATGCATCGGCGAGCAGGCCCCACGCCCCCGCTCACCGACCAGAAGATGCAGCCCTATGAGTTAACTCATGGAGCTAAAAATTTTTTCACCACCCTTTCAAAAGGATAGAAAGTGAGAAGGTGAAAGGAAGTTGGGTAGTCAGGGAAGAAAAGGAGTAGGTGGAAATTTGCAGGAAGTTTATTTCTCGGAATAAAAAGGAAGGTGCTGAGGGTAGAAATGGCATTCGAAAATTGAGGTATTTTCATTGCAATAAAGTTGGGCACACAATGTCAGTGTGCTGGAAATTGCAGGGAAAATCTGTTGGAATTATAGGGGTACAGGAAAGCTCTGGAAGTAAAAGTACTGTGGGTTCTGATGTTCAGGCACAGGAAGAACAAATAGTTTGTGTACGGATAAAACATGAAGAATCAGTGATAGGTAAAGATGTGGGAATGTGTTCACAATTTACCCAAGGGAGTTTGGAGGAGCAGGTTGCAGAAATGTTTAGAGATTTTGTATGTGAAGGGAAAGTCTTTCCATGTGTACAGACTGGAGTAGGTGAGGATGTTAAAATTTTAAGAGACCCAGTCAATGCTTAATGTTGTGGGATAGTGATATTTGTTGCTCAGAGGGAGTATCGCAGAAACAGGTGAGAATTAGTGGGGTTCATAGAGATGCTAAACCTATTCCATTGTGGAAGGTAAATTCAAAGGGTAAGTGAAAACCAGGCGAAGTGACTGTTGGAGTAATGGAAAAATTGCCCATTGCAGGGGTTCACTTTATTCTGAGTAATGATGTAACTGGATCACAAATGTGAGTGATGCCTATGGTAGTTGAGCAGCCTGTAGAGATGTCTTCAACAGAAGTGTTACAGAGAGAGCATCCTGGATTGTTTCCAGATTGTGTGAGAATGAGATCACAGGCACATAGGTTGAAACAAGAAAAACAGGAAGGACAGGCAGTTTAAAGGCAGGAAGAAGGTGTTGAAATCCAATTAGCTGACATTGTGTTTGATAACATTGTTCAGGAAGACAGAGCAGAGGACAATTCAGGTGAAGTGTTTAACTCAAGGAAGTTAGTGGAGTTGCAGAAAAAAGATTTGCAAATACAACATTTATATCAGACAGCTTACTCAGAAACAGAGACAAAATGTATTCTGGAATGTTATTACCTTAAGGGTAATATTTTAATAAGAAAATGATGGCTGTATCATGTTTTAGCAAATGAAAGCTGGAGGGAGGTACAGCAGATTGTTATCCCATTTGGGTGTAGAAATGAGATTCTGAGGGTATCACATAAAATTCCAATGGGGGGACATTTAGGAATTAAAAAGACCCAGGCAAAGATACAGGAACATTTTTATTGGCCTGGATTGTATAGGAATGTAGTCAAATTCTGCAGAACATGTCACAAGTGTCAGGTGATAGGAAACCACAAGCAGTAATTAAGCCAGCGCCTTTAATTCCATTTCCAGCATCTGAGGAGCCTTTCACTAGGGTCATAACTGATTGTGTAAGGTCCTTCCCTAAGACGAAAAGTGGAAATAAGTGTTTACTGACGATAATGGATGTGTCTACCAGATTTCCTGAAGCAATACCTTTGAGAAACATTACAATGAAAGAGATTGTGGAAGAGTTAACTACATTTTTTTAAAAGATATGGTTTACCTAAGGAAATACAATCAGATCAGCGTGCCAATTTTATGTCACAGCTGTTTAAGGAAGTAATGAACAGTTTGGGGGTAAAACAATTTAAGTCAACAGCTTATCATCCTGAGTCACAAGGGGCTTTGGAAAGGTGGCATCCAACTTTTAAAAGCATGATAAGAGTGTACAGTCAGGATTATCCATATGATTGAGATACAGGAATTCCATTCTTGTTGTTTGCTATTATGGATGCTCCTAATGCATCGACTGATTTTAGTCCTTTTGAACTAGTCTATGGTCATGAGGAAATTGATTTATGAGAAATTTATGAGAAATTGGTGTGTCAAAATTCAGAAACTACTCTCCTGGATTACATATCAAACTTCATAGAGAGATTAGACAGAGCATATGAGTTGGCTGGGGAACATTTAAAGATATCACAGCAAGTGATGACAGTGAAAGCAAACAGGAAGGCTACAGCTCGGAATTTTGTTGCTGGAAAGAAAGCGTTAGTTCTGTTGCCAATACCTCATTGAAGGTAAGGTTTAGTGGGCCTTACAGGATTGAAAAGAATCTGAGTGAAGTAAATTATTTAATAAATACTCCAGGTAGAAGAAAAAAACAGAGGGTTTGTCATGTAAGTATGCTTTAAAAGTACTCTGACAGGAAGGAGGACAAAAAGGAGGTATTAGTGGTAGTAGATAAAGATAGAGGTAGAAACGTAGGATTCTGAAATTGATTTTCCTCTAATCAAATTGGATAATGAGGGGGCACTTGAAAATTTAAGTGTAATATTGAGTTACCTTCCAGACAAGTGTCAATGTGATTTGGAAAAGCTATTCCAGTCACACAAAGGTATATG
Organism: Carcharodon carcharias; assembly: GCF_017639515.1. NCBI lineage: Eukaryota > Metazoa > Chordata > Chondrichthyes > Lamniformes > Lamnidae > Carcharodon > Carcharodon carcharias. The sequence continues at coordinate 108,594,690 of NC_054470.1, forward strand.
TGGAAATAAGTTGGGGAGGACAGATTTAGCTATACATGATGTGACTGTAGAAGTTGCATCTTCAGTAAGGCAACATCCTTATAGATTAAATCTGGCAAAGTTATCACAAGTACAGTAGGAAATTGACTCCATGTTTCAAAATGATATCATTGAGTCTAGTTCCACTAACTGGAGTTCACCTATTGTACTGGTACCGAAACCGGATGGAACACAAAGACTGTGTGTGGACTATCGAAAGGTGAATGCGGTGACAAAAGCAGATTCATATCCTATACCACAGTTGGGGGATTGCATTGAGGAAGTGGGACAAGCAAAATTTATCACAAAGATTGACTTGCTAAAAGGATATTGGCAAGAACCTTTATTGGAGAGAGCAAAGGAGATATCAGTTCAGTTTAAACTCATGCCATTTGGTATGAAGAATGCACCTGCGGCATTTCAAAGATTGACGAACAAAGTAATTGCAGGTTTAAGCAATTTTGCTGTTTATATTGATGACTTGATAATTTTCAGTCCTACGTCAGAGGAGCATTTACAACATCTTGAACAATTATTCACTCGATTACAAGAAGCTAATTTGCTAATGAACTTGGCTAAAATTGAATTTGCAAAAGTGCAAGTTACCTATCTAGACCATACCATTGGACATGGTAAGGTGGCTCCAAGAGATATGAAAGTTAAGGCTATCGTGGATTTCTCAGTGCCTACAACAAACAAGAAGTTCTGAGATTTCTGGGCAGAAGTGGGTTTTATCAGAAATTGGTACCAAATTTTAGCTGCGTGGTTGCTCCACTGACTGAACTATTAAAAAAGAGCAAGAAGTTTCAATGGACACTAGAGTGTCAGAAGGCATCTGACAGTTTGGAAACTGTATTAACTACAACACCAGTTTTGGCAGTACCCAATTACGCCAAGCAATTTAAGTTGGCCATTGATGGAATGATATAGGAATTGGGGCTGTACTGTTACAAGAAGATGACACTGGAATTGAAAAACCGATGGGATATTTTTCACGGAAGTTGAATGTGCAACAGAGAAGATATTCAACGATTGAAAAGGAGATGTTGGTTTGGTGTTCATATTGCGGCATTTTGAAAACTATGAAGCAAATGATTCGTCAGGAACAATTGTTTATACAGACCACAATCCTTCAAAGTTTCTGGACATATTTCGAGACAAAAGTGCAAGGCTATTCAGATGGAGTTTATTACTGCAACCATTTAATCTACAGAGTCTACATGTCACTGGACAAGAGAATCTGATGGCAGATGCTTTGTCAAGAGTTTGAAGCTTAAAGGGAAAATTGGACATGTAAAAACTGTGCCAGAATCTGCTGTTCAGCATGCGGGAGCAGGCCCCACTCACCAATATGTAAAATGATGTGCGTGCGGTGATGTCGGGCATGCGTCCTGACATCACTGCGCATCATTCCAATCCTCAATTCAGTGACCGTGCACCAGAGTCGGCTGCATGCCCGCTGAACTGTCAAAGACTTATTAAGACCATTTAAAAACTGATTAAAGTGATTAACTGAGCTACCCGACCACCCTTAAGGTTGCCGGGCAGGCGAAGAGCCCAGGCCGCCTTCGCATTTAACATGAAACCTCATCCACAGGCAGGATGAGGTTTCATGAAGGGTTTCAAACTTCAATAAAAATTTTTAATAAAATTCATAGACATGTCCCAGCTCATGTCACATGAGGGGACATGTTTTAAAAAGATTTTCTTTATTTATTTAAATTTTAAAAAATCAAACTAACCTCCCTAAGGCAGCTGTGTGCCTCAGGGAGGTTTCTGCACTCTTTTGTACACATGCGCAGGCTCCGACTCAGCCTCCTCCCCCTGCCCGCACAGGGACCGATCAGCGCTTCCGGGTGCGCGTCACGCTAAGCGGGCCTTAATTGGCCAGCCCACATAAAATGGTGGTGAGCAGCCGATTGCATCCCCTCCCACTCAGCTCCCCCGCACCCCCCTAACCCCCACCGATGGGAAGAAAATTCTCCCCATACATGTCAAGGGAACATTTGCATTTTGAAATAGACCAGACTAGATTGTTTTTGAAGGAGGGGTGAAATGTGTCACCAAGCCAGATGAAGTTCAGAAACGGTGTGTTTATTTTTCCCAAAGATTACTGATAAAACTTAGTGCTATGAGTGGGTTTTATTATCAGGGAGATAAAGTCCAAAGACATAGTGAAACTTTGGGCAGCAATTAAGGCCCGCCCAGCGCACCCAGAAGCGCAGAGCACTCCCTGTGCGGGCGGGGGGAATAAGCTGAGTCAGGGGGCGCGCTCTTTCGCACATATACCTCTGTGCCTCAGGGAGATTAGTTTCATGTATAAAACGTTGAATAAAGGGAGAAAAAAAATTGAAGGACATGTCCTCTCATGTGAAACTGTCACATGAGCTGAGACATGTCCATTAATGTTAATTAAAAAATTTCCAACACTTTAAAACATTCATGAAATCTCATCCCGTCTGTGGATGAGGTTCCATGAAGAATGCGAAGGCCTCCTGGGCTCTTCATCTGCCCGCCAACCTTAAGATTGGACGGGCAGCTCAGGTCAATGATTTAATTGATTGTTAAAACGCCTTAATAGGCCTTTGACGGTTCGGCTGCGTGCCTGCCGAACTGAAAATCTGAATGACACGCGGTGAAGTTGGGATGCACGCCCGATGTCACCCCATGTCATTTTATGCCTTGGCGAGCGAGCCTCGCCCTTGCTGACCGAGCCGAAGATTCTACCCTATGTGTCTTACTGTTGGCTTAATGAAAGTGTAACTGGGAGTTAGATTGATTAGGGGATTTAGAATTTATCACAGTAGCAATTTGTAGATCTACGTATGTATTTAAATGCATTTCTTCTATTAATAAATATTTAATGTAGCTTTGTAAAAACCGATAAGACTTGGCCAGAAAATTAGGAGGGCCTTAAATTGAACGAATCATGGCACAATTTGAGAGTCTTGCAATTTTAGCGCTTTTGTATATAAAGCTCAGGTAAAGTATTTGTCATTCACAAATTTAGCATCCTGACAAACCCACTGTATTTTGTCAGCAGTTTTGCCTAACCTCTTTATTTGCAGGGCATTAGGAACTCTTGAAAAGTGAAGGCAGAGATTGTGAGATTTAGCTCTATTTTAGCATTGGGTATTGTGGATTGAAGCACAGAGAGGCAAAGCTAGTGAGGAGGGTCGCACAATGGCCACAGAATCTGGCAGTGTTTCCTATGAAATGAATGGAGGGGAAAGCGAGCAGCTTTTGCAATCAATGTGCGATCCCACACACCTAAATTTCCTCTCTGCATTCAACTGAGGCTCTGCTTACTTAACACCCTGCCAGGCAAGACAAAAAACTATTCCTTACCTTTCTCAGGACAGAGACATGCTGAAAAGGGTCAAAGGATTCAAATGGGGGAGCAGGCTGGAGGGGCTGAATGGCCTCCTCCTGCTCCCATTTCTTATGATCTCATATAATTTCCTGAAGAAGAGGCTTCTTTTTGAAGATTGTCTTTACTAAACAGTGTCCGAGCAAACAGGATATCAAACTCATTGCCGAGGAAACGTATTTCTTATTGATGTTAACACCCCGCCAGCTTGATTGGTTTTTGACGCTGTGTGAGAAAGCAAATTACATTTTTGGACTGCTGTGACCAAGATGCATTCACTGCAGAGGAGCCCATGTAAACATGTAATGGGTTATGTTTTAGTCAGTCAGCCGTGTGTTTGACAAGCGATAAGAATCCATTCTAGGAGTGGCATTCTCATTGAATAAATTGACAAGGATAATTACCATGCCGCCAACCACATCAACTGGCCACCTGCATATTAATTATCAAGACAAAATCTCTCAAAGACCTGCCAGAGAGACAGTGGGCTGATGTTCTTTTTAACTTGAATTATCTTAATCTAACATCATGTAAAACAAAAGCAGAAGCACCTGTGCCCATCAAAGCAGACCAGTCCGTCAACATCGTTGACATAAAGGTTCAGGGCTTATGTAGAGATGGAAATCATGGCCAAATGTCTGCAGTAAAAATAAAAATGACTTAGGCTGAATTTTCTGGCCCCGTTGACATCGGACGCCATGGCAGGCCTGGGGGGGACAATATGGGGAGAAGGCCAAAAGTCGGTTTTACACTGTCGTGAAACCAGTTTGTGATCGTCTGTTCCGTCCCTCAGTGGCGTTTCCCACATTTACATCTAATTGTCAGCCCTGCGTGCCGGAATCATCCCCTCCACATCAAATTTACCATCCACATTGGCGTGACTTCAGAACGGCCTGCTTCATGGCTACCTTTAAATGGCATACGTCTGGTGACCTGAACTTCAAGGGGAACTCGGAGGTGGGTGCACACAACCTTGCGCAGCGCTCGCGAGCATCGCCCATAGGACATCGAGGAAGAGACACGGCACATTCGCGGGGGGCACAGGCAAGTCACTTTTTCCCAGCTGGCTTTCAGTGCGGTGCCAGGGCAAGGGCAAGTGCAAATCAGGCCAGAGGGGTTGGGGGCAAGGCAGCACAGGCTGAAGGAAATACTCAAGCAAATGCCAAGAGTGAGGGGAGGAGGGGAGCTGAGGGAAGAGGTCACGCACTTGGAAAAGTTTGTCAAAAGTGAGCACTCTTCCACAGCTGAGACCATTCAGCAGCTCCATTGACACGCTTGGAGTCGGGCCCCTGAAGCTTTTCTGCCCACCGAGACAACACAAAAGCATGAAGGTGTCACAAAATTATCCAGAACCTTTCACCCCTTGGGCGCAGACTGCAAATTATTGTGTGTTTTATGAGGCAGCAGAACAATTGGCCGACTGGACATGTACAATCCCCTTGCCATGGGGCAGTCACTACTGGAGGTGCTCACAGCCCCTTGCAATGTCTTTATTCAGGTTTGGACCAGTATCCCTCATGGTTGAAGCTAACAGTGCAGCCTTACAGTGTGGGTTTAGGAGAATGCCTGTGCCTGAGCTGAGAGCACAGCATGCAGTCCAGTGGGCAAAGCTGCCGTCAATCGATCCAGTTGAGAGGGATGGAGGTGGGTTGGGTTTTGGACAGCCAATGACGGCAATACACACTGGCCAACCAAGTGGTGGCCAGCACTCTCTTGCATGCGTGAAGGGGCCTTCAGACTTAACCAAGAGAGGTTCTTAGTACATCTATGCTAACCCACATATCTCTCTTTTTGATCCTATGGGAGGAGAACATTAGGATCATGGAGCCTGGTGATTTAGCGGTTTGCCTCATGACTTACAGGGACCAGAGAAGAAGAAGAAGAGAGCGGTGGAGGCGCCTGACTCGGCAATGGGAGGAGCGCTTCAGTCAACATGAATGTGTGGCAGGGCCCGCTGCGCACGCAACTGAGGATCCACAGGATCACCTGTTAGGTGCCATAGACCCAGGGTCTATAGACAGTGACTGTCGTTCCTGCGGGATGACCAACAACCAGTGTCGCCGAAGACCGCACACATTTAGGGAACTGGTCAGTCACATCTGCCAGCTGCTGCAGGATTTGAAGCCACAGGGTCCTGGAGGGAATCCACTGCCAGCGGCTGTGAAAGTGACTGCGGCGCTCAGTTTTTATGCCAGTGGCTCCTTCCAGGGCTCCACAGGTGACCTGTTTGGGATCTCACAAGCCTCCATATGCAAGTGTTTCCAGGAGGTCATGGACACCATCTTCGTGAAGGGACAGAGCTTTGTGATTTTGCCCAGGATCAGGAAAGCCAGGAAGCAATAGCACTGGGATTTGCGCAGATCTCTGGTTTCCCACAGGTGCAGGGTGCCATCGATTGCCCTCACGTGACACTTAGATCTCCATGGCAACAAGCAGTCAACTACGTCAACAACAAGGGCTTCCACTCGCTGAATGTTCAGCTGGTCTTTGACCACAACAAATGCATCCTACAGGTCTGCACATGATACCCAGGGAGCATCCATGACTCCTACATCCTTAGCAGGCCTCAGATCCCTGATATCTTCCAGGGTCCAGAGAGGCTGTAGGGTTGGTTCCTCAGGGACAAGAGCTACCCACAGAGGACGTAGCTGATGGCGCCTTTGCAACGACCTGGGACAGCAGCAGAGCGACGGTGCAACAAGGTTCATGCTGCAACCCGGACTTTGGTGGAGCAAACCATTGGCTTTTTGAAAATGAGGTTCTGGTGCCTCAACAAATCAGGTGGAGACTGCAATACAGCCCCCAGTGGGTGTCACACATCATCATCGCCTGCTGCGCACTCCACAAGCTGGCACTGTAATGGGGAGAGGACCTGGGTGAGGAGAAGATAGAGGAGCTTCACATATCCTCTATTGAGAAGGACATCAAAGAGGATGACAATGACGTGGTCCTCAAAGGTGAGGATGCCGGCGATGAGGCCATCGCACTGACCAGATGAGGCAGGGGTGCTCGGGAGGCCCTCATAGCTGCAAGATTCATGGAGGATGATGACAAGATGCAGTAAGGACAATCCTGACATCTTCACCTTGTATCTGTGAACATTTGACTCCTGTGTGGCTGATGGCAGCGCACATACCCTCAGTGCTCAGGCTCATGTTATGGAGACGCAGCAGAGGCCCTAATAGTTGCTAGATTCCAGGAGGATGATGACAACATGCAGTGAGGACACTCCAAAGATCCTCACATTTCCTCTATGAATGTCTGACTCCTGTCTGGTTCAGGGCAGCTAGCTTGTACTCTGATATCAGGGTCATATCATGGGCACCTGCCCATGACATTCTGGCAACAATGACAAGCACATTGAGATGCAGGCATCACTAATGTGTCCAGTGAGTGTGATGCTGGACCATCACTTTGGTCTGAAGGTTACAAAAAGCACAGGGAAGAGGCCCTGGACAGAGAGACCTGCCTTTATCTTGTGCGGGAACCAAGGTTTCACATCTAAATGACACAAACATTGCTCATCACAACAAGGAGCCATACACAAAGACATTCTTGTGAACATTAAGTACAAGTTATTAACACCCATGCCCAGGCTGTACATCTACATCTTCTTAACATTCCTAATCCTGCAGCTATGTCTTGGTGCTTCCCCAATATCCACAGTGGAGGTGGAGGCAGCCTGCTGACTGCTACGTCCTGTCTGTGATGACCTTGGTGGGAAACCTCTGGAGAGCCAAGACCTGGAGGGCCCTGGCCTGCTTTCGGGGCCCTGCTGTGAGGCAGTGGCACCTTCCTCAGCCTGTGGAGCTGGGGCTGCTGGGGTCACAGGAAGAGGGGATTCAGATGGACTGGACACTCCTGGAGTCACCTGGGTGTATGGCTCCCGGGTGCACACCTGCTGATCCTCCTCCCTTTAGGTGCCTGAGGACCCCTAGCTGACTCCTTGAGGAAAAGGCATAGCTAGAGCAAGATCAAGCTGCACCACACCCCTCTTGCGTTGACAGTGTTGGAGGACAACAATGGCATCAGCTCACGCAGCAGTGCAGGACCGATGTCCTGGACCAAGATCTCCATTGTGGCTGAAGCCTACCACTGTTGATCCCAGTGCGTTGGCATGCCGGCGTTATCACCTCAGACTGAAGGCGGACGGACTCCTCCATTGTGCCTTGTAATCTGAGGAGTGCAGCGGACATCCCTGCCTGATGTTCCCGAGCTTGCCTTTGCAGCTCCAGCAACTGAGGTATGACTGAGACCTGATCTAACTCAGACTCAGTAGATAGCTGGCCTCCAGCAGTCCTCCGAGTGCTGGAGACCTGGGCAGTTCCTGCCACCGCCTGCTGTGGATTAGACAGTGTGATATATTCACCAGATTATGACTCCTAGGCTACTCTAGAACTAGGTCCCACTGAGGTGTGTGTCTCTGCGCTGGTGCAGGGTGTGGGTTGGTGCTGTGACGGGTCTTCAATTAAGGTGTCATCAGATTCTTCTTCCGAGGTGTCTTCGGGGCTTAAGTTGAGGACCTGGCTTGTGGACCCCCTTGGCTGCTTCACAGATGTGCCTGCAAGAGCAAGGAGGGATAATTAGTGCATGGTAGGGGACTGCGGAGCAGGGGAACTGACTCACAGCAGGGTAGCCTGATGGATGTTACACTACTGGTTCCTTACTTGGTTGAGCATCGCCCACATCACTGTCAGCACAGGAATGGCCCAGATCCTCACCGGCCAGCTGGATGACTCTATTTTAAAAGTCTGTGAGGGCTTTGATGTCAGGCATTCCTCCACCAGTCTGCAATCTCTCCCTTTTGTTGTGTGCCAGCTTGGCCTGCATGAAGGCAGATGGAGAGAGTGTAAGCAGGACACCTGCCAGGGCAGATGAAAAGGATAAAAGCAAAATACTGTGGATGCTGGAAATCTGAAACAAAAACTGAAAATGTTGGAAAAACTCAGCAGGTCCAACAGCATCTGTGGAGAGAGAAAAAACAGAGTTAATGTTTCGAGTCCGTAGGACTCTTCTTCTTGGCTCTGAAGAAGAGTCAAACGGATTCGAAACACTAACTCTGTTTTTTTTCTCTCCAGAGATCCTGTTAGACCTGCTGGGTTTTTCCAGATGATCAGGATGCCTGGCATGTGTGGGTGGTCAGTGGTGCCATGGACAGGATGAGGACACGACCCTGCAGGGCAGATGAAGGTGTGTGTGAGAGACTGAATGGTGGTGTTCCTTGAACTGATAGTGAGTGTGATCCCTGTGGGTGTGTGATGGGTTTGTGAGTGTGTGAGTTGAGAGTGATGAGAAGAGTGACTTACCCTGGCAGAATGGAGGAGATCATTCATCCTCTTTCGGCATTGGGTGGCTGTCCTCTTTTGCAAGGCATTGGCGCTGACCACCGCTGCCACTGCCTCCCATGTTGACCTTGCTTGCTGGTCTTCACCCCAGAGTGGGGGTAGGGGACTTCACGGCAGGCCACTACTACATCCAGTAGGCACCTGAGGGAGGCATCACTAAATTTGGGGGCAGCATGTTTCCTCCCTTTGGCAGCTTTGACTTTGCAGCAGTTTCTGATCCTTTAGAGAGTGCTAGCTCTGTGCAGAGGCACTCTTTAAACATGGTGCCCAGTTTACTGAAGGTGTGAGGTGATGGCGGACTCTGATTCACCTGCCCCGCCAGCAATCTGGCATGTTTCCCAGGAATGCATTATTAATGAGGCAGGCCATGCCAGGAATGGGACAATATGGCACTATAACCTGCCATTGCAGCCAATGGGTAAAATGTCCTCTTTCCCACCCACTACCGCACTTTGTGCAAATCTGGGACAATTCTGCCCTTGGTAACAGAAATTCAAAATGGATGATGTGTGTGGGATTAAGCATGACTGTGCTTTCAAAGAGTCAGCATAGGCATGAAGGGCCAAGTAGCCTGATAAGTTTCTTTAATTCTATGGTGGATAGAAAAGGCTTTACCTGGGTGTGGGGACTGTGGCTGATGGATTTCCACCATGATCTGTAGCTGGTTTCCTGATCAACAAACTATTCTTAAGCACAATGAGGTGGATATACTTCTGGTGATGGTAATACTAGCTATGGCATCAAGTTTTTTGTATAATAGGTATACAATGGAATGGTTTCCATCAGCAAAGTTGGACATCTAAATAGATGCTTCTAAATGACTGGTTTCTCATTGTTAGGCCATATTTCAATTATTGTATACCATTTTCATACCATCCCCCATACTCCCACACCAACACCACTATCCTCCCCAGTCTCCCTCCCCCTCCTCCCCACCACTTAACCTCACTTTCAAAAGGACATTGAGGGGATTCAGAGAAAATTCCAGAACTCTTAGTTCGGAAGGGTGTCTAGAAGAGCTGGGGCTTGTTTTCAAGGGGGAGAGCAGACACAATTCAGTTTTTTCTTAAATGCTGGAAAGCCAAGGTGTGCATAGGTTGGTGAAATTAAATTGTGATCACAGAACTAGAGAGCACAGACACAGAATTAAGTCAATAGTCTGATGAGAGGGGTTAGAAACACATGCTACTTCTCTATAGAGTAGCCGCTTTGTGGACTCCCAGCATAGAAGTTAATCAGCTACATGGCTAGGAACGTGACTGAACATTATAAAGGTTGGATTACTCTGTGCAGATCATCACAACATTTATGAGACAACATAACAGATATACAATAGTCAAGCAGCGTAATACTGGCGAAAGATTGCTGCCTCTGCTGCATGGAAATGTACAGGGATGTCATTTTAACTGTACATGTGTAAGTTGAAATGTTAGAAAAATTATCTCACTTCAGTAACTTCCTTTGTTCAGAGAAACCATTCAGGATGGTTTAAGATATTCACCTTTCAGTTAGCTTGTGAGCCTCTCCTGCCAAGTGTCAGATGTGGCTCAGTGAGAAACATGCTTACCTGTGAGTTGGAAGGTTGTGAGTTCAAATTCAACCCCCATCACTGGGCACAACATAAAGATAAAAACAAAAAACTGCGGTTACTGGAAATCCAAAACAAAAACAGACTTAGAGGACTTGAAACGTCAACTCTTTTCTTCTCTACCGATGTTGCCAGACCTGCTGAGTTTTTCCAGGTAATTCTGTTTTTGTTCTGGGCACAACAGGTCAGCTGATGCTCTCAGTGCAATAGTTTCGCAAAGCTGTGCTGTCAGGGGTTTTGTCTTTCACATGTGATATTAAACTGAGTTCCAAGTTAAAACCTTGTGACCTTCCCTTGTGGTGGCAGGGGGTCACCTCCAGGTTAGGGAAGGCCTTTGGATGGTATTCACCCAGGGGTCGATGGGGAGCACACCAAGTAGGGACCATGATATGCTCACCCTGGCATGTTTGCTTGCCGGCTCCTGGGGGCTGCCCCATGTTCAAAGGCACTTAAAAAACCTAGTATTAGAAAGAAGGGGCCCAGCAGAGAGCCACCCACCTGCCCTTGCTGCTGGTCCCCTGTCAGTCCCTTCCCAAGAGCACCCCCCACACACTCTCCCCTTCCCCTATCCTCACAAAAGAAACAAACATTTTTTTTTGCCCTTTGAAATAAATACTGAGTCCTTTCTAAATTCACCATATCTTTACTCACTCCCTGCTCTCTATCTCCAATAGGGGGGGTGGTGGGCCTCAATATCTCCAAGGCAGCGGGCACACCCTTCACTAGGCATTCCCATTCTCCTGAACGCCAACAGGCACAGTTTGGTTGTGGTGACTGTCAAATCGATCCCAAGCCAGTTGGTAAAGTGTGAAACCAGACACTAATACTATTTTCTTGATAACAGATTTCTTTACAGAATGTAGCATTACAGATGTCTGTTTCCTACCTACCACCCCCTACGTCCCAGCAGTCTCTCTTTATAAATGCTCTAAGTACTTAATTAAACAATGCCTTTCACCTATGTGTCTTAACAATATAATTAAGATACCATTAACAGTGATGGGAGCTTGACAAGTCATTGATTAGTGTATGTCATTGAGGAGTGCGGCTGGCACTCATGGTGGTAGCCATGATGATAAGAAGCAGTACCAAAATGCCAGTTATGTTGGAGCTCTGTTAAGAGCCTATTTAGAGAACTGTGTTCAGTTCTAGGCACCACACTTCAGGAAGGATATACTGGCCTTGGAGAGAGTTCAGCACAGATGCACCAGACTGATTCCTAAGCTAAAAGGATTAAGTTATGAGAACAGGTTGCGTAGACTAGCCTTGTATTCCTTGAGCATTGAAGATTAAGGCGTGATCCAATCGAGGTGTTCAAGGTGATTAAAGAGTAGATAGCGTCGATAGAAAGAAACTATTTCCTCTGGTGGGAGTGTCCAGAACATGGGGCCATAACCTTAAAATTTAGAGCTTGGCTGTTCAGGGGCAATGTCAGGAAGCATCTGGATGTCTGAACTCTGACCTCTAAAAAGCTGTTGAGACTGGGGGGCAGTAGGGTGGTGGTCAGTAAAACAAATCCAAAACTTTGTTAGACAAGGATATTAAGGGTTGTGGAACCAAGATGGGTAAATGGAGTTAAAATACAGATGAGCCATGATCTAACTGAATGGTAGAATAAGATAATGGAGCTGAATGGCCTTCTCCTGTTCCTATGTTCTAAGCCAGCATTGCCAACATTTAGGACCATATTAAATTCAGGAGCAGGTTTAAATGAAAGAATAAAGGAAGTGTGGCTTCTGTGGAATTGGCCGTGAAAGCTGAACATTTAAAGCTACAAAGCCGATATTGTTTCAGCATGAGAGTTCTGTAAAATATGCTACCTCTTTGCCAGGAGCCTGCAATGAATTCCCAGTGGAGCTCCAGCACTGTGAAACACTTCAGTCTGCCCAGCAATCCTCTCAAGCTTTCCCTTATAAGGTAATTTAGTTCCTCCACAGTAAAAACGACAGCAAGATAAAGTGTCAATTCTACCAGCAACAGACGGGTGCAACAATTTACTCCACATGAGGCTTCGCTATTTACCACTAACGACTGAAGAAGCTCACATTAATAATTGCACAGCAACATCATAAACTGCTGCACAGCATATTTTCAGTTTGTACTATTCTTGCATATTAGTGTGTGGAAAGGAGTGATCTTTCCAAGGGGAAAAGTTATTTTTCATATGAATAGGTAAAGGTTGGTAAGGGGAGGAGTGGGGTTGATTTGAAACCAATGGATTTACACAGGGAGGCAGGGGGCATGGCTGAGGTATTAAATGAGTACTTTGCATCTGTCTTTACCAAGGAAGGAGAAGCCGCCCAGGCCAGGGTGAAAGAGGAGGTAATTCAGACACTTCAATGGTTGATGAGGAGGAATTGGATAGGCTGCCTGTACTTCAAGTTGATAAGGCACCAGGGCCGGATGAGACTTGCATCCAAGGATACTGAAGGAAGTGAGAATGGAAATTGTGGAGGTGCCAGCCATGATTTTCCAACCTCCCTTAGACTCAAGGCTCTTGGCAGAGTAGCAAATGTTACACGCTGTTCAAAGAAAAGGATGTAAAGAGATGCCCAGCAAAATTACAGGCCAGTCGGTTTAACCTTGGTCGTGGGGAAGCTTTGGAAATGATAATTCAGTTCAAGAATATTAGTCACTTGGGCAAATGCATGTTAATTAAGGAAAACCAGCAGGAATTGGTTAAGGGCAAATCATATTTAACTAGCTTGCTTGAGTTTTTTGATGAGGTAACAGTGGGCTTTGATGAGGGCAATGCTATATAGTACATTCCAAAAGGCAATTGATAAAGTGTTGCACAACAGACTTGTGAGCAAAGTTATATCTCAGGGAATAAACGGGACAAAGCAACATGGATACAAGACTGGCTGAGTGACAGGAAACAACGAGTAGTGGTGAATGGTGCAGATTGGAGGAAGGCTTATCATGGAGTACCCCAGGGATCAGTGTTAGGATCCCTGCTCTTCCTGATATATATTAATAGCCTAGACCGTGGTGTACAGGGCACACTTTCAAAATTTGCAAATCATATGAAATGTGGAAGTATTGTGAACCATGAGGAGGATGGTGTAGAACTTCAAAAGGACATAGACAGGTTGGTGGAATGGGTGGACAATTGACAGATTAAATTTAATACAGAGAAGTATGAAATGATTCAATCTGGTCGGAATAATGAGAGACAATATAAAATGAAGGGTACAATCCTAAACAAGGGTGCAGAAGTCGAGGGACCTGGGTTTAAAAGCGCATAAATCATTGAAGTTGGCAGGACAGGTTGAGGGAGCTGTTAATAAAGTATACAGCATCCTGGGCTTTATTAATGGGGGCATAGAATATAAAAGCAAAGAAGTTATGTTAAACCTGTATGAAACACTGGTTAGGCCTCAACTGGAAAATTGCATCTGGGCACTCCACTTTAGGAAGGATGTGAAGGCATTAGCGAGAGTACAGAAAATATTCACGAAAATGGTTCCAGGGATTAGGAACTTCAGTTGTGTAGAATGATTGGAGAAGCTGGGACTGTTCTCCTTGGAGAAGAGAAGACTGGGAGGAGATTTGATAGAGGTGTTCAAAATCATGAGGGGTCTGGACAGAGTAGATATGGAGAAACCATTCCCACTGGTCGAAGGATCAAGAATGAGAGGGCTCAGATTTAAGGCAATTGGCAAAACAAGCAATGATGACATGAGGGCAATTTTTTCACACAGCGGGTTGTTAGGACCTGGAAGGCACTGCCTGAGAGTGTGGTGGAGGTAGGGTCAATCGAGGCTTTCAAAAGGGAACTGGATCACTATCTGAAAAAGGAAAAATGTGCAGGCCTACAGTGGAAAGGCAGAAGAGGAGCAATAGGTGAATTGCTCCTTCAGTGTACAGCACAGATACAATGGACAGAATGGCCTCCTTCTGTGCTGTAACCATTCTATGATTGTTTAATATTTAATACATACTGCATATATATCATACTGAAAAATCTTTGCATTATACAGCACTTTACAGCAATGAAGAGCTTTTAAAGTATGGTCACTGTTGTAATGCAGGAAACACAACAGTCAATTTGTACAAAGTAGATTCCCACAAGCAGCAATGTGGCAATGACCGGATAACCTGTTTTTTGTGACGTTGACTGAGCGGAAAATATTCACCACGATGCGGACATAATGCCCCCGCTCTTTTTCAAAATAGCACCGTGCAATCTTTTATGTCCACCTAAGAGGGCAGACAGGGCCTTGGTTTAACATCACATCTGAAAGACAGTGTAGCACTCCCTCAGTGTTGCACTGAAGTGTCAATCTTCATGTTTGCATTCATTGAGTCCTGGAGTGGACTTGACCCTAGCACCATCTGACTTACAGGCAAATATGCTGACACACTGATGGAGCAATGCACTTTTAGAAGGCATGACTTTTGCATGTGGTATTCAACCAAGATCCCATCTGCCCTTTCAGGTGGGTGTAAAAGATCCCAGAGCATTATTTCAAAAAAGAGAAGGGGAGTTCTCACTAGTGTCCTGGTCAATATTTATCCCTCAACCAACATCACTAAAGTGTATCTGGTCATTATCAGATTGCTTTTGTGGGAGTTTGCTATGTACAAATTGGCTGCTGCATTTTTGCATTATAACAGTGACTACACTTCAAAAAGTAAAGCAGTAAGGACTTCAGGATGCCTTGGGGCTGTGAAAGGCACTATATAAATGTAAATCTTTCTTTCTTTACTATGTATTCTATTTAGGGAACATAAATTTGCCCAAAGCAAAAATACACTATATTGAATGAATCTGTGCCATCTTAATCTAGTTTTCAGTACATATTGACCCACAACTCTCAAATACCCAAAGATTGTACAATTTATACTACCATGGCAATTTCAGTCAGCGAGGCCCATGGGTGATGGGGATTTGAACCAGATGTTCCAAAGATAAAAGGACAACATACACCATAGGACATCACCCAAATTCCTTTCAAAAAATTAAACTTCTTATATAATGATATATTACGATAATCAGTTATGCTGGGGCTAGTCGCTTTGATGTTGAACGTCATGTACTACCTCATGTTGGCAGTCAATCCAATCTCTTCATCAGTACCACACATACTGCTTTCCCCTGGCTCAATACAGGAAGATTATTCAGGAACAGAACCTAGGCTTTTGTTCCCACTAAGAGACACTGATATCCAACCTTCTTGTCCCTATTGCTGTTTTGACACACGAACAAGGCTGTAGCTCAGTGATTGGCACTGCCAACTCTGTGTCACAAAGTTGTTGTTTCACAGTCCCACATTTCAGAGACTTGAGCACCTGAACTAGGCTGACACTCCAACACCAGTATGGAAGAAACGCTGCACTGCCAGAGATGCCATCTTTCAGGTGATATGTTAAAGCATAGTCCTGCTTACCTAACCACAACCCAATTAAGCAAAGTCATGTATGAATTTCATGCCGGTGTGATGCCAGAAGCCAGCGACTGGCTCATCAAATCAAACGTCATGTTCATTTCGTTGTTTATAATAGGCAAAGTACAGACCCCACTCAACCAGCCCACGCTTGCAAAACCCAAAACAAAATTGTCTACTGTCAGATGTGATTCCACAATTGGGCAGCACTTGCTAAACAATCCTGAGTGTGCTAATAGCTATACTAACAACTAATTTAAGATAATCAGTGTACTTTGTAACGTGGCTCATTTACGCTTGTTAGAAGCAACATACATTCATACACAGGGGCCCATTCTCTGCAAACGAAAGGAATATGTTCAAGCCTTGCGCCTCTTGGAATTACCCAGGAGCTTGAGGAGCCTATAGATCCCTATTGCTTTCTCCATGGAAATGGCCTGGCCAATCAGAGTTGACATGCCAACCAATCAGCATCCTTTTCTCCTGTAGTATAAATTGTGATGTTTGAATTTGGCATTCTTGCATTTGACCTGATAAGTGCAAGACGAAGAGCTTTGGCAACATGCCTCCCGTTTCAGCAATATTCAAGGTCCTATTTGCCCTCTTGGCTGAATGTAAAAGATCCCATAGGGCTGTTTTGAAGAAAAGCAGGGGCAGTTCTCTACAACATCTTCGTCAACATCCCTAAAACAAATGATCACATTGCTGTTTGTGGAGCCTTTTTTTCTTTATTCTTTCATAGGATGTGGGCATCACTGACAAGGCCAGCATTTGTCACCCATCCCTAATTACCCTTGAACTGAGTGGCTTGCAAGGCCATTTTACAATCAAACAGATTGCTGTGGGTCTGGAGCCACATGTAGGCCAGAAGATTTCCTTCCCTAAATTACACTAGTGAACCAGATGGGTTTTTATAGTTCATGGTTATCATTACTGAGATTAACCTTACATTCCATATTTATTAACTGAACTTAAATTCCACCAGCTGCCACAATGGGATTTTAACACATGTCCCAAGGGCCAGGGGCTCTAGATTACAAGTCCAGTGACATTACCACTACACCACCATCTCCTCTGTTGATGTGGTTATTGGCACATTTCCTACAGTGACTTCAGAAAGCATTTGATTGGTTGTAAAGCACTTTGGGATGGTTGAGGTTATGAGAAGCGATGCAGTGATGCAAATCTTTTTTGCTTTTCTTTTCAAATCAATGGCCTTCTGGTCTGTCTGGTTCAATCCCACTTCAGGAAGTACCTGCCAAATAAACCATCATTAGCAGAGCTTTTTATATTTTTGAGGGTTGTTTAGGACCTGTCTTATATTGATAGATTGAAGTGGTTAACACCCTGGTTGCTGATGCACTCCATCCAATGGACATGTGATTTTCCTCCTTATGAAGATTTATTGATTGCAATATATTCACAGCAAGTTAATCGAGTTATTTTTCTCATAAACAGACTGGTGTGATTTAAAGGTTGCCTTAGGATAGTTGTATTCTTAAGAGTTCATTTTTCTGTGAGGGATGAACTGGAACACATAAAGCTGCTTAGGGATTTGGTTTGCTTCTTCGGTAGATGGTCAGTCATCGGGTGGTGTCGCTTTGCACATTCAAAATCCAATTGGGTGAAGTTTCCCCGGCAAAATCTGTGCATTTTTGAAGCATTAATGGCAGTACATCTGTTAGATTTTAGCCAAACAACAACAAAAACTTGCTTTAATTTGCAGCTTTAACAGAATAAAACATCCCAAGGCAGTCCACAGCAGCATTATCAAATTAAGTTCGTTACCAGGTTACATAAGGAGACACTAGGACAGGAAATGTGCAGAGTGAAGAGATCATGATGTCAGTCAATGTGGAATTGATGCTGGACCTGCCTTTTTTGGGCCTCGCTGCTCCTGATAACGTCCTCTCTTAAATACAGGGAATCTCCGCCAACATTATCTGAAGGTGTCATCACTCAGTTGTGCTTTTGACCCATGACTTGCTGTTGTAGAGTTAGCAGTTGCACTGTGTGCTGGAGGAGTTGTGGGGAGTTGTCTAAGTCAAAAAAGGAGGGGTGCTGGATGTGTAGAAGGAGCTGAACCCCTCTGAGTACACCACATGCTCCAGTCATGGGGGCTAGGGTTGCCATTCCCCTCGGGCTGCAGCATCAGGGAGGGATGGAGCAGAGACAGGCTGTTTGCAGAGAGAAGAAGAGGAGGGCTCTCAGCAGGAGACCTTACCCGCCGAGAACTTCAGGAAATGCTTCTCCTTGCATCTAAGCTAGAAGCAGTGTTTTCAGTGGCTGCACTTCACCATGGAGGTGCAGTCACAGAATTGTGCCACCTCTTGGAGCCAGCCATGAGGCCACAGAGCAGAGCGAGGACTGCACTGCCAGTGGTCACCAAGATGACTGTGAACCTGAACATTTATGCTACCAGATCCTTCCAGCTTGGAACTGATGTCATTGTCAACACATCACAGTTCACCAGCCAGCACTGCATCCAGGAGGTCACAGGCTCTGTATGGCAGGAGAGGGGACTTCAATATCTTCTCCCTAAACAGAGAGAAGCAGACAAGCAAGTATGTGGCTCTGTCAGGATAGCAGGCTTCCCCTTGGTGCATGCATGTGGCCTTTTTTGCACTGCATATCAATGGGGGCCAATCTGAATTACAAAGGGTACCACTCACTTAATGTCCAGTTCATGTGCTACCACTTCCAGAACATCATGGCAGCAGTCATAATGTGTTCATCCTGCACCTGTCAGGTACTCCAGCCATCTTTGAGCCACCATGTCAAACCAGAGCGTGGCTGCTTAGCAATAAGTGCCATCCGCTCTATATGTGGCTAATGATTCCCTTCCATGGCACCACTACACTTAACCAACACTGATACAATGAGAACCATGCTGCAACGATGAATAGTGTCGAGCAGACCGTCGGTGCTCTGAAGCAACAGTTCCACTGGCTGGACCATTTAGGATCAGGCCTCCGGTACTTATCAGAGTGTGTCTCCTGGTTCATGGTACTCTACTGAATCCTCTACAACCTGGCCATCATCAGGGCACAGCCTTTACCAGCACTTAAGGGGCTGGAGGATAGGAGGAGTCAACAGGGACACCATTGTTCTGGGTGGACTGCCCATGAGCATCTCATCAGATCCCAGTTCCCCGAATGAATTCCCAGATCCCCATTGTTCAACTCCTCCCTCCCATTTCCCTGGTACAGATCTTCTCAGCAGCTCACAATCCTGAAATAAAAGCCACAGTGAAACAACCATTGCTTAGCAATGTTATCCAATAACACCATCCAATACACCGTACAATACTCAACTAACTGCCCTTGTACACCTCCTTAGTGCCTGCCTTGCGAGTGCCTTTGCCTGTGCTTGTGCTCATAGGCATCATGGCTGGTGGAACAGCTGACTTTCAGTGGAAGCGATTAGAGGTGACCATGCAGAACCCCCTTGAGCAACTGCAGCCCTACAAGGCCTGGCTTCAGACTGCACCTCCTCAACTTGGGTGGCAGCAGTCTGAGCTGGCTGGCTGACAGGCAACATTAAAGGCATTGCTGGAGTGGCAGTGGTGGAAGGACAAATGCTGTCATCCTGAGCAGCAGGTTTGTGCACCACACCATCTCCTCCATAA
This sequence comes from Carcharodon carcharias, assembly GCF_017639515.1. Lineage (NCBI taxonomy): Eukaryota > Metazoa > Chordata > Chondrichthyes > Lamniformes > Lamnidae > Carcharodon > Carcharodon carcharias. The sequence goes on from NC_054470.1 coordinate 108,614,029, forward strand.
AGGGGTCAGCATTTCCCCCCCGCCTCCCACTTTGCTGCTGCTCCCATTACACATGGGCCACCTTGTCCAGCTGCAACAGAGAGGGAAGAGTGTCAATGAGTTTGTTGCTTAGTTTTTGGGAGATGGGCTTGTCATAGCTGAACAGCTGGCAGTATGTGGAAGCTGTGAGGTGTGGATGTGAGGCTTGCAGCAGTTGTAAGCATGTGAGGGTAAGTCTATGACTGTCTGGCGTGATCGTTGGAGATTCTTGAGTGATGCTTTTCATGTCATGCAGCTTTCGGTTTGTGGGAGAGCCGGTCAGTTTTCGGGAGCTGAACACAAACAGACAGTGCTGGGGGAAAACGTGAATTACAATCAGAACTTGGAGCTTTAGATCAATCAGTAAATAAGTATTGACTCAGGTTTGAAATTACTCATTATAAGTAACAAGTAAAAGGGAGGGGAATTCTAAGGGGAAAACAAAAACAGAATAATACAAATACTAGAAACCTGAAGTAAAAACCAAAAATTCTGAAATATAATCAGCAGGTCAGGTACCATGGGGGAGCTTATGGTGGCCCTCAGGAGAAGGTTGCGAGGCCACAGGGAGGCCAGATAATTGGGAGGAAAGATAGTGGGGGGGTGCCTGTTGCCTTCCCACTTCAGAGGCCAATTAAGGCTCTTGATTGGCTAATTAAGCACCTCTCAAGGGCCTCTTCCTGGCGCTGTTGGCATTCTGTCAGCAAGGTGTGAGGGGGTGGTAGCACCACTGCTTGGGAGGGCAGCCCTTGGGACCACGCTACAGCTTCAGGATCAGGGGTGGAGTTTTCTTGATCAGACACCCTGTGGCCCACAGAGGTCATCCACAGCTGTAAGGACTGCCCCAACAGTAAAACCACCTACTTCCCTCACCAGCTACCAACCACTCGCCAGGCCTGCCTGAGTGACCCCAACCCCACTTAACTTGGTCCAAGGCCAGTGTCCATGATGTTGTTCCTGGTTGGGAGCAGTCTTAGCAGTGGCCACCACTCCCAGTGGCGCTGCTAGGACTGAAGAGCCACTGGCACTCCGATTGCCTGGCAGCTCTTGGAGGCAGGATCTCATCCCTTAAAGGGACGGGAGCCCCAACGCCAGGCAGATAATTTGCCGAAAAATGGGATCGGGGTCCCCGAAACGGCCGAGGCAGGGTTATCCATGGCTTTCCAGCCTACCGTCAGGACCATCACGATACCATCAAAATTCAGTCCCACTGCGGAGAGAGAAACAGCATTAACATTTCAGGTCAATGAAACACCTGGCAAAACTTCTAACGAAAGCCTGAAATGTTAACTCTCTCCCTACAGAGGCTGCCTGACCTGCTGAGTATTTCCAGCATTCTAAAGGGGTGATTTTCACCCACGTCACTCGCTGCATTAAGGTTGAGTGATTTAACTAGAGCCGAAAAAAGATCATTTCTAACCGACTTGGCTGGGTCATTTGCAAAATCAGTCAGGATTTTGAATGTTCAAGTGCGATTTGGTAATATTATAATTGCTTGATATGTGTAGAACAGCACAAGCAATTCATCATTTTTATATCATTTATCCTTGTTTCTGCTAGGAAAATGGCCGGTGAATTAATCAATCACTTGTTTGAAAATGGCAGGGCTTCTGGGTACTTAAGAGCTCACAGTGTGCCATAGCAACAGCCTGTGCTTGATTCCGAGTTACTTAGCATAAGTCAGCCACTGCTAGGCACCTCCCTGTCTTCAGGGAAGTGAATACCAGATGGCAGCTACCACTTTCCGGGCATGAGTATAAAACAGAGCAGGTTTCTTATCTGTGGGCCATACAATCGCAGTGACATGTTTTCCCTTTCCCACTTCATGTCCCCTGTTCATGCTGCAATGGGACTTGTCAGGTCAGATATTTCTCTAAAGGATTTCAATAATTCCGGAGCAAATGCGATACGCAGTGGAGGGAGCAGTATGTCTCCAGTGGTTAAGCACACCAAACTGATAATCACTAGGTTATCAAGAGATGTAGAAATTCTCCTTCCACTCTCTTCCCCCTCTCCCGCAACCCCACCTCCTCGCCCCACCCCTCCCTCAGTGTAAACTGAGCACACATTAGCCAAATCCGTCTTCGGAATTAAATTCGGAACATCGTTAAATGGGATTTCTGAAACAGGGACCGGGAAATTGAATTCCTTCATCGTCTTTCAAGATTCTTCATTTTTTGGGGCCATCAAAACCAGCATACAGAAACTCAAAGCTGTGCAAAGCGACAAGAAGGGTTTAAATTTCAGATAAACCCTGAGTGGAAAGATTTGGTTCAATTCAAATAAATCTGAGGTTCCTCATTTGGATTTAACCAGGCTGCTTGCTGGTAAATATTCTTGGATGAATTGATGTCTGCCATCATTGTAAATGGACCTATTGCAAATTCCTTGTCAATAGCCTTCACTATTAAACCTGTTTTGCAGTATTGTTCCTCTCCTGTTTTAGTTTATTTTCAGATTTTCTGATCCTTCTTTAACGTTTCTTCCTATATTCCAGCTTTGCAATTTAAAAAGAGAGTATTCCTTCACTCTTTCTAATGCTGACATAGTAATTCCTCGGTGAGGAAGGTCACAATTTAGTGTGTGGGACTGAGGCCAATCGCTGGGCTCTGTCAAGCCCATGGATCTCAATTGAAGTGACAGAAGCAGCTGGATTTAACGGCTGCTAATTGGACCGACCCCTGCGCCACGCGAACACAATATGACATCAGGTCGGCAGTATGATGTAATCATGCCTGTCTCCCAAATTAAGGAAGACAAGCGTGCGCGGAAATCAGCAGCCTGCCTGCCATTTTGAAATTACTAATTAACAAGCTATTGAGTTTTTTAACAATCCAATTGTTGGCCATTTTTCCTTGCCCACTGCATTTCACAGGCACCATACATACAAACAAATGAATTAGGAGCAGGAGTAGGCCATTCAGCCCCTTAAGCCTGCCCTGCCTTACAATAAGACCATGGCTGATCTCATTGTGGCCTCGACTCCACATTTCGCCTAGCCCACTCCCAATGCCCTTTGACTCCCTTGTTAGTCAAGAACCAACTACCTCTGCCTTAAAAATATTCAATGACCCTGCCTCCACCGCTCTCCGGGGAAGAGAACTCCGCAGACTCGCGACCCTCTGAGAGAAGAAATTTCTCCTCATCTCCGTCTCCAATGGGAGGCCTCTTTAGAGGTGAAAACGTTTGGGAGTGTTTTACGGCAGCTGTGATGAGGCAACACAAGGATGCAAGCTGCTACCAGGACCATGGCTGAATGTAGTAGCAGAGTCTGCTGGTGCAAGTGGCAGCATCTGTATGATTTTTTTATTGCAAAGTTTTAAGCCTGCCATTTGAAATTAAGAAAGATTCAGAGAGCAGAGGGGCCTTTACAATTCTAGCCATGACCAACTTTCTGTTCACGACATTACCCCTCTGCTACATGACACCCTGGCAGACAATCACGATTGGATGTGAAGCTACCCCCTTTGCACCTCTAATTGGCCTCACTCACACTGGACGGCCACTAGTTAGCCTACAGATGCTTTATTCAGTGTGCTGAGATAGTGGGAATGCAAGCAAGTGAACTGCTCAGTTCCTGCTCCACCTTCCTGCACCCCACAGAGAGATGGAATATCCAGCCATCAACACTGTCACTGCCTCAGTATCCTCAGGTTTGAGAGGAAGAAGAAACAGCCTGCGTTCCCGTTCCCACTAACTATGTCCGTCAGCAGTGTTCAGTGGATAGGAGTCTCACCCCCTGAGTCAGAGGGTTGTGGGTTCCACTCCAGGGTCATGGGTACCAAGTCTAAGCCGACACTTCAGTTGCACTATTGAGGCAGTGCTGCATTATCGGAGATACCGTCTTTTGGGTGAAGTGTTAAACTGAGTCCCTAAATGCCCTATCAGCTGGACGTAAAATTTCCTGTGGTCCTATTTTGAAGAAGAACAGGGGAGTTCTCCCTGGTATCCTAACCAACATTTATCCCTCAACCAACAAGACAGATAATTTGGTCATTTACATTATTGCTCTTTGTGGGAGCTTGCTGTGCTCAAATTGGCTACCATATTTCCTACATTACAACAATGGGCTGAAGGGCCTCTTTCTGTGCTGTAAAATTCTATAACTATAATGACTATGCTTTAAAAGTACCTCATTGGCTGTAAAGCACTTTGAGACACCCTGGAGTCATGAAACACTATGAAATGCAAGTCTTTTTTTCTTCTTCCTGTACCAAGAATTCAGAAATGTTGATTACAAAGACAGTCAGAAGTCTACTTTGCAGGTGAAATGAACTCTGACCCAGAGGGCCCTTGGAGTGCACATGTTCACAGCTCCCTGAAAGTGGCTGGACAGGTAGAAAAGGTGGTTAAGAAGACATATGGGACACTTGCCTATATTAGCCAAGGCACAAAACATAAGAGCTGGAAGGTTTTGCTGCAACTGTGTAAAACACTGGTTAGGCCAAAGCTGGAATGCTGGGTGCAACTCTGGTCATCGCACTATATGAAAGATGAGGGACTAGAGTGGGTAGAGCAGCAATTTACAAGGATGTTCCCTGGAGTGGAGAATTTTAATTATGAGGAAAGATTGGATAGGCTGGCATTGTTTTCTTTGGAACACAGGAGAATAAAGCCAAGACCTAATTGAAGAAAAAATTCACGAGGGGCCTAGAGAGTGGATAAGATGGAACTACTCCTGCCGGTTGAGGGGTGCATAACACAGGATCTAGGGCAAAAAGTAAGAATTTTAGAGGGGATTCAAGGGGAATTTTTTCACTCACAGGTGATGGGGATCTGGAACTCACACACTGAAAGAGTGGTTGAGACAGAAGCTCTCATGATGTTTAAAAAGTACTTGGATATGCACTTGAAGTGCCATAACCTACAAGGCTTTGGACCAAGAGTTGGGAAGTGGGGATAAACTGGATGGTTCCTTGTTGGCTGGTGCAGACACAATGGGCTGAATGGCCTCCTTCTGTGCTGTAAATCTCAATGATTCCATGAGGTGGAAGTCTCAACCCAAACCATCGGCAATGGCAAAATGACCCAAGTGAAAAATGCTGTCCTTAGTGTTTCCATTTTCCTGATTTCTCACACTCTAAATATTAACAGGAATATAAATAAATGTTATCAGTGCTGGTATGTAGCCTTAGCAGTGCTTTCTCTCTAGCTTCCCTTTCACAATATATTTATATTTGCACTGTTAACATGCCACAGATAAATACTGAGGCATCTCTGGTGAATATATGGAGCAAGAAAGTATTCCTGAGCAAGTTATGGAAATGATGGTCCATTGCATTACCAGAATATGTTCCTGAAGTTGGTCCTCACCCCTTAGAAAGGAAAGGGGGATTACAAGTGTGTTGTAATCTTTAAGAAATGCAGCAGCCAATTTGTGCACAGCACTAGCAGTGAAACTAGACAACCTGTTTAGTGATGTTGGCTAAGGGATAAATATTGGGCTTCAGTTGAATGTCTCAACCATAAGACAGCACCTCAGTGCTCCTTCAGTACTGCATTGAAATGTCACCTTGGATTATGCACTCAGGTCTTTGGAGTGGAACTTGAACTCACAGTTATCATGCTCAAAGACAAGAGAGTGAGGATGTAAATGCATTGGAAGCAGTTCAGTGAAGGTTTACTAAACTAATACCTGATAAAAGTAAAGAACTGCAGATGCTGGAAATCCAAAACAAAAACAAAAATAAAAATACCTGGAAAAACTCAGCAGGTCTGGCAGCATCGGTGGAGAAGAGCACAGTTGACGTTTCGAGTCCTCATGACCCTTCAACAGAACTAAGTAAAAATAGGAATGGGGTGAAATATAAGCTGGTTTAAGGTGGGGGGAGGGGGGGTTGAGATAAGAAGAGCTAGGTAAAGGGCCAGTGATAGGTGGAGATAACCAAAAGATGTCACAGACAAAAGGACAAAGAGGTGTTGAAGGTGGTGATATTATCTAAAGGAATGTGCTAATTAAGGGTAGACAGCAGGACAAACAAAGTACAGATAGCTCTAGTGGGGGTGGGGTGGGGTGAAGGAATCTAAAAAGGCTAAAAGGTAGAGATGAAACAATGGATGGAAATACATTTAAAAATAATGGAAATAGGTGGGAAAAGAAAAATCTATATAAATTATTGGAAAAAAACAAAAAGTTGGGCGGGTTGTCTTATGAGGAAAGGCTGGACAGGCTAGGCTTGTATCCGATGGAGTTTAGAAGAGTAAGAAGCAACTTGATTGAAACATATAAGATCCTGAGTAGTGTTAACAAGGTAGACGTGGAAAGGATGTTTCCCCTTGTGGGAGAATCTAGAACTAGAGGTCACTGTTTAAAAATAAGAGGTCACCCATTTAAGACAGAGATGAGGAGAATTTTTTTTCTCTCAGAGGGTCGTGAGTCTTTGGAACCCTCTTCCTCAAATGGTGATGCAAGCAGAGCCTTTGAATATTTTTAAGCAGAAGTAAATAGATTCTTGATAAGCAAGGGAGTGAAAGGATATCAGGGTTAAGCAGGAATGTGAAGTCGAGGTTACAATCAGGACAGCCATGATCTTCTTGAATGGCGAAGTAGGCTCGAGAGGCCGAGTGTCCTACCACTGCTCCTAGTACGTATTATGTATGTAAGAGTGCTACTGTGTGACAAGTTAGAGGCAATCACATTAGCTTCCTAGCTGTCTGCCATCATATCCCTCCCTGCTTTGCCCCAGCTCCTCCCCTCTCTCATTCCCAGTAAGTGTTACCACCTTTTGAAACATCCCAACTATCCACCGATAGCTGTTACTGGCAGAGTAAGTGTTGGGCAAAGCTAAATTTAACAAATAACTTCAAACATGTGAAGAAATTATCCTAACTGCTGGGGGACTGGGCATCAAGAAGAAAACTAAAAAACAATACGCCACACATTTATGAAAGATTGTCATTTAATGCATAATTATTACATATCTTGCATTGTTTCCTTCACTAAATTTCCTACACAAATCTTTACAAACTGATTTCTGATCCATAAATGAGACAAACTATCTAGTTTGCCTATTGAATTTACTTAGATTAGGAAGGTTAAGGGGAGATTTAGTAGAGGCGTTCAAAAATGTGAAGCGCTTTGATGAGTCAATGCTGTTTCCACTGGCTGGAAGGTTGGGAAACAGACGGGAACTGAGAATTTTTTATGCTGCAAGTTGTTACAATGTGGAATGCACTGCCTGAAAAGTTGGTGGAAGCATATTCAGTGCTAATTTTCAAAAAGGAAAAGTGTGCGGAGCAATGGAGAAAGACGAGAAGAGTGGGACTAATTGGATAGATCTTTCAAAGAACCAGCAGAGGCATGATGGACTGAATGGCCTCCTTCTGCACTGTGTGATTCTACTTTCTACAATAATCCTCAGTGTGCTGAGAATTACGCTGACAACCAATTGAAGATTGTCAGTTGGGTTCGCAGTTTGACACATTTGCGTGTACTGGAAGCTACATATCTTAATAAACAGGGCCCTGTCCTTTGCAAACAGAAAAAACACGTACACACATTGTGCCTGTTTCAGCTAAACAAAATAAGTGACAGCCATTCACTGGTTCATTCCTCAGGGCAATGCCTTGACCAATCAGAGTCAAGCTGGCTGGTTTAAATTTCAAACAATGCTTGGCAGTTAACTGTCAGTCATCATCAACTGGTGTATTCTCCATGGCAATGGTTCTACCAATCAGATTCCACTTATCAACCAATCAGCACTCTCTTCTCACACAGTGTAAATTGTTGTTCCCTTTACATTTGGTATCCGTGCGAATTGTCCTGATGATTGCAAAACAAAAATCTTCGGCAAAAAAAATATTTTTTCAACAATACTGATTCTATTTTTCACAATTCTGAGGCTTGTTCAATAATTTATATTTTTTATTACGATATTTACAAAAAGGCATAATAACAGATATAACAAAAAGGCATGACAGATTATTTTAGGCTCTTGAACTCAGCGAGTGATGTCAACAGTAGGAGCTTGTCACGTCCAGAAAGGAGTTACCGACTTATAATCACACAGAAGGAGTTCTAACAAAGTGGAAGTTGGCAACAGATCTGGAAAATGAGCAGAAAAGATAAAGGGCTGACTGAATTATTTTTAGAGTGATTCCTCATGGGTGTTCATGTTCCCTCCCTTTCTCTTTTTCATACAAACTATAGCTGCAATCTCTTGCCTGCCATACATACTGTGGCACATTCCCACACGCGGGTCATTGCTACACACCTCCCAACGGCGAGGCCCCCTCTGCCATAACCCTAATCTAGGAGGAGCAAACACCCAGAGGCACGTCAAAGCAGAAAAATGATAGACATGCCAGCTATCCCTCGGCTCAGCTCCTTTTCATTGCACATACAAGGCTTGTGACAGCAGTGTGGAGAAAATGCCGTTACATTACAACTGAAGCAAGCATTGACCCAGTGATTGAAATGAGTCTTTACAGTACATCTAATCGGCAGTAACACCCAGCAGAAAGAACTCCTACCCAGCTCCCACACTCGCCCCCCTTCCCCTCCCCAACCCCCCACCCCCGCCTCCCACCTCCACCTCCCCTTTTTTCAATCTACCTGAGTGCTATAGCTACGGTCTGTTTTGTGACTACACTGTTCTGTATCCCTCTTCTAGGATGGCAGAGGCTGAACTGCAGAAGCAAAGACTCCAAGCCATAGCAGTAAGTCAATTCTCTCTTTCTCCTTTCTGGCAGATTTGTAACTTTTCAGCTCATTCAGCCCATGTGGCAAGTGCCTACCTTTTTGGGAGACAGAGCTGGGAGGAGGCAGGGCATTAAAAGAAGCCAGCTGGGACGTGAATGTGCCTGTATCAGGCACCTTCATTGGTAGGCCATAAGAATCTCTAACAATCTTTGTGTTAAAATGTTCTCTCGTCTGGCATGGTGAGCAGAAGCAGGTCGTGACTATTATTTGAGTGTTGCTGTTTGACTGCTCCTGCCTAGTTGTTGTTTTATTCTATATTAACGTTCCTTGCCCAGAGGTAATCAGAGCCTTTTCTTTGAAAGAGTTGTAAAAGTAAGCTCGAATCTGAGGAAACTCTTGTCACAAATTAAAGAAAAGAGATTAAGGCAGGGGCTCAAATTTTGAGCTGGATTGCTGTGTGTGAGCGACATTTCCGAACAGCATTTACCCTGCTGAGAACAGAGCTTTAAACTTCAGACTTAGCTGCTGAGTTTAACCCTTTGAGCGCACATCAGCAGCTTTCACTGCACTAATGACCTATCACAGAAAATCAGCAACAGTCAAACTAGGATTCATTTATTAGTTCTAAATATCAAAGACTTACAGGAGCTGCGTTAAACTTTAGACCCTGGATAAGTTTTACAAAATTGTAAGCCAGTTTTGTTTTATGTCCTACATTGATTTTTCCTTTATTCCACATTTTTGATTGGAGTGCTGTCATTTAAAACATGATTATCAAAGGGCAGTTCTTAGTTCACTGCACTTTCAGAATAAAGTATAAACTGTCATTTAGAACCTGGTTGTTAAAATCATCTTGGAAAATGATTTACTGCTACATGCCAATTGTCTCTAAATAATTTTATTACTCACTTTTTTTACAGTTTTAAGTTGTGCTGTGCTATTGTACATTTGTGTACATCGGTATGCAAAAGGTTCCTTTTGTTTGAGCACTATTGCAATGCTGAAACTGGAAACTATGGTTTATGGGGATTTTCAGGAAGGAACAAGGAAAGATAATAGTCCAAAAGTCGGAAAATCGAATGTTATCCACCAATGTTGGGCGGTTTCTTTATCAGCACTTGCTGTTTCTCCAAGATCCCTGCTCTCTGACCTCTTGCATATCGCCAATTTTAATCACTCCTCCATTAGTGGCTGTGCCATTAGAGGCCCAGGCCTTAAGCTCCGGAATTCCCTCAATTCGCCTCACTGCCTCGTGACCTCTCTCTCCTTCCAGACGTTGCTTAAAATCTACCTTTTAAACCAAGCTTCTGCTCATTTGTCCTAATATCTACTTATGCGGATTGGAGCTTGATGTTTTTCAGTATTGGCCCCGTGAAGCGCTATATAAATGCAAAGTAGTTGGTGCTGCTTTGGCTACAATTGGAAAGGCGCCGGTTTTGTTTCCCTTCAGCCGAGTTCTCATTGTGAGTCTGCAGTAAGCCTGTAGTTTGTAGGTGATAAGTGCTTTGAAGACAAAGGTTAACACTTCGCGTCCAAAATGATAGGCCTTGCTGGAGCTACCAGCCCTCCCCATTGAGAAGGGGCTAGAATCATTGTGAACTGGACCGAGCAGCGATCACTGAGGGATTGGACACTGGGGTAATTTCTCTTATGGTTCTTCGCCAGAAGAGAGAGCAGCCTGATTTTGATCTCCATCCTGAGATGTTGACACAGGTGATCTTAATTAAAAGCACAGCTACTTTGCGAGGATGAATAATCTCACTACAGAGAGAACGGGTTGGGTGGGAGGAGCCTTTGGGAATGTTTAATAATAGCAGCTTCTGTGATTGGGACAACTAGTTAGCAGGGGTGGAGGTCGAGGGCGAACGGGGCTGTAAAGTTGAGAGTCTTACCAAATGTCCTCAAGCTTCAGCTGTGTGACATTTGCAAGGCCTGTAGATGTGGTATCCCATGTCTCTAAGAATTCAGTTCTTGGGGCAAAGGTTTCCTGCAAAAACAGTCGATTGGAGGCCATGTGAAATTCCTTTGACATACAAATGTGGAAGCAGCGTTAGAGTATTTTTAACTAGGCTCAATTTTGACTTGTGTACAAAGTTGTCCTGAACTGTAAGAATCCAGCTGTTTCCAATCTTCAATGAAAAACAATAATGGCCTAATCACGCATCTCAACACCAAGCTGCCCAATATTCAATTAATATTTTGTTTTATAACACTCAACTCAAACTTAATGAAATTTTCATGATTTATTATAATAGATGATGTTGTCTCTTGAACTATCATTAGTATTTTCATGGCAGATGTACAACAAAATGGAAATGTATTTTGAAAAAAGTTGCACTTCAATTCTTACAAGGTTGTTGAAAACTAGATGTGTGATGACATTGTAGGCTAGAGGTTGTTGGCAATATAATCAAATGGTTAAAATATTCCTATGATTTTGCTGTGTTCAAGGACAATGTTGGGATTGTGTAACCCGTGCTAATACATGGGTTATGCCAACTAATCAATGATCCTGAGTGGATCCAAAGTGCTTATTTATATGAAGCAAAACAAATCATACAGCACAGAAAGGGAGGCCATTCAACCCATCTGGTTTCTGCCAGCTCTTTGGCAATGATAAAAAATAAAATATAAAATAGATAATGCACGAATCTCAGTAGTTTGCATTAATAAAAGTTCTGACACTGTAATACTCATCCGTATTATGGAGTAAATTGGGATGCAAATCCCATGCATGCACAATTAAAGATGGCTATCGGGAGGTTGCTGCCCCAAGTTGTGCTGCTCTTCCACAAGCATTACTCATCAATATCTTGCCGAGAGACTAGGGTTTGAAATCTTTATAAGGGCTTTAAGTTGCAGTACTTACCCAATAAACACACTAGAAAAAGTTAGGGCTCATCCCTTCAAGTTTAAGTTCATTTTTAATGGCATTGTAAGTCTTAATAACTGCCAAACAACCTCTCTTGCCCTGAAAATGTACTTTGGCAAGTGTGGAATTTTATTCTTTCCTATTTGAATTACTGGTAGGGATTTTAAAACATTTTTTTTATTTTCTCTCTCTTTTATCTCTCCCTCTTAATCTGATCTTTCCTTCCCTCTCTTCATTTAGCTTTCTTTAAATGATTTCACATTGAATTAAATATTTAAACTTACACTCCCTGGTTCAGGCTCTGCAAGCCTCAGCAAATTTGATCACTTGAGGAGAGCTGCATGGCTTGCACAGTTCATATGAGTCCCAGATCATCTGTAGAAGATGCTACACTATTTTGATTCTGTGTGTCAAGTTGCAGTGTAAAATCCCAAAGAAAGTCTGTAGTTTAAGTGTAACGAACGTTGAGTGACATTTGGTTCACATCTGGCCACTAAATCTGGCCACGTGTCAGAAAGAAGTAATCACTCACTAGTCCTGACAGTAGTCAGTAGATCACATAGTTTTGGGTGAGGTAGGGGGTGTACATATTGTGTAATGCAGATGGTAGCACAACTGAGCAACAGCCGACTGGTTAGGCCAGGGAGTCTTTTCCTGTCTGTCATCACTTGGATGTTTGTAAAGCTGTCCTCTTTTAATTATGCTTAAATTTCTGCTGGGGTTTCAGAAATTCAGTGCCCCTCTCCCTCCCCCCCTCTTTGCATTCCAGCCTCACTCTCAATTGTAAACAGTGCATGCTCTAACTGCACGTTCCTGAGCTTAATATTCTCGGATTTAAATTTGTTATCCCACTCGCTTTTAGGATAGAGAAGGTCCTTTCTTTGATGCCAAACGTTTCCCAAAGGAAAATTCCAAGAGGCCAGTTATATCTTATTAATTAAAACAGTTTCATGCCATAAATGTAGTGGGTTGCGTTGATGAACTTACTGTTGCCTCTGACCTGTGAATGATTGAAACAGATCCTGCTTGGTCTATAACATTGTGTTGATGACACACGCCATGATTAATGTGAAAATCAGATAGCAGCTCAGAGACATGTCTTGAGTTATGCATGCCTGGAACTTGCTGATCTATTCACACCTCTATGCTTCAGCAAATGGTATTTCACCCTTATCCTCATTATTTTTAAGAACTTGCTGGATTTGCATATTAATTGTCCATTTAACGCATCGCAGAAAATAAGGCCAATACTTAATAGCATTCACGTACCCTTTAAATTATGTCATCATTGTTAATACATTGTTGAAAAAAGAGACATGTTGTCAAAACTTCTACAGCATGCCTCTTTTTTCAGCAATGTTAATGTTAGGCTGCTTGCTGCCAATGCCACACATGTGAGTTGTATGTACGTCCACCATCTTTATAGGGGGCAATGTGCAGCCGGGCACATGCATGGCCGCCATCTTTATAGGGGGCAATGTGCAGCAAGGCCATCACTGGCCCTAGAATTACAAATATTGTAATGCTAGCAGAATCAAGTTAACACTTTTAACAATCCCCTCCATCAACAGCTCATCCCGAACCTCTCAGACAGGGCTGGAAAGAGCAAGGAGATGAAATGTGGGGTGAGAGAGAGAGAAAGCAGGAGAGACAGAGACAGGGAAGTGACTGCACCCCCGAGTGCTCGCCACCCCCATGGGGCTCAGGAAGCATGGTATTAGTTGAAATTTCAGACCAGCCATTTAATGAGTTCAGCGGATGGACTACCTGGCTGCATCTTTTTTTTTTGAGTGGCAAAAATCATTTTGGGGATACATGGGTAATGAAGTAAGATTCATTATTACAAGCTTGAAGCCTGCCGAAAAGAAGCTGTCACCATTTATAAGGGTGGATTTCTGTCTCCTGCAAATGATGTTATTGAATTCTGCGCATGCACTGACAAGTGCGCATGACCAGACAGGCATCAGTGGTCATCTTGCACTGCCATCTTGCTCTGGCAGGAGATACAATGTTAATGTAACTTTCCCGGTCCAGAAAAGGAACAAGCTAAGCTGCAATTGCTTTCCTGAATGGAGTAAATTTTGGAGATTTGTAAAATATCTAATTTGGTAATGCAGAACTTGAGTATTGCCAATTCCCTTTTGAAACTTGCTGTTGAATCTTCTTCCATTGTTCTTTCAGACAGGGCATTCCAGAACACAGCAAATAATTGGCATAGGAAGTTAACACAGATAAATGTGAGATAGTACATTTTGGCAGGAAGAATAGGGAGATCACTTATTACTTGGAAGGCATAAGTCTAGGTGGGGTAGAGGAACAAAGGGATCATGGAGTACAAATACATCAATCATTAAAAATTGTGCCACAGGTTAGGAAATCTATTAAAAATAGCAAACCAAGCACCAGGTTTTATTTCCAGAGGGACAGAATCGAAAAGTAGGGAAGTTGTGCTAGACCTATTGAACCTTGATTAGACCAGACTGAAATGTACTGTGTGCAGTTCTGGTAGCCATGTTATTAAAAGGGTGTAGAGGCACTGGAGACAGTGCAGAGATGATTTACAAAAGCAATACCAGAAATGCATAGGTATACATATCAGGAAAGGATGAACAGTTGGGTCTCTTTTCTCTTGAAAAAAGAAGGCTGGGGAAATGGCTTGATCATGGTCTTTAAAGCCGGAGCAAAAGCATAACTCGAGGTCGTCAAACATAAGATAGTCACCAAGAAATCCAATAGCGAGTTCAGAAAAAACTCTGTTACCCAATAAGTGGTAAGAATGTGGAACTTGCTATTACAGGGAGGGTTATGGCAAATAGTATCGATGCTCTTAAGGTAAAGCTAGTCAAGCACATGAGAAAAAAGGGAATAGATCATTACAATGATAGATTTGGATGATGAAAATCAGGAAGAGGCATGAGTGGAGCATAAATACTAGTATGGGCTGAGTGGGCTGAATGGCCTGTTTCAGTGCTGTATATCCTATGTAAACATGCAGTGTAAAAATGAATGTTGTGGGGGGAACATTTTTCCTGGCATCACCTTTGATTCTTTTACAAATCATTTTCAAAATGTCTTTATTTTAAACAAAAGTCTGGCAAATAAACAGGTGAAAAAGCACAGAACAGCTGATATAGGTACCGGATTAAGTCAGTCGTATCAAGTATCTTTGCATGGCAAAACAAACAGGTCTCAAACTGAACCTTTGCATGGGGCCCTCTGCAAGACAAATGCCACCCATATGTCTCTGTCAGCTAGTCCGACTGAAGTGTTCATCTCTCCCCCAGAATAGCAGACAAACGAATGTCCTACAGAGGAGTTTGTTGTTTTGTCGGCTAATACTGCTGATAGCAAATTTCAGCTGTACATTTCTAATACTGCAGAATATTTTGGTCATAGCTGTTCAAGGTCGAGGCCTAATTAATAAGTGTAATGGCAAAAATATCTCACTGAGGTACATTGCCTTAAGAAGCACCGAGGTTGGAAAGGAGCCGTGTAGGTTTCAGAGGGACTATCAGGGAATCCTTTTTTCCATCTTTCCATGATGGATTTATGCTCCATTGACCTTGAAGCAACTAAAGCAACATAAGCAACTAAATAAAGCCGCTCCAGCCATTTCTCTAGGGTTTACAGCTGGAGAGTAGGAAGGCCCTATAGAAATAAGACCATAAGACCATAAAACCATAAGAATAGGAGCAGAAATTAGGCCATTCGGCCCATTGAGTCTGCTCCGCCATTCAATCATGGCTGATAAGTTTCGCAACCCCATTCTCCCGCCTTCTCCCCGTAACCTTTGATGTCCTATCCTATCCAAAAATAATCTTGGCCACTGCCGCCCTGGGAAACCTCTGCCCTTGATCAAGCCCTACCACCCTGTGGTAAATATGATTTTATCTAACGTGTAATATACTTTTAAGAAGAATGCTGTTAAGGAAGATCACATGATCTTGAGTAACGAATAGAAATGTAGCGTGAGCTACCTCTGTAGTTAATAATCAATAGTATGGAGATAGGGTTTGAAGTGAAAGCACACATGTAGTTGCTGCTGAGTACCTTTGTAAATAAATATAACATTTTGCACCTAAGAATTGTCTGCTGATCCACTCTATCTATAGTACCAACTTGGCCACCACTTACAACAAGCGTGCGGCTAGGATCTACAAGATCCCACAAACTGGCGATGAGGATAAAGTGAGGATAAAACAAGTTAACGGAAGAAATCAAGAGAAATGAAACCAGGCTGTACCTCGCACAGTAATTGTAAGTAGGTTCCATTCAAATCGATGAAATAACCCCTCTCAGAATACCGCAATTCAGAAGAATTGATTCTTTCGATCCAGCCACGGACGATTGGTCTCATTACATAGAACACCTCACCTTTTTCCAAGCGAACGAGGTTACAGGGGAAGAGAAGAGGCGGGTGATCCTAAGTTTGACAGCACTCAGTGTCCCAGATTTGAAAAGTTTTGACTGGTGGACCTCGTGAAGGGTCATTGTCAGCCAAAGCCTTCAGTAATGATGCAACAGCTCCAGTTTAACTCAAGAAATAGAGCCCCGGGTGGACAGTTGCTTGTTGTGTGACAAGTTTGAAGTAATGGACGGAACATTGTGAGTTTGCTACATCTCTAAACGACATTGTCAGAGATCGTTTAGTGTGCAGCATGGATGAGGACACAATTCAGAGGAGATTATTGTCCGAAACAAGTTTGGATTGTAAGAAGGCACTATAGATAGCACTGGCCCATTGAAAGTGCAGTAAGAGATTCAAAAGCAACACAGGGGACACAAAATGGTGCCGTCCTCCACAATAAGCAGGAAACCTCAGCCAAAAAGGGCGCGAAAATGCAAGTCTCATCGAAGCAGCAGGAAACAGCCCCCACTAGCAAGAAAATTAGGAAAGATAAGTTAGCAGTGAAAACAAGGAATAATTTCAATAGAGGTGGAAACAAGCAGAATTTTAACAATTGGCAATTTAAAAAAATCGAATTTTTTATTGTCATAAAAATGGACAGATAATGAGACAGTGCAAGGAAAGAGTCAAGCAGACTTTCAAACAAAGGAAAACACCCCAGTGAGATCTCCAGTGTAGAAGAGCCTGAAACAACAAATTCAGATATTTATTCGTTGTTCAATTTGAAGGTTGGAAAGACAGAACCAATATATGTAACAGCAAAAGAAAATGGCAGCCATGTTAGAATGCAAGTGGACACAGGAGCTTCCACTACAGTAATTGGAGAACATACGTTCAGATGTCTGAATTATGCTGAACGTCAATTAAATTTAGAAGAAACTACTACCCAATTAAAAACATACACATTTAAGTCAAAGGCATAAGTAGGGTAACTGTCCATTACGGAAGTGAATCAGCAAAGATACCAGTGTTGGTATTCAGGCAGAGGACCAAGCCTTCTGGGGCGAAACTGGCTCAGGGAAATCAACCTTGATTGGCCACCAAGATTCCGAAAGGAAGCTGGAAATGTTCCTGTTTTTGAAGAGAAGTGTGTAAGCACTCAACAACCTTTAGAAAAGCAGGCTATCTTAATCCAAAACATGGTAGAACAGCAGGAGAAACTCAAAGAAACCCTGTTTGATGACAGAGTTCGAGACGAGGTGAGCAACCTTCGAAAGGAAAAAGAAAACCTGCTGAAAGACCTGCACACATGACAAGATTCCCTCAGGTCTAAATTTGGCTGGGGAAATAGGAAAAGAAACAGGAAGAATTCAGTACTTCTCTGAATAAACTGAAGGGTGAGTTGGCAGAGAAGACACAACGATGCTCAGTTTTCCAGGAGGCAGCAAAAAAATACAAAAAAAGAGATGGAAGAGCTGAAGAATCAGCTACGTGAAGCCAAAAAGGCTTTGGAGGCAAAAGTTGCAAAATTTTCTAAGAAGCAGACAGATGATGGAATTTTGGGTGACCCAACCATCGAGTTCACTCAAGTCGAGCTCGCAGCTGAGAGTAGTCTGACCAATATTGAAGTTGAAAAGAAGGATTTTCCGGTCAGCACTAGAAAGGAGACACAGAAACACAAAATAAGGCTTTAATCCTGGCAGCATACAAGTACACTTTTGTACATAGGCCTGGAAATCAAATTGCAAACGCCGATGCACTTAATCATTTGCCTTTACAAGGAAATGACGAGGATGTCCCAGTTCCACAAGAACTTGTTTTACTGTTAAATTTCTTATATCCCTCGCCGGTATGTGCTCGATAGATCAGGGACCGGACCAGTCAGGACACAGTCCTAGCTCAAGTATGAGAACAAGTGCTTCACGGTTGGTCACAAGAGCCCATATCTAATGAAATGAATCTATATTTCATCAGAAGACATGAAATAACCAGTCAGGATGGCATCTTATTCTGGGGAGCACAAGTGATAGTTCCTTCAAAGGGAAGAAAGCCATTGTTAATTGAACTATGCAGTGCACATCCAGGAATTTCCCGAATGAAGAGAATAGCACGCAGCTATCTGTGGTGGCCTGGGATGGATGGCGAAATAAAGATTTTAGTGAACAATTGTGTGCAATGTCAGCAACTGCAAAAGTTACCTTCAACCATTCTGTTACACCCTTGGGAGTGGCCAGGAGGGCTATGGGTACAATTACACATTGGCTATGTGGGATCTTTTATAGGAACAATGTTTCTGCCCATTGTTGATGCCAAGTCAAAATGAATGGACATATAGGAGGTGAAGTCACCACAATTCAGCTACAATTGAGAAGCTACATCAAAGTTTTGTTATTCATGGACTACGTCATTTCTAATAGTGGCACAGCATTTACAAGTGCTAAATTTCAACAGTTCAATAGCATCAATGGTATCGCTCATGTAAAAACTGCACCGTACCACCCTTCCTCAAACCGACTGGCTGAAATGGCGGTTCAAACGTTCAAGGCTGGCATGAATAAGTTAACTGGAGGTTCCTTAGCAACCAAGCTAGCATGCTTTCTTTTTCATTGTAGGACCACCCTTCACACAACAAGTGGCACACCTGCGGGATTATTGATGAAGCACTGTCTCAGGATGAGATTGAGTTTAAGAAGGCTGAATTTAGGGGGGAAGGTAGAAAGGAGTCAGGGAAATCAGAAAACTGGTCACAACTGGCATAGTATTAAGAGGAAGTTTACCGTGGGAGAGACAGCATACACAAAGAACTTTGGAAAAGGACCAAAGCGGTTACTGGGTGAAATAAGTGCACATGTTATGACATGGAGATAGAAGGCCGAGTCATACGGAGACATGTGGGTCACCTAAGGAAAAAATGAATCGCCAAGAAATGATTCCACCAGTGTTCACGGCAGGACCAACGTTTCCTGTTGAGAGAACTCAACCCAGTACAGACATGTCTGATGTGTCTGATGTACCTACAAGAGTTAAGGATATAGATCTGCAGGTGCCCACCAAAGCACCTGATGTTCAGGCAACTCTGGAAAAGGAGGTTCCTGACAAAACACCTGAAGTTGTAGAGCTGAGACATTCTACATGCATAAGGAAACCCCAAGGAAGAATGAATGTGTAAATTACTTAATAGTGTAAATAATTTGTTATCTTGAGAAAACTGTACTTGTAAATATAAAATGTATTTCTGAGTAAAGGGGGAGGGATGTGGTAATTATGGTTTATCTATTGTGTAATATGCCTTTAAGAAGAATGCTGTTAAGGAAGGTCACATGATCTTGAGTAACCAATAGAAGAGTAGCGTGGGCTACGTTTGTCATTAGTAGTCAATAGTATGGAGATAGGGTTTGAACTGAAAGCACACAAATAGTTGCTGCTGAGTACCTTTGTAAATAAACATGTTTTCCACCCTCCACCTAGGAGGTGTCTGCTGATCAACTCTATCTATAGTATGGGCCACCACTTACAATAAGTGTGCGATGAGGATCCACAAGATCCAACACACCTCAACCAACTTGCCTTGCTGTTGGCCCAATATTGGCCCATTTTATTCTGGCAGGCTCTCGCTTGGCATCCTTTACTTCATGGGCTCAGTGCAGTTAACGTATTCAGTAGGTTCAGGCCTAAGCACACGTAGAGATCTGAATACTGGTCCTCAGACCTCACTGCATTTAAGCCGAAATGGAGGGCAAAGATGAAGAGACATCTCCGGACATGTTTGAGTCTCACAAGGCCGAATTTAGTGGGGGAAGGTAGAGAAGTCAGGAGACCCAGAAAAATGGACACGATTACCACATCCATGAAAGAAACTTCACTGTTAGAGGCACAGTTTTTGCAAAAACCTTTGGAAATGGGCCCAAATGGCTATCAGGTGAAGTTGGTGCAGTGGTAGAACCTCTTTCCTATCACTTATTGGTTGAAGGTCGGATAATTAGGAGACCACCTCAGAAAAAGGGAAACAAATCTACAAGAAAGGATGCGCCAAGCACTCCCGATGGAGCCTACACCACATGTGAAAGGAACTCCACTTCGTTTCTAAAGGGGGAGGGCAAACAGACAGAGATTGTGGTACATATTGGTACTAGTGACATAGGTAGAAAGAGGGATATGAGGAGGATAGCCTTAGATTACAGGAGGATATAAACAGGCTGGTCAGATGGGTTGATCAGTGGCAAATGAAATTTAATCCGGGTAAGTGTGAAGTGATGCACTTGGGCAGGACAAACAAGGCATGGGAATGAATGGTAGGACTCTGGGGAGTACCAAGGATCAGAGGGAGCTTGGTGTGCATGTCCACCGGTCCCTTAAGGTAGTAGGACAGGAAGATAAGGTGGTTAAGAAGGCATATGGGATATTTACCTTTATCAGCTGAAGCATAGAATATAAGAGCAGGGAGGTTATGCTGGAACTGCATAAACCACTGGTTAGGCTACAGCTAAAGTACTGTGTGCAGTTCTGGAATCTGCATTATAGGAAGGATGTGATTGCACTAGAGAGAGTGCAGAGGAGATTTACCAGGATGTTGCCTGGGCTGGAGAGTTTTAGTTATGAGGAGAGATTGGATAGACTGGGGTTATTTTCCCTGGAGCAGAGGATTTTGAGGGGGGACATGATTGAGGTGTATAAAATTCTGATGGGCATAGATAGGGTAGACAGGAAGGAACTTTTCTCCTTGGTGAAGGAATCAATAACCAGGGCGCATAGATGTAAAGTAAGGGGATGTGAGGAAGAATTTTTTCACCCAGAGGGTGGTGGGAATCTGGAACTCACTGCCCGAAAGGGTGGTAGAGACAGAAACCCTCATAACATTAAAGAAGTATTTGGATGTGCACTTGCGATGCCATGGCATACAGGGCTATGGGCCTAGTGCTGGAAAATGGGATTAGAATAGTTCGGTGCTTGTTTGACTGGCGCAGACTCGATGGGCCAAAGGGCCTTTTTCTGTGCTGTAGACCTCTATGACTCTAAAATCCTGCAGTCCTGCCGGTAATGGGAAGCTTGCCAGATGGATTTGGAGTGAGGCCAAAAATCAATTTCCCGAAGGTGGGATGAACTTTAGCAATTATGTTCCTGGGACTTTAAAGGTGAGTCAAGCTTCCCGACAAACAATGTCGGGAAGCTCGTTAAAAGGCCACCTCACCGGAATTAAGTTTCCCACCAGCGAGAAATTAGAAAATTCACTTTTGCAATTGCACGTAAGTGGAATGCACCTGGCGAGGTAGACTTCTTCCATGATTAACAGTGAGCTGTCATCGCATTGTCCTCTTTGGGGAGTGTCTGTAAGTGCCAGCGTGTGTTTGAGCCTGGGTGGTGGCAGTGCAAGTTGCTTGGAGGATTACCAAGGAAGGGAGGAGGGGTTAGAGGGGAAGGGTGGAGCAGTGGCCGGGGAAAGGTGGAAGGGATAAGGCAGGCTGTCAGGGTGCCCTTTAATTATGGCACCTGGACATCCGACCCCGTGACTTAACAGCAGGAGCGGCCACTTCCTGCCTGCCCCCCGCCATGAGAATCGGTAGCTCCTCACAGATACATGTGCGATGAGCTGAACAACACAAGATCACACGTGGTCAGCCATCCTGACCCCTGTGAAAATCACTCCCACTTCCACTAAGGTCACAGAACGTAGATTCCAGAACAGATGATTTCGGCCACAGTGTGACAAACGGGTGATTTGTGGACTGATTTCAAGGCCTATTTAAATGCTTGTCCCACCTTGTCAATCCAGTTATCTTCCTTCTTCTCTTGAAAGTACATTTTGCAGGCACCTGTCACGTGAGCTGAGACTCATTATATTCAAACACAAGGAATTCATATCTACACAAGTGCATTTTCCAGGAGGTGTCAGTTAGGAATGGGATAATGGGATGAGTTTCCTCCTCCCTATCCCCTGGGCTCAAAGGTTAATTACAACATAACATCTTCCGCTAGGGTTGCCAACTCTCATTGGACATATTCCTGGTGGTTTCACCACATGACCGCCTTCCCCAAACTGCCCCGCCCCCACACTCCTGCCATTGGTCACTCAACATGCCCATTCACACGTCACCCCTCCTTCCCACACCAATTGGAAATTCATAGCCAAAGAATGGACAGAATCAGAGTATGGTTACAGCACAGAAGGGGGCCAGTCGGCCCATCAATTCCCTCTTGATGCCTCGATTGAACCTGTCTCCACCACATTCTCAGTCAGCGCATTCCAGGTCCTAATCACCTGCTGTGTGAAAAAAAATTTCCTCATATCGACATTGCTTCCTTTGCCAACTACACTAAACATTTCCCCTCTTGTTATTGATCTTCTCACCAATGAGAACAGTTTTTCCCTATTTACTCTGTCCCACCCCTCTTGAGTTTGAAATCCTCAATCTAATCTCCACTCAACCTTCTCTTATCCAAGGAGAACAGTCCCAACTTCTCCAATCTATCATTATAACTGAAGTTGCTCAAGCCTGGAAATATTCTCATGATATGGACGAAAGGGATTTGTATTTTTCAGAGCAGTACAATTTCCCATTTGCACTGATCTGGTGATTAATCTTCAATTCCAGGACAATCCTGGATTATTATCAATCCTACCCTCTTCAGCTTAGATCAGCTAACGTGAGACAGGCCAAGGATCAAACAGGGCCCTTGTCCTACACCTTACAGTTCAGGCCATAAATGGGCAGTGCATTTACACTTTGGACGTCCCAGAGGCAATGGACAGAGCCGGGGTTGAGGAGGCCCCTTCGTCGTGTTGAGTGGCACAGGCAGTCGAACACTGAAGTCTATTGCAGCCCCAGCTGAGTTAGAAGAATCCTGCTGGTGGGCCTAGTTCTCCCATCTTAACTCCTCCAACTCATGCATCCTCACTCATGTACAGAATAAATAAAGCAGCCATGATATGATAGTCACTGACAGTCACTTAGTTTTAGATCTGAACAGCCCCTCTTTATATCAGATAATGGAAAAGGCCACAGGATCATAAATTACCTGATAATTATAACCTCCTTGCTTGTCAGGGGAGTGCGAACCTGAGGGGTGGCCAAAACTAGAAGTAAGTAAAGTTAGTAACAGGAAGTAGTAGTGAGACTAGAAGGCAGGAGAAGCAAAGCAGAGCATTGAGTATGCTTCCAATGTGGAATGATGTCAAAAAGACAAAGTTAAGGGCACTCTACCTGAATGCATGCAGCATTTGCAATAAGGTAGATGATCTAAAGGCATAAATGGAGGTAAAAGGGTGTGATATAATTGCCATTACGGGAACATGGCTGCACGGTGACCAAGACTGGGAATTGAATATTCAAGGATATTCAATGTTTAGGAAGGACAGACAAGAAGGGAAAGAAGGTGGAGTTGCGCTGATAACAAGGGATGGGATCAGGGCATTAGTAAGGGAGGATCTCAGATCAGAAGAACAATGTGTGGGATCTATTTGGGTGGAGCTAAGAAACAGCAAAGGACAGCAGACATTGGTTGGAGTTGTTTATAGGCCACCAAATAGTAACGGTAATGTGGGGCATGGTATTAATCAGGAGATGAGAGAAGCATCTAGCATGGGCATTACAGTAATCATGGGTGATTTCAATCTGCATATAGACTGGGTAAACCAAATGAGCACTAATGCTGTGGAAGATGAGTTTCTGCAGTGTGTTAGGGATGGTTTTCTAGAGCTGTATGTCGAGGAGCCCACGAGGACAGACTATTTTAGATCTAGTATTATGTAATGATAAAGGGCTAATTAATAATCTTGTTGTAAAATCATCTTTAGGGTCAGTGACCACAATATGATAGAATTTTACATTATGTTTGAAAGTGAGGTGGTTCACTCTGAAGCAAGAGTAAAGGAAATTATGATGGCATGAGGGACAAATTGGCTGAGGTGGATTGGGAAAATACATTAAAAGATATGACTGTACATAGGCAATGGATAGTCTTCAAGGAACAATTACATAGCTTACAGTGCTTATACATTCCTTCAAGGTGCAAAAACCCAAAAAAGTCAGACAACCGTGGCTGACAAAGGAAGTTAAGGATTGTATATGATTAAAAGAAAAAGCTTATAAAGTTGCCAGAAGTAGTAGTAAACCTGAGGATTAGGAGGTTTTTAGAATACAGTAAAGGAAGACCAAGAAACTGGTAAAGAAAGGGAGAATAGAATATGAATACAATCAAGTAAAAAACATAAAAACTGACTGTAAAAGCTTCTATCGGTATGTAAAAAGGAAGCATTTGGCTAAGACAAATGTGGGTCCATTACAGGCAGAGTCAGGAGAATTCATAATGGGGAATAGAGAAATGGCAGAGAAGCTAAATAATTACTTTGTGTCTGTTTTCACTGAGGAATATACAGGAAATCTCCCAGATTTAGAGATCCAAGGGACTAGGGAGAATGAGGAGTTGAAGGAAATCAGTATGAGTAAGAAGGTTATATTGGAGAAATTAATGGGACTGAAAGTTGCTAAGTCCCCGGGACCTGATATTTGCATCCCAGAGTGTTGAAAGAGGTTGCTGTAGAGATAATGGATGCATTGGCGATCATCTTCCAAAATTCTACAGATTCTGGAATGGTTCCTGCAGATTGGAAGGTAGCAAATGTCACCCCACTATTTAAGAAAGGATGGAGAGAAAAAACAGAGAACTACAGACCTAAAAACAAAAACAAAAAACTGCGGAGGCTGGAAATCCAAAACAAAAGCAGAATTACCTGGAAAAACTCAGCTGGTCTGGCAGCATCGGTGGAGAAGAAAAGAGTTGATGTTTCGAGTCCTCATGACCCTTCAACAGAACTGTTTGAATATTAGGAGAGGGGTGAAATATAAGCTGGTTTAAGGTGGGGGTGGGAGGGGGGTGGTGGAGGGAGAGAAGTGGGGAGGTGGGGTGTAGTTGTAGGGACAAGCAAGCAGTGATAGGAGCAGATAATCAAAAGATGTCACAGACAAAGGAATAAAGAAGTGTTGAAGGTGGTGATATTATCTAAACGAATGTGCTAATTAAGAATGGATGGCAGGGCACTCAAGGTACAGCTCTAGTGGGGGTGGGGTGGAAAGAGTAGCAGGGCATACAAGATTTAAAACTAATGGAAATAGGTGGGAAAAAAAATCTATATAAATTATTGGAAAAACCAAAAGGAAGAGGGAAGAAACGGAAAGGGGGTGGGGATGGAGGAGGGAGGTCAAGATCTAAAGTTGTTGAATTCAATAGTCAGTCCAGAAGGCTGTAAAGTGCCTAGTCGGAAGATGAGGTGCTGTTCTTCCAGTTTGCGTTGGGCTTCACTGCAACAATGCAGCAAGCCAAGGACAGACATGAGGGCAAGAGAGCAGGATGAAGTGTTAAAATGGCAAGCCACAAGGAGGTTGGGTCTTTCTTGCGGACAGACCGCAGGTGTTCTGCAAAGCGGTCGTCCAGTTTACGTTTGGTCTCGCCAATGTAGAGGAGACCGCATTTGGAGCAACGAATGCAGTAGACTAAGTTGGGGGAAATGCAAGTGAAATGCTGCTTCACTTGAAAGGAGTGTTTGGGCCCTCTCCTCACCGTCCAAGGGCCCAAACACTCCTTGCTTGTCCCTACAACTACACCCCACCTCCCCACTTTTCTCCCCCCAACTGGGCACCCCCCCCCCACCTTAAACCAGTTTATATTTCACCTCTTTCCTAATATTCAAACAGTTCTGTTGAAGGGTCATGAGGACTCGAAACGTCAACTCTTTTCTTCTCCGCCGATGCTGCCAGACCTGCTGAGTTTTTCCAGGTAATTCTGTTTTTGAACTACAGACCTGTTGGCCTTACATCAGTCGTAGGGAAAATGCTAGAATCTATTATTAAGGATATGATAAATGGATACTTGGATAATCATGATCTGATTGGGCATAGTCAGCATGGATTTGCGAATGAGAAATCATGTTTGACAAACTTGTTGGAGTTTTTTGAGGATGTTACTAACAAAATTGATAAAGGAGAGTTGATGGATGTAGTATACTTGGATTTTAAGAAGGCTTTTGATAAAGTCCCTCACCGAAGATTAATTAGCAAAATAAAAGCCCACGGGATGGGAGGCAGTATACTGGTATGGATTAAGGATTGGCTAACAGACAGAAAGCAGAGAGTAGGAATAAATGGGTCATTCTCACATTGGCAGGCTGTGACTAGTGGGATACCACAAGGATCAGTAATGGACCTCAGCTGTTCACAAAATATATCAATGATTTGGATGTGCGGCCCAAATGTAATATTTCCAAGTTCACAGATGATACAAAGCTAGGCAGGAATGTGTGTTGTGAGGAAGATGTAAAGTGACTACAGGAGGATTCGGACAGACTTAGTGAGTGGGTAAGAACATGGCAGTTGGAATATAATGAGGAAAACTGTGAGGTTGGTAGAAGGAACAGATATGCAGAGTGTTTCCTAAATGGTAAGAGATTAAAAGTGTACATGTACAAAAGGACCTGGGTGTCCTTTTCCATAAGTCACTGAAGGCTAACATGCAGGTGTAGCAGGCAATTAGGAAGCCTAGTGGAATGTTAGCCTTTATCGCAAGAGTAGTGAAGTCTTGCTTCAATTGTATAAAAGCTTGGTTAAAGCAGTTTTGGTCCCCTTACCTGAGAAAGGATATTATTGTCATAGAGGGAGTGCAACAAAGGTTCACCAGACTTGTTCCAGGGATGGCGGGACTGTCCAATGACGAGAGATTGGGGAAAATGGGCCTGTATTCTCTACAGTTTCAAAGAATGAGAGGTGATCACATTGAAACTTACAAAATACTTAAAGGAATAGACAGGATAGATGCAGATAAGATGTGTCCCCAGGTTGGGGAGTCTAGAACCAGGGGACACAATTTCAAAATAAGAGGGAAGCCACTTAGGACCGAGATGAGGAGAAATTTCTTTACTCAGAGGGTTGTGAATGTATGGAATTCTCTACCCCAGAGGGCCGCGGAAGCTCAGTCATTGAGTCTGTTTAAGGTAGAGATTGATAGATTTCTGATTAACAATAACGTAAAGGGTTATGGGGATAGTGTGGGTAAAAGACATTGAAGTGTTCGATCAGCCATGATCGTATTGATTGGCGGAGCAGGCTCGATGTGCTGCATGGCCTTTTCCTGTTCCTATGTTCCAGAACATGCAGAAGCCAAAGGTCAACAACAACCATTGTCTACACACCACGCACTCATAAAAAGGAACTTAAAATACAATTTTACTTAAACAAAGAAAGTAAAAGAGAAATAATCAATGATATTTATTTTTTATGTGATAATGCATAATGAAAAATAGTGACTTGATGGTAAGTTTTACATCTTTCTCCATTTTTATTTTGGTTGAAGATAAGAGCTACCTCAAGGAGTTAAAAGGTTCTCTTCTCTCACCTGTTGCTACAGGCATGAACTCAGTCACAAATTAGTCACGAAGAACATCTGATATAGGAGCTACAGGGGGCTATTTGGCCCTACAAACCTATTCGGCCATTTCATGCAAACATATTCAGGAGTCACATCTAACAGTAAACAGTCCTGAGTGCACTAATATCTTCACTATCAAACAATTTTTAAAAATCAATCAAACTCATAATGTGGCTCATTTGTACCTGCTAGAAGACATATGCATTCATACACAGGGACCCGTTCTTTTCAAACAAAAGCAATATGTTCTAACCTTGTGCCTTTTTGAATTACCCGGGAGCTTAGCAGTAGTTGTCTTCTCTATGACAATGCTTCAGTCTATCAGAATTGACTTGCTTATCAATCAGCACCATATTCTCCTGTAATATAAATTGTGGTTGTTTGAAATTTGGCATTCTTGTATTTGTCCTGATGAATGTAAGGTAAAATGCTTGTGCAACATGCCTTTCTTTTCAAGTTCTGTGCTCTCAAGCGACTGTTTGCATTTCTG
The DNA here is from genome assembly GCF_017639515.1 of Carcharodon carcharias. Lineage (NCBI taxonomy): Eukaryota > Metazoa > Chordata > Chondrichthyes > Lamniformes > Lamnidae > Carcharodon > Carcharodon carcharias. The sequence goes on from NC_054470.1 coordinate 108,641,813, forward strand.
TTTGTCCCTACTTTCCTCTTGTGTGGTGGGAGTAAGGTTGCCAACTCTGGTTGGACATATTCCTGGATATTTCTTCACATGAGCACCTGCTGCCAAATCTCATGCTCCCTCCCCACCCCCATACACCCCTGCCATTGGTCACTGAACATGCCCATCCTCGTGATATACTATCGCCCTATGCCAATCGGAAAGTAAATAGACTCTTCAATACTCAATCGGATGATACGTCACTGTCAGTCAATAGCCCTGTTCTCCTACAAGTCTAAACTAAAGCAAAAGAGACACACCTTTTCGGAAAGCCCTTGTGATTTACTCACAGAAGCAGCCCAGAGAGTAATCATTAATTCCTGGAGGCTCCAGGGCAATCCTGGAGCGTCGGGAACACTTTAGGGCAGAGGGAACTGGATCTGTAAATATCTGAGAGAATCCAAATAGGATGCTAAGATCTTTGGTATGTGGAGTGTTCAACCTTGAAGAACAGTTTCATGTTCAGCAGCTCATTAAAGGTTAAGTAAAAGCTCCGGGGACAGTGGGGTGCTGAAAGTTGAATTTGTGTGCCACATATGGAATACATAAGCATTGCAAGAAATGTTAGATATCTTGCGAGCCACTTCATTAGCAAGCAATGTCCCTTTAAGCAGCAATAACTGGCATACGCTCTCTCAGCTGATTTATTGACATTTTTTTCTGCCCTAAAGCCTTGTATGATGGGGTCTCTCTCCCCCAAGACAATGCCTCAGGAGCCAGGAAAACTCCCAGACAGCTGTCAGCCCAGTTTCCAAGACAGCACGTAGCTATGCTACTCAGACAAACGTGTTAGCAATATATCACTCCTTTCAGTTGAACCTGAAGAAATATTGCAAGGGTGATCTCAGCCTTAAACACTCTCTATAAAGAATGATTTATGTGACCTAAACCTGTGTAACTTTTACAGTAAGGGTAAAGCCAGAAGATAGTTTTTGTTGCTGCCAGGTTGCTAAACCCATCACTTTAAACCTTGCAAACTGAGAGACAGCAACATTGGCGTCCAGGTTTAACACAAGCATTAACTAGATTTGTTTGAATGGGTTAACATCTCTGCTAAAATTGCATATGAAATGCATAGTGAATCCATCAGCACAAGGTACAAAGAAGGACAAGGAGGAGAGGATACTGCGGAACTTTGGAGTTGAAGGACAGAATGAAGGTATGAACCATCAACTGCAGCCGATATGGTGTGAAAGAAAACTATATAATGACATAGGAGTGCGTCGTATTTACTGCACAGGAACAGTCCATTCGGCCCAACTAGTCCATGCTGGCATTTATGTTCCACATGAGGCTCCTCCCACCCTACTTCATCTAGCCCTATCAGCATATCCTTCTATTCTTTTCTCCTTCATGTACTTAACTGGCCTCCCTTTAAAGGCATCGATACCATTCACCCCAACTCCTCCCTTTGGTAGCAAGTTACACATTCCAATCATTGTTGAGAAGTTTCTGCTGAATTTCCAGTTGGATTTATTGGTGACTGTCTTGTAATTATGTTTTGTTATGTAGATAGTTGTGAATATAGTTTTGGTGGGATGTTAATTTGTTTTGAAGTGCATTATATCTGTTGTCTAAGACAGTGATCGATTCTTCACCAGTGTTCCAGTGCAAAGACACCATGGGGAAGATTTGGGTTGGTGCCCCGATGTTGGGATCATTTGCGGGTCACAGCCCCCGTACAGTGTGAGTGCAACAAGTCCATAGAGATTTATGAGTAATAGCCTGAGGGTGCACTCAGCATCGAATTAAAGATGACAGGCAGGCTCCCTATAGCGAAGGCCCAATAGGAAACCCTCCAGCACCAAGTGAGTGACAGCCTCCCAATGCAGGCAAGGGAGAGAGAGAGAGGGCCCCTCAAGATGGAGACGTCCTCTTAACATTCTTAAAATCTTTGAGAATAACAGTGGCCACAGTTGCCTGAGCGTTTATTGTGGAGGGTAAACTCTTTTATGTTGCAGCCTGCGGCCATAACCATGGCCAATTTCCTGCTTCAACAGAGGTGGGGTGGAGGGAGGGGTTCTAAAGTGCCTCAAGAACACTTGCGCTTGCACCGCCGCCCACACATGACCCTCTGCTACTGGGAGGCTGCCTTCTTTCACTGGCTGTGTTTCGGCCACCATAGGGGGCCCACAGGCCCAACTGGAAAATTCCAGTCGCTGTGGCAAAGGGGTCTTTATAGGCTGGTCGTGGTCTCAATTTGTTATCTGCCGCTTACGGCCAGGTGGCTGTCTCACCCCTGACCTGGGCTCCTTAAACTGGCCAGTGATGGAATATTCTGGGCCCATCTACCTCCATCCCTGCCTCCAGGGGCTTCCCAAATTCTGGCCACAATATGTAGGCAACACGGTCACTAGTAAACAGTCAAACCAACTACTAGACTGGTGGTCAGGGATTACATGAGAACTTGGAAGTTGATGGATAATTTGAGTGTTAACTGCAACTTCCATAATTTGATAAAAAAAGCAGTGCTTTCAGGGAGCCCTGCAACATAGAAGGAGGCCATTTGGCCCTTCATCCTCACGCAGGGTCTTTGAGAGAGCTGTCTAATTAGACCCACTCTCCTGCTATTTCCTCCTATCACTGCAAGCTCTTCCTTTACTAATATGGATTGAATTCCCTTTTTGAATCCGCTCCCACCACCCATTCAGATCCTAACCATCGCGTAAAACTTTTCCTCTTCTCCCCATCTGGTTCGTCTGCCAATTACCAGAAATCTGTGTCCTCTGGTTACCATACTCCCTGCCAGTGGGAACAGCTTCCTCATCCTTGTGAAAATATCAAATGTTAAGATCTTAAAAAGTCAGTGAAGATTACCACCAGCAGAAGATTAATCACAGGCAAGAACCTAGTGCTAAGAGCATTAGTTAAACATTGTATTTGGCAGTATGCTAAGTAATGGACTAAGTATGTCACTATTTTATATTACTATCAACGTATATACATCTAAACCACTGTTGGGTATTAAGGAAATGTTGCAGATACCGGAAATCTGAAATTTAACACAACACAGGCAACGCCAAATAGGATCTAGAACCAAAGCATTCCACTTCCTTTTCCTCAAAGCACATGCTTTTTCATTCTTTCTTGTACATGGACATCGCTGGCCAGGCCAGTACTTATTGCTGATCCCTGGTTTCCCCTGAGAAGGTGGTGGCAAGCCACCTCCTGAACTGTTACAGCCTGTGTGGTGGGGGTACATCCATGATGCTGTTCAGGTGGGAGTTTCGGGATCTTGATTTAGCCACAATGTAGGGTGGAATTTATCAGCAACCCACCCCCTCCCCCCACACACCCCGTGGCGGGTTTAATGATGGGCAGGGGTGGGGGGAGGGCGCAATGCAGCAGGAACCAAAAAGCCAGTTTCCTGCCGGCATAAAATGATGGTGGGAGCGTTAGCTCCAGCCCATCATGGCAGGTCGCCAATCCCGCCAAAGGCTGCTGTGAGGCTGTTCTGCTTCCCATTATTAGGATACAGATGAAGGCCTGGCTAGAATCGTAAGCAGCCCCACTGCCACCACCCCCACCTCCGCCGTCCAATCATCCACGCCACCAGCGGGTTTTCATGCCAGTCCTGAACACGTCTGGGCCAATGCGGCATGCACATGTCGGCACTCACCTGAAGAAGGCCTGGGGCAGCCTGTGGAGATCGAGATTGAGGTTTCCAGTGACTGTAGGCCCCAGAACACCATGAGCAGCAGCTGGGGTGGGTGGAGCATGAACCACGTGGATCCTCCAGCAGCAGCTTCTCCCGGGAGGCGGATCGTCAAGCTGCAGGTGGACAGCTGCAGGGGATACTGTTGGGCGGCAATGATCTAGAAGGGGTGGGGTGGGGGCGATTAGACAAGGAGGAGAGGAATGAAGAGGTGGGTGGGGTGGGTGAGGAGGCCTAGATGTGGGCAGTGGAGGTTGGGGGTAGTAGGGGAAAGAGAGAGATGCTGCAGGGTTTGTGGAATGGGTGAGCTGGTATGGAGTGGGAGGGCGGGAAGGGCTGTGGTGAGCGCAGGCAGGGTGGGGACTGTGCAGGTGTGGGCATGGAGGGCCAAGAGGGGAAATGGGTTCAGAGGCAGGGGTCTGTAGTGTCAATTGATGAGTCCTGGGAGGCATACTGAGGGAACTGGTGATAGGAAGGGATGGTTAGGGTTAAAGGGGGCAGTGGGAGCCGGTAGGGTGAGAGGGTTCAAGTTCGACAATGGCAAGTGAAGTGGCGCTGAGGTTGTTGGTGGGGAGACAGAAGGAGAAGTGGATTCTGAGGGTTGTCAGAATGAGGGGGGGCAGATCCAAAGTCAAGGATGTGGGCTTTTTGGGAAGGTAGAAGATGCAACATTCACCTGCACAGAGCTGAGGGTTGAAGAGTAACTATCGGAAGGCCAAATGTTACAACTGTGGGGATCAATGGTTATGGGGGCGAGGGGGGTGTGGATGATTGGGGGAGGGGTAAAGGTATTTGAATCAACATGAAAAATCACACCAACCAAAAAAATCACGCTGCTCCAAACTATGCAAAGCCTCGTGACGGAGCTCTCGAGACGCTGTATGGGAGTTGGGACATCGGGAGGTGGGCGGAGATGCAGGTCATCTCAACTGGACAACTGAAGAGAAACCCCAGCATGTAGTATGTACAATGCTAGCAAGTTGGAACAGATAAGCATGTGAAGAGCAAAGGCTCAGTGTGCCTGGGAGATTTCTAGCACACAGCTCGCAAGGACCCTGGCAAATACCTGCACATGCATGATTCCGAGGGTCATAGACCCAGCCTGGGGTGTCCCTCTGAAGATGGGACTGTCAGAGAGGGAGGGGGTTTGGAGGGGTGCAGTTGAGGGTGGTTGTTGTGGTGCACAAAGGCTTAAGGATTACAAATCGCAATTAAAGTGCAAGTGGACGATATTTACAAAAGTGTCACGAGATTTACAATCACATGTGAAATCAAAACTTCTTAATCCTGCATTCCCCACCACTTCTTCATGATATTCCCTGACTTCCACAGCAGGGCTGGAGGCAGCCTGCTGACCAGTTTGCCCTGTTGCCTTGGATGACCTTGGCAGCGTCCTCTGTAGACCCGAGACCTGGAAGGCCCCGGCTTACTTTGACTGTCCTGCTGTGGGGTGGCAGCTCCCTCTGTGCTCACAGAGGACGAAGCTGTATGGGTCACAGGCAAGGGGGATTCGGAAGGGCCAGACACCCTCAGAGTCCTCAGTGGAGGACCCAGGAGTGACCAACAACCACTCCCCCCTCCCTTTAGGTGCCTGAGGGCCCCTGTCTGACTCCTTGAGGGGAAGGGGCAACTGGGGAGAGGTCGAGATATCCCACCCCCTCTTGCATAGCCACTGCAAAGGCTCACCCATAGCTACAGCAATGGAGTTCAGGTTTGTGCAAACCTCCAGTAGCAACTGGGCATTCTGCTGGACCATGTCCTCCATGGCGTCCACCACTCTCCCCATGGAGACCTCGGTGCAGGCACATGTTGGCACCACTTCATCAGACAACAGATAGACAGACTCCTCCACCTCATGTGCCACTCTGTTGAGGGCCTCCAACACCACTGACTGAAGATCCCCCATCTCTCGCAGCATCTCCAGCCTCACAAGCAGAGCCCATCCCAGAGGCTCATCATCCAACTCGGATGTCACCGATGCCTCTTCCCCAGCAGCCCTCTGGGTGCCGGTGGGCTTGGCTGACATTGCCTCCTCCAGCTGTGTGGTGACCACCAGAACGTGAGGCCCGGCCTGAACTCCATCTAGTACCCACCGAGGTGTGTGTATCTGCGCAGGTAGAGGGTACAGGTGACTGCTCTTATGCCTCTGCAGGTGCACTTTCCTCCTCCTCCCCAATGCCCTCAGTCCTCTGTGGGCTGGATGAACTGCTGGAGAGGACCTCTCTCTGCCCTCTTCCTGCTAGCACCCATTAATGAGAGAGGACAGCACGAGTGACCGCACTAGCTGCTCCAACATGGAGGAACGCATGACCCTTAGGTTTCTATGGAACACGCATTGATCCTTACCCGATGGAGGCCGCCCGCCAACCTCTCCATCTCTGCAAGCTTGGTCTGCTTCCTCCCCAGCCAGCTGGACTGCCTATTCCTCAAAGTTGGTGAGGTTCTTGAGGTCAGGCCAGCCCCCTCCCATCTTCTCGCTCTCCTATTGTGCTTCAATAGAGAGAAGAATGAGGTTGGGAGCAATTGAGTTTCATGTATCTTGCTCATGCTTCCAGTCTTACATATGACCCAGAGGGTTAAAAGCCATCCAATTGAGGCACTGCAGGTCACCCAGAGTGGTGAGCCCATGCAGATAGAAGGATTAGGCTCACAAAGGTATGTCATTCCCAGTGCTTGCTGGTGCCCGTGATGCCTTACGCTTCTCCCCCCACCAACTACCATCGCAAACCCCTCACCCTAACACCACCCCCCACTCCCAGACAGCATCTGGACTCTCCGAGTGGAAGGCTCAGGGGCCCACAGTGGCCTCTCAACCTGCAGACTAGATGGACTTCAGTGGAGCTGAGGCATCACCTTATCACGTTGAGTAGCACTTTTTATGCATGGGCCACATGGATGGTGCCCTTGTCACTGAGGCCCATGTCCCCTCTACCATTCAGTGAGGTGGGAGCGAGCAGTTGAGGGTTCACTTACCCTGGTGACCTGGATGAGGTCACCCATGCGTTTGTGACACTGCAGGGTAGCTCTCTGTTGGAGGTCCTGGGTACTGACCTCCCTGGAGACTTCCTCCCATGACGGGTTGGCCTGATGGCTCGGCCTCCTCCTTCCACCCTCTGGGTAGAGGATGGCCCTCCAGGCCCCCACCGAATTGAGAAGGACCTCCAAGGGCGCATCACTGAATCTGGAGGCCGAGGCTCCCTGTGATCGGTGGGCCATCTCCTCTTTCAACGGGTAAGCGTGCTGCCTGGAAGCCTTTTAAATATAGCGCCCGGATATGACAGTGGGGTGCACGCATAATTAATGAGGGCAGAATTGCACGATACGGCTTGAATACCCACAGGCGTCTATGGCGGGAAACATTCCCTGTTCCTGCCTACGCCACGATACTTCATCCCGGAATGGAAGATTCCGGCAAAGTAACAGCTGTTCTAAGTCCAAATCGGGATTGGGTGTGTGTGACTTGGAGAGGAACTTGGCAGTGGCAGTGTTCCTGTGCGTCTGCTTTCTTCTAAAGGGCGGAGGTGGTGGGTCTGGGGGGTGCTCAAGAGGCACTGGTCGATTCCCAACTTTTTCTGGCATTCAAATAAATACAAGTCTGAGAATTATCCGTGGTATGTGATCTATTTCTAAACCAGTTCCAGAATGAAATTCGTAACGTGACACTTTTCAGATTTTGGCTGATGCAGCATAACGTGCACCTGTGCATTCAAAAGGGAAAGTGCTGGAACGCTGAGCTCTGACATATTAAAAATGATGAACAGCCAAAAAAAAACAGTCCCAAAAATAATGACAATCTATATATTGGCTGTACAGAGCTCAGTGAAGTTCATCATTGTTCTTATATCACTCCACAGGCACATTGTACATAAAACTTGAACCATAATTTCCTGATTAATTCTAAATGGTCCCTTGCCAAGGACATGGTTGCACTGTGGATTAGATCGATGTTTTTCTAACTTTTCAGTACCTGGGTTCAAATCTAACCCAAATTGGTGATTTAATTATCAAGTAGAGGCCTGAGGGATAACATGCCTGAGAAATGAATTAATCACACAAGCATTTATACAACACAGGTAACAACCTCCACATGTCCCAAAGCACTTTACTGTCTATGGAATACTTTTGAAGTGTAATCGTTGTTCTAATGTAGAGAACACAACAGCCAATTTGCACACAGCAAGTTTCCACAATCAGCAATGTGATGACAACCATACCGATTATACTTTAGTGTCGTCAGTTGAGGGATAAATGTTGGGCCAGGACACTGAGGAGAACTTCCCTGAACTCTCCGAAATATCAGCAAGGGATTGGCTTGAGAGGGCAAATGGGGCCATGGTTTAATGTCTCATCTGAAAGAAAGTGCCTCTGGCAGTGCAGCACTCCCTCAGTACCTCACCAGAAGTGTCAGTTTAGATTTTGTGGTCAAGCCTCTTGAATGAGATTCTGACTCAGATGGGCCTGATTTTAACTCTGCATAAGTGAATAGGTTTTGAGTGGGTTAAAACTGGCCTGAGCAGATGAGTCAGTTGAAACTGGCACCTCCTGAGATTCTCTCTGGTACAAATTTGAGGCAACTTTGGGAAGGGTGGTGCGGAGTGGGTCAGGGCATTCCTCTTCTCAGTATCTTAACCAAAATAAACTGCTGCGTGTCTGAAATACTGATTTCTTTCCGTAAAATTATCGACTGAAGAAAATTTCACTGTCTTTGGGAGGGTCAAACATGCCTAACGTTCTTTATAGGAACATTGTAATATCAGGAAGCCACTCAGCGACTCGAGCCTGTTCCAACATTCAATTAAATTATGACTGATCATAACTCCATCCACTCGCCTTGGCTCCATAACCTTTAGTACCCTTGGCTAACCAAAATACTGCTCTTTTTTCATCGATACTGAGAGCACAGCAGGCTTTCAGCAGCTGGCACTTGCCCAACCGAGCAACAATAAAGTGAGACACCAGTCTGCAATGTTGTCTAACCTGAGGAACAGGATTCAAATTCCGTTCAAAGGAGATCCCTTTTTAACTGACATTTTAAGGTTTCTAACTGTTATCCTTCTATCTTTTACACTGTTTTATATTGTGCCTTAATGGTCAATAATCTATATGGTTTATCTTCAAGCTCTAATGTTTAAAAAGTGTGGGGTTTTTTTAGTTATTTGTTCATGGCATATGGGCATTGCTGGCAAGGTCAGGATTTATTGCTTTTATCACTAATTTACCTTGAGAAGGTGCTGGGGAGCCACCTTCTTGAACCCACTGTGATTCGTGTAGTGAGGGTTTTCCCACACTGCTGTTAGGTCGGGACTTCCGGGATTTTTCGAACTGCCTAACACCTACTTCAAACATGATTCTTGCTGACATTTTCCCAATATGGCGGGCGGTGCACTTCCTGCCAAGTGCATGTGCCCTCTTCCTGCCCGCCAATTTGGGCACACGGAGGCCATGGAGCACCTGAAAATCGGTCGCTACGTCACCCAATTTCTAAGCCAAGAAGCTGAACACCGCAAGTCTGGTCTTACAGTATATATATTTGTAAAGAGAGAGAGGGTGCTTGAAATGCTGTCTGAGGTATTGAGTGGTGTCACACTGAGTGAAGAACTTATAATGTCTGCAATTATGAATGATGTGAAGTAAATCACTAAAATAATGTAAAATTTGAAAAGATGTATCATCTTGCCAAAATATTTTGTCCTATAATTCTCTTATGGATATCTGCATTTGTCATATCCACTTTTTAAATACTTTTTAAATCATTCTCGAAAGGTGAGAATCTCCAGCAAGGCCAGCATTTATTGTCTATCTCTAATTGCCCTTCAGAAAGCGGTGTGAGTCACCATTTTGAATCACTGCTGTTTGTGCGGTGAAGATGCTCTCACAGTGCTGTTCGGGAGCGAGTTCCAGAATCTTTACCCAGCAATGATGAAGGAACAGCTGGACATAGGTTCAAGTCAACATAGCCTGTGAGGGGAACCTGGAAGCAATACCGTTCCCATAGCCCCCACTGTCCTTGTCCCTCTAGGCAGCAGAGGCCACAGGAACAGGAGTAAGCCATTTCATCCTTCCAAACTGTTCTGCCATTCAATGAGAACATGGCTGATACGTCACCTAACTCCAAACACATGCCTTTGCCCCTTATCCCTTAATACCTTTGGTTAACAAAACTATCAAATTCAGATTCTAAAATAATAACTGACCGAGCATCAATTGCCATTTGCGAAAGAAAATTCCAAACTTTTACCACCCTGTATTTTGTTTCCTAATTTCACACCAAAAAGGCCTAGAAACTGTGCCCCAAAATGTTTCTCTCTATCCTCCCAGTTCCCTTTAATATCTTGAAAGCTTTGATCAAATCGCTCCTGAACCATTTACATTCCAGGGAATACAAGCCTACTTTTTGTGATCTCTCCTCGTAGCTTAGACCTTGCAGTGCAAGTATCATCGTGTTAAAGTCACGCTGCACTCCCTCCAAGGTGTGGTGCCCAGAACTGCTCACTAATTATGGTCTGACCAGGGCTGTGTGTGGCTGGAGCATGACTTCTACTCTTTTGTATTCTAGTGCTCCCAATATAAAGGTCACACGTTACCTGAAAACATGGGTACCACGAATGCTAGACCTGGCCAAATCGTATGTTATTCTGGCTGCCATATGCTTAACAGGGTGTGTGATATTATTTATTACCCTGAAGATTAATTCATAGCGAAAGGAAATTCAACTTCAGAATGAAAAAACTTGGCTTAAAGGTCTTTTTGCAAGCCCACCTTTCGAAGTTGAATTTAACCCCCACTGAGTCAAATATTCATAGAGATCCTAAACAAACTAGAACCGAGGAACAAAAATGAAAAGGCAAAGTGGACACTGCTTGAAGAAAGTTCCAAACAGGACAGAGGCTCGGGGCCAGATTTTTGCAACTGAGGTGGTAGCTTGAGTTGGGGAATTTACTGGCTCACCCAGACCCACCTCAGTAAAATTATGTGTTTTTTGCTCTCGGGGGACAAGTGCAGGGCGGAGTCAGGCCCATCAGCCCCAGCGGCCATGGCAGTGGGCAAATGCTGAGGCAAGCTGATTAGAAAGCCGCCTCCGATCACTTTGACTTTGTCCCAGTTGTTTCAGGAGCTGTTAGGCTCTCTAAGCCCTCACCCTTCACGCTCCCTCACCCTCCCACTCACCCCCCACAACCCCCCTCCTGGTTTGGCCCCTCCTACTCTCCATGCCAACTCTATAGTCACTCACTCAGTGTACACCATGGGCAGACCTCAGCAGCCATGTGAAAAAAATCTTCTAACAATCTAATATAGCTCTCACTCACACTTGATTGTGAGAACAACTTCTATTCATAGAACTCATTCAAAGCTTTCAAATCTCGTGTTAATCTCCTACAAAAACAAACCTCTAGACTCTACATCAAAGACAGCTAATCCTTTAGTAGCCTCTTTAAACTGTCAGTCATACAGTGTGAACTCAGAACCCCTTGCTGAAATAATTGTAGTTTTTGAATCTCAGCCAAGCATCCATAATGACATAAGAAGAATAACAATAACCCTTGAGACATGTCAACAAAGAACTCTATTGAAACTGCATGACCAGGTGCTATTGGTTTTTCTTACCTTCAGCAGATGGCCTATCAATCAAAACAGTCAGCAGAGGGTTTTTTTAAAAATACTCTCAGTGATGGTTGTAGCCTTTTTTAAAATTTAAAGATCGGGGGATTTTAAAAAAAATTCAGGTCATCACCATTATAAAGACCTTATCTGACCTTCAAGATCATTAATGTCTACTGCATAAATTTGTGACTCCGACACTACTGGTTAAGGCCCTTGCAGCAACCAAAATGGGATTCATTCAAACTCAGCACAGAGTTAAAATGGCCCTGCTGAGTTTCAGTTGCTCACTTGTGTAAACCCTGCCCCCATTCACTACTGGCAAAAATTGGATTTGTTGGAAATGGGGGTGAGACTTCCACATACGGGCACCACTCCCCATTTTTAAAGGCCCACAGAGTCTTCCCGACTCAGCAAAACATCCCGCCCTTGGCATGACCAGGTCCTGCTCCCAAAGTCCGGCTGCTGCCCACTTCAATTTTCTCCCCAGTCAACATGAAAGGCGGCCGACGTTGAGGGTCATTGTCCCAATCCATTTCCAGTGACCCTTAACTGGGATGTTAGTTGGTAATGGTGCCAATTCTGTCTGGTTTATAGAACATCTCCTCCCTGTTAATCAAACTTATACTAAACCTTTTGAAAACATTTCATCGGCCTTGGCTGGAGTATTGTATTCAGATCTGGGCACCGCATTTGGATCAAGGCCTTGGAATGGTTGCATAGACTTACTGGAAGTGTACCGAGGATGAGAGGCGTCAGTGACATGGACAGACTGGAAAAACGGGGCTGAATGTTACCAACCCTTTGGGGGCAGGGTGGAAGGGGGAAGGCTGTAAATTGGCATGCAAAGGCATTGGGTGTCATGCCTGATGCCTTCCTACTGCCTCGCCATTCCACGAGTAGTGGAAATGGTAACAGGCAGCCTGCCCACCCGAAGACAAATTGAACCACCTCCGCATTCATCGTCCTATGAACAATCACAGGCAGGCTCTCAAGTCTGGGAGGCCAACAGGACAGCCGCCTCCAGCAGTGAAAGATCATCAGCTCCACAGTCAGAGATGGGCACTGCCCAGCTATTCAGGGATGTACAAGGGCGCCTCCATTCCTGGCGTCAGCCACAAATGGGGGAATATAAGAAAGGCCTAAAAGGAAGTTCAGGATTGTCAGACAAGAGGGGTAAAGCACTCCTCCTCCCCCCTCCCACCCCCCGCAGTAACGGGCACTGATGCACTGATGCAGTTGCAGCCATTTATTAACACAACACCTTCCATACCTCCTGAGCTGCCACATAGCAACTGCCTGCATTAAGCTGGTGGCCTCCACGTGCAGCATGGGGGCGCTTCACTGACAGCAAAATGCCAACGCATGTTATATGGCCCATAATTGGGGCCTTAAATATGCAAACTGACTGCCTGCCTCCACAGTGCGGATGGCCAGAATGTTTCCCCAAGCCACCCCTGGAAACATTCCCCAGTAATGGGAACTGTGTTGGGGAGTTGTCCTGTCACAGATCCTTGCTATTTTCCTGTGACCCCTCTCCCACCCCATCCTCCTACCCACCACCCCAGGGCCAAGAAAATTCAGCCATAGGTTTGTAGAGTAAAGCTTCCATGGAGGTCGTCACACCAAACTCTGTGTGGATTTGTGAATTAAGGTTAACGAGAACAAGGCAAGTTAGGTTGTTGTGGGGAGCTTTTAACACATTCTGTGACACTCTCATGCTGTAGAATAGATGGAGCATTCATGTAAAGAATTCTTTAGTTTTTAGTCGTTCGGTAGTACAGAACTTGAGTATTGCTGAAAAAAGAGACATGTCTCAGCTTTTCACCTTGCACTCATCAGGAAATTCATTGAACCTGGTTCAGCTAAACAAAATAAATGACAGCCATTTGCTGACTCATTCCTCAGGGCAATGCCTTGACCAATCAGGGTCAAGCTGCCTGGTTTAAATTTCAAACAATGTTTGGCAGTTAACTGATAGTCACCATCAGTGGTGCATTCTCCATGGCAACCCCGCTTGCCAACCAATCAGCACTCTCTTCACATACAGTATAAATTGTTGTTTTCCCCTTATAGTGGTATTCTTGCAAGTGCCCTGATGATTGCAAGACGAAAAGCTTAGATAAGGCTTTTTTTTCAGCAATATTCTTTTGTTTTTCTTTCTTTCAGGCTGGGAAAGCAATAACTAGAGCACTTTCTATCAGATTCATGACTGACTTGGCAACAGAAATAATCATCTAAGATAATATTGGCTCCAATTTTAACTGTAGGCAGCTTGTGGGTAGATGGGTAACAACTTGCATTTAATTAGCACCTTTAATGTAGTAAAACATCCCAAGGTGCTTCTCGGGAGAGTTATCAGACAAAATTTGACACCAAGTCACATACAGAGGTATTAGGCAGGTGACCAAAAGGCTTGGTCAGAGAGGTAGCTTTTAAGGAATTTCTTAAAGCAGGGGAGAGATAGAAAGGCAGAGGGGTTTAGTGAGGGAATTCCAGTGTTTCAGATCTTGGCAGTTGGTTAAACAGCTACCAATGGAGGGGTGATGGAAATTGGGGATGTTCAAAGAGAAAGGAGGAGTGCAGATAACTCAGAGGGTTGTAGTTCTGGAGGAGGTTACAGAGATCAGGACAGGCAAAGTATGGAAGGATTTGAAAACAAGCAGGAGAATTTTAAAATGGAGGAATTGTCTGACTGGGACCCAATGAAGGTCAGTGAGCCCAGGAGCGATGGGTGAATGGAACTTGGTACAAGTTGGGATCTGGGAACAGGAGTATTGCATGAGCTCAAGATTATCAAGAATGTAAGGTTCGAGATAGATATGCAGAAGC